>NC_092874.1:278052503-278682503 GCF_028372415.1 Notamacropus eugenii
GAATGGGGCAGAACAAGTCCTGTGTTTCTGGGATAGTTCCTTATTTGTGACTTATCCCTAGAATGAGCATGACAAGTCATATTTAAATCCAGAAACTAACACAATTGTCCTCCCAGATCTATTCAAAGAGATCTCCAAACTAAAACACAAATGCAACAGACGCCTTTTCTAGATCCTAATCCACAGTCCCTGCCATGGTTATTATGATTATCAATTGACTAGGAAACTAGTAGTTGAGAAGTTTCAGAATACTTTTGTTCTACCATCTAAAAACCCATTAATCCAGAACATTCTCCATATTTCTCACTTTAGAAGTTATCTCAGCAGGAAATTCATCTGAATTTCCAAAACAACTACAAAAACAATGGTTTGGGTTTTTTGGTTTTGTGGATTTCAAACAAAAGATTTTAGACTGGGAATATAGACAAATTAAGTTAGAAAATTCTGAATTATGGCCAATTAAGAAGTGATATAAATTCACAAAATGCTTAAAGGGAAGAAAAAAGTCCCTATCCCAGCTTTTATTCTAACAAAACGTTTCTGCATGACTTCATGATATAATAAATTTTACATTTGTCTTTCTCAACAGGATGCTAATGTTACTTCCCACAACGAAAAGAAAAAAGGGGCCAGCCTGAAGAGACCTTAAATACTTTACACTGAACATGTGTGGAATATTCAAACCAGAGGATGAGCTGTCATTCTGAAGACCCCTCCCCTCCAAAGCTGATCCGCCAAGCTGCCTACGATACATAAATAAAATTACAAAATCTTTGACACTAGCAGTTTTGTCCAATTTCACCAAAATATGGTGGGAAAAAGGATCCCGACAATCTACACCCTGGAAGAATTCCTGGAGCCTATGAAGAGTCTAGGGTTTCTGAGGTTCCCCTACTGTGTGCTAGAGACACGAAAGGCGTCTCTCTGGTTCGCAGGGTGATGATCGTCATCCATCCAAGTGATTAGAAGACTGCGTGGGCCGGGCTGAAAGGGAAGGGGGTACAGGGTGACCGGGGCAGGGGGGCAGGGAGGCTGGCAGGCTGTGCGGGGGTCCTCGCGGCACTGCGCCTCCGGGACACAAAAGAACTTTCCGCGCGGCGCGTCCCCACACCACGCGGGGCCGGCCAGCCTGCCGGGAGCTGGCACCGGCTCTGCCACTCGCGGCGCCCCCTCCCCTCCACCCGTCCCGCCGCCTCTGTCATCTCTCCAACTTTCCCTCCCATGCCTCTTTGTCTGGCCCCGCACACAGTAGGCGCTTCACCGGCGGGCTGAGCGCTGCCCCCGCGCCGCGGGCTCCTAACAAAGAGTGCCGGGCTGCGGGCCCGCGGGCTGCCCGGCCTGGGGGGGCCGGGCGGGCGCACTTTCCCCGACACCTCGAGCCAGGTGCCGGCGGCTCGTGCCCCGGGAGCGGGAGCGGCGGCAGGTGCAGGCGACGCCGGGCGGGCGGCGGGGCTGCCAGACTGACGGACCCACGGGCGGACGCCCGGCGGCTCGCGCCCTGCCCCCTCCCCCGGCCGGCCGGGGCGCGCGCACCGCCCGTCCGCCCCCCCGGCCCCGCCCCCGCCGCTCCGCGCCGTCCCCCGGGCCCGGGACGCCGGGGACGCAGAGAAACTTCCCAGAGGCGCCAAATCCAAACTCCCAGGAAACCTCCTGGTCCCGCGCCCACCGCCGCCCCGAGGCAGGGCCCGGCCTCCGCAGCCCGCGGCCGCTCCGCCCCGGGCCTTGGCTCGGGCCCCGGCCCGGGGGAGGGGGGCACCTCGCGGGGCCTCCCGCTGCGCCTCGCCGCGCTGCCGGGACCCTCCCCCTGCCTGGACCCGGGAAACTCCTCCGTCCCGCGCCCGCCGCCGCCGCCGGGACCGCCCTCCGCGCCCGCACCGCCCTCGCCCGCGCTCCCACCCCCGCGCTGCCCGGTGCCTCACTCACCGGACGCAGCCAGAGCCGCCATCTTGCGAGCTCGCCACCCGGCACGACGACGGCGGCGGCGGCGGCGGAGGCGGCGGCGGCGGGAGCAGCAGTGGCGGCGGCGGTGGAGAACCGGCCGCCTGCGTCACGGGGTGACGCCGAGCTCCGGCCACGCCCCCTGGAGCTCCAGCCCGGGCCACGCCCCCGGCGCATCCAATTGGGGAGCTGGGGCTGGGGGCGGGGCACGTGGTCTGTGTCAGGGAACTCTCCCCGGGCGCCTCACTCTGTGAATGAACTTTGTGAAGCGGAGCCCGCCCGGCGTGCGGCTGGCCTCGGAGCCTCGGGCCGAGCATCCCTCCCCTCCCCCGGCCGCTCCGACTCTGGCCTCTCCCCTACCCCCCACTGTGACCGGCGCGCCTCCTTCCCCTGCTCCGAAACGGAGTTAAAAAGAAGGCTATTGTACGGCGTGGTCACGGGGCCCCCCGGTGTGAGTCAGCCCGGCCGAGGCTCGGACCAAGTGCCCAGCTCTCTGGCCCCTCGGCCCGAGCGCGCCGGCGGAGGGGAGGGAGGGGAAGCGAGGTAACAACCGCGCCCCCACAGCTCCTCCCAAACGGGAGAAGCCGCGCTCCGGGCCCGGGAAAGCGGCCCGGCTGCTCGTCCCACCTGTCGCTCGAGCTCCCGACGCCGAGCTTTTCCCCCGGCGGCCTCCCGCCGTGCCAGGCGCTCTCTTTCCCTTCCTGCCCTCCGCGGCGTCCCTCGAGTCTCGGAGCTGAACGCCAGGGCCCGCGGTGCGACACGAGGGCCCGGGGGGTTGCACCCCCCTCCAGAGACCCCAGAGACCCCCAGTGCCCGGGGCAGTGCCTCAGCCGGACCACGGGCCACCATCCACTTCCTCGAAGAACGTCCCCAAAGGCCCCGGGTCCCGGTGGGAGCAAAGGCAGATAGTGTGGCGAGTGCCTTTCCCGCCGTCCCCTCCTTTCCCCCGGTATTGCTGTTTCTCCCCCTCCCCAAACGCCCGTGTACCAAGTGTCTGTGGGGTGCCAGGCTGAGTTTCTCTGGAGCGAAGGAAACTCCTGAAGAGCAGAAACTTTTCCGCCCAATTAACTAGCGCAAACCCCCACGAAGCGCCTGTGAATGGGGGAGCAAGCGCGGGTCCCCGCGCCCAGTCCCGTGTGCAACAACGTGGTGAACTTCGGCTGGATTAGTTCAGCTAATAAAGAGCCGAAGCCTGAGGAAATGGGGGAAATGATGTAACAGAGAAAGCAAGAAAGGAAAAGTTCTGGAGAATGGCTGGATCGTTAGGGTGTGCAGACCTCCAAGGGGAGCCACTGGCCTCCTGGCTGTGTTAAGAACAAGGCACTCCACCTCCGGCTTCCAGGCATTTTCCCTGGCTGACTCCCATGCCTCCAGTGCTCTCCCTACTCAGACTACTCACTTTCCTTGAAGAACCAGATAAAATTCCCCTCTCGATTCCGGTGCCTTTCCTTGGTTAATTATTTCCTATTTATCCAGTATAGGATTTGCTTTGTATGGATTCCTTTGCACCTCTTCTCCTCCATTAGAATGGGAGCCCCTTCAGGGCAGGGACTGCCTTTCACCTCTTTGTGTATCCGCTGCACTTAGTACAGGATTTCAGTGAATAAACGGGGCAGCCGGGAGTGGTTTGGGTTTTTTTTTTCAGTCCCCAAATTGGCTTGACACTTTATCATCTAATGATTGCGTGGTATAATTGTGTTCCTCATGCTGCTTAAAAAAAAAAAAAAACAGCATCCATGTATTCACCAGTGGCCTGTGGGTATGCATTGATCTCTCATACACTTAGTCCAGGAGCCTAGAATTGTCCCAGTATTGCCACTCAACCCAAGGAAGATTCCAGGGCAGCAGGCAGGAAGGCAAAACTGCTGCGAAAAAGTCACGTGATACGGTAAGGCTTCCCTCTCTGGCTAACCTGGACAAGTTTGTCTGCCAGGAATACATTAACATGCGAAGCATTTCTTTCCGATTATGGGTAAATATAAAAACTGTAACGCGGACTTCAAGCTAAAAGTGATTGCGTTCGCTGAACAGCATGGAAACAGCTCCACAAAGACAGTTTTCAGTGAGCAAAAAGTTGATGTGAGACTGGCAGACACTAAAAGATAATCTAAAAATTACAAATCTTTCTAGAGGTGTGTTTAGAGGTCCTAAAAACAGGCAAGTTTCCACAAATTGATGAAGAAGTATTTGTGTAGGTCCGCAAAATGGAACAAGGGCTGCAATGTATCCTCTGAGATGCTGGAAATGAAGGCACGGGAGGTAGGCCGAAAAGGCACAGTCATGGCTGGGTTACAAGGATCGTGCTACAATGTAATCTGTGGCAGAGTGACGATGACGAAATAAACACTTCTGATGTGAGCGGTGCTAAGGATGGTGGTCAGGCGGCTCAGTCAGGGATACTGGCACGGAATCTTCAGACACAGATGACATTTTGTAAGTCCCTATTTCACAACAATGAAATAAATTTTCTCAAGTGTAATTATTTCGACTGTAATGCACAAATAAATAACAACTAATGTGTTCACTTTATTTTTTTCTGAAGAAATGATGAGCATTTGGACTATTCAGTTCTAACATATATTCACAAGTATTCCATGCATCCTAATCTTGTACCAAAGACAGTTTAGTAATAAATGATTTTTAAATAATGCTGGCACATTTTTAAAAAATCTCTTCACATGATGGTCACACCCCACTTTTTTTTCAAAAATTTGCCATAAAATCAGTGATGATTATGAGATGAAATATGGCAAGCACTTAATGCTTATTGATTGATAAATCAGGATCTGCTGGGGGAGAGCTGAGGGGAAGGAGACTCAGGACTTAGAGAACTAGGAAGGTGGGACTGCAGACTTCCACTTCAGGGCAGACTTCTGCTAGCTATATGCCAGGTGGTAGCAGAAGCCTTTAAAGGGAAAAGAATGTATGTAGCCCACATTAAGAGCAGAGGGCAGAGTGAAGAAGAGTGGACTTGTGCCTCCTGGGCCTCATTTTGGAAAGCTGGATTCATGAAGGATCCAGGTGGTTTCCTGGTGGTTTATACAGTGTGTCCTAAAAGTCCAAGTGCACTTTAAGCTTCAAAAACTTTTAGGACATCCTATATTATTTTGAATAATGGGTATGCTGCTTCATTCAGCTCAGTTTGATTGTAGGGGAGGGGGAAGAAGGGATGCAGGGAGTGCAAAAAATGTAAATGTGTTGATCTCGCCTCTTTCATAGTTTTGTCATGGCCTGATTTTATGGATGCTTACTTTTCGCCCAGCGTGAGTGACCTTATTTTCTCCAAGGCTAGAAGTTGCAGTTCCAAGTACCATTCTGCAACTTGGGGGTTTCCTCCTCTGAGAATTGTCTGTACCAGTGAAATCACAGGTGGAGTCCTTATCACTGTTCCTATCTTTTAGTTTCCTGGTGGTCTCTCTGGTTGTCATGTGGTATGTGGCTGCACTGAGAGCTTCACATCCTCTATGTTGTGATGGAGCTGCCTGGGAAACATTGGGGGATTTTTGTGCGCTGTTTAGTTTGATGTGCAAGCAGAAAGCAGACTGTGCAGGGACAGTTTTGTTTTTGTTGTTAGGAGGCACTGAATAAGGACTTGTCGAATGTATGGATCACCTGAAGGAAAAAAAACCAAGGAAGCAGACAATCTAGAGAAGACCTTGGCACGTAGTAGGAGTTTCATTTGCTTGTTTTTGTTTTTGAATCCCCAGTGCCAAGCATATGTAAGTGTTTGATAAATGCTTGTTGAAGGAATCAGTGTAGGAGGAAGAGGAAAAGCTAGGTAATCAACCTTGATTATTATAATTCCTGATGTTTTGTGAGTGAGTTGGATGAGTGCACACTCACCTGACCCACTCTATCTAGCAAGCTCTAGAGCAGACTATGTTTTCCACCTCAGCCAGCTGCTGTTCACACAGATCATCTGGCCACCTAACCACCCCGATCCCGTCCTCGTGACTCCCCAGGCCCAAACTCCCTTAAACTGCCTTCCCCTCTCATGTTCCCCACTCCCCTACCCCCACTGAGGACAGAATAAGCTCTCCTAGACTTAGCACAGCATCTTGCGAAGAATGAGGCAAGAGGGCACTTCTGGAGAACAGGGAAGGTGAAGAAACCAAATAAACATATGCAAAAGATGTGTCTGGGAGACAATAAATGGGCCATCCAGAGTGAAACAGTAGCTTTGCGTCATGGAGTAATTTTAGGGGACTTTCAAGCCACAGACATAAAAGCACTTCACAGCTCTCCTTGTCTAAAGAGTGGAGGACTCACTCGGGGTATATCCCTTTCCCGAATTTCACCATCACCGTGATCTCAGGGATGAGATCTTCATCTCGGCCTTCTGCCATCCTCAGGGGAACAAGAAGGGGGAGCGTCATAGGATCTGGTTTAGAACTGGCTCCAAACCCAGGACTCCTCCTTCCACTTCAACATGCTGCCTCCAGAGTCTCTGCTTAGTAGAAAACTTCTGGCTCTTGACACACTAAAATACCTGAGGAGGTCACTGAACTCGGAAGTCAGAATAAAGAAAAAGAAAGCAGTGTGTGGTTGCAAAAAAAAAAAAAAAAAAGAACCTTTGATCTGGGAGTAGCCTTAGAAAGATCTGACAAGCTCCAAAGTCCTGAAAATTCTATCCAATGGGGCTTGATTGGTGGGTTCACCACTGAAGAATAAAGAAGTATCTAAGGCTATAAAAAGGCAGGCGTTTTCTCTGAGAAAACAAACCAGAGACAAAGAAGAAAACATGGAAAGAAGAAGGGACAGAGGAAACCTGAATCTGAGGTCTGCTGGGACAGCCAAGATTACAAGTGACAGTGGAGATCAGGGGCAGCAGGAGCCATTTCAAAAGCAGTCCTGGGGAGGTGGGGTGATAGGATTAGGGGTTCATTGCAGACAAGAGCCACTGACAAAGGCAGAAGATAACACTGCTCTGCAGACTGGGGACCCAAAGTAGCCCAGGTGCTGTTATTATCCCACTATTAAGAGCAGCACTACAAACGATAACTTAAAAAGAAAAAACAAACCTTGGAGCTCTGGGGCTGAGATTAAACTACCAGATTTCCAGGGAATCTGAAGTTCATGGGCAATCTCCTATCAAGGCTCAGCCTGGTAGCTTTTCTGGCCTCCTTCCACCACTGAGCTCAAATCCCACCTTCTGCCAGAGGCCTTTTCAGGTTCCCCCAGTCACTACTGCCTTCTCCTCTCAGATTAACTTCCCCTCACACTGTACATCACTTATATGGACCCAGTTGTTTAGGTTGGCTGCTCCATTAGAATGAGTTCCTTGAGAGCAGGGACCACATTTTGTGCTGTTTTTGTAACAAACATTCGATGACCACCCAACCCCAATAATATGTGCACACAGGACCTGGCACACAATAGCTCCTCAGTAAATGTATGTGGAATGGTGGGTAAAAAAAAAAAAAAAAGATCTGCAGAAGGTGAGGATGCCCCATGGTAACAATGGCAGAAGACCATACAAACCTTGGGTGTAATTGTTATAGAAGCAAACGCTAAATGGTGCACCCTACAGGATGGAGCATTGCATGTAGATTGAGGTTGCAAGTTGAAGGATCAGGGACAGGAGAGCAAATGTTCTGTCACCCCCATGTTCCTGAAGAAACAGCCATATCTGCTGTCCAAGCTAAGACTAAGCCACTGGTCTTTAATGCTGGTAAAAACTTGGTTGGACTCACAATTGACTAGACCTGAACTGAAAGAGATCTTAGATGCTACCTAGTCCAGTCCTTTCTTTTTTCAAATGAGGTAATAAGGCTCATGGGACAGAAGTGAATTGTCAAAGATCATAGAAGTGGGATTTGCACCCAGGCCCTCACTAAGGGCAACTAGGTGGCACAGTGGATAGACCACCTAGAATCAGGAAGACCTGAGTTCAGATCCAACTTCAGATACTAGTTTTGTGGCCCTAGGCAAATTACTTACCCTGTTTGCATCAGTTTTCTCATCTGTAAAATGAGGGAGAGAAGGAAATGAATGGCAAATCACTCCAGTTTCTGTGCCAAGAATACCCCAAATAGACTCATAAAGAGAGACTGAAATAACTTCTCTGATCAAATCAAGGAGACAGGTATACATCTTGGGGCTGCCCCGCAGATAACTTTGCAGTCCAGACATTAAACATTATTCCTTTGAGCATCGTCAGGTAACACAATTTAGTCCAAGATGAGGACCATAACCTAGGGAGCTGTTTTCGGAAGCTGAGGCATTAACTAAAGGGTTTATCTCGATAACTTCCTCCTTGTATTTACTCTAAGCACTCTGAGTACTGTAGCCAGCTTGATTAAACCCCTTAACTCGGTCCTGGCCTCTGCTACCCAACATCTCTGGCCTCCAGACAACCAACCCTGACCATTAAAATTCTTGGACATTGGCCTGGGTGAATGAATTGGGCTTCCATGGGCCTCTAGCTTTCCCCAAGGCATGGTTTCTTAACCTTTTTTGTATCCAGACTCCTTTATCTAGTGAAGCCAATGAACCTCTGCCAGAATAATTTTTAATAAAAAACTCACAATTTAAAGAAATGCTGTATTTCAGTTACAGGATGATGAAAATAAAGATGTCATTTTCCCCACCTAGGTCCATGGAACTCTTAATATATGGAGCCCCCTGAGGTAAAGGAGCTCGGGCAAAGAATCCAGGGTCTAAGAAGAATGGACAGAGACAAGGTTTAGAAGATGAAAATGTGGCCTTTCTTGATTTCTTGAGGAATTGAAGTCTAACGCATGTCACACACTTCTCTGCCTTCTCAAACATCTGTCACCTAAATACAATTTAATATTTTCTTAATGACTCTGGGCACTCATGAACAATCATCATTCTATGCTATAATCCAGTGATGCCCTCACACCCTGAAGAGGTGGGCAGCTCTGTCTTACTTACATTAAATGCCTCTATACTACTGCTGCTTAAAAATGTTTTGTCACCTAGAAAATATGAAACTATTCCTGGTCTTTGACCCAGAGTTTCCACTGCTGGGAAATGATCCTAAAAATACCATGAAAAGGGCCCATCTGTGCAAAAAAAAAAATTTAACAACTGTTTAATGTGTAATAATAATATATCAGTTAACATTTATAAAATGTTTATTTTAAAATTTGTCATATTATAATGTTAATTTCATATTAATGTTAATTGATTTAACAATATTTTATATTCATTTCTTTGTTACTAATATAGTAATAGTATAAAATGTGAATATATAGTATTTATAAATATATCTTATAGACTTATATTTTATTTATTAATAAAATAGTCATGAACAAAAATATGTATGTAGAAATATCTGTTATAAATATATTTATATTACATTGTTTATAAAAATCTTTAAAGTTTGCAGATTACATTATTATCTCCTCAAAAGAACCCTGTGAGGTAGGTGCTATTATTATCTCCATTTTATAGTTGAGGAAACTGAGGCAAAAAGAGTTTAAGTGACTTGCCCAGCCTTACACAGCTAACAAATGCCTAAGCCTGGATTTGGATTTGAATTCAAGTTTGTCCTGATTCCAGGTCCAGTACTCCATCCCCTGAAACACCTAGTTGCCTCTAGTGAACAAAATTTTTTTCCTGAGATACATTATGGTGTTTTAAGTAGTACCCATGGGTAACATAAAGTTTTGTGGCTTGGCAAGATAGAAGAGGAAGAAGGGGCCTGATGCAGTCTGGTTAGATTGGACCTCTTGCCCTAGAGACAGGAAAGGGCAAGTAAAGAGGGAGTCATGAATCTACCAGCACTGTTCTTGTGAGATCAAAGGAATTCCACCACTGGGCATCCCTGTCTAAAGTGTGCATGAGATGGATATTCAGAGGTTGGTTTGCCCTACATTGGTAAATCTGAAAAAGAATTCCGCTTTCTTTCTCCCTTCTGGAGCACAAAGCAGTGCCACCCTGACCCCACCTCTGAGGGGTTTGAACCCAGCCCACAGCTTGGAACAGATCTGGCTTTCCTAGAACGACAAACATTGCTTCACCTCCTAGGAACATGGATGGACAATTAGGAAATGGGGTGGCCAGCAAAGGAGATCAACATATGTATACTTAGATCTTTCTTGTCTACATGTAGCACCTCTGGCTGAATATTATCAATAAACCCTTTAGCTAGATTTGTGAACATTTAGGGAGTTTGGAGCTATATTTTTGCTCCTTGAAATTCAGAACTGGACCAAGGCCTTTTTATTTTTTTCCCAAAGAGATCTTTGTAAATCTTGGCCAGATTTTAGGGGCAACTCAGACACAAAGAGAGGTTAAGTGATTTGCCCAAAGTCACATATCTATTAAGTGTCTGAAGCTAGATTTGAACTCAGGTCTTCCTGACTCAAGATGGATTCCATCTACTGTGCCTTCTGGCTGCCCTTACTTTGGGTGGTAGATGCTATTAAAAGTCACATTTTACAGTTGAAGAAACTGAGGCAAACAGAAGTTAGGTGATTTCCTAGGGTCATGTAGCTAGGAAGTATCCAGATCCAATTTGAGCTTAGATCTTCTGGATTCCCAGTGTGGGGCTTTATCCACTGGGCCATCTAGACCTTATCATTGATCCTGAATGGAGATTTGGCCTCTTTATTGTCTCTCATTGTGTGGACTGAGGATCATATCTCTGTCTTTTTTGGTTCTTTTGATGTTTCATCCATCTCTTATCTCAGTCTTTCCAGTCCCTCCCCCTAAATCAGATCTGGTCCATAGTTATGGAAAGGACAGGTTGACCATTCATCTAAGGTAAGCTGAAAATTCCCTTAGACAAGCAACATCTTAAAAAATAATGATTATTGTACCTAAAAGCACCATAAGTTATTTGAGACAACATGACCAGGTGGAAAGAGGCTCTGCCCATGCTTAAGGGTTGAATGCCCTTGGGCAAGTAGCCTAGTACTATAGATTTGCAGACTTGTTAAAAACCTCAAAGAGACAGCAAGATGATACAGCGGTGGGCCTGGAGTCTGGAAGGCTTGAGTTCAAATTTGGCCTCAGACTCTTGGTAGCTGTGGAACCCTGGGCAAGTCACTTAATTGTTTGCCTTAATCTCATGGTGAAAGAAATGGCAAATCCCTCTTCTACCTATGCTAAGAAAACCCCATGTATAAGCATTGGCATGCTGATTCCCCAGAGTTAGATATAACTGAACAATTACAACAAGGAACTGCAGAAACCAGCTAGTAGCAATCCTGCTATACATAAATCCCATTTACAACTTCCTCAATAGGCAGGTCTCCATTTCAAGACCTCCAGGAAGGAGGAAGTCACCGGAAAAGCAGAATAAATGTAATGGAAATTTGAGCACTGGGCTTGGAGTCAGAAAACCTGGGTTTGTTATTAGCTGTGTGATCCTGGGAAATCTGATGAGGCCTGCTTTGTAGGGTTGTGAAGAAAAAATGCTTTTTAAATCTGGAAAATATACATACATGAAGCCCATCCCCATAACTTGCACTTACTGCTCCTTGGTCCACCTTTTGGGGCCAAGCAGAATAAAATATAACCCATCTACCAGAAGATAGCCCTGCAAATACATGAAGATAGCTATCATGTCCCTGATCTCTTCATCACCAGACTAAACATCCTCACTTTCTTCAACTAACTTTATAAAGCTCAGTTTGCTGTTACTTTAATATTTTCTAGGCAGTGTGGTACAATGGTAAAAGATTTGGCTCTGGATTAAGAGGTCCTGTGTTCAAATTCCACCCCTGAGACTCCATATCTGTATGACCTTTGGTAAATTGCTTCATTTGCTTTGTAAAATGAGTTTGGATTAGATAGCCTCCAAGGTTCCTTCCTGTGATCTGTATGCATTTCAACTGATGCCATCTGACCTTTCAGGACTAATTTCTACCTCCAGCCCCGCCACCCCAACCCCTATCCCAATCTCTGATGTGTTATCAAGATCTGAATGTGAAGCCGTGCTGTCCAGAACTGGGCAGAATACTCTAGACGTGGTCTGTCTATATATCCAAAGTGCTCTGTCAAGCAGATGAGCTTTTATTAAATTCCTACAATGTGCCAGGCAAATTAGTACAGGGATACAAAGTGGATACACAGTCCCTGCTCTCAAGGAGTTCATGGTCCATGGGGGAGGTATGAAAAGCATCTCCTCCACTTCTTTGCTGGGTGGGGAACATACAGGCATGTCATTAGACTTTTTCAACATGCTGCTTAGCTTTGCTGAATTGCTCTCACCCCCCTCCTCTTTTTTATGCTTTGTCATAGTGAATGGCTCTGTGGGAGCCAGAGAGAGAAATACGTTGGGAAATGTAGGTGATGATAAAACAGAGGATATCACTAGATTTTGTCTTAAGAGAGATCATTTGGGCACAGCAGAAAGAGTGCTCTTTACCATCCGTGCCCAGAGAGGACTGACCGGTCGAGCTACTACATGAAGAACTGTAAGCTAGCTATGCACTCGGCAGTCTTTCATGTGGCTTTTATATTACTTTTTAGAAGATGCCTTGAGTCCCATGATCCTGAGAAAGACCCTTGGGATAACTCTGGATGGAAAAACAATATTTTTTCCACACAAACTCTGGGGGAAACAGCTCTGTAAATTGCTGATGGTTATCAGCGTTGGCTTAGCCCACTTGGCAAGGGCTAGGTCAGGTCTTGGGGATGTGGCCACATCCTCCATTGCAGTATCGAGGGAGGGCAGAATGAGGGGCAATTTGGAGGCCAAGAACCGGAAGGAAGAAGTGGGGGAAAACCCATCATTAAGGTTCTTGACTCTAAGAGCCACAGAAAGATGAGGTGACACTGAAATGGGGGCAGGGAGCTGAAGGTGAATTCAAGGTCTTTTTTTTCCTTTTAAAGAAAAGAGTACATCCTTTACAATTCCTTAGAATATAAGCTTCCTAATGGCAAATACTGTTTCCCCTTAGTCTTTTTATCCATAGTGACTACTACCTGTATCTAGGAGCTGGTAACTAGGAGTACTTATGCTTGTGGCAATTTTAGTTGGGTGGGAGAGAGAAGGTAATTGAGTCAAAAGAATGGTTCCCAGAAAAGCATCCAGTTTTGGCTCCTGTGGTGGGTGAAGAGGAACATGAAGCCCCAGAAAAGGGGTTCTAGAGCTGTGGAACTCTGGCCAATTAATTATGCCACACAGGCCAGAATAGGACCAAGAGGCCAGGGCTCATTGCCTGGAACAAACCCACCCCCTTGGGTGGTATTGGAGCAAAGCCAATGCCAATTGTACTTTTCTGGAGTGAATGAGAGGCAGCAATGGATTTTGGAAAGTAGCTAGTACTTTGGCATTACAAGGAAGTGGCTCAATTGGGCAGTAGGTAGATATAGTCAGGGTTGGGATTCTTGCACCTGAAGATCTCTAGTGACTGGAAACACTCGCGTCTCTGGGTCCTTCCCCCTCCTCCCAACTTCAATCCAAAGATCTTAGTTTTAACCCCTGGGGCCAATCAGAGACACAATCTTCAGGTCTTACACTGGCCACTTCTGGTCCTAAGGTTCCTCCTTTCTGTTCATTAACTTCTTGGATGCCATCTCCCCCTCCTTCTAAGTTTCTTTCTCCCCTTTTGACAATAGCACGCTCATTCCTCTTCCTGCCTCCACTGCTCTCATGATACCGTGTCTGCTTGGACCTTCCACTGGGGCATCCCACATGAGCCCACCGGCACTGGGCAGGAACCCAAGATTTAAACCCCTTTCTCCCACATCTTCTGATCAGGATTTATCCTACTGCTTCTGAGCCCCATAGCTGGCATTTTAAGTTACCAATTGGGACCGATTTGATGTATGAAATATAATGAGTTATTTAAAAATTGCCCCATCTATGGGGCATTTGGATTTTAATTGAGGATTTCTGGTGGTAGAAAGCATTAATTCAAAAGCATTAGAGTTTTCAAGGCCAATGCCAAGAAACAGCCTGGCTTAGCAGACAAAGAGTTGGCCTCAAGGTCAGGAAGACCTAAGTATCACTTTCTCCTCCGAAATTTACTTGCTGAGTAACCTCGGGCAAGTCACTTAATTTCTCTGTCCCCTAGGCAACTCTTGGAGACAGTAAAGTTGAAGAATTTTCTCACTGTGAATCTCCATTACCAGTGAATTACCAGGCACAGTCCTTTAAAGAAAAATGGCAAGATATGTTTTTGGGCCAAGAGTTTCTCCCAGGACTCCCACTCCCAGACCTTTTCCATCTGCAAGGAGCAGGACGTGCAATGGATCTGAATTCAAGTCTTACCTACCTCTGATATTTGCTAGCTTTTTATGGACAAGATATTTCACACGAGCTCTGGGGTTTCTCATCTGTAAAATTGGGCACAAGACACATCCTGCCTATCTTACAGGAATATTGTGAGCATAGAAACTTCACTGTTATATAAAGCATCTTAGTTAATAAAGGACGGTCTAGGAAGCAGGAGCACCTGACTGTGTAACCCCAAGTAAAGCACAACCTCTCCCTGCCCTGGGCCACGTTTCACAATAAGATCTTCATTGGCGGACTGAGCCTCCATTACCGGTCATTTAGTCAATAAACATTTATTAAGAGTCTGCTGCGTGCCAAGCTCCAGGAGATGCCAGGAGGATGCAAAGAAAATTTTAAAAACTGTTCTTGGCCTCAAGGAACTCCCATTCCAACAGAGGAGAGAGATTGCATGAAAATAACTCTCCACATACAAGATATGTGGAGAGTAGATGGAAGGCAACCTCCGAGGGGAAAGGAATCTATCGTCTGAGAGTCCCAAGAAGGGTCTCCCCCACCCCAACCCCCACTCCACTCCCATCCCCATGAGATCATTGGTCTGAACCAGAAAAAACTGAACTGTAGGGCCAGCTTTGGGTGAAAGTTAATCCAAAAATTCACACACATGTATATTTGAAAATTTAATCTTAACAATCCTGGGGAGTAGGTAGAGGATCTATTATTTACCCTGATTTGCCAGATTAGAAAACTCAGGTTCAGAAAGGTTAATTCACTTGACTGTGGTCACCTAATTAGCAAGTCTTCTCCTGAGACACCTGTACCTTCCATTATATTTCAGGGCCTTAATATAAGGAAGCGAGTTATGGGGGAGAGAGGTATGCAGGAGCAAAGAGAAGTCAGCTGGGGAACTTTGGAGGATATTCACTAATACAAGTGCTGCTTTATTAGCTGTTCTATGGCAGGCCACAAACATTCATTAAGCACCTACTGTGTGCTAGGCACTTTATTAAGCACTACTATGTGTCAGACCCTATGCCAAGACACTTATTATGTGACCTTGGGTAAGTGACTTTGACTCACAGGTCTCCAGTTTCCTCATCTATAAAATGACCAACCTCAAATGTCCCTTCCAGCTCTAAAACCATGACCCAAGTGAGGATACAAAGATTTTTTAAAAAAATGACAATCCCTATCTTGAAAAGTTTACATTCAGGGGAAGGGGAAGGAAGCGGGGAGAGAGAAGTCTATGGGTAGACAAATAGAATACAACTAGAATAAGATCAGGACCAAGGGAAAGATCGGGGCAGTGCTTTAGAGAAAACTGAGGATGGGGACATTGTTCCCATAGATCCAGTCAGGTATCCAGCACCCTCACCCCATCTGCTTAAGGCCCTCTTCTGGGGCACACTGCTCCATGATCAAGGGTCTTTTTCTTCTATTTCTCCCCATCAGAACTCCTTCCATTCAAGTTATCTTACCCCCTGTCCTGTAAGGGAGGGATGTTTCTTTTCCTTTCACCCAGCCCAGTATGGAGTTAAGTCTCTAGATTTCAGATGCCTGTCCCTGGGAGGGTGAAGCCTCTGGAACTCCCCACTCGGGGATGAGCCCTCTAGATCTGTGACCTAGCCCACCCACTCTCCAGAGTGTTTGACAAGATATCCAGCAGTCCACCAAGTTTTTGCCCTGATCCCTTTCCCTTCTCCTCTTTGCTCTGGGTACAGTAATAAAATCAATACTATCACTGCTTCTGGAAAGGTCTTGTCATTTGACTCCCCTATGGGTCCACTCATCATCCTGGCAACTTCCCACACTGGCCCCATAGCCAGCTTTAAAAGGCACCAACATATAGTGGAGTTGTGAGCTGATCCAACCATTCTGGAGAGCAATTTGGAACTATGCCCAAAGGGCTACAAAAATGTGCATATCCTTTGACCCAGCAATATCGCTACTGGGGCTTTATCCCAAAGAGATCATAAAAATGGGCAAGGGTCCCACATGTACAAAAATATTTATAGCAGCTCTCTTTGTGGTGGCCAAAAACTGGGAATCAAGGGGACACCCATCAATCAAGGAATGGCTGAATAAATGGTGGTATATGAATGTAATGGAATACTATTGTGCTGTAAGAAATGATGAAGAGGAAGACTTCAGAGAGGCCTGGAAAGACTTATATGATCTGATGCTGAGCGAAAGGAGCAGAACCAGGAAAACTTTATACACAGAAACAACCACAGTGTGTGAGGAATTTTTCTGGTAGACTTAGTACTTCATTGAAATGCAAGGACTTAAATAATTCCCAATGGTCTCTTAAGGCAAAATGCCTTCCACATCCAGGGAAAGAACCATGGAATTCGATTGCAGAATGAAGCAGATCATTTTCTTTTGTATTATGTTTTGTTTTGTTTTATGATTTCTCCCATTCATTTTAATTCTTCTATACAACAGGACTAAGGTGAAAATGTATTTAATAAGAAGGTATGTGTAGAACCTATATAAAACTGTATGCTATATCAGGGAGGGAGTGGGGAGGTAGAGGGGAAGGAGGAGAGGGAGGGGAAAAAGATATATGAAAGTGATTTTAGAACACTGAAAACAAATAAAACAATATTAATAATAAAAAAGGCAGCATCATAAATCTATCTGATAAATTAATCCTGGACCAAAGACTTAAAGGCTGATAAGGAACTAATACAAAGTTGCTCCTTCCTGGGTAATTTACCTTTCAACAGGAAATTTGGGGAATATCAAATCTTAAGCCAAAGACATGAATTTCTAATTTCATATATTAGGACAAAAGGTGATAATTTAGGGCACGTGGTTTAGCCCCAAATTATGGGCTAGCCACGTGTGTCTCACTCAGATCATTGTCAGTTGGGAGACAATTATGGTAAATACTCAAAAGCCTCAGTTCGCTCATCTGTAAAATGAAAATAATAATGACACTTGCCCAACTGGATTGTTGTGAAGATCAAATAAGATAAAATATTAGAAACTTACAGTGATAGATGCATTCCATATATTTTATATAAACTATTTTCCTTATGCATCATAAAATACATTGTTTTGTATAAACATATATTTAAGATAACACATATGTTATGTTTTAATATATCATATAAAACAGGTCATATTTTATATAAATATATTTTCATATATCACACATAAATATGTGAAATAATATACTTATATAAAGATCATGTGTTTGTGTCACATTTATACAAATTTCACATATTTTCATGTATTACATATAACTATCATATATTCTACACAAATATATAGCGCGTATAAGTATAATATATTAATAATAATACTAAACATAATACCCGACATAAAGCATTTGAAGTTCAGCACAGTATGGGGCACATAGTAGGTACTTAATACTTGTGAAATTGATAAAGCACTTTGTGTATATCACCTTACTAGATGCTAAGTTATCATAATTCCCATTTTACAAATGAGAAAAAAGGCTCAGAGACCTGAAGGACCTTGCCCCTGTTCACACAACTGGTAAGTTTGTGCAGTCAGTACAAACACTTTTCCCAGTACACTGAGACAAGTGGTTGATAAGAAACTCGCGACACCCAAGTTGTCCTGTTTCATCTCCCAGCAGAGAAGAGAAAGAGAGGAACAACCTCAGATCGTGGATTTAGAGTTGGATAGGATGTTTGAGGCTGGTCTTTAATCCAAGTCCCTCATTTTACAGATGAGGAAACTGAGGCTCAGAGTTTAAATAATTTACCTAAGGTCACACAGTAAGAGAGCTGGGATTTGAACCCAACTGCTATGACTTAGGGCTCAGAACGGAGGAAAAGGTGGAAGATTTAAACTTTTACACCATTTGCTAAATCATCCCAGATAAACCTCTTATCTTTCAGAAGGAAGGTAGAAAAAAAAGAACAGAAAAGTAATCCCCAAAGGTAGTTTTTGAAATCGCTACAAGGTCTTAACTCCTTCAAACATGACCAACCATGTAGCCGGCGAAGGGAAAGGGAGCGCCGCTCTAAAGGTGCTGGAGGCTCTCAACCATTTGGGAAAAAAAAGTTCTTTCCTTTTAAAGGGCTTTGTGAAATCGTGCAGCGTGGCCACATCAGAGTGGGAGCGAACTGCTAAAGCCGGGCGCTGAGCCGAAACGCAACAGGCTTCTGCGTCACCAGCAAACCCACATCCTGCATGTCAGGGACAAATGTGCATGCACACACACGCACACACGCGTGCGCGCACACAGACACACAGACACAGACAGACACAGACACAGACACAGACATAGACACACACACAGACACACAGACACACAGACACACACACACACACACAGACACACACACACACACACACACACACAGACACACACACACACACACACACACACACACACACACACACACACCCCCCCAAGAGCCTATGTGAACAGGCGGGCGCACACTGGCTCCCTGCCCCCCATGCCCTCTGGTCCCAGCCTCAGGGTGCCTGACGCGCCATCCTTACCCCTCCCCTACCCCCGCCCACCCTGCCTCTCGTGCCTCTCAGCCCGGTTCCCTCTAGGGAAAGTCTAAGGTTTTTCCCTTTTCAGTCACCTCCTGAGTGATAAAGGCACTTCTAGAACACAGCTTTTCCACAGAAGACTCAGTGGGCAAAGTAGACTGGCTGCCCCTTGGTTCTGAAGCTATCCTCACCCGGCCTAAGTAGGGCAGGGGCAAGATAGGGAGAAATAGAAGTCTCCAGCAAAACTTCTTGGGTTTTTTTTCTCTCACACATTTCCCACTGTATCCCTTTTCCTTTCTAGGGAACCATCCCTTATACCAAAGAATAAAAGACAAAGCAGCAAATATTAACACACTGGAAAAAAATCTAACATTTTCGGCTTTGTTCCATACTCGTGGTCCCCCCCCCCCCCTTCTGGAAGGGAGGAGGTTGTTTCTTAGATCTCTTCTAGGGGACTAGGCTTGGTCCTTCTAATTTTGGATAGTTTTGCGGTGGTGGCTTTTCTCATTTCCACTGCTGCAGTCAATGTGAAAATTGTTTCCTGGTTCAGCTTACTTCACCTTGTCCATCAGTTCATATCAGTCTTTCCATTCTTCTCGAGATTCCTAGACATGAGTAGTTGGAGTCAGGAAGATGGGGTTCAGACCCCATCATGGCACTTGCTGGCTGTGTGAGTCTGGGGTAATTTTACCATCTGTAAAATGTAGGGGTTGGTCTACATCAGAGTGTCAAGGAAGGGCGCAAAGGCAGGATTTTTTGGCAGCCATGCTCCAGAGTGCCTGCACCAGATTAAAATGTGATTGGGAAATATTTACCAGTAGGGGAAAAAAATCAATAGGCCACAATGTTAGTATGAAGCTTTCTAAGTCAATATGTGCCTGCTCTGGGTTTCTTATGTGCAGTTTCTATATGAGTTTGACTCCATGGGTCTGGATAATCTATCAAGTTACTTCCAGGTCTAAATTTACAATAGAATATGAGCGTGTAGGGGGATTGGGAAGAAAGGGGGCTTGTTAAATGGTGGCTGGGATGAATTCCAAACAAACATCCACCTGTTTCACAGTTTAGCCTGCAGGTAGCCGTATAACAAAGACTCCCATGCAATACTTTGGTTCAAATGAATGAAACTGATTATGGAACCGTAGTCATAGTCAGATTTCAAATTCAGACCCACGAGCAAACTTCCAGTAAAGATCATCTTTCCTCTTTGTAAATCTCTAAGTAAATTGATCTCCCAGAGGGGAAGGGTCTCCTGTCTTGGTGGACTCCCACTTCATTGAGAGACAGTGAAGACAGCAGAAACTATGCTGAATTTGGAGCCAGTAGACTGAAGTGTGACACCCCTCCTTAGGCACATACATTTAACCTTTCAGAACCTCAATGTCCTCATCTGTAAAATGGGGCTACCTTGCATGGCTTTGGGAGAAGACTTTTTAATGACTAAATAAGTAGGAGCTATTTTTACAGGGGATACTTGTAGTGATGAAGGGTCCAGAAGGGCAGTGAAATGTTTTTCCCAGGATCAAGTTCTGTGCATACTTAGGGGCCACTGATACTGACTGACAGCAAGGGGGGAGGTAGTTTAAGGTGATGTATGTGGCCTAGATCTTCTGTGCTAATCATCAAACATTTATTTTCTAAGTCTCTCGCTGACTAGAGGTAATAGTAATAGCTCATATTTACAGAGTATTTTAAGATGTGCAAAGCACTTTGCAGATGTGAACTCACTGATTCCAAGCAATAATCCTCTAATATAGGCATCATTAATATTTCCATCTTATAGAATAGGAGACTGAAACCTGGAAAGGGTAAGTGACTTTTTTGGAAAAACAGCCTAGGTCATTCTGACTACATGTCCAGTTTCTGCATCCCCTATAAATGAGGAGGTTAGAAAGTGGGGGGCCATCTCCTTCTGGGTTACCAGATGACTCTTGTGGAAACCTCCTTTTTTAGACATTTGTGTTTGACAGTGTTGCCCTATTGGTCACTGTCTTATTCTTAGCAGGGAGGTGGGGCATGACAGGTACAGAATGCAGCATACAGCTGTTGGAAGTGGGCACTTTATGCCTGGTGTTGCTTAGCTGATCTTTGTTAAAAGAGGAAGTCATTTGGGGGATGGGTGGATCAGGAAATGATTGCAGTTTCCAAAAATGGCATCAGTAAGACTTTAAAGGGGGAGTGGGAGTGTTTGTTTGCCTTCATTTGTTGGATGCAGAGGTAGAAGCATCAATTCCCCTCATTTTACAGATGAGGAAACTGAGCCTCAATGAGATGAAAGGACTTGCCAGTTTGTCTGGCACTCCCATGGTCACAGGGAGTAAATGGCAGAGCCACCATTTGAACCCGGGTTCCTCGACTGCCACCCTGCCTCTTTTGTCTCCCATTAGATTGTAAGCACCCTGAGGGTAGGCACTGTCTTTTGGCTCTTTTTGTATCCCCAGTACAGTGCCTAGCACAGAGTAAGCGCTTAAGAAATGTTTATTGATTGATAGGGGATGAAAGTTGCCCCACCCTCAGTCTCCAGGAACACTTGCAAATAGTTTTAATTCACTAGGGTGTGGTGGGGGTGGTCACACCAACCCTTAGCATGTGATTTCAAATCTAGACATTCTCCTGTCCCACCCCAAACAGCAACAGGTGGATAGATGAACCTCAATGGAAACAAATATACTTTGTAACTAAGCCTGAGCTAAACCCCAAACCATGCTAAATGATGCCCAGTAGAACTGGACGCATGTGCTATGAAGCTCTAACCAGCTCCCACCCACTCCCACCTCCAGGTTCCATTCTTCCTCACCCAACTCCAGAAGGTCCCCAGGGTTGACTGGGGCAAAGCAATAAAGTTCTACCGCCTCTCCAGAAAATAAAAATGAAAACAAAGTGTGTGTTCACAATGGGCTTTTAAGTCTGATCTGCATTAATAACATTTTCTCCATGCTTTTTTAAGTCTAGGCCATCAAGAAAACAATAAACCGAGCTCTAATTCATAGCGTTTGTCTCTTTCCAAGGTGTAAGTGCTTTGACAATCCCTTCTCTGGAGCTGGCTCTAGGACTCCCTGGTCATGAGTGCAAGGTGTCTTTGCTCTCTCTTTCCAGGGCAAATTCAATTCATTGCAACAAAAGTTTATTAATTACATGCAAGGCACCCGCAGCACTAGGAACTGCAGAGATTTTGGGAAGTGGGCAAAGGGAGAGCCTTATGATGTGCTGGGAGCAATGTGAAGAGTTCTTTAGGTGGAGGAAGCTGGGAACCCTTGGGGGAAGAGGTGGGCCTCTAAGGACAGTACTCTGCCAGACACGTTAGGGCAGCAGAGGAGGAAATCCACAAGTATTTATTCACTGGATACTGTGTGCCTGGCACTGCCCTAAGTGGTAGGAATGCAAATACAAGCAAAAACACAGTCCCTGGCCTTAAGGAGCTTAGGTTATAAAGAGAGCAGGAGGTCCAGGGGAAGGGGGCACTGGGCAGGGGCCTGGTAGTAAAGTCCAGTCCAGCCCAGGCAAGGGAGGGAGGACATAGAAAGAGGACAGGGCAGGGAGAAGACAGGGGAGTACAGGGAAGGTCACTCGGACCGTCGAGTATCTAGTAGAATGTCTAACTTTCATCAGGAGGAGGGTTCCTATGGTGAGGAACCTGAGAGGGTAGAAGAGGGAAATGGAAGGGATTTCCTTTCCAAAGACCTCAACATCAGGGAAGGGAAACCTCATATCAAGTACGCTTCCAGCTGAATCCCAGCTGAGTAGCTGTGTTCTGGGATGGAAGTTTGGGAAGCCAGATAAAGAAAGCCTTAGGGATGTTTGATAGCACCAGACCAAAGACACATATGTTGCGGGATGCATCTCGATCCCAACGATCTAGTTGATCTTGTTTGATCAGACACTGCATGCCAACCAGGAGCTCTGGGAGTTTTCATACGTGGTACGGCGGGAAGCCTGTCCAAGCTCTGGTGTCAGACTGTACTGGAAAGGAGGTTCAGCTTAGATTGGGGTGGGGGGCGGGGGGCTTGCAGATATAGTCACCTATCTAGACAGGACACTAGTGCCCAAACAATGTTTTGAGTAGTGTTAGTCATCTTTACTTTTAAAAGTGAATCTTTCATTTTTTTCCCCTTTCTTTGGAAGAAAGTGTTTGGAAGAGAATTGGATTCTCTTAAAGTGCCAGGATTTTCCTACAGAAGATTATGGGATCTAGAACTGGAAGATCATTGAATTAAATTCTTCCTTCCAGATGTGTAACCCTAGAGAAGTCATTTAACTCTTAGCTACTCTAGGCAACCATCTAAGACTATAAAAAGAAGGTGATAACTGTATTAGTAGATGGAATTCCCTAGCCTAGTGAAATCACTGGTCTAGTCTCTGTCCCTATAATACAGATGGAAAAATTGGAGGTTCCTAGAGGTTATTATATGAATGTGCCTCATTATAGCCAATACTGAGTTGCCCACAGCAAAAGTTGTGCATAACTTAAGTTTTTGCACTAACAACGATAGCTAATAATTATATAAGGCTCTAAGGTTTGCAAAGTACTTTAGAAATATGATCTTAATTGATCCTTACAACCTTAGAAGGTAAGTACCATTATTATCCCCATTTTACAGTTGAGGAAACTGAGACAAACAGCTTTGATCTTCCCGATTCCAGGCTTAGTGCTTGTCATGGAAGATGATTTAAAGGGCTCCTCTGATGAGGAGTATTGTGCATTATCAGTTACTATCCCTATTTGAGAAGTAGCATGATATGTATAAGTGGAGACTTGGACTCTGGAAAACCGAGGTTCAAATCTGATTTCTGACAATTCCCTATTTGAATGACCCTGGACAAGACATTATTTGCATTTCATCATCTACGAAAGGAAGGGGCTAGATTAGATGTCTTCTAAGGTGCTTCCTGGCTCTACATACATCCATTATCCTATGATCTAGTCCAGTGTCCTGTGCCAAGACACAAATGTGCCACTCTGGGTCTTGGTTTCCCTTTCTGCAAATTAAAGGTTGGACTAAGTGACCTCTGAAGTCCCTTCTAGCTCTAAATCTAGGATTCTATGGTGATTTCAAATTTAGATTTTCCTATAAAGGGGTTTCCTGAAAGTTGATAATTATAGGCACCTAACTACCTTATAAGCACATCTGTATAGATCAAATGAGAATACACAGTATGTCCCAGAAGTTATTAAAGCTTAAACCTGTGCTAAGATCTTTGGAATACCCTGTATAAAAAAGTGCTCCAGAAACCTTAACATGATGACCTATAAATGTTTGCTATTGTTATTAATAATGACTACTTATTAATAATAAAGTAGAACAATCTGTATAATATATAAAATAATCTCATATTTATGGGGTTTTATGGTATCCAATGCATAGTTCTCACAAGAATCTTATGACATAGTTTAATTATTTTCACCAGTTTTGCAGAAGAAGAAACAGAGGCTCAGACAAGATAAGCAGACTGCCCTTAGTCATATCGTGAGAGAACTGGCCTTCCCACTGCACAAACAGGATAATTTTGGGGTTCTCTTATGATTAAGATTATTGTGCTAGTCAACCCCTCATTTGGTACATGCACATACATGGATAGTCAAAGAGAAGGTCTTGGGGTAGTGCTGGCTCTGCAGAGGGTTTGAGCCTTGGTCTTCCTGGCTCAGGAGCCAGCTTAGGGGCTGGCTGCCTCTTAGGGCCCCAGGAAGCTAAGATTTTAAAGGGTAGGACATGTACTGGTAAAGGGAGAACTTCACCCGGAACTTGCTAGACTGATAAAATCACAGGTTCTGTTAAAAATGACAACAAAAATAAACACGCCAGTGGTCTAGCTTCAGGATTTCATGACTATGGAGAACTCCAGGTGTGGAACCTTCCTCCAGCCCCTGGAATTTAGAATCTGCGAGAGTTGGCAGGAAGCCCAGAAAAGTTTGACCTGCCCATAGTTATACCTCTGGCATCTATCAGAAGCAGGATTCGAATGTAGATCTTTCAGACTCCAAAGCTGACCCTCTATCCTCTAGCTTTGCTACTGCTCCAGTATTTTTTTTTATCCATTTTATTTGACAATAACAAGCATTTTTCCATCCCTTCCATCTTTTCCCCAAATTTGAAAAACAAACAAAACGAAAGCCATTCTAACAAAAAAGCGTAATCAAGTAAAACAGATCCTCACATTGCCTCTCTCTAAAAACATCTGTCTCGTTCTGTACCCTGAGTCTATCACCTCTCAGTCAGGAGGTGAGCAGCAAGCTTCATTTTCAGTCCTCTGGAATTATGGCTGATCTTTGTGTGGATCAGAGTTCTCAAGTCTTTCAAAGTTGTTTAGCTTTATAATGTTGTTATTATATAAATTGTTCCCCCTGGTTCTGCTTACTTCACTCTGCATCTTCCTACAAATCTTCCAGGTTTCTTTGAACCTGTCCCTTATGTCATTTCTTATGGCACAATAATTTTCGATCACATTCCTGCATCATAATCTGTCTAGTCACTCCCTGATTGATGGACACTCTTTCATACTTTCTAGGTCCTTGCCAGCGCAAAAAGAGCAACTCTGCCCATTATTTTTCTACATAGGGGTCCTTGTTCTCTTCCTTTGACCCCTTTGGGGATATAGACCTGGAGCATCAGAAAGCTTAAGTCTACTGCATTTTATAAACAATAAGTCCTAGAGTTAGTCCAAGGCTAATATGCCCTTCTCTTTTTACAAATGAGGGCGCTGGGTCCAAGAAAAGTGAAATGACTTGTCAAAGGTCATACCTGGGGTCACTAATGGGGTTGGGAATTGAATTTGAATCCAAACCCCTTTGCCTCATGCTGTTTTTTCCAACCTTCTCTTGAAAGCCCATGAATGTAAGTGTTTGCTGTTAGGGCTCTGCATCTGTCCTTCCCCTTTATGATGGGAGGGACCAAGATCAAGGCGAGAGCTGCTCATTTTCATGTGATTCTGGCACCAGCCCACCCTGCCAGCTGGAGCCCCCCAGCCTAGACCCCAGAACCTCTTTGCTGCCAGGGAGGCAGCAGGTGTGAGCAGTGGGCTGGTAACTGGAGAAGGGAGCCTGGAGCCCCAGCTGCTCTGGCATTCAGTGCCTCTCCCGCTCTTGCCCTGAGTTTACTGCTCATGGTTCAGCCTTCAGTATTGTTCCCTGCTCTTGGCAGGGACAGCAACTGTAGGCGAACACTGGCCAGGCAGGGGGAGGGAGTGTGGAAACAGGTGGCAAGAGGCTGTGTCTCCTTTGATCCAAAGCTCTACCGCCTGGGCAGAACTTTGGAAATCTGGCTCTGAGGCTGCTACAAGCAAGGCTGTGCTGGAGCGGTCAGCCCTTCCGAACGGGGGATTCTCTTGCATGATGAGAAGGCTGGCTTTTCTTGGTTCGGATTTTGGTCTTTAGAAAAATTTTTGTCAGTAGAATGCTATTGTAGAGGTCACTTACCCCTATTTTCAAAGCTATTTTGTAGGTGGAAGATATAGTACATTATTAGGCATGTAGTAAGTGCTCAATAAATTGTTGTTGACTGATGACTGATTGACAGTATCGAACATGGAGTCAAGAATGCCTGAGGTCAGCATTGGCTGGGTGAGCAGGAGAAAGTCATTTAAAGTCTCTGATACTCATTTGATTCAATTCAGTTCAATAAACATTTACTGATCTGCAACATGGGTACAATGACTAAGGGAATGCGTGAGCTCGCTCCCCACCCTTGGAGGTTGCGCAGTTATTTTTTGCCTACCATATTAAAAGCTGGAGGCCCGATTTCTCATAACTCAAGGGCCGAGGGGATGACAAGTGTCCTGGATTTTTACCACTATGGGCCAGCCCTGAAAGAACTTTTTTGATGCTTGGAAGATTGTGATAGACCTCGAGTGGTCCACTGGTCATCTGTCTCTCCCTTCCCTGCTCTGTGATAATAACAAGGGGGTAGCATGAGGATTCTGATGAAAAGAAGAAATAGTTTCTGGCTGGTGTTCTCCAGGATGCAGCTCTCCCAGCGGAAAGATGCTCTTTCTCTACCTAATATAACACTTGCAAGACTTGCCTCTTCCCTCTTGGACTGTGGATTTGATTATCTGGGCTTGGACCAAGACC
The DNA here is from genome assembly GCF_028372415.1 of Notamacropus eugenii. Taxonomy (NCBI): domain Eukaryota; kingdom Metazoa; phylum Chordata; class Mammalia; order Diprotodontia; family Macropodidae; genus Notamacropus; species Notamacropus eugenii. The sequence goes on from NC_092874.1 coordinate 278,079,146, forward strand.
AGTGGCTGCCTTTGCCTCTCCTGTCCATTTCCTTTCTCTGGCATTGACCTTGTTGGTATCAAAAGCAAGACAGACATCGCAGTGATGGCAGCTGGCATCCTCCTCCTTCCCAGGTGCTTTGGCAGCAGAGAAGAAAGAGAGCCTGAGAGAGAGCAGCAGTGGCCTGGGGCCAATGGAAGAATTCGTATCAGAGAGCCCAATGGACAGACCAAACTCTGCTGTTTGCCTAGAGAATGCCAACACAGGTGAAATGTCAAATGGTGAATGATCAGTCTTGTAAAAACCTTTTCCATGTCCCAACAAATCTGAAATTTCAGTCTTCCAGCTACCTGTACTAGTAGAAATTGGTGAAGATACTGTTCATTCATGCTATGCTTCTCTCAGGCTTATCATTGTTTTCTATGCAGGAATAAATTACTGTGCTATACTTGATTCATATTGTTCACTGGTTAACTTTTATTCCACTCCCCCCAATGGGGGGGACCTCAGACTAGAGCCAAAAGTGGAATTGTCCCTGGAAGCAGGAAGGATGAGCCAATGAATGTGAGAATGGGGAGCTTCCTGGCCCAGAGCTGAACACAGGCAAATCTCAGGGGATGAGCACAGATCATCAAGTGTAGCCTCAGCTCAGCCTTGCCTCTAAACTTGCTTTTATACCAGATACGTAAAACTCTTGGTAAACCTGAAAGTGTCATGTGGGCTGCCCCACGCATCTTAAGCTATTAGGGCTTAAAATAGCACTTTGCTTAAAATGGGACTTTGAAAGGACTCTTGAGACAACCTGTATAAATGTCAGTTACTATTATAATTAAAAGACAGTATGGCATGATGCCAACGGGCTAGCCTTGAAGTCAGAAAGACCTCCCTTTGCCATATATTGGTTATCTGAACCTGCACGTCCTGGGCAATTTTTCAAGACTATAAGTTACAGGTAAGTTCCCCTATCTATGAAATCACAGTTCTGAACTAAGAAAGTTCTACATGATTATTTTGTAAATGTATCTATTTAACCTCTGTATAATTGTATAGTTAATTACTTATTATTCTATATTTATTTTTAAGAACAATGCTTTTTATCTCACAGACATCACCTAATTGAAGAAGATAAAAAATTTTAAAGAAAAGTTTGATTCAGGGCTTAAATTTATGATCCATATAGAAAGTCAAACCCTCCATTGAGTTTAATTATTGTACCTAAGAGGCTGCTATGTTTGTAATATATTTGTCATCAGAAAGGGTCAAAATTCCTATCCTGACTGATTTGCTAGCTGTCACTGAAGCCCTCCTCCTCAGTCCTGTCATCTTGACAATGGGGATAATGATATCTGTAACCAGGTGGTTGGTGTCAAGCCCTTGGCAAGGCTGGAGGGCTCTTTGATGAGAGTTAACACCCACTTGACTATTCTATCTCCTTCTCGGTGGAAACTCGAAAGGCAAATATATTAGAGCCAGATTATGTTGGCAAGTTGAAGGAGGGTAATTGAAACCTTCCAAACATACTTCCCAGCTTCCATTATAATATTCTTTGCCTTAATGAACCCAAGAGACCAGAAAACCCATTTTTTTTCTCCTGCTTTTAAATCTGATACCAAAATGATTTCTTCTATAACCTCTGAGATCCCTTCTCCATCAATGGTGGGATTATATGATTTAATCCTGACGTTTTCCACTTAGCTGTAGAACCAGGTTCTGCACTTACGTTCCATTCACTCCGTTGGTGAAAGTAAGACTGACTCAGTGGAAGCCAAGGCAGGAAGATTCACTTAAATTCTCTATTTTACAGAGAATAGAATATAAAATATACCTGCCACCTCTCTACAGAGAGGTGGGAGACTATGGGTGTAGAGTGGTGCATACCACATCAGGTGCAGTCCTTTGAACTGTCTGCCAGTGTTGCTCATATAACCAATGCTTGTGCTAGGTGTTCTTCTCTACCCCAAAATCATTACTTTTTCCCAAGCCCCAGGTGATAGAAGTTTGGGGAATGGAAGGACCAGCTGGGTGTTAATGATGACCACCATTTTTGCTTCCTATGGAAAAGAACATGATTGCAAGTTCACAACAGACTGAAGCCATGTGAGAGAGGACTGCTTCGGTGAGCACACCCCATGGGATAGGAAGCTGCATCACAGCCATTGCAAAGCTTCTAAGCCTTTCCACTCAGTACAGAGAGTGGGCAGCATAGTTTTGGGAGAACTGAGATCAGTTCCGAAGCCAGAGAGGGCACAGGTTCCTGTACAAGCTTGGCAACTAGCTGCTGCAGCGGATAGAGCTCTGGGCCTGAGTTCAAATCCAGCCTCAGACACTTACTAGCTGTGTGACCCTGGGCAAGTCACAACATCTGCCTCAGTTTCCTCATCTTTGAAATGAGGATAATAATAGCGCCTACCTCCAAGGGCTTTGTGAGGATAAGAGAAGGAGAAGGGAAAATACTGTTATATACTTGTCTACCAAGTACCTGGCACTGCGCTAAGCATTCTTTACAAATATTATCTCCTTTTATCCTCACAATAAAATAATAATGATAATAAAATAAAATGAGATGAGATTTGTAAAGAGCTTTGTAAATCTCAAGGTGCTACATAAATACCAGCCATTATCTGACACTATCTTCTAGTATAGGAGGAGAATATGAGATATAGTCAGGCAGAAAACCCATGTCAGAATGCTAAAACCTTTTCTCTTGACTCTTTGCTATGTTAAATAAACTTATGCAGCTCAAGTTATTGAATATGGAGGACTCAAGCAATATTTTTTATTAACTGCTGGGTTAGGGCTCATAACCTGGCTTTCTTTTTGCTCAGGTATTTGAATTACTATGCATCTGGTGGGGGGAGGGAAGATGGGGTCTTGGATTTTATGTGCATGAGTCAGAGAGACTATGACAAGACTGGTGCTCAGGTGACATAAGTATAGGGCCACCCGGTGAGTGAAGTATGTATTACACCCTTCATTGGTTATTGAATAAAATGATAGCTGTCTTTCTGTAATCTTATGGAAGGCAGCTTTCCCGTTGGGGTGGGCAGTTTGTACGTCCACTATTATTACTTGGGATTACAGGTACACTTATAGTCTACACCAAGAGCATACTAGTTACAGGGAAAGCTTCCATGTGAAAGGTGATATATGGAGAAACAGCTGTGGCTATGTGAAGACATAAGGCATCCATAAAATGAAAACAATAATAAATTAATCAATTCTTTTGTTTCAGGTTTGTTTTCTTTTTAGAGTGTTATCCCAAAAAACCTTTACGGAACAAATCCCATTTGAGCAATAGCCTCCACATTGTAGGTTCAGTTCCTACTCTTAGGCTGAAATTTGGGTAACAAGTATTTATTATCACACTACTGACTTCAGAGAAGTCAGAGGTCTTGGCTGTTCTGCCAAAAGGCTCTCACAAAATCACATTCATTCTCTGGGTTCCAGCAAAACTGAGACCTGCTGTGACTGGTGAAGCTGGAGGGTTTTCTGAATAGAAGCTGTCTCTGTTGTAAGAACTTTGGTTCTTGGCTTAAAAGTTTCATTTACACATCTGGAAACCTACTTAACCTGCTCTGTGACTTGACAGCTATGTTAAACAATTGATCAGGCACCCTTCCCACCTGTTGTTATTTCAAAGATGTGGAATTCAGAGTTTAATTTATAGACAAATCAGAAAAGACTCTCATGGCCTAGTACAAGTTTATTACTACTCACTGCATCATCCATTCTGTTGACAAAGAAAGCTGACACCAACTCACTTTGGGCTTCCAGGATTAACACACATCTCCTAGCTACAAATCTCATATTTAAAATAATAAGTTTACTTGAGGTCCTGTGTGCAGCAAAGTCTGCAATGTGTTTCTTGGGAGCCTGGTGGGTCCAGAAGGGCTGCATGAGAAAGAGTCCAGAAGAAATCAAAAGCAGAGGTGCTCAAGTGAGAGATGAGGACAGAGATAAAGCTTCATGAGGTGAGGAAGCAGGCAGAGAGAGATTTTTCAAATGGTTGTACAACTTAGCCCCGACTTCTGCTTTGTCATGGGTTTCACTGCCCATTGGGCAGCTATAATAGCTTGCTATTATACTGTGTAAAACTTTTTGCTTGTCCAATTTGTAGATTTGGGGCTGAGTATGATCCTCAGGCCCATCAGTTATGGAAATTCTGGGCCTCACAAGACACTGTTTAAGAGAGTCTAAGAACTATACCACGTGAACTTAGTTGAGGTTTATTCATTCAAGAAACTTAAGGAGGAAAAAAAAGACAATGCTTGAATCTCCCCCAGCAGATTCCCAGACAACTCTCCAGAAGTAGGGGTATGGACCATTATACTCCCAAGCACCCCAACTTGATTTACTGGGACAACAAATATTTAACTGGGAGGAGAATGTCAGAGGGGTTGATAAAGGCACCCCTTGATAGAACAGTCAGATGACTTTTCCAGGGAACTTGATGAGAGAAGAGGGCATGGTTTTTTGACTGAAGGCTGCTTCCCAGGAAGTGGGCATGTGCCCTGACACTGCCTTTCATTGACTCTCAGTGACTGGGGCTGCCTCCAAGGTTGTTCTCAACTGAGAGCAGGGGAAGATTCTAATTATAACATGAACCCTTCCTTGGAGTCCTCCTCAGCCTAATTGACCCTCATCTCTCTCTTCTCCCCTTTCCCACTTCCTACTTTTCCCACTTCTTTCTTCTCTCTCTTCTTCCCTCTCTCCTGCTCTCTCTCCCCCCATTTTCTCTCTCTCCATCCTTTCTCTCTGTCTATCCTCTCTCTCATCTCTCTGTCTCTCTCTCTCTGTCTCTCTTTCTCCTCTTTGAGGGAGATCAAGCACAGCCAAAGTAAACCTGGTTGCTTATAAGAGAATCCCATGGTTAACCATATGTTTTTGCCTGTGTGGCCTTGGCCTATAAAAGTTCTTGAGATATCTTGGGGGTACAATACAGGGTTCTGGTTTTGGATCAGGATGATCTGAATGATCTGAGCTCAAATCCTGCCTCAGACTCTTAATAGATGTGTGGCCCTGGACAAGTCACTTCACTGCTCTTAGCCTTGATTTCCAAATCTCCAAAAAGGAAATAATAGCACCCACCTCACAGGATTGTTGTGAGGATCAAATAACAACCATAAAGCGATTTGTAAACCTTAAAGCATTAGATAAGAATAATAAATAGCTAGCACTTTAAGCATTTTACTGAATGAGCATTACCTCATTCAAAGTGAGAACCTGAAAAGACCTTAGCCTAAAAGGTCTACTGCATCCTGGGTCATTTCCAGTCATCCTGATTAATATCTGGCCACAGGACCCAGATGGCTCAGGAAGAGAAAGTGAGGCTGGTGACCTCGGATAGCGCTCCCTCACTCAAAACAAAGTCAACTGCAAGTCATATCATCATCTTCCTGATGCTATGGTCCTCTTCGAGAACAAAGGACAAACACAACAATATCTCAATGAAGTAGGTACTATTATTACCGTAATTTTATAGATGAGGAAACTGAGGCAGAGGGTGCCCAGGGTCACACAACTAGTAAGTGTCTGAGGCTGGATTTGAACTCAGGTCTCCAACCCCATGTCCAGCACTCTGTTCACTATTATGACTGCTGCTGTTGCTGCTGCTATTTATTAACACTTAAGGTCTTACCTTTTCCTTTTCTGGACACAGGATAGAGGACATTCCATGCCCAAGAGAACAGGGCACTGAGGGTGCTCAGGGGCACAGGTGCTTGCACATGGTTTGAGAGGAAGGATCTTGACAACAGAATTCTCTGGCTTTGGGAGTTGTCTCATTAGTAATCCTAAATTTGAGAGTTTTTCGGTTAAATATTTGGGCAGTAGGCCCTCTAGAGACAGAAGATTCCCTGGGGCAGCACATTCCTTACACAAAGGAGACAATAGCTCACATTGGTTCCTAACTGGCATCATATTTGAAGAGCAAGCCCAGCGAGCTCCTCAGACAGTACAGGTCTGAAGGAAAGAAGTCTGATTAGTCAGCAACCACTGAAGTTTCTTCAACATTTTTGGGGGATGGGAATCTAAGCCACAGAGGTGGCACTGAATCTGAGGGCATCATTAATGTGATATTCTGTGGGAAAGAAGGGCTCACTGGAATAACCAAGATTTGTTGCTCTTGTTCAGTCATTTCAGTTGGGCCCAACTCTTCATGACCTCAAATGGGGTTTTCTTGGCAAAGTGACTAGAGTGGTTTGTCATTTCCTTCTCCAGCTCATTTTACAGATGAGGGAACTGAGGCCAACAGGGTAAAGTGACTTGCCCAGGGTCATCCAGCTAGGAAGTGTCTGAGTCCAGATTTGAACTCAGGAAGATGTCTTCCTAACTCCAGACCTGGTACTCTATCTACTGTACTACCTCGTTGCCCATCTGGTGGTGGGAATTCTTTGCACTAGTGAAACCACATGTCTAGAACAATAGATAGATATATAGGTGGGTAGCTAGAAAGACAGAGAGATGCATGGATAGGTGGTTAGATAGCTAGAGATAGATGTAGATGACAGGTAGGTAGAAGCATAAACAGATAAATATGGATGGATAGATGATAGATGATGGCCAGATAGATGATAGATAGATAGATGAAAGCATTTATTAGGCACTTCCTTTGTGTGTTAAGCACCAGAGACACAAAAACAGTCAGGAAGATAGTCTCTGCCCTCAAGGTGCTTACATTCTAATGGGGGACTACCATGTAAGATGGGGCTCTGTGAATTGGAAGAAGGTGGTGTGGCCAGAGTCCAAGGTTCCTATAGGGAGGAGGAGAGTAGCCTGAGTAGAAGTGGTCAGGAAATGGCTATGTGATAATGGTTTTTTGCATGGAATGAGAGTACACTGGCATTTTAGTTTATACATGTTTTTCATGAGTCTCACTGGCATGAACCACTTCTTTTGAGCCGGATTCCTCAAGGGCAAGCTGAGAACTCTGAATTTCTGAGCCTGCCAAGCTTATGCCTGGCTGCAGAAGTGAAGTCAGGCCCTTAGGGGGTAGCTTACCCCACCAGTCAGCCCCCCTTTTAAGCAGTAACTGACAATGATCAGTCCTGTTCTTTCTTACATTGACTGAAACTTTTGCTTTCCTTTCAGCTTTCTTAGGTGGGCCCAGTATCCACCTAATAGCATCTTCATAGATTTGATTCTCCTTTCCAGTGTCTGCCCCTCTTCAGCCTTCTCACATCAAATCCCTGGAAATTCAATGGGAACAAAATCAGAGCAAGAATTCATTCACTTATTCATTCAATAACTCTTTCCCCACCACCACTTTGTGCTTTATATTTTTCAAGATGAAGGTTTGGGAGATGTAAAAGGAGCACCAGACCATGTTTAAATTTATAACCTAACTGGGCAGGGGGAGGAGGATCAAGACAGAAATGCATACTGGAAGCCTTTAAGAAACAATGAGAGATGAGGAAATGACAAGGGACAGGCATCTTGGTGTGACTGATAGGGAGTGAGGCCAGCCTCAAGTTAGGAAGCTCTGTCCAAATGCCATAGGCTTCACTAGACTGCCAAAGGTGTCCATGATCCAAAAAGTTTAAGAACTCCTTAAGTTCTGAATGAGACTTTTCCCTGACTTCCCCAACTGTTAGTGTTCTCCCTTCCAAACTACTTTGGAGTCAAAGTTTTGTTGTTCAGTCTTTTCTGTTGCATCTGACTCTTCCTGACTCCATTTGAGGTTTTCTTTGCAAAGATACTAGAGTGGTTCGCCATTTCCTTCTCCAGCTTATTTCACAGATGAGGAAACTGAGGGTTTAAGTGACTGGCCCAGGGTCACATAGGTAATAAATATCTGAAGCCAGATTTAAACTCAGGTTTTCCTTACCCCAGGCCTGGTACTCCTATTCCTCTACCTCCCTCCAAAAAAACCCCCAAAGCCCCCAAAACAATCCTTTTTTGGATCATAAGAGTTAAAACAGAAAGGGAGCATAGAGATCAAGTCCAATCCTCATCTTTTACAGATGAGGAAACCGACACCCAGACAGATGGATTGGCCTAGGGTTACATAGCCACTAAGTGTCTGGGGCAGTATTTATTCTATACTGCATTATACTGATTTTTGGTTTGGAAAATAGACCTATTTGGAGAAATTATGGAGAAAGACTTCTTCCTGGACCTGGAAGCAAGAGCAAACAGAACACACAGAAAAGTTCAATGCTACTTTACCAAGTAAGAAAATTACACCTTTTTAAAATCCCTCTAGTCACAGGCAACTTTTGGACTTGGGAACTACTTGCTACATTTACCTGCTTAGATAAATGTGGAGTTGTTCCTCTAAGGAAGCCATCTACATTAAAAAAAAAAAGGCACCACCTCATTCTCCTTGCCACACATCCTTGGTTACAAGAGAGAGATGGCGGCTTGAACTGCACAGTGTTGGTTTCCTTTCCACTCTTCTGAACCAGCTTTAGGGCAGGTCACATCTGAACTGGATCTGTGACAACAAAGACCTCAAATTAAGCTGCGGTTGAAGATGTCTGACTTTGGGCAGAGCATGAAGTGGCTCTGAGGGAGAAGAGCAATGAGATACAGTTGGGTTGGGTTACACGCTTTCTCACTCCTCTTTGTTGTCCTGGGCCAGCATTAAGCAACAAGGGCAGGTTTTATTGAAGTGCCTGGGTCAACACTGTTTTAGATTTCAATCTGAAGTTAGTGTTTTGGTGACAATGACAGATTTTCATGGCTGTCCGCTTTGATTTATGTCATATTAACCCCTTTGGGGCTGGCATCACCACTTTATTTCCTGACTGATGGACCAGAAAAATAACGGAAACCCAACTTCTGGTTTTGTGAAACTACTGAACATACTGTCCTTCTTCTTATACTTAAACTTAGAAAATTTTACTTTTTCTGAGCTCTCTTCCTTTGGTATTAAAGCATATTTTTATCAATAAACTGTTGAATGGATAGAAAGGTAACTTTTATCATTTGATTACTAGGGGGAAAACATTCAATTAGTCTCTTTTCTTGACTGTGATATAAGATGTGGGGATATATGCATTTTTATATTTTATATTAGATAGATAATATCTGAGATCCTTTTCACAATTCATAATTCTTTGAAATTTGCAAATCACTTAAGACACATTCATTCATTTGAGGTACTGTTGTTAAATTCTTTCAGTTATGTCCAACTCTTCATGACCCCTTTTTGGGGCTCTTTGGCAAAGACACTGGTGTAGTTTGCTATATCCTTCTCCAGCTCTTTTTACCAATGAAGAAACTGAGGCAAACAGGGTGAAGTGACTTACCCAGGGTTACATAGCTAGTAAGTGTCTGAGACTGGATTTGAACACAGGAAGATGTGGGAATAGGATGTGGGGAAGCAGGTAAATAAGATATAGGAATGGTGGTATAGTTAAGTCTGACTCCAGCAGTATTTTGAGTCACAAGAGCTGGATTCCAATCCTAACTCTGCTACTTCCTATCAGTATGACCTGGGTCAAGTTCCTTTTCTTCTCTGAAGCATAGTTTCCTCCTTCCTGGTTTGCTTTTCTGGTCTGCTCTCACATTACTCCCCTCCATACAGTGCATTTTGTTTTATTTTTTGGGTAAAGAAAATAGAGTGAGGAGGATGAACATTTTTATTTCAGAGGAAAATAATAAATCTCCTTGTAATTATTTGTATCCAAAATGCATTTGCCCCCAGAAAGGATAAATTATAGTAAATTTCAGTAAAATTATTTTTAAAAATTTAAAAATTCTTGCTTGAGCTGATATAATTGACTCAGTCCATCCTTTTAGTGTTAATAAATGCCTACTGGATTATGGAATAAATCTTTGATCCTATAACCTGCCCGTTGTTAAGAATGTATTTCATTTGTACTCTTGTTTCTTAGTGTGCTTTTGTATACATCATTCCACTTACTTTCCATAAACAAGACAAGGCAAGTTTTAGCCCATTCTACAGATTAGGAAACTAAGAAATCCAAAGAGTTTATCTAAAGCCCCACAGAGTCTATGAGGTGGGCAGCAAGAGCCCTAGGGCCTCCTGACTCTCCAAGCTGTAGACCACTACACCACTGAGGAATATTTCTACTATTTGAAGCTGCTTTCTCGACACCCAGCTGCTGATTTCTCTGGGGGAAAGGGAATGAATATCATTTTGGTTATGATAAAAACCAGTTTCTTGTGAAAAATTGTACTCCCGCCTGACTCCTAAATATCCCATAAAGCAGCCATAATGGAGAATAAGATGGTCTTCAGGCTGTTTCTCCTGAAGTATTTGCATAGCTATATAGAGAGAAATGGATTTAGAGCATACCGCTGTACGACTCATCTCCGATTAGACCAATGCCTTGCCAAGCCAATTTGGCTTGAATTCCGAGGTGTCCAAATTGATTGAGAAGCTCTTCTATCAACCCTAATTTATTCGCTCTTATGGAAATCTATGACCTTGGAGAGTGACCAGAATAGCAGATGAGTACAGCTTGTGTGTGCCTACTGAACTGTTCATTTAAAATGTGGAAGAGAAATCCACTGTGCTGAAAGAGAGTTTCATTTCCCTCTTCTAGTCAGCACCACACAGTCACTGACTGGGCTTGCATTTGGGTGGAAGTCACCGTTGATCATGCATCACTTTCTCCAGAACCACCCAGAGACTGCAAAGAAGGGGCCAGTAGCAGAAGTAATACTGACAAACATAAAAAGAGGCAGAGGCAGCGAGATGGCCAGAAATGGATCTCTGAGGTCATGGGCAAGAGACACTGAGGGCTGGCTCTAACTGCTGCTGACCAACTGACTCATTGGAACCTCCTCTGCCTCAGTTTCCTCTTCTGGAAAGTGAGTGAGCCCAACAGAGATGTTAGATAACTTTCCAGAGGATATCTACCTAGAAAGATCACAGGAAGTAAATCTGCAAGGGACCCCAGAGATCAAGTCACCTTATTTTAGAAATGAGGGGACCGAGGCCTAGATGAATGATAAGGTGATGTAGCCTAGGGTGGCACGTGTCTCTAGTCATGCCACCTTTACTTCAAATACCAGTTACCCTAGCTGGAAAAACTATGTGTAAACTCATTAAAATTAAGAAAAATATATATAAATATACTTATATACACACATGTATACATAAATACATACACATATACACATGTATATATACCATATATAATATATGATATATACATATATATGATATATATGTATATGTAGCATCTGTGATGTTTTGCTTGGTTTTACTAAAATTTCTTTTTTTTTTCCTTTAAAAAAAATTCTTTCTTGAGTGATGGTCTTTTTGGAAGGGGGAAGAGGGAAATGGGAAGGAATCTAGATGGTATAAAAAAGATATCAAAAAAACCCTCTTTTTCAAAACCCCAGCGTATATAACTAAGTGTGATCCTATCAGTATTTAACTCAATAGCCAAGAATCCCAATGATGCATGAGAGGCAAAGAATATCAAAGCAATAAGAAAGAAATAAAAAACAACAGCCCAACCTACACAGAGAGAATATGGGCTGAGTTCCAGTTGAGAGTGTGCAGGTTTAACAACTGTTTCTCCAAAAAGCAGGATACGCTTATACATTGAATCAGTACTGTTAACATTTTCTCCATTACTTTCTCAAGTCTCTAGACATTCATCAAAACCACGAATCAAGCCCTTTTTTGTAGCATTTACCTTTTTCTGGAGTGCAAATACTCACAATGGACACTGACCAATCAGTTCTTATGAGCTAGCTGGTAAGAACTGGCTCCAACACACTCCTGGAGTTCTCCAGGTCTTATGGCTACCTTTCTAGCCCAGGCCATCATCACCTCTTAATGAATCAATGACTTAGAGCAAGAAGGAACCATGGAGAGCATCCAGTGTCCATCTAACCTCCTGCCCAGGGTTACAGGTGGTCAGTGACAGAGTCAGGAGCCCTACTTAGTTCCTATTCCATCCCCAGCACCACTGTTTATAAAAAATAATCTCACCTCTCCTCTCCTTCAGTCCCAGCTGCCAAAATAACCTTCCTAACCTTCTTCCCCCCACTTCAAAATCTTCCCTGCTTCCGGTACTAAGAGCATAAATACAAACCTTAACCTTTGTGGCCTCTCCCAATCAGACTCCAGCTTTTCTCTCCAGTCTCATCTCCTTTGTAAACTCTAGGTTGTGACCAATCAGCACTAGGAGCTGTTCCCTTCCCATCTCCACCTTTTAGAATACCTCTCTCCCTTCAAAGCTCGGCTCAGTTACTGCCTCCTCCATGGAGTTCTCCGTGAGTGCTTCAGCTGAAAGTATTTTCTCTTTTCCAATGTTCCTAGAACACATTCTCTGGATGTCCTCTTTGCCTCTATCAACACATTACTTTTTATTGCCCTCATCTATGCACGTCACACATATCCCCATCATTGGAAGGCAATCTCCTTGGGGGGGGGGGGGTGTCTGACAGTACTTTACACAGTAACTGCGCCCTCCCTCAAAAAATCCAGACCTGTGATTACGTTTGTGTGGGGAGCTCACAATGAAGAGATTCCCTCCACCATCGTTATGTAAGCCAAAGACTACAACTTAACATCTTAGAGTTTCCTGGGGACGGAGACTGAGAGCTAAGTGACTTACCCAGTCACACAGCTCAAGAACCCAAGGCTGATTTTGAATCTGGGTCTTCCTGACTTGGACCCTCTGAGCTCTCTAATTCATTATATTAAATTGCCTTTCACCTTGCATATCGTGGGTTCTTAATAAATATTCTCTGAATTAAGTTTACCTCAGAGTTCTTAGGGCCCTTTTTTTCACTTGCCAATTAACTAGGTGTTAGCATTATTTTCTTCCTAGGTCTTAAAAATTTCAGATGTGATTTGTCAACTACACATTTTTAATAAATTCCACTATGGCAAAATAATGTGCTCTTCAGGTAGAGCTCATGGAGTATCTGTTTCATGGGATACATCAAAGAGAAACACTCAAATTCATTACAGTGGGAATTTGCCTATGTTTTCTTGTTAAGTGAAGGAACGGCTAGTCTTATTTGTTTCATGTGTCTTTAGTCTTGCTGCTATACATTAGATAAGGCCAGGAACCAAGTCTGACGTACTTCCAGGTCTCGTCCAGACCACCCAGAATTACCAGATTTTTTCTTGTTTGTTGCTCAGTTGTTTTTCAGTAATGTCCAATTCTTAATGGCCTCATTTGGGGTTTTCTTGGCAAAGATACTGGAGTGGTTTGCTATTTGCTTCTCCAGCTCATTTTATAGGTAAGAAAACTGAGGCAAACATGGCTAAAAGACTTGCCCAAGGTCACACAAGTTAATAAGTGTCTGAAGTCAGATTTGAACTCAAGGAGACAAAGACATGAGGCACTGCATTCTAGTCACAACCCCACTTAGCTAAACCAACTCTGAGTAGGTAGCACATCTTTATTAAATACTTGGGGATTGACTGGAACTTTGCAGCCATCATATGCAAAAGTCAAAGTATGGGTGTCCCCCAAAGCTTTATCTTGGGGCTTTTCTTTTCCCTCTAGGTCAGAGATTCATTACCACTGATCCGCGGATCCCTTTGATTTCAAGGGAATCCGTGAACTTGGATGGGAAAAAAAATTCATCTTTATTTTCACTAACTTCTAACTGAAATTTAGCATTTCCTTTAATTATTTGAAAACATGATTCTGAGGAGGCATCCACAGGTTTCATTCAAATGGCGAAGGGATCCGTGGTGCTGCCTCCCTCCCAAAAAAGTTAAGAGCCCTTGCCCTAGTTGATTTCATTAGCTCCCATAGGTTCAGCTGTCATCCTTGCACAAATGATTCCCAGATCTCTATATTTAGCCCTAATCCCTCTCCTGAATCTTTGTTGGGCATTGATGAATGCCTGGTGGATATATTCACCTGGTTTTCTTTTCAGTTTCTCAAACTCAGAACTCATCTGCCCCCAAACCTTCTCCAAACCTCTCTTTCTACTGTGGCCCCAATGAATCACAACTTCACAGTCTCAAAGTCATCTCTGACATTCATCTCTCCTGTCCTCATATGGAACCAGTTTCCCAAGGCTTGCTGATTTCCCCTCCATAACATCTTTCACATGGATTGCCTTCGCTTCACTCATGTGGTCAGTGCTCTAGTTCAGGCCTTCTCACCTGGACAAATGTCATCTAAACAATAAACCTGGTTCCAATTTCTCTCCTTCTCAATCTATTCTCTCTGCACAGTTGCTAAATTAATATTCCTAAAACAAATGCAGCATGGCATAGTAAATAGAAAGCTGGGCTGGAGCCCAGAAAGCCTGGGATTCTAGTACACTGTGTGACTGTGGGCAAATCACATAATATGTTAGTACTCTGGTCTGGACAACCTTCTAAGAATACCTTGCAGAGAAGGTGCTGCCTGCATTGAGGAGGGGAAGTTTCCTCACCTGGGAGTTCCCTATTAGCAATGAAATCTCACAGATATACTCCCTTTATCCTTATTCTTAAAATATCCCTGCTCCTAAAATTCCTAAAATGGGTCAGCTTATTAAATTAAATTATTAATTAAAAATTAAAAAATAAAAATTAAAAAATAAATTAAATTAAAAAATTAAAACAATAATTAAAAAATAAAATTAAAAAATAAAAACAAAAACATTTCAGTGTTTCCCTCATATGTTGAGGATAAATTCCTAGATCTGACTTTAAAGTCTATGATCATCTACCCTTCACCTTCCAGACTTATTTTAAGTTATTCCTCTTTATTAGACTGGGGGAAAGAGGGGAGTCATATAGGAAAGAATAAATTCTTTTAAATTTATTTCATATTTTATTTTCCCTAATAACATGTAAATACAATTTTTAATTCATTTTTAAAACTTTGAGTTCCAAATACTCACCCTTCCTTCCCTCCCCCACCATGAGAAGGCAAGCAATTCAATATAGGTTCACACATGTAGTCATGCAAAACATATTTCCATATCAGTCATGTGAAAGAAAACATAGATCCCCCCCAAAAAAAACTCAAGAAAAAAACAAGTAAAAGAAGTATGCTGCAATCTGTTTTCAGACACCATCAGTTCTTTCTCTGGCAATGGATAGCAGAGTTGTCTTGGATCACTGTATTGCTGAGAATAGCTGTCTTACAATATTGCTGTTACTTTGTACACAAAACATTTCACTTTGCATCAGCTCATATAAATCTTTGCAGGTTTTTCTGAGAGCATCCTGCTCATCATTTCTTATAACACAGTAGTATTCCATCACAATCACATAGCACAATTTGTTCAGTCATTCCTGAGTTGATGGGCATCCTTCCAATTTCCAACTCCCTGCCATCAGAAAAGAGATGCTATAAATATTTCTGTACATACAGATCCTTTTTTCTTTTGTTTTTTGGTTTCTTTGGGGCTATAGACCTAGCAGCGGTACTGCTAGGTCAAAGGGTATGCCTGCTGTTACAGTTCTTTGAGTCCAGCTCCATATTCTACAGAATGGTTGAATCAGTTCAAAACTCCACCCACAGTGCATTAATGTCTCATTTTCCCCACATCCCTTCTAACATTTTTTATTCTCCTTTTCGGTCCCATTAGCCAATCTAATATATATGAAGTAGTACCTGAGAATTGTTTCAATTTTTATTCTTCCAGTTAATAGTGATTTAGAGCACTTTCTCATATGACTATATATAGCTTTGATTACTTCATTGGAAAACTATTTATATCTCTTGATCATTTATCATTTGGGGAATGGTTCTTATTTTTATAAATTTGACTCAGTTCTCTATACATTTGAGAAAGGAGGCCTTTATCAGTGAAGCTTGCTTCAAAAATTTTTTCACAGCTAAATGTATTTCCCTCCATCCTATTCCCCCCATTTATTCCATTGTCTCTTTCCTTTTACCCTGTCCCTTCTCAAAAGTGTTTTGCTTCTGACTACCCCCTCCCCTAATCTGTCCTCCCTTCTTTTATACACACCGCCCCCCTTGCTTTCCTGTAGGGTAAGATAGATTTCTATAACCATTCGAGTGTGTATGTTATTCCTTCTTTGAGCCAATTCTGATGAGAATAAGATTCACTCACTCTTCTCCTCTCCCCCATCTTGCCCTTCACTATAAAAGATTTTTTCTTGCTTCTTATATGAGATAATTTACCCCATTCTACCCCCCCTTTCCCTTTCTCCCCATGCATTCCTCTTTCTCATGCCTTAATTTTAAGATATCATCCCTTCATATTTAACTCACACCTGTGCCCTCTGCCTATTTATACTCTGAATTGCCCTGATAATGAAAAAGTTTTTATGAGTTACAAGTATCATTTTCGCACGTAGGAATGTAAACAGTTTAACTTTATTAAGTACTTTATGATTTCCCTCTCTTGTTTACCTTTTCATGTTTCTCTTGAATCTTGTATTTGAAAATCAAATTTTACATTCAGCTCTGGTATTTTCATAAATAATGCCTTAAAGTCCTGTATTTCATTGAATATATAATTTTTTCCCCTGAAGGATTGCACAGTTTTGTTGGATAGGTGATTCTTGTTTCTAACCCTAGCTCCTTTGCCCTCTGGAATATCATATTCTAAACCCTCTGATCCTTTAACACAGAAGCTGCTAAATCTTGTGTTATCCTGATTGTGGCTCCATGATACTTGAATTATTTCTTTCTGGCAGCTTGCAGTATTTTCTCCTTGACCTGGAAACTCTGGAATTGGCTATAATATTTCTGGGAGTTTTCATTTTGGGATCTCTTTCAGGAAGTTATCAATGGATTCTTTCAATTTCTATTTTATCCACTGGGTCTAGAATATCAGGGCAGTTTTCCTTGATAATTTCTTCAAAGATGATGTCTATGATCTCCTCTTTTTTAATTGTGGCTTTCAAGTAGTTTAAATCTTAAATCATTTTAAAATTATCTCTCTTGAATCTATTTTCCAGGTCACTTGTTTTTTCCAATAATATATTTCACATTGTCTTTTATTTTTTCATTCTTTTGGTTTTGTTCTATTGTTTCTTGATTTCTCATAAGCCTTTATTTGCTCAATTATAATTTTTAAGGAATTATTTTCTTCAATGAATTTTTATGTCTCTTTTTTCCATTTGACCAAGTTTGCTTTTCAAGGCAGTCTTCTCATAGGCTTTTTGTACCTCTTTTACCATTTGACGTATTCTGTTTTTTAAGGTTTTCTTCAGTACTTTTTGTGTGTCTCCTTTACTAAGCTGTTGACTCTTTTAAGTGATTTTCTTCTATCACTCTCATTTCTCTTCCCAATTTTTCCTCTGCTTCTCTTACTTGACTTTCAAAATCCTTTTTGAGCTCTTCCATGGTCAGAGACCAATTCATATATCTCTTGGAGGCTTTGGATGTTGTGTGTGTTTTGATCTTCTTTGTCACCATAGTAACTTTCTATGGTCTGAATTTTTTTCCTGTTGTTTTTCTAGTCTATTTCATGACTTTTTACTCTTTGTTAAAGTGGTCTGTGCTTACTGTCCCAAGTGGAGGGTGGAGGATATACTGCCCCAAGCTTCAGAGATTTGTGCAGTTGATTTCAGAGAGACTTCTAGGGACCTGCAAGTTTTCGGTTCTTTCAAAGTGGGATGATTAAAGAGAGGTCTGTTTACTACTCTCCTGATCTGTGCTCCTGACTCTGCGAGTGACCATAAGCACTTTTTTCTGCCTTGGAACTATGAGGAGGGTCCCCAAGCCACTATGGCTACAAACTCTGGTGTGCTAGTGTTCCTTCTTGCCCTGGGACTGTCTCCCAGGACTGCAACTTGGATCTGAGCACGGGCAAAGAAATGGAGTCCTGCCTCAGTGCTAGCAAAGAAATCCCCATAATCTCCTCCTGACCAGTTGTTCAACCCCCATCCGTGGGCTGAGAGCTCTGGAAACAGACATTGCTGCTGCTGATTCAGTGACTCCCAAGGCCTGGTTTGCTGGGGCTGGGGCTGTGCTAGTACTGCCTGCACTGGACTATGATCCACTCTCACAGATTTTTCTTCCTGATCTTCTATATTTTCTTGGGAAAATTTTGTACCCAGTCCTTTTGTCAGTTCTGACACTTCAGGAATTGTTTTATGGCATTATTTAAAGGTGTTCAAAGAGGTTTTGGGGAGAGCTGAGTTGCTGTTTTTTCTCTACTAGCTTGGCTCCACCTTTGGAAAGGACAAATTCTTACGATATTTGTGGCCAGGATTTACTGTTTTGATGATCATGATTCCCTAGAATCAAACCTTCTGCTTGGCACTTAGAAGAGAGCCTTCTAAGAGTAATTAGGGTGCTCCAAGGGAAGGGGGTGACCAGTTTGGGGCCAGCTGAAAATGGCTGCTTTGGACAGTCAGACTGGATGAGAGGTTCCCCTGGGTTCCATCAGGGGGCTTTCTTTGTTGTTCAATTGCTTGAGAAATTTTTTTTTAAATGTCCCTTGCATTTTCATTTCTTTCAAGTGACATTTCTCTCTATTTGTCAGCTCCAAGGGCTCTTTTTTCAACTAAAACATAATCCCCTGTCATTTGCAAAATCACCATTAGTTGCTGGGAAATCTAACCTGATTTCATAAACCCAGGATTTGGTTTTCTGATAAGGTTGCACTTGGTGGGAGTGAATGACTCTGTTTTCATGCAAATCTGTTCCCCAGTTAAGTGGAAAGGAGAGGCACAGAGCCCAGATGCTGGGCTCTCAGCCCCGTCCTTTCTAAGCCAGAGGAGTTTATTGCTTTAATGAGAGGGTCTGACTGGCAAAGCATCACATGTGAGAAGTGGCTGATAAAAGGAAAATATCCATAAAATACACCCAAGCTGACATGAGGCTGAAGTTCACTGGCAGGAGGAGCCCTTCACTTTACATTTGCTATTCTTTTGAATGATTCAACACATATGTGAGAGCAGCGAAGTTTGGATTGTAGGATTTTCTTAACCTCAAAACTGCAAACTGACAGGAGGGTTACTGAAGCCTTTTCTTTCAATTTGTCCTAGAGTGTGAAAAGAGCGTTAGCCTCAGGGTCAGACGACCTGGCCAGAACTGCTGGCTCTGCCCCTTCCTGAACCCTGAGCAAGTTACCTTAATACTCTGCATCTCAGCCTCCTTGTCTGTAAAATGACCATGAGGGGCGTTGTGAGAATCATTTGGGAGAGTCAGGATGACCTGGCTCTTGAGTCTGGCTCCTGATACTCGCTATCTGTGCAACCCTGAGGCAAGCCACCTAATCTCTCTTTGTCCCAGGGATGAAGACTACAAATTACAGCTTTGCTGTCTGTATCAGGGGAAAGAACCTTCCCACTAAGAGCTCACCATAAACTAGAGAGCCATCCTTAGTATCTTGAAGATTTGGGTTCAAATCACTTGACTTAAACTGGCTGTGTGACCCTTTGGGAATCACTTAATCTCTCAGGTCCTCCAAGGATCAAAACTAGCATTTACAGAGGAGTAGCTATCTGTACCATGGGAGGGAGTTTTTATAGCACTAATTCACCACACTGGTGAAATCATTGATTCAGAATCTACCTCCATAGCTTGCTCACGGTCAGTGAGAGGAAGCAGCTGAGCCCGGGGTCAAACCTGGATCCTACGACTCCATATCCCACCCCTCTCTTTGATACCATGCTGTCTTCTGGATGACCAAGTCAGAAAAGTGCTCTGTTAAATCTCTAGATGAATTCTAATCATTTTGATATTCTAAAACATCTGAGACATGACTGTAAATAAAGAGTCTGCTTTTTGTGGCCCCAACATTTTCAATAACTCCCCTCTTACCTTGTATGTGAAGACAGAGGATGCTTTTGAGCCCATATACTTTTAAGCCACTTCCCTGGAAGGGAATGCAATCGTCCTCTATACAGAATAAGCTGACTTATTTCTGAGCGTGTGACCCCAGAGAATAGAACTATGACCAACAAGCAGATCTTTCAAGGATGTAGAATCTGACAGTATAAGGAAGGGATCGAGCAGGCAACCTCCATAAGTGAGGAGCAAGCTCCCCATTGCTGTCATCCAATGGAGGCAGTTCTGGAGACATGTTCTAGGCGCCATTCCTGCTTTGGAATAGTCCTGGGTGGGTGACTGAACTAAATGAGTATTGTCCCTCTCAACTCAGATTTTATAATTATGTTTTGCTGGTCTCCCTGGGGAGCAATAACATATTTGGGGACTTTTGCAATCTGGTGTGCAACAGAGAAAAATTAATTGATCTATGTGGGGCTTGAACCTGCAGACAAAGAACAGGCTTGCCACCATGAAGGAAGGAAGGAATGAAGAAGAAAGAAAGAGGAAAGAATGAAGGGAGGGAGTGAGAAAGGGAAGGAGGGAGGAAGGAAGGGAGGGAAGGAAGGAGAAAGGAAGAAAGGGAGGAAGGAAAATAGGAAGGAAGGAAAGGAAAGGGATGAAGAAAGGGAAGGAGAGAAGAAGGAGGAAGGGAGGAAGGTTAAAGCATTCATAAAACTGCTACTACGTGCATTGGGCTAAGTAATAGGGATACAAGCAGAAAAGCAAGACATTTGGGCTCTCAAGATGGCATTCTAAAAGGGGAGACAACATACACCTACCGCCCTTCGTTAATTTTAAGTTATCTACATTTCAATATCAGCCTCCACTGACATTTTTTTCCACTCTAAAGGTGGCATTCTGCTTGAGTTCTCATGTTAGCCTGCCTGAATTTATGGTCAAGAGACCTCCATGTGTTTTTCATTTGTGGGCTTAGCTGAAGCACATAGCACATGTGCTCTGGGTTTGATCATCTCGCCTTAGATGAGTTCTCCAGGAAACTGTCAGCAGTGATACAGGAGTCATTTTTAGGAGAGCATGTAAAGACAGAGGATGGATAAACTTCACATATACCAGGCAAGAAACAGGGGCAATAGGAGGAGCTGAGGTAAATAGTGTAGTCATCCTAACAGATTTTTTTCCTGAGAGGCATGGAAGAAAGTATTGGTGCTAGCTGTGACCCCAAGGCAGCTTCTCCCAGTTGAATGATTCTGCACTTTTCCTTGGCATTGAGGGGAAAGGCAGAGCAAAAGGAGGGAGAGAGAGAGGCTTCAGTCTCTCCATGATGTCATCCCATGTGGGTCTTCATCCTCACCACCTCTCCTTGGGTGATTCCTGTCTATCTCTTTCCATAAATTCTACATACAAGTTCTACCCAATGTACATGAGGTCCTCCATCTGAACTGGGATGAATTGACTGTCGTTAGAACTCTTTCGATTTAGGGGATGGGTAGTCCATCTGTTATCCTTCCCTCCCTTTCCACGGCTGTTTCACATCCTTTGTGGTGACATGTTAAATTGATGTCTTTTATATTACATTGGCAGACAAGTAACATGTGACAGCCACTTATGCCCACCATGTGTCTTTCCATTGACTCAATCTGGAACACTCTAAAGTGTTATTCTTCTGACATCCTGGCGTTCCATGATTTCCAGCCATAGATCATTGCTGGGAAAATACTGGTGTTAAAAGAAGGGCTTTGGGGCAGCAGGCAGTTTGGGAATCCAGTCCTGCCCCTATCTGCCTCTCCACATCCCAGCCCCCACATTCAGGTGACTTTCCTTACAGGGAGACCACATCCCCTAAATCAGAGGGTTTTAATCTGAAGATGGCAATTTTTTCAAGTATTATGGAAAATGTTTTTTAATCCAATTGGTTTCCTTTGAAATCCTCTGTATTTTATTTTACGCATTTACAAAAATGACTCGGAGAGAAGGCCCAGAGGCCCTAAAGATGACTTTGAAATTGTGGACCTCAGTGACTGAGTGATGCTTCCCAGGAAGAAGGGAGCTTTGGACAAAGAGCAGGTTTAAGGGGTGAAGATGATGAGTTCCACTCTGGAAACACTGAGGGGATAGCAAGGTGGAGATGTCCAGCAGGTAATGGATAATTCCAGCCTGAAGTTTCGTCTTCTGGCCCTTTGTCCTTCCTTCTGCTTGGAATGCCCTTTCCCACCTAGCTGCCTTTGGTATAATGTATGGTGTGAAATTATTCACATTTGATTTTTTTAATCATTCTGTCATTATAGAAACCTTTGTGCCACCAGCCTCGTGACACTGTTGTGTGGTAGGGTTATTGTGTTGGGGTGGTCTCAGTTGAAAGAATCATTGTCTAAAAGAACCTAGTCAGTTGCAAGCACTTGGGGATGGGTGTTTCAGAAGGACTAACCCCTCCGGCATGGGGGCTTGCTGAACCCTTTTCATGGCTGTTCATCCACCTTTGGTGTCCAGTTGTTCCCCAACTCTCTCCTGTAGCTCCAAGAAGCTCTAGCACGTGCAGTGACCACACTCCACTAAACCTTCTCCTCAGATGGGCTAAACTAGCTTGAGGGTAATCAATGGGCCACAAACCCATCGGTGAGCTAGGGGGATGTCTACCCCAAGTACGGGAAGACTTCCACTGGTCAATGGACTGATGAGAACAATTTGTTCCGATGGCCATAAAGGCAGCTGAAGCGGTCGAGAGCTTGGTCAGACACAGAAGACACCAAGGTGGCCCATTTTATCTTAGGTCATTACCAGTTGTCCTGACTTTTGCCCTGCCACTGGACTTTGATGACTCCAGAAAAGAGAGTGAAAGTGATGACTTTGTACAACTTTGCCTCACTTCAATCCAACTCACAACTGAGGCAACACATCACCCTGTAATGTCATTGGTTCTCTGAAAACAAAGGACAAACAACACAATATGGCACAAGTCTGAAATGTCCTCTCCCATCTGTACCAGTTGGCACCTAGTCCTTCCAAGTTGAGCTCAAATGCCACATTCTCCATAAAGCCTTTCCAGATTTTCTGATCTAGAAAGGATCACCAACCTAACCCCAGCAGTGAATTTCAGATTTATAGGAGACCTAGTAAACACCTTGTCTAATCCCTCCTTACTTTACAAGTGAGAACATCATTTTTATTTAATGGTATCTATCACCTACTGCCTTTAAGTATTTATGGCCAAGTTTTAGCTGGAGGATGGGGGCACTATCTTACTCATCTTTCTATCTCCCATAGTCCTTTGCTATGTAGGTGCTTAATAAATATGTATTGAACGAATGCCTGGAAGGACAAATGAAATTACATTATTTCAAAATCATATTGTAATCCCTCTCAATGTGCAGGCATCTTGCTAAGACTGTTGTTTGTAGAAGGTCCCTGGCTTCGCGGGGAGGAGTTTGTGCTACCAATTAAGTGTTGCAGGTCCAGTCCTTACTTCTATCATATATTTTATAACAGGAAGTGTGGATTAGAGGAAAGAGGGTTGGCTTGGAAGTCAGAAAGACCTGGATTCAAATCCCATCTCTAATGTGTATTGTCTGGGTGACTCTGGGAAGTTACTTCTCAGTCTCCCAGCAACTCTCTAAAGTTGTAGAGAAGGTGCCATCTTGCACTGGTAGAAGGAGTTTCCTCACCTGGGAATGTCAAAGAAGTCCCAGGTCTGACTCCTATCCCCATCCTTTGTAAAACATGCATTTTAGTTATTTTTTTTTGGTTTTTAGAAGCAATTAATAGAACTCTTACAAATGCATTATTTTGTTTTGTGGAAATGGAATGATTAATGACTTTCCTAACCACCTTGATTTGCTTGAGCTCCCTCACTATCCAGATGAGGCCAGAAGGAGCTGGGAATCAGAATCATCCAATCAGGAGGCAGACTGAGCATGCCTTGAGTTTGACATACCAGAGAGTCTTTGCAGGGTTTGCTTGTGAACCTGGAACTCCCTGTGCTGCTATGCCTCAGTTGTGCCAGGGGCCACAGAACTGACTTCAGCCAGTTCACACCACCTCTGACAGGCAGAGCTAGCACAAGTATCCTCCTTTCAGGACCTTGGGGACTTTTCAGCCTGACCCTCTTCCTTGTTCCATATACCTTGGGGAACCTCTTGATTTTTATGAAACAGCCTCTTTGGGGGAAAATCAACACCCTGGTGGCAGTACCTGGGGCGGTACCTGATTGTCCTGTGACATGGCCATTCCCACCCAGCTTTGTCACTTTTTTTTGTCTTTATAATCTGTGCAGCCTAACCCCAAAGCCAGCTCAGTTCTGACTGCAGCTCTGCATGCATGCCACCAGCTTGAGAAAAATAAAACACTTACAAACTAATTCTCTTTGTCTTTCTTAGACTGGACTCTGGGATTGACAGTTTAGAGACAAATAACCTTGTCTGCCCAGTCTAGACTTTGTCAAACCGTGGCTACACAGAAATAACCTGTTTTAATACCTCAAGTGCCTGTGATTCCAGGATTCCTGTGGCTTGAATCCGCCCTATTCTGATGTCCTTTGGGACTGTTTCTCTCCAGCTAAACCCACCACCCAGCACAGGATAGGTGCTTAGTAAATGTTCATTGATTCATCAGTCAGTTTATGCCATAAGAGATGCTCTTCAGGAGTTGCTGTGGAAGAAAGAAAAATGCTTACTGGGTGGCTGCTGACCCTCTGGCCATGAGCCTGTCCAGAATTAGCTGGGCTGAACCTCACATGGTGTTTGTCGATATGTTGGTATTTGGAGACCTTCCCACTGGGCAGAACCTGGCAGGGTCTGTGCCCCACTGGCTCAGCCTTCAAGAATCCAAGATCTCCTTCATGCCAATTGGAGAAGTCACAGAGTAGGACACCAAGGGAGGATGAGAGTATGTTATGGATTGTAATTATACTTATTAAGCCCTGCTGTCATTACTCCCTGGGTGCAGGAAAGCTCTGCCAGGGGACCATAAACTCTGGTGGGTTCTGCCAAAGTAGAAAGGCTTGGACTACAGGCCTGGGCAGGGTTTGGGGTCCCAGGATAATCAGCTTTTCAGCTCCAGTATCTCTCAAAGGCTGTCTGTTAGTTAAAGTAACAAGAACAACATTTAGCAAAGCATTTATAGGTTTGCAGAGTGCTTTACACATATTCTCACTTCAGCCTTATGAAAACAACCCTGAGAGGTCGGTGCTGCTATTAGCCACATTTCCACACTCATATGTTTCTGAGGCAGATAGAGGTTAAGTGACTTGCCCAAGGTCACACAGTTAGTAAGGAACTGAGGTCAAATCTGAACTCAGGTCTCCCTGACTCCAGGTCCAGTTAACTACATATTGCCATGAGCGGTGGAAGGATGACTCCCCACCTCTTCTCCCTCAAGAAATCACAGATCCTGAAACAGTGCTGTAAGTACATGGTCTGTATCACCAAATTTTCGAGGGGAAAGCAGAGTGATTGTGCCAGAGAGATCTAAATAACACATAAGGATTTAGGCTGTAAAGACAAAGCTCCCCTCTCTGCACCCCCCCAAGTTTTAGGAAATGCCACACAATCCTTGAAGCCCACAGCACTTTGGTCATTAATCTTGGCTCTGCTCTCTTCAGGGATGTGCTTCTTGTGTCCAGGATGCTCCTTGCCCTTTTCCCTGGCTGGCCCCCATGCCTGGTGTGTGCTCCCTTTTTCCCTTTGTCCCTTATCGTCTCTGGCTTCCTTCAAGATTCAGTTCCTCTCCCTGTGGGAGGCCTTCCCAGTTCCACCTCTCCCAGTGGCTAACACCTTCCCCTCGGAGATCATCCTCATACACTTTGTATCTCCTCCTTTGCCTGTCAGCCCAACCACTAGAACGAGAGCTTTGGGAGAGCAGACCTCCATCACCTCCTGTGCTCAGCACAGTGCCTGGCACACAGTAGGGGCTTACTAAATGCTTGTGGATGTTTTAGCTTTCATTCATAGACCAGTTGTCGGCACACTGAAGGGGAGATGCCCTTGTAGGTGCAATGCTGGTCCAAGCCAGAGCTGACAAGCTATCCTGGAAAGGAGGCTGGGCCCTTGGTGAATTCTTTACTTAAGGATCCAGATTTCAAAGGATCATAGGTCTAGAGCTGGAAGGGGCACTGAAGGTCATCTTGCCACACACCCTCATTTTAAACTGGAGCGTACGGAGGCCCCGAATGATGAACTCACTGCTCAAGGTCAAGCAGGTAAGGATATAAGCCAGAAGGGACCTTAGGAATCATAGAGTCCTCATTTTACAGAGGAGGAAACTGAGGCCCAGAAGATGTCAGGTGACTGCCCCATGGACATGCCTACCAGTAGTAAGTGACAGTCAGGATGCAAATCCAGGTTCACCGACTCCAAAGCCTCTTCCTTCTCTTTTCTTTAGCCCAATAGAGTTCTGGTCCACTTGTGAGCTGATACAGTTCTGGGCCACAGAAACAAGGAATATTTTGGAAAAGCTTTTTGTAAAAACTAACCACTTTAAATTTGGTGTCTGAAATGAAGGAAGGCTCAGGGATAAAATGTGACTTTACTTTTTAAAAGCTCTGCATTAAAAAGCCAGTCTAACATAGAGTTAGCTCTGAGATTTTATTCCGCACTCTTAGAATCACAGAAAGTCATTCAGTCAATCTTCCACCCAATGCAGAAATTCACTGTACAACATCCCTTAGGAGCCATCACCATTTCCACTTGAATATCTCGAGGGATGAGAAACTTACTAACCCACCACAGGGTTGTTGCGAGGGTCAACTGAGCAAACATGGGACATGTGTGGCAAACCTTAGAAGTACTATACACATGCTAGCTATTATGTCATTGTTATGAGGGGCAAGGGGAATAAACCTTTAATAAGTATGCTAAACATTCTACAAATATTATCTCATTCGATCCTTACAACAACCCTGAGAGGTAGGTGCTGTTATTCCCATTTTATAGTTGAGGAAATTGAGGAAGACAGAGGTAAAGTAACTTGCCCAAGATCACACAGTCATTAAATATCTGAGGTAAAATTTGAACTCAGATCTTCCTTTCTTTGCAAAGATACTGGAGTAGCCAGCTTGTTTCACAGATGAGGAAACTGAGGCAAAGAGGGTTAAGTGACTTGCTCTGGGTCACTAGTTAGTGAGCATCTGAGACCGGATTTGAACTTGGGAAGATGAGTTTTCCTGACTCCAGGCCTGGTACCACTGAGCTGCCCACACTGGGGACAGACACTTTTAAAAGTTGAACTATGTAGATAATTGTGTCAGACCCCAGGAGCTCAAGGAGGAGCTGTGTGAGGCCACCCTAGACTGGGAAAGCATTGTGGAGGGGATGGTGCAGGTGGATCTGACTCTCGGAGAGTAATTTTACTTGTCTCAATTTTCTTCTGCTAGAGTCTAATTTCTGATAACCTAATGACAAAGTAGCTTGAAATGAGGGAGAATTTCTCAGTGCCTCCAGAATCCAGGTGGCTGTTGAAAAGCTGAGGGGCAGGAATCTAGGTGAAAGGTGAAGCATAGGGATGAGTTTTCCTTCTGAGTTTTCCTAAAGGCAGTATCTAGAGCCAGAGCCCTTTAAATAGCCCTCAGTTGCATCTGAGCTCACCGTGGTTGGCTGCCTGGCTAAAGGAAGTCTTGAGAAATGGTCTGATTCCTCATCACTCTGAATTAATTAAGCCTTGAAAAAAATAGCATGTACTTTGTGCTTCCCTATCTATCTATCTATCTATCTATCTATCTATCTATCTATCTATCTATCATCTATTTATCATCTATCTATCCATCCATCATCTATCTATCATCTATCTATATCTATCTATCTATCTATCTATCTATCTATCTATCTATCTATCTATCTATCTATCTATCAAGATGCTGCTTCATTTTATCTTCACACTCCAGAGGAAGGTAGAACAGTTT
Source organism: Notamacropus eugenii (assembly GCF_028372415.1). Taxonomy (NCBI): domain Eukaryota; kingdom Metazoa; phylum Chordata; class Mammalia; order Diprotodontia; family Macropodidae; genus Notamacropus; species Notamacropus eugenii. The sequence continues at coordinate 278,106,620 of NC_092874.1, forward strand.
TATTTTTCTCTTTAACACAACAAATAAAGAATCTGAAACACAGGGAGAGAAAGCAAGCTGGCCAAGCTATGTACGTGAAAATCTGGGAGTAGAATATGATTAGTAGTGTCTTGATAGGAGAACAGTAGTTCTCAAAGTGTGGTCTGGGGTCTCCTGGTGGTCCCAGAGCCTCTTTCAGAGGGTCCACAAGATCAAAAGTATTTCCATAATAATACTAAGGTGCCTTAATTTCTAAATATTGATAGATATAACCTATATAAATCGGCAGATTCCTCTTTGTGAGTTCAAATCCAACCTCATACACTTACTAGCTGTGTGACCCTGGAAAAGTGATTTAACCCTGTTTGCCTCAGTTTCCTCATCTGCAAAACGAACTAGAGAAGGAAATTGCAAATCACTCCAGTATCTCTCCCAAGAAAACCCCTTCATTCTGGGTGCATCTGCTGCAGCTGAGGCCCACATTCGCCTTCAGGACAAGGAAAGTCATCATCTAAGAGCTCTAGGATAGAGGAAGAGAATAAGTGCCTCAGGAGAGAGTGGAGGATCAGCCTTGTATCAGAAAGAGCAGGGCTGAAGGGAAGGCTGTGTTACTCTAGGTGAGTCCTTTAGCTCATTGTCCCAGGGTGACAGCGTCAGTGCCTATCAGAGGCTGGACTTCTAGGCTCCAAGGCTGCCTCTCGTAAAACTGTTATCCTCCACTAACATCTATTAACATGTGTACTGTACCTACATTCAAATCGGGCCTCAGGTACTTACTGGATGCATAAACTTGGGTAAGTCACTTATCTCTATTTACCTTAGTTTCCTCATCTGTCAAATGAGCTGGAGAAGAACATAGCAAAGCACTCCAGCGTCTCTGCTAAGAAAACCCCAAATGGGGTCACAAAGAGTTGGACGTGACTGAAATGACTTTATAACAACATCCCAAAGAAGTCACAGATCTGGGTTCTCCTCCTTGGTTCCTCCTGCTCCCATCCCAAACCCTCCCTGACTGGACAGGGCTGCCTGTGACTGCACTGTTAGAGCGAGTACTGTGCACAGCTCTCCCAGTTTATAGCTAAGTCCTCAACCCCAGGCTGCTCAGCTCTCTTGGAGAGTCTGTTGTTTCAGTTTATTTTAGGTTTGAAGGTTTAAGATCTTGGGCAGTCATAGCTTGGTGGCCCAGTAAAGCTATCTGGGATGGACTTTCCAAAGGCAGACATTTCCCAGGAGTCCAGCCTGATTGTGTTCCTGGTTCCTTCTATACATTCCTTTCCTCTCCATGTTCTTTACCTATATATGTAGAGGGCATTTGCCTGGGTAGAGTGTGAGCTCCTCCAAGGGAGATCATGTCACTGTTGTGCTCTGTCCCACCTCTTACTATAGTGCCTGGCATTTAAAAGGCACTTAATGGATGCATACTGACAGACTGACCCAAATCTTTATCGTGGCTTTTGCCAGAGAACCCTGGGAGGACCAGTCTCAAAGGAAAGATAGATGGGAAAGTTTTGGGGTCTGAATTGTAAGTGCTAATGAGGCTTAACATAAGGCAAATTAAGAAGAAAAATTGAGTGACTGTATTGGGTTAACTGGGCACAAAAGGGTTAAGGGAAACTTGGAGAACAGGGACACCAATAATTAAAATACCAGGAAGAATAAGGTCCTTATAAGTAGAACCCTACAGGGCTCCCAGAAGCAGGGCTTAGAATCAGGAAGAGCTGAGTTCAAATCCCATCTCTGACACTTGACTTTCTTGTATGGCCCTGAGCAAATCACTTCACCTTTCTCTGCCTCAGTTTTCTCCTCTGTAAAAAAATGAGGGAGTTGGACTTGGGCCTCTAAGGTCCCTGCAAGCTTTAGAGCTTTGTTTCTAGGAGAAAAGGAGAGATTGTTTTCACCTGGGAAGGTTGTGTCCAGCTGGGCTATGATGAAGCGTTGGTTGGCAGGTAGCGCCTAAGCTAGGTCATGAATCTGGGGAGTATTATGGTACTCAGGGGACTGGGAAATGGCTTTTATTTTTCAAAGTCCCTGGAATACCAAACTCCCAAATGCAAATAGGAAACCCCTTGAACATAAATGAGTAAGGAGCAAATCAGGATTTTTTAAACTGCTCTCTTCCTGGGCTGAGGCTCTCTTTACGCAGCCCCTGGCTCAGCCTGGCCTCTCTTTACCTTAGCCATTCACCTTTTTGTCCCTTGGAATCACTGTGATACAATGGGCTTGCCCTGTCATTGTGACCTCCCAGTGGGAGTGAGGAGAAGCATTGCCCCTTGGATAATTCTGCCCCTGGGATGGCTGCTCCTCCATTTCCATAACACTAGGCTTGCCCCCACCTATTCTGTTCCAGTGGCTCCCAGTTTTTCAGATGGAGGCTGGGCCATTATCATGGACATTCTTCTCCTCCATCAGCAGATTCAACCACACAAAAGTGAAACAATCTGCCCCCCTCCTTTCCGTCTGCAGTCCCGAGCATTGTGTTTCATTTCGGTGCTAATGCCCAGACATTAAAATACATGTCCGCTTCCACCTTTCTGCGGGCACTGGGACTGGAGAGGGCTGGCCTCCTCCTAGGTTATGCCAGCAGAGAATTTAGAGGATTGGGTGTCCTGGTGCCTGAGCTGGCATGTGGAAGGGGAGGGTTCGCATTCTACCTCAATGCTTAACTGAACTCAGTGACCTTGGGCAAGTCCCTTTCCATCTGAATTTGAGGATGATGCTCACACCCATCTCATCAGGTTTTTGCCAGGGTATCTCAAACACAGGTAATGCTATATAAATATCAGCTGTTGTCTAGTCCACATCCTTTATTTTATTTGACAGACCTGTGATCTCATTTGTGTAGGGAGTATCTGGTGAGGGGCTGTACCTCCTCTTAAGGCGATTTGCTGGACTCATACAGCTGGTACCTGTCTGAGGCACTCAGTCAGTCCACCAGTCTTTATTAAGCACTTGCTCTGTGCCAGGCACTGGGCTAAGCCCTGGAAACTTAACTTCAGCAAGTGAGGCCAGGGTAGAGAACAAAAGCCTGTGTTGAAAAGCCTGTGTTCCTAAGAGAAAAGAGAGACTCAACAAGGAAGGGACTGGAGATCAATTTCATGCCAGCTTCACAAACCTTGCCTAACTCTGGCCCCGGGTGGCACTGTCTTGCCCCGAGCCATCCCTAGAACTTGGGATGACAGAAAACTTCACATTGTTTCTATGGGAAGCCAGTGAATTAGCTCAAAGAAAGGCAAACAACCAAACAAAACCCCCAAACCAGCCCTTGCTCTCCAGGACCTCCCAGTCTAATGGAAGCAGGACTGGGACACATTTTCTCCTTTGTGTTCCCCTGGGATATTATTTAAATTTATCCTGTACATCCTTGTTTGCACATACGTTTGCATGTTCTCTCCCCCGTCAGATTCTTTGGTGCTGAAGGGCAGAGCCCATCTTTTTTGCCTTTCTTTCTATGTCTGGTGCATAGTGCAGTGACTCCTTAATTTTACAGATGAGGAAACTGAGGCCCAGAGAGACAAAATAACTAGCCCAAACTAAGAAACAGGGTCATTTGAGTCTAAGACAGTTTAATTTGAATTACAAAAAATTATTTACAATTTAGACCATTTCTTTCATGTGGTTATTGATAATTTGTACTTCTCTTAAAAATGGTTCATATGCTTTGGGTTCCTGTCATCGGGGTTAAGGCTCTCAGTCTTAGATCCTTGTGTTAATTCCCAGTAGATTTTAGATGCCAGACAACTCTTTTGTGAGCCCCTTTTGGTATTTAAACATTTTACTGATGCTCTTTTGGAAATCCCAGCTCCTAAATCGGAATCCTCTGAAGCTTGCTTTACAAAGTTGCAGCTGGAAGGTTCTAAGAAGCCAACCCCACTTTCTGGTGGAGAGGAGGGAGCAGATGCTGGAAGCCCCCAAGAGACGCAGGAGCTCTGGGAGAATCTTGTTCTGCCATCACTGCTAATTTGGATTTTCAAATAGTACTGGGTTCAGTCATCCATTATAAGAATCTAGAAAGATTTGGGGTGGGGAGGAAGCCTGAGAAAGAAAGAATTACCCCATCACCTGCCATTACATTTCCTGACAACTTAAGCAACAGACATGACTCAACCGTTTTTTCTATGGTGTTTTTTTTTGCCTAAAGTATTTCAGTAAACATCCATGTAATAATGCACGTGGCATTTATGTTTAGAATTCTGGGGCAAAGTGACCTCTAGTGGCCTTTCTTGATAGTTGGTTTCCAGGAAATCCTGGAACAAGGGCGTTGCTGGGGCTGGTCAGCAGGCTCAGTATTAGGAAAGCTAGTGATCGCTTTGGCTGCAGGTCAGTCAGCCTATGGGCGTGGCTTTCAATGGAGTCAGACCCATCTGGCCATCTGGCCAAAAAGTCCAGTCTGACCTCGACTCATCGCTATTTGGCTCTGTTTCTGCCCTTAATGGTGTGTGGATGGACAGTGAGGGTCCAGGAACCTGAGAGAAACCTCTAAAAAAGGGCTATGTACTCTGAGTAGTGCATGGGACAACAGAGCTGGAAAGGACACTGGAGGGGGCAGCTAGAAGGCCTGAGATCAAATAAGACCTCAGACACTTACTAGCTATGTGACCCTGGGCAAGTCACTTTAACCCCTTTTGCCTCCCCCCCCAGTAAAGATAAAAAATATGTGAAAAAAGAAAGGATGTTTGACCTAATTCAAACCCCTCATTTTACAGAAGAGGAAACAGGTCTAGGAAGGTCTTTCCCAAGCATCACATGCTAACAAGTAGCATAGATTCAGGACTCAAAACCACACCTTCTAACTCCAAGCTTGGCACTCTTTCCCCTCTACACTATGGAGCTAGTTCGCTGGGAAATCAATAGAAACAACCTGGGACACAGGCCAGAGCTGGGCAAGATTTGCTAAGTAGGCAAGAGCTCCAGTCTTTCCCTGTTTAGGTCTCCTCTTTCTTTTAGTACCATATACTTTTCAAAGCCTCTTTCCTATCCTCAGCCCCACAAGTATTCTGAACTGCTTCTTAGACTCTCACGCCCTTCATCAGTCAAGAGATGATCCAATATCTGGAGCCACCCTTGGCTTATGAGGAAAGGCAATATGGTAGGGTGGAAAGTTAATTACTTGGATAAAGCCATACATAGCATGTTTATCAAATTTTTAAGTGATATAATGCTGGTAGGGATACCAATAGCTAATGTGTTTGGTGACAGTGTTTGGAAAGATCTTGACAGGCTAGAATGTTAGTAAAAAAAACTAAGAAGATGGACTTTAATAAGAGAAATTAAAGTCCTACAACTTGTCTCAAAAAATTAACTTCATGAGTACAGGATAGAAGAGGAGGGGGTAGACAGTAGAGTCAATCTGAGAAACATCTGAGGAGGTCTTAGGGGCCTAAAGTTTCATATGAATCGGCAGTGTGATACAGCAGTTGGAAAAGCTAGGGTGACCTTGGGCTGCCTTGAATGGTGGTATGTGTCTTACTCTCTACTCATTGTGCCACAACTGGAGTATGGTGCTCAGCTTTGGCACCACATTTTGGGAATTATATGGACAAATTGGAGGTGATCAAAGAAAGGCAACCAGAATGGCCAGAGACCATCCTTTAGAAAGACTGGTTAAAGGAAGTGGGGTTGTGTGTGTTCGTCCTTCGTTGTTGAAGAAGACCATGCCATCAGAGAAATAATGACATGACTTGCACTTGACTTTGTTTTGAGTGAGGGAGGGCTGTGCAGGTCACCAGCCTCACTTCTCCTCCAGAGCCATCTGAATCCAGAGACTTGATATTAATCAGGATGACTGGAGATGACCCAGGATGAGGCAATTGGGCTTAAGTAACTTACCCAAGGTCACACAGCTAGTGAGTGTCAAGTGTCTGAGGTGTGATTTGAACTCAGGTCCTCCTGACTCCTACTCTGGTGCTCTATCTACTGCACCACCTAGCTGCCCCAAAGGAACTGGGGATGTAATACTTAGCCCAGAGAAGAGAAAAACCTAGGTGAGACATGATAGCTTTCTTCAGAGAACTGAAGGGTTCTTGGGGAGAAAAGAGCTTAAATTTGTTCTGTTTAGCCAAAGAGGGAAGAACCAAGATTGGTGGGTTAAAGTTGCCAAGAGGTGGTTTTAGGTTGACAATAACTCCTTAACAATTAGAACTAGCCCAAAGTGGAATAGACTGCCCCTGCAGATAGTCTCACTACTTGTCATTGGAAGTCTGCAAACAAAGGCTTGATTACCAGATGGGAAGGACTGTTGTAGGGGAGATTCCTTTCCAAATAACCTCTGGGGTCCTTGGGAGATTCTGTGTTCTTTCCATCTCTGACATTATTTGATTCCACAAATTTAATGTTACCTCTCTCAGTGGCATGGAGGATTGCCTAGGGAGGGCAATGCTAAATCCCAAAGAATGAATCTCTAAAGGCTGAATTTCAACTACTAGCAATGCCAAAAGTCCATTTCTTTAATGCCAAAAATACCCACAATGTTGGGACAGATTGAAGGCAAAAGGAGAAGGGGATGGCAGAGGATGAGATGGACAGAAAACAACATGGAAGCAATGAACACGAACTTGGACAAACTCCCGGAGATAGAGGTTAGAAGGGCCTGATGTGCTATGGTCCGTGGGGTCACGAAGAATTGGGTGTGACTGAACAACGTCAAATACCTGTGATACATGTGACATTACAACCTTAGAAGATTTGAAATTGTAGGTGAAAATATCAACTATACTGCTTAACCTAGAAGGATATAGAGAAAGCTCCAATGAGATCATGTTTGTGAAAGCTCTTTGAACTCAGGGCAAGCTTTATAAACCTAAGCTACTGTTGATGACTGTGACTAGAGCCAAGTAAACACCTGGCCAGTCCTTTCTTCCTACGCTGCCCCCACCACATGCACACATATCAATCATTCTGGCCGCCATACTTTCATTCATCATTCCTTCTACCTAGAAAAGCTAACATGTTCTCTGCTTTCCTCTCAATGAGTCACATTCCTTGTCCACTTCAAAATCCAGCTCAGCACTCTTCTTCAGGAGATCCTCCCACGTTAATCCTACTGGGTTATACTTTCATCCACTATTTATTTCCCTAGATTATTTTGTATTTGGTGACAGCTTGTAATTAGGTTTTTCTTTCTTTTCATGTGCTGAATGTTCTTTTGCCCTCTAGGCAATGTATGTATATTGATCCGAGCACAAGCATCTTCACTGTAGCCCATATGACTAAAACAAAATCTTTTTCTCTTTCTTTCTCCCTCTCTTCATCCTTCCTTCTTTCTCTGTTCTCATTTTCTCCCTGTCTCCTTCCTTCTCTCTCTCTCTCTCTCTCTCTCTCTCTCTCTCTCTCTCTCTCTCTCTCTCTCTCTCTCTCTCTCTCTCCCCCTCTGTCTTTCTTCCTGTGTCCTCCCTGTCTCTCATTCTCTCATCCCTTTATTCTATTTACAGAAAGTAGTACATTGTTACTGAGAAGAGGATGGGACAGTGGTCATGAGACCCTCACACAGCCAGTTCTGGTCTTGCTTTGGGGATTTTTATGGACAAAGGCATTTTTTCACTCCAGCTCAAAGAGTATGCCAACTATAGGGAAGAGAGTCTTGGGTAGGAGAAAAGTAGTTAAAAAGATTTAATCTATGAAAATGGTTATTAATAACCAACATCTTAGAGATTCAGAGCTTAAACACTGATACAACCCAATGCTGCTTATGTTTCTTAGACTAAACCTGATAGTAGACAATATGTAAGGCAATCCTGCACAACATATGGCCTGGGGCTACTTGTGGCCCTCAAAAGAATTTTGAGCAGCCCACAGAAATTGTCAAGGATGTAAAAGAAAGAAAACATATAACGAGTGCTTTGTCTGAGCTCTGCACTAGAGCTACAAGTATAAAGAATTAAATGATCCCTGCTCTCAAAGAACTTACATGAAACCCCTCTCCAGATCAACATTAGCCTTAGACAGAGCAATAGGAGACCAAGATCACACAGAGCTTTGTGGGTCAACATGAATCAATCTTGTCTCAGCTTTGGAACCCCAGATTCCCTTTCCCTGAATCCCTGGTCTTTGAACCCAAATCCCCAGTACCCACTGCTAGACTTTCTCTGCTACTTAGTTACTTGTCTCACCCTTGCCTGGATGAAGAACTTTGCTGTAAGACTTGTTGGACCTTCGACTAAAGGAGTCTTGGTGTACAGTCCCAAGTCATCCCTTTCCCTAGCTACACACTGGTCTCCACCTGGGTTTGTCTTTTTGTGGCTGTCCTTGGGTACTGCCCCCATGGTCTGACACCTGGCCCTTACCCGCTTCCACAGATTTGCCTGGACATCTGCTCCTGGCCTCCCACAGGCTGACCCCCTCCTGTTCCATCTGGATCCTTGCTTATGACAGTTTGTCTATCCCTCCAGGACATGGTGGAGACGGATTAGCCAAAAGAGCCTGCCTCAAACACACAGAGGAGCTCAGTATCTAAGGTTCTTTCTCTGGCTTGCATTTAAAGATATTGCAAAACCATGTCTTCTCATCAGTTCCTGTTTAAACACGTTTGAATGTGAATGCTGGGCTTTTTTTCGTTTTATGCTTAATAAAAGAACACAGAGATTTCTACTCGACACATAAACAACACGTGGACAATCCACAGCGTGGGCAAAGCAAGTTGAAAGAAGTTTGTAAGTGATTTCCTTCCATGCCTAAATTATCATAAACACATTCCCTTAGCTACAAAGCATGGCTTCATTTCTTCCCTCTCCAGCTGCAGCAAAATCCCACCAGACAATCACATTTACAGCTGTGGTTATTCAGACCCAAACAAAAGGAATCAGTGCTCCAACTACCCGCTGCTTCGGTGAGATGTGGAGCAGGAAATTTCAGAAGAGTTTGTGGGCCTGTGTGTGTGGGAATGTGCGAGTAACCTCAATTCCATTCAATTCACTAGACTGACATCTATTAAATTAGTGAATATAATTAATTAATTGATTAATTAATGAACTGCTACTCCTCCAGAAGAGGGAAAGAGCACTGAAGCCCATAGCATACCTGCTATGTGTAAGCAATGGGAGTGTTCCTGGAGAAGACTGAGGAGGAACATGATAGATTTCTTCATATATTTGGAGGGTTGTTTCAGTTGTATCTGACTCATCGTGACACCATTTGGGGTTTTCTTGCCAGAGATACTAGAGCGCTTTGTCATTTCTTTCTACAGCTCATTTAACAGATGAGAGGACTGAGGCAAAGAGGGTGAAGTGACTTGCCCAGGGTCATACAACTAATAAAGTGAAGCTGGATTTGAACTTGCGTCTTCCTGACTCCAGATTTGGTGTTTTATCCACTGAGCCGTCTAGCTGTCCCTATTTGAAGGGATCACAGGAGCACAGGTTTAAAGGTAGAAGGGACCTAGAGGGCAGCCAACAAGTCTCACTCCCTCATTTGGCAGAGGAGGACATGAAGGCACAAACAACTTAAATGGGTTGTTCTGGGACGCACAGCAATGAAGAATGAAGTATGATGGTTGAAGGCCCCACCAGTCTCTAGGAAAATCCCCAGTTCCTTAAGCAAAGACGTATTTGAGGCAGGATTTGAATTTAGGTCTCCAGACTCCAAGTCCGGTGCCCTACTTCCAATTGCTATGCTGCCTTTCTGTTAGATTTTCTCTGTTTAGCCCCAGAGGGCAAAACTAGGAGCGCTGGAAAGAAGGTGGCTTCTTAGCAAACATTTTCTTGGTCCAGATTTGATTTCATTGATGCACACCGGGAACTTCCAGGTGAGGACTTCTGTTTCACCAACGCAGGCCAGCACCTTTTCTGCAAGGTATAGTCTTAGAGAGTTGCTGAGAAGATTGAAAGGTTCAGTGACTTGTCCAGGGTCACTCAGCCCTCACGTGTCAGAGGTTTTCCTGGCTCAGAGTCCCCTCTGTCTGCTAGCCCTGCTGCATCTCTTTTTAAGAATCAGAATTGACAAAGAATGGAGGGAATGGCTTTCCCATGGCTGGAGGACTTCAAGCAAAGGGGATATGTGTTCAGGTACAGGTGGGAATAGCTAGTTTCTAAGATCCCTGCCAAGGTAGAGACATTTTGAAGGGCCTGTTTAGCATAGTGCCTGGTGCTTTAAGCAGGTGCTTAAAACATGTTTATAGACTATTACTGACTATTGATTCCTGTATGTAAATACTATTAGTGTTGGAACACACATAAAGTTTTCTTTTTACATTTAATTTTTTCTCAGTTACATATAAGAGACATAAAGTTTGGATGAGACATGGTGCTTGCCTTTGTGGAATCTCACCGGGACAGTACATGACCTGCCCACATAACTATAACTTAAAGTAATTCCTGATATACACTAATAAAGTCCTTTGTGAAGCACTGGGGACAATGGCATTACCACTGTAATTTAGGGGATAGGGAAGAATTCCGCAGACAAGGAAAGGGAAGGAGGACATTCCAGGTATAGGAAAAGGCAGAAAGGTAAGGGAATGCAAGAATGGGTACAGGGGAGTCTTCTATGTTGGCTAGATACATCATGACTGGAGAACAAAATGAGACAAGGCTGGAAGGGTGAACTTGGCACCAAGATATGGAAGGCTGAGTTGACAGACTAAAACATTTTAACTTTACCAGGTAAGTCGTAGAGAGGCCCTGGGTTTTTAAGCAGAGGAATGACATGATCAAATGCATGTTTGATAAGTATTAATCTGGTGGCAGATTGGATTGGAGAGGGGAGGGAGTCAATGGGGGAAAACTGCTTGGAAGTGTGCCGTAGTCCAGGCAGTTAGTAATGGCAGGATATACTAGAATGTATGACTACACAGAAGGAGGAAGGGAGAAATCGATAAATCCACAAGGCAGTATTAAATGCCTACTATGTTCTAGTTACTGTGCTAGGCAGATCTTGGGGCTGCAAAGACAAAACATTCTGATATTCTATCAGACAAGCAGTTTTTTAGAGATAGAATCCATACAGTTTTTAAAACAGAAAACACTGTTTCAGACTGGGTGAATTGTGGCATCATGGGCAGAAATGGTCACCACTCTGAAACTATAGGGACCCACGGAAAATACCTGTGGCTTTTTTTTCTCTAGGGTTTTGAGCCTTGGGTCCTTCTGATATCTACCTCCATCACTTGTTGTATTCTTAGGTGCCATACTTAAGAAAAATACAGAAGTTCACAGGCATGTAAAACTACAAAATGCAGAGGTCATGTAGGAAGTAGAGAGCCAGGCTGTATTTGAGATTTAGAGGGTCTGGATTAGAATTCTTGGGGCACTCCATCTCTGGGGGTTCCTGCTTCCGTCTCTGTAAAATGTGGGGCTTCTGAAGTTCCTTCCAGTCACATGTACTAAGACCCCATGAGCTTTAGATGGTGGTAGAAAAGTCCCACATAGGAAAGTAATAAAGTCAGTAGGCAAAGTCCGGGAAAGTTTCAGTGTGGATAGAATTCTGTGTTACTCCATTATGAAATAAACGGGAGTATAATTCAATGAGTCATGTCATGTCAGATATGAGAACTCGCCCATAGAGTTCCTAGCACCACATGCCTTTCAAAGTGAGGGGGAAAAATGTGATTTTCCCATTTAGAGGTTTCTGGAAAGGTCCACGTTGCTTCAGCCATGGGTTTCCTTAGTGCATCTTGCCAGAAGGGGGCGCCCTCTGATAGTACTTTGGGCTGGGTTGTGGCGGGTCTGGCTTCGTTAGCTGAAAACAAAGGCATGTCTGGAGAATTCTGCTCCTAAAGAAGCCATGGGACAAAAAAGGAACAGGTTTTCTCAGTAGAGAAAACAGAGTTGGCCGCTGCCTCTCCATGTTTGAGCCTCCTTGGCTCGAGGGCCACCTTCTGCACGAGGTCTTTCCTGTTCTCTCCACTGCCCAGATTTCCTTCCATGGACACTGAATATTGGAACTCTTCCATCAGAAGCCTGTTTTAAAAGCTGTTTGCCTTTCATCATATCCCTAGGACTTAGCAGAGCTCCTGACGCATAGTAGGGCTTCATGGATACCCACTGGCCCAATTCCATCCAGGGAAAGAACATTCATAGGATCCCAGCTAAGGCAGTGGAGGAGCCCTGGGAGTCTTCTTGTCTAAATCTCCTCATTTGACAGAGAAGCCCAGAGACCAGGAGGGGCTTTTCCGAAGTCACACAGCTATTAGTGGCTCCACCAACTCACACTGATGTTCTTCTAATTCTCATATCGATTTTCTTGTTATTCAGTGAGATTCAGTCAGGACTGTCCTGTAGAGAAGGACTTGTTCTGGAAGTTATTTTGAATAAAAACCACCACCAACCAACAGTCAGACAACTCGTCCAAGTTGCACTGTTTGGGACTAGCGCGTTAACATCCTGGTACAGTGCAAACAGTGTGAGCTCTGGAGTCAGGCCACTCGGCCTGCAGTCCCAGTTCTTCCACTGACTATGCACTGGCCTGACTTTGTGGAAATCACTTTACTTCTCTGGGTCTCAGTTTCCTCATCTGCTAAATGAGGGAGCTGGGCTTGGAGACCCCCAGGTACCTCCTAGTCCTTTGGCGTTATGTGTGAACTCACAATGAGAAAGGTAATTTTGGTTGGGGGCCTTCTTATAAAGCTACCTGCTGGGGGCATGATCAGGGACTGACTGACAGATGAAATTTCTTTACAATCCATTTGGGGCTCCAGTTACTAACCCTCTGGGGTGAAGGAGAGGACCTTAGTATGGGGCAACAGAGTGCTAAACTTCATGCCTCAGTAGGTCTCTTGTGTTAATGTCTCCCCTGGACATCTTTATTCCCTGGCTTGTGCAGATGTGTGAACAAAAGCCCAGTGTCTTCAGTCCTGTTTAATAATGGTAATAACGATGGTAGTAATAACATAAATAATGAATAAGTAAGTAAATAAAGAAGCACTTTAAGATTTGTGAAATGCTTTACAAGTATTTCATTTTATCCTCACAATAATCTTGGGGTTATCATTGCCCCATTTTATGGATGAGGAAACTGAGTCAGATAGAGGGTGATTTGTCCAGTGTCTGAATTTGAACTCAGGCTTTCCTGATTCTAGGTTCAGCATTCCATCCACCGTACCACCAAAGCACACGATCTTTTTCGGATTTCTGCTCCTGACCCTCTGTCCCCTGAGCTCACCTCCTCAGGTAAAGTTAGGAAAGGTCCCCTTGTATGTCCTTATGGCCACAAATTCATTATTTACTCTCAGCAGCACATGGGGTAAAAATTGGGCTCAGTGTTTATATATGATCTGAAGATATTAATGGACCTAGTTAAACCTATATGTATGCAATTAATCAGAATAACCCATAATGGATATGTTCTTGGGGGTTAACAGTTCTATCCTGGCTAAACCACATTTTAAAAATGCATATTCCTTAAGTCAACATGAGTTTATGAAGACCCCACTATGTGCCAGGCATTGTACTAAATGCTGGGGATATATAGGAAGGCAAGGCAGATCCTGGGGGTGACATAACATGCGAACAACTGTGGACAAACAGCTTTCTTTCCACTGCACGACATCAGGGGTAGAAGGGCTCTCCCCGAGGTCCTTCAGCCCTCCAGAGATGGTTGGTGTCTGCACTGGTCAGAGTCCTCAAGTCTTTCAAAGACGCTTTTCTTTACAATGTTATAATTATCATCTAGATGGTTCTACTTATTCTGTTCATTTCATTTCCCATCAGTTCATACATGTCTTCCTAGATTTCTCTGAAACCGTCCTTTCTGTCGTTTCTTCTAGCACAACAATATTCCGTATTTTGTTCAGCCAGTCCCCAACTGATGGGCACCCCCTTAGTTTTAGTTACAATAGTAAGTACTGCTATAAACATATTTTGTCCATACGGGTTTTCCCCTCTTTAATCTCTTTGGAGTATATGTATATAGTGCTTTTAATGATCTTAAGGTTTTCCTTCAAAAAAAATGTTGTATTTCTTAAATCACAATCAACCAAGTAATAACTATTTATGAAGTACTAGTCTTGAGAGAGGCAGTGTGTCCTAGTACCTTGGAGTCAAGAAGACCTGGGTCTAAGCATCCTCTCTGACACGTGAACCCCTGAGCAAGTCACTGAATCCCTCAATGCCTGAAACTCTCTAAGACAAATTTACAGGGCTGACCTGATCCAAGTGCTAGCAACTTGGAAGATGAAGGCAAAAATCAAATAGCTCTAGTCCTCAAGGAGCTTAGGGTTTCTAGTCATGCTAGAGGGCTGTGAGTAGGGGTAAACTATTGCCACTGAAGAATTTAGAACAAATGACCAACAAAGGACTGCAGAGTAGACGTGATCTGAAGGATGTCATCACAGAGATATATACCTGGAAAATATGGTGAGCGCATTGAAAGGGACAACCAGTGGACAACCACAACAAAGTTCATCAGCAGTTTGGTCAGACTCCCTGTAGGGGTTTATGGAAGGATACAGCGATGCTGGTGATGTAGAATGGCAGCACGGATGGGATGCAGCCTGCGTTGCTGAAGAAGCACCCATGTCAATACGAAAAATGATCCATTGAAAGCAAAAATATATCCAAAATGAAACACTAGATTTTGAGTATAATGATAAACTTAGCAGAAACCATAATCCTAGTGGCTGTATACCTGGGGTACAGAACAGAACACAGGGAAGTCAATTTTTTTTCTGCGTTGTCTTCTATATATTTAAAATATTCAAGAGAGAGTGAAGCTGCACATTTTGCTTAATGAACAGTGGCTTCGTCAAACCTTCTTGCATGGATGAAGCTGGGCAAATGGTGACCAGGCTGCTGTAGGAAGAGACGTATTTGATCATTATTTGGTTTCTGACTTGCACATTTTTTCTCCATTAATCTTTCACATAGAACAGATGCTTTGGGTGCAGAGGATTTTTTTTGGCCAGAAGAATGTCCAAAATATGTGGGTGTGCTTTTGGCTAAAGGTTTACCCAAATGCAGATTTCAGATGCAAGCATGGGAAAGTGCATTTGCTGTAATGAAAAATGCACATTGAGCCTGACCTTATTTTTTCCAAAGAGGGGACTCCCAGCAATGGGGGAGAACATGTAGAAAAATTCACATTCATGAGAAAAGTGGAACTCACAGAAAAAAGAAAATAAAAAGTGTTCCTTTGTATCCTCTGCTGGTGTGGCTAGGCTAACGCAATTCCCCTGGGAAGTGAGATAATGGGATCTTGCAGCATAATTGAGGACAGTCATGTTTCTGGAAGAGAAAAAAAGAGTGTCCCACAGAACTGAAAATGGAGAGTTTGAAATTGTGACTAGCTACGTTTGGAGAACCTGATACCTTCAATAGAGACAGCAGGAAAGAACAGAATACATCTATCTGACTGTACCAGAGAGATCTAAGAGGGAACATAAAGATACAGAATTGCAAACAAGTGCAATTTTCTTTGTATCACTGACTGTCATGATAAACAACGGAGAAAACCCAGGTGAGGAAAGGATCTGCTGGCCTCTGGCTACATCTACACAGTAAAAAGCCCTATGTAAAATATTCTTTAGGAACAAATTATGAAAAAATGAGAGGGTGAACTCTTTTCATCTACTGGAGGCTACTTGAATGTTTTAGAAACTCATCAGATGCCTCCTAAGTAAAAAAGTTCTTTAGTTTGGGTCCTTCCCTTCCTCAGTCCTCCCATGCCTGGAGCAAACTTCCCTGGTTTCTATTTTCCCATGTCCGGCTGTTGGAATGTCTTCTTCCCCTCAAGGTTTGATGCATGCACTCCCTCTTTCATGAAGCAGCTCCTGATCCTCTCAGCTGAGAGGAATCCCTTCCCATCTAACTTTCCCAAGGCAATCTGTACATTTCCTTTGCACCTGTATGGCAATGTAGGTTTGTGTTCATGCCTCCTCTTCTTTCCTCTCCCCCATTTGATTACGAATGATTTCATTTTAGGGAAGAAACTTACTTCATATTTGGATCCCTAGAGCTTACGTAACATGATATGATACCTCGCACATCCTAGGGCCCTAACACAGCTTTGTTGGATTGGATTAACTTCAATACAAAGAGGAGTATGAGTAATCCTAGCATCTGAGGCTCCTTTCTAACACAAAGAGCTCAGGGATGCTTTGGAGATCTCTCATTTACCTAACTCTATCCCTCCCACCTCCTCCCAGGTGAAAGCTAGAAACTCCAATATCTGGGACTCTCCCAAGGGCTGCTACCACCTTCCCTTGGGAGGAGTCAATCAAGCAACAAGCATTTATTAAACTGGTGAAGCAAAGACAAAAGGGAAACCATCCTGACCCTCAGTTTCTATTCTGATGGGGAAGTGCTTTAAACACTAAAGTTTATTCTTGTTCCTGGATGTAACAGGGAGCCACCGAAGTTCATTGAGTAGGGGAGTAGCATGGTTGGACCTCAGTTTTAGGAAACATCACTTTGGTAACTGAGTAGAGGATGAGACTTGAGGCAGGGAGATCAGCTGATGGGCTACTGCAATAGTCCCACCTTAGAGGTATCAGTCAATAACTAGTAAGCATTTACTTTGCTAAATGCTGAGGATATAAAAAATGGCAAAAGACAGTCTAATGGGGGAAAAACATGTAAATAGCTACTTACAAACAAGACATATAAAGGACAGATTGCAGATGATCAACAGAGCTAAGGGAAGAGGCTATGGGATTGGCTAGAAGGGGCCAGATGAGACAGATGTTATGGAGGTAGAAAGGAAAAGATCTGTTAATTGATGAGATAAGGGGTAAGAATGAGGATTCAAGGATGGTACCTGAGTGTTGAGAAAGATGGTGGTGTCTTCAACAAAAATTTGGAAGTTTGGAAGAGGGGCAAGTTTTTGAAAAAAGACAAGGAAGTATATTTTAGACATGTCCATGGGGCGTCTACTTTTCAATGTCCAAGAGTCAGCTGGTGATGCTAGACTGGAGCTCAGAAAAGGGGACTTGGGCTTGACACACATCTGGGGACTTCTGCATAGAGACTGGTAATGGAACCTATGGGAGCTGATGAAGCCATCAAGGGAGAGAGAATAGAGAAAGAAGAGGAAGTCCCTAAGCTTCAAAACACAAGAAACTATTTCTAGAGTAAGGAAAGGACTTACCTTGAAACCCACAAAAGGGAACGATACCCTTCCTCCCTACTCTCTCCCCCCAGGGACTTGTATAGTCTTGGTGACTTAAAGTCACACTCTGGATGATGTCCAGCAAAAGAGAAGGCTGGCCCTTGTTGCTCTTGTCCTGTTAGCTGTCTTCCTCTTGGTACACCCCCACTCCATCCAGAGCCCCTGGGCTCTGCTCCCACCAGGCATCATGGGTCCTTTTTTGCTGCTACCACTCCTTCAGTCTAGCCTGTTCCAAAAGGCTGGCTGGTCTCCAGAGGACGATGCCAAGTACTGAGTCGCTGGACAGTGGAGGGATTATACTGGAGCCTCAGTTGACAGCTTTACAGGTCTTTCCTGCCTCCGCGGTATGGAGTGCCTCCAACCTAATTAAACTTTTTCTTGTTTACACCTGGGTCCCCTAGCCCAAGGGTCTCTCCTGGTGGCAATGGGAATGTTTCTTTCTTGAACTGCTCCAGATTGGTTCAGAACTTCCCTTCCTTCCTTCTCTTCTCCTGCCTCCTCCCTCACCCCCCTCACATGGCTCCTTTTCACATCAGACCCACCCACTGATTTGGGATTTTGAGGGGCACTCCTGCTCTCCTTCCATTGCTTCTTCCTTCTCCCATTTTTCCTGGGAGGCAATTGGGCTGGTTTATAGAAATCACCCAAAATTGTCTCTAGGGGAACAAGCAGAAGGAATTGAGATGGGGCAAAATAAGTTCTCTTGTTTTAGGAGGAAGAAGGGGCAAACCTCCACTACTTATAAAAAAAGAACTTTTAATGTTAGAAACAGAAAACTCTATTTGAGGCATGCACAAATGATAAGAAATACACTCTAGTTCTATGTTTTGGCCAATTATTCCATTTAGTACAGTGAATATATCATTCCATATTTCATTATTCTTTTCAATACTCTACTCAATACATGCAATGAATTAAAAGAACTGCCCTTCAGCTCTGTGACGTGCCCAGTTCTGTGGACAAGACAGAACAAGGAAACGGAGGGAGAAGTTACTATCTGCCAAAAAATACCTTCATATCTGCCAGAGCTCGGACATGTAACAACCTAACTCATTTACTCATATCGCTCTTTTAAATGATAATAAGCATTACCTATCTCAAAAATGAAAATGTTTTAATTACTAATGAAAATTTGGTAGTGTAGAAAGTCTTTTCCCACAATTTTCTTCATTTAAAAGAGATAAAACCCCAAGTTTCCTGATCTAGGAAGATGAATATGCTGTATTTAATTTTATTTATAATCAGTTATTATTATAATAGCTAACATTTACATGATTATTTCAAGTTTGCAAAGTGTTTTCTAAATATTTTTATCCTCATTGCAACTCTAGGAGGTAGGGGCTACTATTATCTCCATGTTATGGATAAAGGTCCGGAGTAACAATCCCATTTTGTGACATTTGATAATATCACCATGAATGACTGAGAACTCTGTCGTGGCCCTGCAGTTATGGGCAAGAATGCCATCCTCTCCTGATACTGTCTCTGTATACCAGAAGAAAGGACACTAAGGATCAGAAAAAAAATTAAAACAAGAGCCAGAGTTTCTCCAAACTTGCCTAATAGGCAAAGAACAAATAAAAATGCTGGATTTTTGAGTCTGAGGATATGAGATGGAATCCCAGCTCTGCCACTTACTTCCTGTGTGACCTTGGGTAACTCATCTAGCTTTTCTGGGACTCGGTTTCCCCATCAGCAAAATGAGAACTGAACTAGTTGATCTCTGAGCTCTAAATCTGTAATACTATGATGGTGAAATGGAAGAAAAGTATCCTAAAACCAGCAAGCACCACAAGAGAAAGGGGAGCCAAAAAAAAAAAAAAAAGAGTTTATGTCTAGGAAATTAAAAATGTGTTATTTGTGGCATCCAGTCCAGACAGTATTTTATAACATAGATTGACATCGTCATTGGTTTGCATCCCTGAGATCCTGCATCCTTACATTTTGTCGTAGTTTGTTATATTTTTAAAATTCTGTTTAAATATAGGATTATAGTTCTAGAGCTGAAAGGCCTTTCTAAGCCACTGACTCTATCTCTCCCACGTTATATGGAAATTAAGGCCCAAAGTATTGTGACTAGTGGTGATTTATTACCCAGGTAATAAGGTCAAAGGCAAGATTTGAATCTAATGTTTGCCAAGAGCATTATAAACACAAAAGTGCTTTATGACTGCAAGTCACTGTCATTAAACAGGAGGCAGCTGGGGGCATGGTGGATAGAGCATCGGGCCTTGAGTCAGGAACACCTGAGCTCACATGTATCCTTAGACACGTATTGCTGTGTGACTGGGGAGATCAATCAACCTCTGTTTGCCTCAGTTTCCTCCAAGGGGAACCATATTTGTAAAAAAGTACTTAGCACAGTGCCTGGCACACAGAAGGAGCTAAACACATGCCTGTTTTCCTCCCTCTTCCCACTAAGGGCTAAGGCAAAGATAACAAAGAAGGTGGAGTCTGTCCTGGGCTCGCTGCCTCTCACTTGCCTCCTATGTCCTTTATTAAGGAAGGTTAGACTCTCAGCCAGTTGTCACCCTGCTGAGGTGTCAGTTGACGATTCCTTAAGGCAAGGATTCTTGATTAGGGGTCTGCAAACTTAAAAAAAAATTGATAACTGCATTTCAGTATAATTGATTTCATTTGTAATTCTCTGCATTTTATTTTTTGCCTTTAAAAACATTATTCTAAGTAAGTGCTCCACATGCTTCAGCAGTGGTCTGCAACACAAAAAGGGTTAAGAACCTCTGCCTTAAGGTATTATTAACAATCAGGAGTGTCTGTATTTTTAAAAGACCAAAAATCCTTGCAGACCCAAAGGTGTGAATCTCTGATGATATAAATTTACCAGGATGGGGGCGCCTACATTGTGGGGGACACAGGAGATATTTTTTGGTAGGAAACCTTGGCCAACCCCTCACTCCCTCTCAAAGTGACCATCCATTTTGTGACTATCTAAGGGAATCAAGGGAAGCTCACAATGAAGCCCCCAACACCCTTTCCTGGAGGGGGGGTTATTTTGTAATTAGACACACACAGGGCCTTGGCACACAGTAGGCACTTAATAAACATTTGTTGAACTGAATTGAACAAAAGGAGTCCTTTCTGGAATTTTAGCCCTGAGTGGTGTACAGTCATTCCTCATTTCTAAAATGGGGAGAGGGGCAGCTAGTTGGTGCAGTGGATAGAGTACCAGGCCTAGAGGAAGGAAGACTTATCTTCCTGAGTTCAAATCTGGCCTCAGACACTTCCAATTTGTGTGACCCTAGGCAAGTCACTTAACCCTGTCTGCCTCAATTTCCTCATCTGTAAAATGAGTTGGAGAAGGAAATGGTGAACGACTCTGGTATCTCTGCCAAGAAAACCCCACGTGGGGTTACAAAGGGTCAGATACACCTGAACAACAACCACAAAATGGGGAGAATATGACCAACTCTGTCTGTGTCATGAGCATGATTGGGGCCATCACCTTTCCTGAGGAGGGCTTTTCCTATAGGTCTCAGGGCAGGGCTTTCACGAGCCGTGATTCTTTGTTCTGGCTTGGACGTGTGATGGCCCACTCTTATTCAGTCATCCTAAGGGAATGCCTTTTGCTTACTGCCCTTTCTTTTTAAGAGCCAAGATGGCCAAGCTTTTTATCACATTGCCTTAATTTGTGGGATTCCATTATGCTTCCATATGCTTTGTGAGAGGCAGAATGGTGCAGTAGTTAGAACAAGAAGACTGGAGTTCTAGTCCTGCTTCAAACACTGACTAGCTTGATGACTATGGGAAAGAACTTCTCCAAGACTCAAGCTCCCCCAGGCATTAGATCCTGAAGATACGAAGACCCTCACTCCCAAAAAAGGGATACCGTCAGGAAACTTACATTCTATTGGAGGGGACGACTGGTGAGTTGTCCTTCATGCTGTAGGAGGATCAAAATGACACTGCTGTGTTGAGTCAAGGTGCAGCGTGTCTGACTGTGGCTGATGAGACTGATGTGAGTTTGGAAGGCTCAGCACAAATAACTGTATGAACATTTGGGATTGAGTCATCTGTAAATTTTCACCTCTCACATTTGTTTTGAACTACTGCAATTCTGCTTTGCCCATAGAGTACAGTACCTTCTTGATGTGAGCACACCATGCTAGGTGGTCCTGCGCCAGTGTCTCCCGTGTCTCATAACTGACTCCAAAGTTCTTCAGAGAAACTTTGAGAGTGTCCTTATATCACTTCTCCTGACCTCCATGTGCACGCTTGCTTTATGTGAGTTTTCCATAAAATGGTCTTTTAGGCAAGTGTAAGTTTGGCATTTGAACAATGTGGCGAGACCATCAGAATTGCGCTCTCTGTCGTAGAGTTTGAATGCCTGGCAGGTCAGCTCACAAAAGGACCTCAGTGTCTGGTACCTTATCCTGTCAGGTAATCTTCAGAATCTTCTAAGACAATCCAAATGGAAGCAATTCATTTCCTGACATGGTGCTGGTATACTATCCAAGTTCTGTAGGCATATGACAATAAGGTAAACACAATGGCTCTATAGACCATCAGTCTGGTAGGCAGTCTAATACCTCTTCTCTCCTACATTTTTCTTCAGAGACTCCCAAACCCTGAGCTAGCTCTGGCAGTGTGTGTGTCAACCCTGAAAAGTATACTGCCAAGGTAAATGAACTTATCCACAGCATTCAAAATTTTTCCCTTGGCTGCAAGGGATGGTTCCATGTATAAGTAGTGGGGTGCTAGCTGGTGGAGAACCTTTGCTTTCTTGGGGTTAACTGTCAGGACCTAATGAGCACAAGCAGCAGAGAATCCATCCATACTCTGTTGTATCTTAGCCTCAGAGGCTACATTGAGTTCACAATCATCTCTGAACAAAATGTCACATGCCAACTCTTCCCTCCACTTTAGTCTTAGCTTGTATCCTTTTCAAATTAAATAATTTACCATTTTAATAAAATTTCAGCTGTCACAGAATCAGCACCAGGAGCCTAATAGCATTCAAAACCTCTTCTTCAGTTGGAAATTTGGCTAAAGAGGAATTAACTTCAACCTGAGGTATGTGGTCACTGGCTTCAGCATTGATTGATGATGGGCTGTTGAAAATATTATGGAACTGTTCAGCTCATCTCTCCAGGATGTTCTTCCACTAATCAATATGGCTCCATCAGCACTGAGTAGTCTTTTGCACAATGGGTCTTTAGGGCATCATAAAAGCACTCTGGAATGTTACTATCAGTGTAAAACTGAATTTCATTTCCCTTTTTACTGAGCCAGCAATCCTGCATCTCTTTAAGCTTTGTTTAAGCTGGAGTTAAAGGTTGACTTCTTAAAGATGGATGAATTATCCTGCTTGTAAACCCTGTGGAGTTCTTGTTTTTATTAAACCAATCTTGATGTTTGTGAGTGTTCTGGCCCAGATGAGTAAATGTGGTGCTACACAACAAAATCTCTGAAAGCTGCCCACTCCTTTTCTACTCCACTGTTGTCAACATGGGATGACTCAGCTTTCCCTTCGTTACCAACAAACTCTTCACATTGGAGAAGTCTGACTAAGCTCTAAGAACTCCCCAGTGCCTGCTTCAGCTGCCTTCATGGCTGCTGGGACAAAGTGTTCTCATCCACCCATTCCAACAGGGAAAGTCTCCACATGCTTGGGGTAGACACCCTCCTGACTCACTGATGGGTTGAGGCCCCTTGGTCACCCTCAACCTAGTTTGGCCCATCTGTCAAGATGGTTTACTAGGGTGTGAACACTGTGCATGCTATAGCTTCTTGGAGGTACAGGTGAGAGTTGGGTGGCAGTGGACATCAAAGGTAGGTGAACAACCCTGAAAAGGGCTCATCAGCTCTCACAGCAGAGGTGAGAGTCTTTCCTGAACAACCGTACATCCGGGAGAGGACTATGACATGTACACAAATGAATGCAATAGAAGAAATATCGAGGATGGAGAGAATATCGATAACTGTCAGGTGGAGATAAGGGGAACGAGGAGGTGACACCTGAGTTGTTCTATGAAGGAAGAAGACAAAGATTCAGAGAATCAGAGATGAGGAAGGAGTAAATTCCAGGTAAGACACATCAGGGAAATTCCCAGTGTGTGGGAGAATGCACTGAGAAGGCAGGGGCTGTGTCTTGTACCTCTTTATAACCCATGTGGGACATCATACATGGTCCCTTGCAAACAAAAGGTATTAAATAAGTGTTTGGTAATGAGTACAGATCAATGAAAGCAGAACATGTGACACTAAGAACCAGGATCTCAAGTGCAAAAGGAGCCCAGAGGCAGTTTCATGCAGGTGATCCACTTTGTTGAAATTATGGATGTTAAAAACTCAGATTCTTATGAATAGTTTTTGCTGACTTAGGGTTTTTTTTACTCATTTGTGTAGCAGGTATGTGTGTATATCAATATATATACACAGAGATATATGTATATATGCCTATAAGTGGGATTCTGATTCAAAGGGTGATAGGCACTTTTAAATCAGCCTTTAAAATGTCCATTTTGGGGAAACCTAAAAATATCCATCCATCCATCCATCCATCTATCTATCTATCTATCTATCTATCTATCTATCTATCTATCTATCTATCTATCTATAAACAGAGATATAAATATATTTCTCTATGTATGCATATATATTTTTAGATTCCTTGGAAAACTACTTGAAAAAAATGAATGTTTTAAAAGCTAAATTAAAAGGCTGTATAACTCTTTGACTCAGAATCCCACTAATAGGCATGTAGACCTGGGAAGTCAATGACAGATAGAATGGGTCCATCCATAATGAAATATTCACAACAACACTTTTTGTGATAACAAAGGATTGTAAACAAAGTAGGTGCCCCTCAACTGGAGAACGAGTAAACATGCATTAACGTAACGGAATATTACTGTGCTACAGGAAATAACTAATATGAGAAAGTCCATGCAGTCAAGGAATATGTGTTACTATTAATTGCAATTGTAATAATTTATTTCTTTCAATTGGAAAATATTAGCCTGCATAGACACTATACTGAATTCTTTAATAGTGAGTATGGACATGGATTAGATATAGGTATTACATATTTTTTATGGATTATTTTGCATATTTTTAACTAATGTATTTTCTAAATGTATACAATTCAGAAAGGTACAGGAAGACTGATATGAACCAATGCAGAGTGAAATAAGTAGAATCAAGAGAAGAGTACGCATGATGACTATAATAAGGTAAATGAAAAACAACAAAAAATCCAAAGTAGAACAACATGTAATTAGAGTGTTCAAGTTTGACCCCTGGAGAAAAACTGAGGAAATGTGTTACATCATTCCTTTACTGATGAGATGGGGGATTGTGGGTGTGGAATATTGAATATATGTTTAGAGTCAGTGTTTGGTTAGTTTTGCTGAACTCCTCTTTTCCCCTCTTTTAAAATATCTTTCATAAGGGAACACTCACAGGGTAGAGGGGGAGGGATCTGTTCAGAAAGAAATGTGACATAAAAATATCAGTAATTTTCATCTGCATTAAACTGTATCACACAATAGCCAAACATTTAAAGTAAACACTGTCTAATCAATGTTACAGATGTCACTACACGGTAAAGGTAGAAGCCTATGGAAAGAAGCTACAGGAAAGCCAACACATTTGGCTCCACTGACATATTTCAATGGGGGAATCTTGATAGAAATCATTTAGCATCTGCAGGGCTTGATTAGGCTTCTGAGCCCATGGAGGCCTGTGTAGTTGATTTGCAAGTAAAAAGAAGGTCTTTGAACACAGCATGGGAAGGAAAGATATGTAGTCCAAACACCCTCCCACCAAATACCCCCCCCCCCCCCCCCTTCCTCCTCTTAGATCCTGGATCTGTGGGCATGTGCAGTTACCCATGGGTTTGCTTCTGGGGAATTATTTGGGAGTTTATCTAGGGTTTTCTCTGAAGATGGTTGGGAAGTGGCGAGGTGGAGAGAGCTGAAGGGAGTTGAAGGGGAGTTGCTACTTGGTGGCCAGCCAAAAGAACAATATAGAGCTTTACTACCAATTGAATTTCTCCTCTCTTCTCGCTCTCTTTCTCTCTCTGTTTCTCTCAGTTTTCCCTCCATCTCTTTCTTTCAGTCTCCCCCTCACTGTCTCTGTCCCTTTCTCTCTCCCCTTTTACACAATGTCAACAGAACATAATCCCATGCTTTTCTTAAAGACAGTGCCTTTTACATGGACAGCAGCCAGAGAAAACATCTGTTGTACAGGAGTATTCACTGTACAGTTTGTTGTAACCAGATCAAGTGAAGCTCTTTCCTGTGCATCCTCTTCTGGGCACTGACATAGGTTGGCTATACAGAATGCTTCCTTGTGGTGCATCCTTTACAATGTGACACAAAGCAACAATTAACTACCTGCATCATTTGGCCTCCAGTCAGTTAAGGTGAGGCAAAGAATAATGGTTTGCATTTATATAGCTCATATTTCTAAAGCTCACACGCAGGTTTGTAAAATACTTTCCTGACTGCAACCCTGTGATTAATATTAACATCCCAATTTTAAGATAAGAAAACTGAGTCTCAGGGAATATAGCTGTTCCTGGATTTAGGCAATGCATTTCATAAAGTCTCTTGTCTTATTCTTGTAGGAATGATGGAGAGATGTGGACTGTACCACAGCATAATCAGGTTTAGATATCCACACAACAGCCGTGGACAGTTACTTGCTGACTGTGAAAAGGAGGTCTCCAGTGGAATGCCACACGAATCTATGCTAGGGCCTGCACAGTTCCATATTTATTTGGATAGAGGCATGAATAGCATGCTGATCAAAGTTATAACTGACACAGTCGGGGAGGGTAGCCAACACCTAGGATAACAGTCAGGATTCAGGAAGATTCTGAAGTCTAGAAGCTTAGAGATTGAATGTAGTCACTTGTTAGCTGTATGACCCTGGGCAAGTCACTTCAACCTATTTACCTAAGTTTCCTCATCTGTAAAATGAGCTAGAGAAGGAAATAGCAAACTACTCCAGGGTCTTTGCCAAAAAAATTCCCAATGAGATCATAGAGAGTTGGACATGACTGAAAAATAACTCTACAATAGTGGTAACATGAAACTTAACAAAGGACAAATGCAAAGGCTTACACTTAGGCTCAAAAATTAATTTCATGAGTCCAAAATGGAAGGAGACATGGCTGGATAGCTACTCATCTGAAAAATAAAAGTACTGAGGAGTTTAAGTGGAGCATGAACTCATCACATGTCAGCATTGTGCTGTGGGGGCCCAGAAAGCCAAAGCAGCATCAGGCTGCAGTAAGAGGGATCAGATCCAAGCCTCAGGGAGCCACAATCTCTTGGTAGATCAGATCACTTCTCTGAAATACTGTACTCAGTTCAGGGCGGCATGTTTTGGGAGGGACATTGTAGCCAGAAGAGGCACACAAATGACAAAACCATGCCATATGAGGACTGCCAAAGGAATTGGGAGTGTTTAGCCTGGAAGACAGAAGAATTAGTTGTAATGGGATAACTATCTTCAGATAACTGAAGAGCTGCCATGTGGAGGAGGGATTAGTTGGAAAAGGCAGATTTTGGCCCAATAACAATAGTCACATTTTTGTTGTGCTTCAAGTTTTACAAAATGGTTTCTCCACACTAATTCTATAAGATGGTTTCGTTATCCCCGTTTTGAGTTGAAGAAACTGAGGCACAGAAGTGTTTGATGTACTGCCATGCACTGCTTTTTGCTAATAGTCCCACAGCTAGTAAGCCAAAGAGTTAGGATTTGAACTCAGATCTCCCCACAGCAAATCTAGCTCCCTTTCTGCCATATACGCCCCTTTTAAAGAAAAAACAAACAACCTGAATTGTGAGAGATGTCTAGACAGAACGGAGCGGCTCAGGAGGTAGCAGGTTCACTCATTCCATGTGGTTCTCTGAATCCTCTCCAAGGTCTTCTTCTTCATGTTTCCTAGGTTGCAAAGTTAAGCATTACCTTGTTTCTACACACTCTATTTTATTGTTACCAAGGACCCCAGCATACACAGGCGGGTCTGATGTACAGGTTCATAGATCTGCTTTTTTTTTTTTTCCAAAAGGAAAGCAACTTTTGAGGGTCAACAATCTACTTTAATCAAGCCCATACATCATTCACTTAGTTCAGGGGAAAAAGTCAGCACCCTGAACTTCAGAAAATACAGACTGAAATTACAAACAGAAATTGCAAACAGAAAGACCAACAGACAAGGTTCCCAGCTGTTGGACCATAGAAAATACATATATTGTTACCAGAAAGAGAAGCACCAACATCTGGGTTTTCAAACCCTGGGGGGATCCTTAGCAGCTTCCCAGAGTTTCATCAGGCACATGGACCTTCTTCCAAAAACTAAGCCCCAAAGCAAAACCTCACCTCAGAGTATATATACTCTTTTAAGGCCCGGAGGGCACAACCCTTGACTCCAGTGCCTCCAGTGAACAAAAGGTGTCTGAGGTCTATTAATGGGCCTAGAAGATCTTTAACTCTTCCCCCCCTCCCCCATTAACCTTATATTAACATTACATTACCCCAGGTGTGGTAACCAGTACCCTGTTACTCTTTGTCCTCAGCTCACAAGTAGTCAGTATTTCCATGTCCATGGGTCATTCCTGTGCATTCTCGTGCCATGTGGAGTACCTCCTCCGGGGCTACTTTGCCAATTCCCATGCCAAATGACAGGCTAAGCTCCTAATGGGCAGTCGACTACTGCTTCTCAGGATTGGGCTGGGTAACTCTGAAGGACTAGGATTTTTAGTTCACACACCCCCATTGGTGTGCTGCCTGTTGATAGGCAATCAGACCTCAACCTTCAGAAAAGAGATGGTCTATGTGAAGGCCAGTGAATAAATTAGTGAATGAAATGGAATGAGTGAATAAAAATGCTTTCATTAAGTGCTTATTCTGCGTTAGACCTGGTGCTAAGAAAGGAAGGGGATAGAAGTATAAAAAAGTGAGGCAGTCACTTTTTGTGCTACATAATGTATCTAGGGCAGCATATGTAACACATACACTACCCTGTATGTGTTTTCTCTCCCTCAAGGAGCTTAGATTCTAATAAGGAAAAATAATGCATATAGGGTAGCATTGGTCAGGGGACATTTTGGCCAGCTGAGTCATAGGGATAATGAGTTGATTGAAAGAATAGTCAATTGACATGCCTCTGCCAGCAGTAAAAATAATGTTGATTTGATTATCACACCCAGAGCAAGAGTGGAAAATGGGATGTGAGTGTCCAGATGGCAGTAGGTCAGACGCAGGGAAGGCTGGATGGGATATAAGAGGCCTCATCTGGAGGCTATGACATGGGGATGAGACATGGATTCCAGAGGCCTGGTGCCAACGGGGATGTTCCAGGTGGAGAGGAGTAGGGCTTCAGTAGCAGAGTAGAGGGCAAGCTGGCCCAGCTGGGTGGCTGGAGAAGACATGAGGAGAGCATGCAAAGTAGAGTGGACACTCAGACCCCAGGAAGGACGATGCAGCTGAGGCCCTGAGGTTGCTACACTGTGCCAGCACAGTCGTGTAACCCCTGGCAGTTTCAACCAAACTAGGAAGGTTTCCAGGAATTGTTCCCATGAAAAGATCGGCCCACTGTCTGAACCCCAGCCTGGTTACATAGTGAGTTCATCATCAAGGAGGCTGGTGACCAGTGGAAGAATTCTGTGACCACAGGTGACCTATGTTAAGTGCTAATTCTGTCTTCCAGTGCTCTGTGCACCCCTCCCAGATCACTGTCATCTGTAAACTTTATGAGTCTGCCTCCTGTTTCATCTTTCCTGACAACAGCCTCACAGCTGCATTCCCACAGACTGACTGGCTGATTCATTGGCTTTTTGGCCACTTGGAACTAATTTGGCCTGCATTGGTTTGGGGGGTTCAGGACCCCCAAAACTGCCTGTTTCTCCATCCTGATGTCTCTGGCCTTGGTCTGGTCTGAATTCTAGCTGTCCTCTGAGTTCTGAGCATACTGATTGTCCATCTGCCTGCCTATCCGTGAGAAACAGCAGTGTGATACAGTCCAACAAACAACACTGGAGACTTGGAATCCAGCCCGGGCTCACATTAGCCATGTGATCATGGGAAATCACTGCATCTCTGAACCTCAGCTTTCTCATCTCTAAAATGGGGATAATAATATGGATACTGCTTCTCTCTCAGGGCTGTTTTGAGGAAAGTGCTGCAGAGGAGATGTGAGCTGTCAGTATTATTGGTATGTGCGCATAAAGGGGCAGGTGGGGGGCACAGTGGATAGAGCACTGGGCTCAGAGTCAGGAAATCCTGCATTCAAATGTGACCTCAGACACTTACTGGCTGTGTGACCCTGGACAAGTCACTTCACCCTGTTTGCCTCAGTTCCTCATTTATAAAATGATATGAAGAAGGAAATGGTGAACCATTGCAGTATCTTTGCCAAGAAAGCCCCAAATGGGGTCAAGAAGAGTTGGACACAGTTGAAGTGACTGAATAGAAGCATAAACAGCCCAGGAACGACCATGATAGAGATATATACATGCCATACTTATGTACATCTCAATAAATGGAACAGGAGAAGCAGTGAGAGCTGGTCTTAGAGATAGGAAGACTTGGGTATGAGTCCTGCTTTTGGCACAAGC
This sequence comes from Notamacropus eugenii, assembly GCF_028372415.1. Lineage (NCBI taxonomy): Eukaryota > Metazoa > Chordata > Mammalia > Diprotodontia > Macropodidae > Notamacropus > Notamacropus eugenii. The sequence goes on from NC_092874.1 coordinate 278,136,220, forward strand.
TGGTGTTGGGAAGAGGGGAACGAACACACTTATTAAGCACCTACTATGTGTCAGGCACTGTGAGATGTGTTAGTATCTCACTGGATCCTAACAACCCTGATAGGTGCTATTATTATCCTCATTTTACAGCTGAGGAAACTGAGGCAGAGGGTAAGGGATTTAGGGTCACACAGCTAGGAAGTTTCTGCTGTTGAATTTGAACTTGGGTCTTCACGCCTCCAAGCCCAGTGCTCACTGTGTTCACTGTGCCTCACCTTTTACTGCACTGGCAATTCCAAGGTTCTAAGCCTTTTTTATGTTGTGGACCCCCTTGGCAGTGTGGTGAAGCCTTCTCAGAATAATGCTTTTAAATGCATAAAGTGACATACAGAGAATATAAAGGAAGTCAATTACGTTGTGATGTGGTTATCAAAGTATTACAAGTTCACTTACCTCAGGTTAGGAAACTCTGTTCTAGGGCTATACTTTGAAGTTGCTGATCTACATTGGTGGGCGTTTCCTTACTGGAAATTCTTTACACTGATGAAATCACAGATCTCCCCAAAGAAACATGACGAAGTGAGACAAAGCTTCCTGCTCTTCTAGGATCCTCTAGGGTCTTCCCATGATAACAGAGGAAGAGAAACAGATAGCTGTGGGTTCAGATCTTGACTCTGACATTTGCAGTATGACTGTGACAAACCACAACCTTGGCCTCAGTTTCTCCATCTGTAAAGTGGGGATACTAATATTTACATTACAGGGTTGAGGCTGTGAGGCTCAGGTGAAATAATCCCTGAAAAATGGTTCATCAGCTTTGAAGTGCTATGTAAATACCAATTATGATTCTGTTGAAAAGAGAATGTTATGGTAGAGAGATTTCTGGGGTGGGTATCAGAAAGACATTCCTCCCTCTCCCCCGCCACCCGGTACCATGGAGAATTCTCTACAACGAGCATCATGATGATGGTCCTTGGTCTTTCGATATCTTAGATGAGAGTGTTTCTAAAGTGGTTAGTATAGGGACTGGGCCTGGGATTTCATTAGTATAGGGAACACCTAGTAAGAAAACTCCCTCCACCAATGCAGGTCAGTCTTAGAGAATTGCCTAGTGCACATTAGGTGGTTTTATGACTTGCCCAGGGTGACACAGACAGGATGGACTTGGACCTAATTGATGCTGGCTCCAAAGGAGGTCCTCTGTTCACTATGTCCAGAAGTTAATTAAATCATGTGGCTAATTAGTCATGCCTTTATTCCCCCGTGATCTGGAAAACCCCAAGGCCAGGGGTTCTTCTTCCCATCTGCTCGGGCTCACGGCTGTGGCTACTTTCCTTCCCCACAGGCTCATTTCCTGAGCACAGCTGCAGTCTCTGGTCTGAATTAATTCCAGAAGAAGGAAAGATGAAGCCTGATAAAGGCCAACTAGTCTTTGTGATGACATGGCCAGGAGAACCTTCAAGCCCGGAGAGCCTTAAAGTGATTGATTTTTCAGTATCTCTTTCAAATAGCTCCCAGCCTTACTTAGCCATTGTAGGCCATCTGTTTATGCCGTTCGGGGAAGTTCCAAGCATGGGGTGGAGTCCACATGAGTAATCGGAACTGGCTCCTCAGAGCTTAGGGCGAGGACCCTTTTCCTCCCAGGATGTGAAAGGGCTTTAGAAATGAATTCCAATACTGGCATACAGTCACTCTGGCCCTCCAGACAAACTTCAAAGAGGAAGCATGGCATAGGGGATAGAGTGCTGGACTTAGACTCTAAAGACCTGTGTTCAGATCCTGACTATAACTGTGTGACCCCAAGTAAGTTATCTCCCTTTAAAACAAACAAAACCCCCAATGTTCTCTGGATGCTCTATAATTTAATTTTTTACATTTCATTCTGACTTCCCAATGACAACCCATCCCAATAGAACTCTCCAGGTAACAAATAATAAGCAAAACAAATCAATATAATTCACCATATTTTTAAAAAAATGGGGAACTCTTTCTGTGCCATGTGTCTGGAGAGAGGCAGGAAGCAGTCTTCCCATCAGGTCTCTGGAATCATGATTATTTATTGCCTGGATCAGAGTTCTAAAGTCTTTCTTCTATATTTCTGTGTTTATGAAAGAAACTGTCTCCTTGGTTCTTACTTCACTGTGTATCAGTTCATACAAGTCTTCCCAAATTCCTTCTTAATATCCTTTTCTTTTACAGAGTAATAATATTCTATTATATCCATATACCACAATTTGTGTGGTCATTTCCCAATCAGTTGGTGACAACTTTGATTCTAATTCTTTGTTGCTACAAGAATTGTTGACATAAATATTTTTCAGTATGTGATTTTGTCTTTCATCTCCTTGGGGTAGAGGCCTAATGACCTCACTCCATAAAGTCTCAATTTCCTCATCTGAAAAATGGGGATAGTAATACTTGCATTACTTATGTGATTCACAGGGTAGTCGTGAGAAAAATGCTTTGCAAATCTTAATGTCCTTTATCAATATAACTGTCAATGCCTCAGAGAGATTTAGGAGTTCAACAACTTAATTGTGGTCAAACAGTAAGCCACTGGAAGAACTGCATGCTTGGCTTAACCAGTAGACTTCCAGGTTGGGAGCCTTTCACAAATTTGGTGGAGGAGGCCATCCATTGCCAAGGAGAACCTGGACAAATTCAATCTAGCCAAATTTTCCCCAAAGGGCAGAGGCCATGGGCACATCCAAGGGCTTTCTAGAAGCTCTGAGATCTGGTTGACTGTGGTCTCCATTAGTCCTTTCTTTAAGGAATACTTGCACAACCTTTTCAAAGCTCCCTTGTTCCCAATTCAAATGGCCATCATGTAGAGCCCCATCCTTGAACCTTGGCTCTGGGGTTGAGCCTTTTTATCCCCAGGAGAGAAGTGAACTTGCCCTGGAGGATCTTCTACATTGTGGGGAAGAAAGGTAGAAAAAATTATGGAAACCAGTCTTAGAGCTCAATTCAACTCCTCTGCACATCATAGAACCCACTATTAGAAAGTATGCTAGAGAGGATTTCTGCTGAGAAAAAGTGACACAGGTGTGTGTGTGTGTGTGTGTGTGTGTGTGTGTGTCTGTCTGTCTGTATGTTGGGGGTGGACATGACAAGGATGTGGAAATGGATCAAAAGCTTTCATGGTACCTGTTGCTAAGCAGAAAAGAATTATAAAGAGCACCAAAGTCAAGTTGGCAGGAGACCAAATGCATGTAATTCATTTATTTTTTATCAACAAAAGCTTCAGAAGCAGGAGACATGGAAGGTTGTCTTTGTTTCTCTTTGGCTCTACAGCAAAGGAAAGAGCCCAGAACCCGGAGTCCAAGGATCTGGGTTCCAGCCCCAGCTCTGTCACTATAAAGCTAATTTCAGTTTGTTTGCATTGTAGGGTGGGAGGTGCTGACAATCTGAAGTGATGTGCTGAGATGTTGTGCGAGGGCAGCATCAGTGGAGGCCCAAGTGCTTCTGGAGGCATCAGACAGAGGCAGCTTCCAGCTGGTAAGATGACAGGCTGAATGACCCTCAGGGAACCTACACAACCACACATCCTGGATGGCCACTTACTGCCTATGTGACCTGTCTGGGCCTCAGTTCTCTCATCTGTAGAATGAAGACTTTGGACTATGACTCTTAGTTTATGATCTTAGACTTCTTAATCTCAGACCCCTTTGGGCTCCATGGATAGATTTCAGGAAGTCTGTGCATTTAGATGGGAAAAACTGTCATCTTTATTTTTCTTTAACCGCAGATTAAAATTAAGCATTTTCAATTATGAATGCAGGCACAAACCACAGTAACACTGATCGGTACTTATAACTTTCTCAACAACAGAAATCTCAGATATTTTTATGTGATATTGTAGTTGCTGCAGATACCTCAAGATGTTGAAATTATTATAGTTATTAAATCCATCAATATATATTTCTATGTCACAATGAAACAATTTGGCTAACAGTTTAAACTGGTTTTCTTTGTAATCCAAAGTCTTTTATACATTTAAAAACATTATTTTGAGAATTGCTCTATAGGATTCATCAGACTGTCTCAGGGATCAGTGACACACACAAAAATGAAGACTCCTTGTCCTAAACCAGCCATTGCTATGGAGTTGTTTGGTTTGATCACTTCTTTCATTCTGAAGCTTATACTCATGTCCTTAAAGAAAAGCTTTACTATTGTGGCATAGTGGATAGAGCCCTGGACCTGGAGTCAGGAAGACCTGAGTTCAAATTTGGCCTCAGACACTTATTAGTTACGTAAACCTGGTCAAGGCACTTAACTTCTGCTTGCCTCAATTTCCTCATCTGTAAAATGGAGGTTATAATAGTTGTGAGGATCAAATGAGATAATATTTACAAAGTGCTTTACAAACTTTAAATTATAAGCACTAGTTTTAATTTTTTTTTGTAGTAAGAATGAAGAATATGCCAAGAAGGTAAGAAGGAGGAATATTTCAAAATATTCAGACAATTGAGGCAAACATACTGGAGCTATTTCTCTAATTACCTCAGTTGCCTAGCTTTTCCCACATGGGTAAATGCTGTGGGATTTCCCTTTGCTGATGGCTGGGGGCTACTGGGACCAGAGGTCCTTCTTTACAGAATGGCCCTACTGGGCGTTTCCACAAAAGACAACTGGTCAATTTGTTGGAAAAAAAAATCCACTGAGCTTGTGGTTTGGCATTATGCGGTCAGAACAAGGCTGTGATTCATTGAATTCTTTCATTTTCACTGGCTCTTTCTGGGGATCACAGGGTCATAGACTATTTCCGACCTCACCAAGGGCACTTGGGGACTCAAGGCTTGGCTTCTTTGAGTTTGTCTTAATGAAGTCTGTCAGTGTTCCACCTTAGGTTTCTTCCTTTTGACCCCATAGATAAGATCTGTGGCTCATGTATTAAAAGGCTGATGGGTTTAACCTGTACTTTGCCTAGGAAGACTCAGCCAAGTGCTTTGTGAACTTGATCTACCTTCAAGTGTTGTTGTTTGTAATGTCTTTGTTGTTGTGTTCGTCCTTTGTTGCCGAAGAAGACCATGCCATCAGAGAAATGATGACATGACTTGCATTTGACTTCGTTTTGAGTGAGGGAGGGCTGTGCAGGGAACCAGCCTCACTTCTCCTCCAGAGCCATCTGAATCCAGTGACCAGATATTCATCAGGATGATTGGAGATGGCCCAGGATGCTTTGGGGGACCTTGGTCTTTTTAGGTTAAGTTCTTTTCAGGTACTCACTTAGGGTGAGGTAAAGTCCATTCGGTGAACAGGTTTCTTTAAGGAGTAGTCAGGTAATGGTCACTTTAATGAGAAAAAGAAAAAAAATTACTAAATCAAGCTGAGAGGGAAAGAGAAACAGTTACTATTCATAATCACTCTAAGTCAGGAGGTTCCAGAAAACAGCCATTAAGTGCAGGACCTATTGTTGTCCAATCTATGGGCTTCAGAGTGCACTGGGTTTCGGAGTGCACTATGGGCAGAGAGAATGCACTTGTCTATAACTGGAGGAGCTAGGTAGGAGGTGAGAAAGTGAATTTAATTTCTCCAGGGTCACACATGTGGCAAGTCTGGGGAGATCTTGGAAAATAAACGGTTTTCTTATTTTCTGAATTTTCTTGGTGTGGAGGACTCCTGGTGAGGAAAACTCCCTACAGCAATTCAGAGTGGCATAGTCAACCAAGGTGTGTGACAAGCTATTCCACAGATTTCTCCATCCCTTGGGAAGATTACCTCTGCCCCTGGGATCCTCCCCCTGACTGGAGAATGGGGTGTTCTTCTCAGAGCCTCCTCTTCATTCCCCGCCAGGCTGCTGCCCTCTGGTCTTCTGGGGCTGGCTGCCCTGCTGCCTTTGTGCATGGTCTTCTCCATTAGAATGTAAACTCCTTAAAGGCAGGGACTGTCTTTTTTTCCCCTAACATTTGTTTTCCTAGTGTTTAGCATAGTATCTGGCATACAGCAAGCACTTAATAAATGCTTGTTGACTGAGTGACTTGAAGCTGGATACTCCTATGAAAGGATTCACTTTTGTCTCAAATTTTCTTAGAACACTTAAGCCAGATTTCTTTTTGCAATTCATTAGATCCTCTTACTTGTATCATATTGACTTGTGTGTATATTACATCCACTGCTAGTAGACTATTAGCAAGAGCAGAACCTTCCTCCTCCTCCTCCTCCTCCTCACAATGTTTTATATAGTACTTTGAGGGGTGCACAATCCTTTTACAAATATGATCTTGTTTTGTAAACTTTATTGACTAGATATCGTTGAGGCAACCCACTCTGTAACTGCATCTATGCACATATATACACTAAGAGTGACAGCTAGACCTATATCAGATTGCTTGTTGTCTTGGGGAGGGGGAGAAAATTTAGAATTCGAAATCTTATGTAAGTGAATGTTGAAAATTAAAAATAAATGAATGAAGCACAGTGGAGGTCATCTGGCCACTCACTTTATGGATCAGAGAAATAGCTCATCTAAGGTCATGCTGTCAGCCAGCAGCAGAACCAACATTCACATCAAAGCTGATAATTCCAAGTTTGCAACTCTTCCCAGCTTATTAGGAGGTACCTGAGAATATCTTTTCTGAGACAACAGCAAGTGCATTGTAACCCTTAGAACCACTGGATAGCTGTGAACGATCGTCGGCCACAACAACCCGGGTTCTTGTTCAAGGGTTGTCCCTTGTTCTGTGGTTTTTGGGGGAAGTCTTTCACCTCTGCGAATGGAATTCTTCCTCCTCAAAATGGGAATAACGATGCTTACACTGCTCAGAGGATCCAATAAGATAATTTAATTAAGTCACTTTGTAAGTATTGAGCGATATGTAAATAGAAGCCACTCTTTTAAATTTACTACTAAGTCACGGCAAATAATCACTTATTAAAAGGGAATTGCTGCCGATGTAGTGCGTGTGATCTAATCAACTTAAGGTAATAAACTCCAGAATGGGAAGCCCCATCAGCCTCATACCAACATGGTGAGCTGCCATTCCAGACCTCTGATGTCCTGTCAACAAAGTCCCTGCTGTCTTGGTTTGTCCCACAATGAAAAAGAAGCTGTGAGAAGTGCTTGAATATTCCATGTTCCCAGACATCGCCATTCACTGAAAGTAAGTAGAACAAGGAAAGTATCAAAGGTGGTTTTCTCTTTTCTCAATTAAGCAAATGGGGGTTGTTTTGGGGGGAAGTTGACATCATTTATCGATGTTTAGAAATGCATGTAGGAGGCAGCTCAGTGGCTCAGTGAATAGAGCACTGTGTGCTCTCAGGGTGTCAGGGTGACCTCAGCACCCTGAGCAAGTCACTTAATCTTGGTTTGCCTTGTGTGTGTTCGTCCGTTGCCAAAGATGACCGTGACGTCAGAGAAATGATGACATGACTTGCACTTGACTTTGTTTTGAGTGAGGGAGGGCTGTGCAGGTCACCAGCCTCACTTCTCCTGCAGAACCATCTGAGTTCAGTGACCAGATGTTCATCAGGATGACTGGAGATGACCCAGGATGAAGCGACTGGGGTTAAGTGATTTGCTCAAAGTCACACAGCTAGTGAGTGTCAAGTGTCTGAGGTGAGATTTGAACTCAGGTCCTCCTGACTCCTGCACTGGTGCTCTATCCACTGGACCACCTACCTGCCCTGGTTTGCCTTAATCCACTGGAGAAAGAATGACAAACTACTCCAGTATCTTTGCCAAGGAAACCCCCTGGGCAGCATGGTCCATTGGGTCATGAAGAGTTGGACATGATTGAATGACAACAATGAGAAATGCATCTAGGAAATATGTCTCTTAATATTTTCTTTTTTCTTTTCAGTGAAACTATATATTCCCATGGAGCTAACCTGAGCTTAGTTGAAGTATGGAAGCAATGCCTCTACATTTGTAGCGACAATGAGGATTTCTTGCTGACCAAAATAAAGTGCCAACCCAATTAGACTTTTGCAGCATAATAAAGACATGAATGCGGCCTAGGAGAGTGGAGAACCCAGTCCTTGCCTCCTTAGTCTACTAGGTTGTTTTTCTTTGTTGTTGTTTTTTCTGTTTGTTTTATTTTGGTTTTGGCTCAAATTCATTTGCAGCTAAGCCAGAGGGGATCTTGGGAATATCTAAGAGCATCTAATCTTAAATTAGATAGTTATCTATAAGATAAGACTTTGATCTCCAGCTGTGCCATTGGTAGCAAAGGAAAAAGATCTCAAACGTTAGCCTGGGGGCAACCCTGGCTGGCTTTTTGTTAGCTGGGTGAGGTGGCTATGAACAAAAAACTGGCAGCCTGCCCTTTTCAGGGGACAATACAGACTCCTTGACCAACAGTCACCAGAGCACCAAGCACCAGCAGGGACAAGCATTGGAAGAGAGGACGCTGAGATCACCAGAGTAATGTATCAGCAAAGACCACAGGCAGTGAAGTCACCAAGAGAGCAGCACAGACCACCTGGGGAGACTATTGTTGGACCAGTGTGCAGCACTCCCAGAAGAGGCACCTAAGCCTAGTGGTGCGGGAGGAGTGACAAGGCCTTCCAGAGAGGCTGCGCTCAGCCAGTGGGAGGCCCAATGAGAACGGCCTGACGATGTCACTAGGTCCCCTGCAGGGTTTGAGGTAGGAGCTGCCCTTCTGCACATGCTCCCCAGTCTGGGTCTTTCTAGGCATGTTCATCCTCCCTGCTGATGGCATGGATGTTTGTAGGAGGTGTGTGAGCTACTTCTGTGGCGAGAATGTTCTATTAAAAATCTTCTTAATAAGATATTGTACTAAATGCCTTTACTTTGGACTAATAATTGGACCTCTGGCTGGCCACTGAAAAAGTGGTGGGGAGGAGTGCACTGTTGTTTTGGATGGCTGTGGACTCAGAGAGTACTGGTACTACTTTTCCCATATGGGAGAGGTGGGGTGCCCAGGTGCTATATACATTCAAACCTTTACACAGAAATTTTAAAAAATGTATATGTGTGTATATTCTATCTTCATAGAACCAAGGCTGAAGATAACTGAAAAGGGAACGTAAGAGGCCAAAGAAGGTTACAACATGTTACAAATGAGGAATTGTAGAGGAGAAGTGGGGGAATATGAAATGTATGACTGGAAAGAAAGATGAGTCAGTCACATAGTGAGAATGAAGATTAACCAATGGACAGTCTGCATGTTCCCTTGGGATCTTCCCAATATCATGAGATCAAGAGCCGGAGTTCTTAATTGGGGATCCCTAAAGAGATTTCTGAGGGTACATGTGTGTACTTAGATGGGAAAAAGATATATCTTTATTTCAATATAATTGGTTTCCTTTGTAATCCTATGTATTTTATTTTGTGCATTTAAAAACATGATTCTGAGAAAAGGCCAAATGAATTCATGATACCAAAAAGATTAAGAGCCATGGCTCTTGAGGAAAACTCATGCCATGTAGGTCAGATCTCTTGTGGAAGATTTATGGGAACACACAGTAGGAGTCACACACTATGGACAGGCAAGGCTGGGCTATGAGTGCATCTCGAGGGGCAGTTTAATGCTTTTTTAACTTTAAACAACGTTAATTAAATGTACACTTATAATTGCTCCTACCTAAAAATGAATTTCTATTTACGATACCAGCATGAAAACTTACTGCTCACCATCTGTGTGCCCCCTTCCACTCTCTGATTATCTATCTCTTGGCCTTTGGGTACAGATTTTCTTTCCTATGGGGTTGAAGTTGATCTTCTGTTTCTACATCCTTTTCATATTAGTTTATTCTCCTCATATTTATCATCTTGGATGGATTGGCCCTTTTTTTCTCTCTCTATAACTGAAAAAATATAAGCTGATCTTTGACCATATTGACCTAAGATAATATTAGCAAAGTGAAAGCAGGAACTGTTTTCGCCTTGCCAAAAATCTGTTAGAAAATGGCTTCATTTGCACAGGGGTGTGTGTGGTTGTCTTATGAAAATGACCACAGACCTCTGAAACCTCTCTTGGTTCATAGCTAATGGTGCTCCGTTTCTTTGAGAATTATTTTCTCACCATGTTTAAGGCCATGCTCTCCCACAAGACAGCTGGGACAATAATAGCCCGCCATGACAACAGCTCTAAACACACAGCAGAGCGGCACCAAAGGCTGGGTAAAACAAAATTTACTTGGCAGGGAAGGGAGAATGGAAGCTTTTCATGAATCCTTGCAAATGCTAATAAGGTCTCAACCTTGAACTACTCTGGCTTTTTTTATCTGGGAAATGCTTTCCAGTTAAGACACCTTCAGTATATCAATAACAATCCAAGGTGCCTGGCCCAGGGGGTTAATCAGATTTTCAGGAATGGTTTTCGGAGAACTGTTGCACCCTTTTTACCTGAAAGATGGGATATTTTGGTAGCTCAGGAAAAGAAAAACCAACACAGAGAAAGAGAAAAAATTCAAGTTTTTTTTAAAGGGGCAGGCAGTTCATTTGTACCAGTTCTACTCATCATCAGAGGGAGTGCTGCCGCCATTGTGAGAATGAAATACATTTGCAGTGTGTAAACAGTTGACTCAGTGCACCAGCTCTGTTGGCATGAATAGCTCTTTGAAGCTCCTCTGCCCTTTCTGCCCTGTGGTTGCACAGATAAATGAAGAAAAGCCCTGATTATTTATATATTTTTTTGTGGTGGCTTCATTTAAAGATTCTGGCTAAACCAACCAGACAATGCTTTCACACTCGCATCCTATCACTTTCTTCTCCTTAAATCATCTGGCACTAACTCTATAAATAACTGGCCAAAGAAACAGTATTTTGTGGGTGTGTTAAAACTCAACTTGCTGATATGTCCTCACAACAGTGGGTTCTTTCCCAGACAGGAAGGATGGAGAATTAAAGCTGATGGACTATGTCGTTTGCTCCCTGCCCTCCCTCACTCAATTCAGTCCCTGCTCCTTCACCAGTTGGCATAATTAGATGGATAGAGCTTTTCTTTTGTGATTTATTTGTGTATTCAATGGCATAAATCCTATGAAGAGATATACGAGACAGAATTCCCACAGCCAACATTTTGAAGTTACTCTGAACGCATTCTAGCTCCTCATGTTTTCTGAGAGATGAACACCCCTGACACATCCCCTCCAGTGAGAGGAGGCCCTCCTTTTGACCACTAATCAGGACTAATGATTATTGTACAGTCTGGAGTTAGACATAATGAGGCTGTTTAAGATGAGGACTTATAGTACAGCAAGAGAGCAGCAAGGTTCATTTGCAATTCTGATTATAAGGCATTTACATTTTAATCTTTTCAGCAGGGAGAAACAGAATATGACTATCATCAGGCCCCTCTGATCCTTATTTTACTTTACTAGTGCCATCCAAGCTCTCGAACTGAAAGCTTCAGGCCTCTGGCCATGCACTGACTAGGCTCAGCCTTGGAGACTTGTCATTAAAATCTCTTAACGGATCACGTGCTCACTCAGGGCTTCTCCCGGAAATATCAAACTTTGGCTTATGTCATTCTTATGTCTCTGTTCTCCCTTTTGAAAAGGGACAGACAAAGGGTATCTTATAGCCTAGGTGTAAGCATTGGCAATCAATCTCAATGTGATGCCAAGGGGGCAACCTAGGACGAGGCAAGGAAATGACATATTAGGGAGGAGTTAATCTGGTCAAGGGAATTTACTGCCTCATTAAGGAGCAACTATCTATGCCAGAACAATGTCCTCATCTATGTATGCAGAGAAGGGGGGGTTTATACTCAGTATGGAGAGACAAAAGTTTGTGGGTTTAGAATTGGAAGGGACCCTAGAGGTCCTAGTTAAATCCTCTCATTTTACAGATGGAGAAACTGAGGCCCAGGAAGGTAAATGTACTTTCCCAAGGCTACAGAAGGTGTAAGTCATAGAGGATAGGAGATCACTTAGAGCAGAAATAGTAGATTACAGTCTGGAATAAACAGACTTAAAGGGCATCTAGTCTAAATTGCCTGTTCTTAAATATGAGGAGGATTATGTATTGAGAGGTTAAGACCTAAGACCTAAGGTCAGACGTGTTGCGAACAGCAGAGCTAGGCTCTGAAACCAGGCTAAGTTATTGAACAATGATCTGAGACAATTCCCAAAGACTCATGATGGAAAATGCTATCTCTATCCAGAGAAAGAAATACAGAGTCTGAATGTAGACCGATGCACACTATTTTCACTTCTTTTTCCTCATTTTTTCCTTTTGTTTTGTTTCTTCTTCCACAACATGACTACTGTGGAAATATGTTTTACATGACTGCACATGTATAACCTATATCAAATGGCAAGGACAGTTAAAAAAAGAATGTTAAAATTCTCTTTCCATGGAACTGGAAAAAATGAAATATTTTTTTAAAAAAGTTATTCATACTTTTTGTTTTGGAGTCACCTTCATTTCTTTCTTAAAAAATATATTTTGTTCCTTGAACTTGACAAACACAGAGAAAATGCACATTTCCATATACAAGGAATAAAAAAAGAGGGTTATAGATGAAACAGCAAATCCTTCTTAGGTAGTTTGTTTTTAAATACATATGTATGTGTGTGTACATACATGTGTATATATGTATGTATATACACACACATGTACACGCACATATATAATTCATCATGAATTTCAAAGGTGTCCGGTTCCTGTGTTTCTCTCTGAACTTCCTTCTTTTCTGAGAATTTTAAAAAACTGATGTCAATGACACCAATTTCTTTTTTTCCTCTTCTCTATTGAAATAGAAAGCATAGTCAAGGAAAACAAAACCACTCACTGGCCACATGCACAGAAAACGCACGTCTCCTCTATACTTAGAGTCCATCATATTTCTTTCAGGAGGTGGGTCATATGCTTTATCATTGGTCCTCCTGAATCATGGTTGCTCACTGCATTGAACAGAATTCTTAGGTTTTTCACAGCTGTATTTCTTTATGGTGTTGTCGTCACTGTATAAACTGTTTTCCCATTTCTGTTCATTTTACTGTATTTCTTATTTCATTAATCTGGGTAGCTCATTTTTTATAAATATTTATTAACTGCATTTGGTTTTGTGGCATATTGTTAGGGAAAAGAGTGTCTGAAAATTTCCTTTATTTCCTTTGTTCTTAATCCTTTTTTATTTTTGATACTGGCAATTTGATTTTCTTCTTTGTCTTTTCAGTAAGAATAGCTATTTATCTATTTGATTAGTGTTAACATGCAGCTCCTAGCTTTATTTATCAATGCACTGGGATATTTCACTTTCAATTTTGTTAATCTCTTCTTTGCTTTTCAGAATTTCTATTGTGTTTAGTTAAGGGGTTTGTTTTGTTTTTTCTAGTTTTTTAGTTGCATTCCTAATTCATTGATAAGATCTTTTCTTTTGTTGATGAAAATGTTTAAAGATATAAAATTTCTCCTAAAATTTATTTTAGCTACATCCAAACAGTTTGGCTATGTTATCTCATTTTTGTCATTTTTTGATGAAATTTTCTATTGTTTCTGTGATTTGGTTTTTGATCTACCAATTCTTTAGGACTGAATAATTTAGCCATAATTTAATTGTGAATCCTGTCTTTGGGCCCCTTTATTGGTTGTAATTTTATTGTTTTATGGTCATTAAAGGATATTGGATATGATTGCTTTTCTGCATTTGTTTATGATTTTTCTTTTTTGTGAGGGGGAACCTGCGGCCTTGAGGCCACATGTGACCCTTTAGGTCCTAAAGTTTATGGAACAAATCCCCTTAATAAAAGAATTTGTTCTGTAAAACTTGGCCTTGGTCAAAAGGCCGAACCCAAGAATTCAGAAGGGCACAAGGCAGCAGGCTCTCCATCCCTGCTCATGGTTAGTTTTTGTAATGGTGTCATTCAAAGTTGAACAATATGTATATTTCTTTAAATTCTCATTCAGTAATTGGTCTTCAATGACTGGAAGAAAGAGTGAGGCTGATGACTTTCAACAATTCTGCCTCACTTAAATTCATTCACAAGTCAAGATATCACTATGATACTATTGGTCCTTTGAGAAAATGAAGGATGAATAACAAACATTTTATCACATCTTTCTTTTCAAAAATCCTACTCAGCTCCTTAATTTCTTTCTTGTTTATCCTTTTATTAGATTTGTCTGTGTCTGAAAGGGATAGCTTGAGGTTGCTCTCCAATTCTTATAGTTTTGTTTTGTATATCTGCTTGCAATTTGATGAACTTTTCCTTTAAGTGTGGTATTTATTTATATTTGTTATATATAATTTATTTATTATATATAAGTAGCAATGTTTCACTATCTATGGTGCCTTTATGCATAATGTAGTTTCCCTGTTTATCTTTTTAAATCATTTATACTTTTATTGTCATCTTACTTTTGATTTTGTCTAAAGTATAATAAGTTCTGCTCTAACCCATCATTTTAACTATGTAAATTTTTGTTTAAAATGTGTTTCTTGTAAACTATACATTACTGAATTCTCTTTTCTAATCTGTTCTGCTATTCTGGTTGACTACCTCCCATTGACATTCGTGGTTATGATTGTTAATTGTACATTTGCCTGTATCACATCCTCTTGTACATTCTTTCTCTCCCCCAAGTCTCTCCCCTCAAATCCTGCACTTTTACAAAGGAGAAAATGCTTGTGAAAGGGAAGGAACTTGATTTCAAATCCAGCTCTCTCTTCCCCTCATGCAGACTGTGATAACTGATTCTTGCCCTTCTTTCTTGCTTTTAATCTCCATTTTATGAGTCACTTTCCAGAGCTGAAGTTTGTTACGCTTGTGACTATTACCTCCCTGATTCTACATTCTCACTTAAACTCTCCTCCTCACCTCTGACTTTCCCTGTTCTTACCTATTTGACTTAATATTGCATATTTCTACACAAAACTCTGTGCATGTGTATGTGTTTAACCTTTCTTTATGTGATTCAGTTAAGAACAAAGTTCATGTGATGCCTGCCCTTCCCACCCTTTTCTCCATGACTGCTTATGGTCACACAGTCTAATTATGAGAAATAATAAGTTACATCCTCATTCCCCATTTTTTCCCTACAACGTTTTTTTTCTCTTGATTTTCTTTGTTTACTTAAAAACATCAAAAGAAAACAAAACCATCCCCGGCCTTCATCTTATTTAACTACCTCTGTGACTCTTGAAGATATTTGGACTCTGATGGGATACTTGTCTTTTCTCCTATTGGTATGTAAGCACTTCATCATTGTTTAACAGTTTCCAACTGATAAATTTTGTTTACTTTTCTAGTTTTCTTGTAACACCTATGTTTATATTTAGAAGTTTCTGTCCAGCTTTGGTTTGTTCATCAGGAATGTTTAATTATTTCTATTTCATCATTTAATATCATTAATTTCTATTTCATTGTTTTCTATTTCATTAAATGTCATTTCCTTCCTCTTTTCTAGTGCAAAAGTTATAAGCTTTTATTGTTTGCCTTTTGGAATATTGTATTCCAAGATTTTCTTGTCTTTATGGCAGTGAAGGCATAATCTTATTATCCTGATTGCAGCTGGGTAATTTTGTAATTCCTTGACACTTGAATTTTTCATATCATTATTTTCTTTTGACCTGGAAACTCTGAATTTTAGCTATGTCATTCCTGGAAGTTTCATTTTGGGGTTTTGCTCAAAGGGTGATATGAATTGCTCTTATTTTCACTTTGTTTTCTGGTTCTGGTCTTGGAAGTTTTCTTTTATGGTTTATTGGAATATACTATCTCAGGATCGTTTTTTGGTTTTATTTTTTTTGGTCATGGTTTCATAGGAAATCTGCTAATTTTTAAATGATCTTTCCATAATCTGTTTTCTACATGGGGCAGCTAGGTAGTGCAGTGGACAGAGTGCCAGACCTGGAATCCGAAGTTAGTTGAAAGCTGACCTTAGACACTAGCTATGTGACCCTAGGCAAGTCACTTCACCCTGTTTGCCTCAGCTTCCTCATCTGTAAAATGAGCTAGAGAAGGAAATGACAAACTACTCCAGTATGTTTGCCAATAAAACCTCAAATGGGATCATGAAGAATCAGACATGACTGAAATGACTCAAAAACTTCAACAATCTGTTTCCCAGGTTACTTGCTTTCTTAAAATAGTGAATACCTTACATTTTCTTCTATTTGTCTTTTAAACAATTTTATTCTAATATTTCTTATTGTATCATGGAAGTACTGAGTTCTATTTACTTCACTCTAATTTTCAGAAATGCTTATTACTTGAATGGGGTTTTCCACCTTCTGGTCTAAGCTATTTTTGTCCACTTTTACATCTTTCCTCCCGAATTCTTTCATTTATAATTTCCCCACTCTTGCTTCATTTTTTTCCCAGACTTTTTATAGTTCTTGTGGTAAACCATTTTTTTCTCTTTGAAGCTCTGTTTGTAGTTGTGTGAAATTATTCTTTTCTTTTGGATTTATTTCTTAGATATCTATAGACCCATGATAATTCTTTATAGGGTTTAAACATCTCCTTCTACTTACTCATATCTCCAACATCAGTTTCTGATGGGATATCATATGTTGGAGCTAGTTTCCAAATCCTTTTTACTAATATTTGTCAGAGCGCTATGGTTTTCTAGGTCCTCTGTGGCATCACGGATCATATTCCTAAGAATTTCTGTCTCATCCCTTCTTCTCTTCCCCCTTTTCCCTTTAAGGGAATCTTAGTTAAAGAACCGTTGGCTGTCTGCAGTCAGAGTGGTCAGAGAACTGAAGGTATTCAGTCATCCTGGAGCTTTTCTGTTCTAGCAGTGTGGGCTTAATGCCTCCTGGGAACAGAGTGCAACAGGTTTCAGGCATCCATGGAGTATGTATGTTCCTTACAGATACTGATTAAATTTGTGAGAGTGTGACCCAGGTTTTTGTGTGGATTGTAATGTATTTATTATTATGACATATACGTTAATGTGTAAGCACCTGTGATGCTGCTATTACTTCTTTTGCTTTATTGCTAAGTAACTGATTTTACTTAAGGTCTAAAAGCAATATCATTCTGAGTGGTTGGTTTGTAAATGGAAATACATCAGTAGGGGCTCGCTCCAAAGCTAAAGCTGTGAGGAGGGGGAGTACATTCCTCCACAACTGGGTTACACCTTAGAGACTCTGAGTGTGACTGCAAGTTGGTTGTTTTCCTTGGGGAATTTAAACCTGCCATTGTGAAAAGGGTTGAAGTGAGGGGGCACAGAGAGTGAGTCGGTATCCACATACCCATATAAGAGATATGAGGTGGAGACCAACCACATTTGAGTTACCTATACATATACGTACCATCCCACACCATTTATATAGTATGTATATGTGTAAATATATATGTGTATAAATACATATCCATCCATCTATCCACATACATACACACAGATATAGTCTTCTCTGACAGAACATAAGCTCCTTGAGGGCAGTTACTGTTTCACTTTTGTCTTTGTATCTCTAGCACTTAGCATAATGGCACAAGGTAGGCCCTTAATAAATGCTCATTAACTGATTCCAAAAGAAGGAGATGTCTATAAAATACCTACAGAATTGGGGGTTTTGTTTGAAAATGCAAGAGTTCAGTCTTTTTGTGATTTGGAACACACTTCAGGGTGTTGATCTTTGTGCATAAATGTCAACATCTGTTATCAACTTTCTATGATTCTACTGGTTGTTCCCATTCCTTAAACCACTCTTTATACTAAGATAATAAAATCCAGTCAGAAGAGATTAGCACAATGAAAAGACTTAAAACAAAATAAATTAGAAAAAATAAACTAAGGAAGTAATCAGCTAGTTTGACATGTGATTCTGCTTATTTTGCATCATCAAATGATTGAAGGAACTTTCTCTGCCAACTAAAACCAAAATTCCTTCTCCACCATACACTTCTGGTATTTCCTTAACATTGCTGAGAAACCACCGGAGATCCAGAAAACAAACTAACTTAAGGTATTAAAATAATTTCACACCCTAGGAAAGATTTAACCATTTCAAAAGGTCCCACATCACCAAGGGCTGCCTATTTGATAGGATGGAATAGGAGCAAATATGACATTTCCCTTTGAAAAATTCTTATTCTGAAGCGAGAGCCAAAAAATGGCAAACTGAATCAGGCCCTACTAACAGCTAAATGAGCTGGTGGCAATGAAACTAAGTAGTGACTATTTAATACAAGTTTACAAAAGCCTGCAGCAACAAGGAGCTAGCTCCTTGGTTGTGGCTTAGATTATGGTGTGAGAAGTTTTAACTCTCACATAGGAAGTTTTACACTAAACACGGTTCTAAATTCAGGAAAACATTCAATATATATCCAGAGGGCCAGGCTGAATCAAATCCAGAAATGCAGAGGTGAGAACAACAGTAGGCACCCCCCTACGCACACACACACCCACCCTCACACACCATTTATACAGTGCTTTAAGATTTGCTAAGTGCACTATCACACCTGGCACAGCCATGCGCCTGGCTAGGCAAGGACAGGACCGAAGCAAGCCTCAGGGGGAAGAAACCCCTGTGGTTCTCAGATTGCTCAACCTACAAATGCCAAAGACAGCTTCAAAGTTCAGTGAGAAATCTTTCACCTGCGTGAGAAGGAAACAGGGTCTGGCCCTGCTGGCAGCAACCTCTGCAGCAGCAGCGTTCATTGGGGAATTGAGCTGCTGATCTGGATCTCAGCCCTGAATGGCGGTACTGGGGTGAAGAAGAGTGCTGACATGGTGGAGCTGGTGGAGGCTCTGGAAAGGGAATTCTACTCCAAAACTTTGCAGTAGCTCCCAGACCAGAGTGCAGACCAGGAAAGGAGTTTACTTGACTGTGCCACTGTGGAGGAACTGAAAACTTACAGGTCCCCAAAGTATACCCTCCTTTTGACAAAGGACTCAAAAGTCAAGAAACTGATGGGAAAAATGCCTGAAAAAGGGGAAAAAAAATAAAACTATAGAAGGTTACTTTCTTGGTGAACAGGTATTTTCTTCCATCCTTTCGGATGAGGAAGAACAATGCATATCATTAGAGGAAGACATAAAAGTCAAGGCTTCTGCATCCAAAACCTCCAAAATAAATATGGAATGGTCTCAGGCAATGGAAGAGCTCAAAAAGGATTTTGAAAATCAAGTAAGACAGAGAAGAGAAATGAGAGAGATGCAAGAAAATCACGAAAAGTGAGTCAACAGCTTGCTAAAAGAGACCCCCTAAAAAGCTGAGGAAAATAGACTTATGCCCTTAAATACCCTTAAAAATAGACTAACTCAAATGGCAAAAGAGGTCCAAAAAGCCAATGAGGAGAAGAATGCTTTAAAAAGCAGAATGAGCCAAATGGAAAAGAAAGTTCAAAAGCTCACTGAAGAAAATAGTTCTTTAAAAATTAGAATGGAACAGATGGAGGCTAATGACTTTATGAGAAACCAAGAAATCACAAAACAAAACCAAAAGAGTGAAAAAATTAAAGACAATATGAAATATCTCGTTGGAAAAACAAATGACCTAGAAAACAGGCCCAGGAGAGACAATTTAAAAATTATGGAACTACCTGAAAACCATGATCAAAAAAAGAGCCTAGACATCATCTTTCATAAAATTATCAAGGAAAACTGCCCTGAAATTCTGGAACCAGAGGGTAAAATAAATATTGAAAGAGTCCACTGATCACTTCCTGAAAGAGATCCAAAAAGTAAAAACTCCTAAGAATATTGTAGCCAAATTCCAGAGTTCCCAGGTCAAGGAGAAGATATTGCAAGGAGCCAGAAAGAAATAATTTGAGTATTGTGGAAATATCAGGATAACACAAATATCAGCTTCTACATTAAGGGATCTCAGGACTTGGAATATGATATTCCAGAAGTCAAAGGAATTAGAATTAAAACCAAGAATTACCTACCCAGCAAAACTGAGTACAACTTCAGGGGAAAAAATGGTAATTTAATGAAATAGAGGACTTTCAAGCATTCTTGATGAAAAGACCAGAGCTGAATAGAATATTTGACTTTCAAACACAAGAGTCAAGAGAAGCATGAAAAGGTAAACAAGAAAGAGAAATCATGAGGGACTTACTAAAGTTGAACTGTTTACATTCCTACATGGAGAGATCATATTTGTAACTCCTGAAACTTTTCTCAGTATTTGGGTAGTTGGAGGGATTATGCATATATACACACATACATACATACATGTATATATATACACACATACATATAGACAGAGGGGACAGGGTGAGTTGAATAGCAAGAGATGATATCTAAAAAAATAAAATTAAGGGGTGAGAGAGGAATATATTGGGAGGACAAAGGGAGAAATTGAATGGGGCAAGCTGTCTCTCATAAAAGAGGCAAGAAAAAGCTTTTTCAATAGAGGGGAAAAGGGGGGAGGTGAGAGGGAAAAAGTGAAACTTACTCTCATCACATTTGGCTCAAGGAAGGAATAACATGTACACTCAATTTGGTCTGAAAATCTAGCTTTCACTACAGAAAAGTAGGGGAAAAGAGGAAAAGTGGAGTGGGGGGATGATAGAAGGGAGGGCAAATGGGAGGAGGGAGTAACTAGAAATAAACACTTTTGGGGAGGGACAAGGTCAAAAGAGAGAATAGAAGAAATGGGGGACAGGGTAGGATGGAGGGAAATGTAGTTAGTCTTTCACAACATGACTATTATGGAAGTCTTTTGCACAGCTACACATATATAGTCTATATTGAATTGCTTGCCTTCTCAGTGGGGATGGGTGGGGAGGAAGGAAAGGAGAAAAACTGGAACTCAAAGTTTTAGTCATGAATGTTGAGAATTGTTCTTGCATGCAACAGGGAAATAAGAAATACAGGTAATGAGGTATAGAAATCTATCTTGCCCTACAAGAAAAGAGAGAAGATGGGGATAAGGGAGAGAAGGGGTATGATAGAAGGGAGGGCAGATTGTGGGAAGGGGGTGATCAGAATGCACAGTGATTTAGGGTGGGGGGAGGCAAGAGATGTGAAGAACATCTGGAACTCAAAATTTTGTGGAAATGAATGTTGAAAACTCAAAATAAATAAATAAACATTAAAAAAAAGATTTGCTAAGTGCTTTACAAATATCTCATTTAATCTTCACAACAGCCTTGGAAGGTAAGTACTATTATTATCTGCATTTTTTTTTAAAGTGATGAGGAAACTGAGAATAGGTGACTTGCTCAGGGTCTTTCAACTTGCCTTGAACGCTGCAGGTCTTCCTGGTTCCAGCTCTATCCATGGTGCCAGGTAGCCACTTCACAACACAAAACAAAATGTGGCAGTTGTACAGGGGAAAGATGGCTGGCTCTGAGGTCACAATCCCACCTTGGATGTTTACTACCTTCTTGACCATGGGCAAGTCATTGCAGTTTCCCAACTGAAAAGTAAGGGGCAGGTGTAGATTTCCTCTCAAATCCCTTTATTTCTAAATCTATGATCTTATGTCTGATGCTGATGAGGCCTGGGTCTCTAAAAGAGCAATATGCCACTTTCTTCATCTTTAAAACACAAGAAGTTGGGTTAGTTGGCCTCTGATGTGCCTTCCAAGTCTGGTTTCACAATCCTGTGACAGCATGTTTCGGCTCATCTGAATCTCTTCCCTGTGCTAGGTTAATTTCTAAATGTTGCTCCAAGTCCATTGTTGTAGTTTTGGGGCTGTATGAAATTTCACCAAAGAATCCAGGTAGTCATTGAATGCTCAAAGCACTAGATTTTTATTACAATGTGTTTGTAATTCATACAAGGAAACACTTGGCTTAGGAGGCCCTCCTTCCCTAGGGGCATGCACGATCAGGGCAGCTGGTAACCCCCTTCCCCAAGTCTGGGCCTCCCTTTGCTGCCATGAAGTTGTGCATCATTTGAAGGCGTTGTCCATGTTTGTGATATGGAGGTCCTGTTGGCTGCCTCAGTCAGACCCTTCACTTGTTCCCTGCCTACTAGGGCAGTTGGACGAAGATGGTACAGGTAAGGATTGTTGTTCACAAGGAGGTGAGGTAGAGCAGGATGGGGCCCTAGATCAGGTGCATCTGATTGTTTTCCCATTGCAAATGACAGAAGCAAGGAGATGTTGGGGAATGGCTGGCAAGGTCCTAGATATACAGCCATAGACCATGAACATTTCTGGGTGTGACAAGAGAATTTCTGGCTTAACTTTCTTAGTGCTATTTACTTAAGATGAGGATATCATGTAACTGGTTAGAGCTTGCAAAATTAAGCTTGAAATATTAGCTACCACTCTGCCATCAACTAGCTAGTTTCCTCCTCTTTCTGCCATCTGTTCTTTGATCTCTCAGTCATTATCTTCCCTTATTTGCTCTTTGCTTATGTAACTAAAACCTACATAACATAGCTTAAAACTAATGCTTGAGTCTCAGCGATTCAGTGCGGTTTGGTGAGGTCTATGTCCTGCACCTAATAAACTGAAGCCCCTATCTTGCCTCTTTGCTTGTATGATAGGCAGCAATACCTAATCAATGGATCCTTGGACAGTTTTTATCACACAGGTATAGAAGATTCAAGAAAAGGGCAGAAGGGGGAGGAGGAGGTAATCAATTAGTCAGTTAACAGAAACTTATTAAGTGCTTACTATATGCCAGGAACTGGGGACAGAAAGACAAATAAAAAGATAGTCCCTGGCCACATGGAGCTTAAATAGTAGGGGCAGAGTAGAGTGAGCCTGCTGCCAGAGAGGTCGGACCCAAAATACCAGAGGGTTTATGGACTGCCACACAAACGCAAAGATTCCCAACTTTTGGCGAGTTACAACACAGTATTATAATTTATTTGATCTTATGAGCCCCCTTCTTCCAAAAATGTTGCAAAAAATCTACAGTAAGATTTAGACTTGGCAATTTAGTCCTCACTTTTAGAGGTAACAAATCCCCAGAGACCAAATCTCAAAGCTGATTGTTGAAAAGAAGAATCCTGCTGCCCGTACATGCGCTGGTGGACTGCTGCTATTTTCTGTTGGCTGTTGGTAGAATGATAGGATCACAGACTTAGAACTGGAAGGGACCTTCTAGGTCTTCTATTTCAGAAACTTCCCTTATTGGACAGATGAGGAAACTGAGGTACAGAGAGTTGATATGACATGCCCAAGGTCACAAAGAGTGAATGCCAGAACTGGGATTCGAAACTAGGTCTCGTGAGTATGAAGCAATCAATCCACAGACATTTACTGAATGCCTGTTGTGCCAGGTAGATGTTGTGCTAGTCCTAAAAAGACAAAAAATGAATAGGTTCCTATCCTCAGGAAGCTTCCTTTGTATTAGAGAAATGTAACAGGCTCTCATAGAAATACAAAGTGAATACAAGGTGATTTCAGGGCTGGGATTCCAGCAGCTATAGGGATAGGGAAAGGATTCCCACAGGAGGTGACAGGTGAGGTTAGCCTTGGAGGAAATGAGGGATTCTGAGAGGCAGAGTGAGAAGGGAGTGCTTGAGGCATAGGAGAGAGCCTGTGCAGAGACACAGACCAGAGACAGAATACACAGTCAGAGAGTCCAAGTAAGGGCAGTTTGACAGGACCAAACAGTTCATGCAGGGGAGGTAAGGTGTAAGAGTCCTGGAAAGGGAGGTTTGAGTCATTTTGTGAAGGGCTTTAAATGTCAGTGAAGAAGCTGGTGTTTTATCATGGAGATAATAGGGAGATGCAGACTTTTGTGAAAGGGACTGACCTGGGCAGACCTGGGTCTCAGGAAGTCTCACTCTAGCAATTGTGTGGAGGGTGGATGGGAGAGGTGGGAGATTGGGGGCTGCTGGGGGAGGCTCTAGTCCGGGCCTTGGAGAGGAGACGAAGGGAGAGCGAGATGTTGTGGAGTACAATAGGACCTGAAAACTGCTGAGTTGTATGGGGTCAGGGAGAGTGAGAAGCTGAGGATGACCCTGATACTGTGAATTTAGGGGACTGGAAGCACAGAAATGCTCTTAATGGGAAAAGGAAAGTTTGGTGGTGGTGAAAATAATGAGCCCTGTACTGGATCGGTCGTGCTTGAGATGTTTACAGGATATCTGGTTTGAAGTGTATAAAACCTAGTTGGTAACACAGGACCAGTGCGGAGGGGAAAGTCTAAGGCTGGATATACAGGGGGTAGCTTTAATAGCTCAGAGACTTTTGGAGTACACTGGTGCTCATTGTGTGCGGAGGGGAAAGTCTAAGGCTGGATATACAGGGGGTAGCTTTAATAGCTCAGAGACTTTTGGAGTACACTGGTGCTCATTGTTGGTATAATGATGATAATTTAACCCATGAGAACTGATGAGGGAAGAGAGAGAGAGAGAGAGACAGAGAGAGAGACAGAGAGAGAGAGAGAGAGAGAGACAGACAGACAGACAGACAGACAGAGACAGAGATAGAGAGACAGCGAGACAGAGAGACAGAGAGAGAGACAGACAGAGAGACAGAGACAGAGAGAGACAGAGAGACAGAAAGAGACAGAGACAGAGAGACACAGAGAGAGACAGAGAGAGAAAGGGACACAGAGAGACAGAGAGAGAGAGGGACACAGAGAGAGAGAGAGAGACAGACAGACAGACAGAGACAGAGACAGAGATTATCGAAAGAGAAGAGAGAGAAGAGGACCCAGGATGGAACCTTGATGAACACCCACAAAAGGGGTGGGTTATGGATAATGGTCCTTTGAAAGGAGGCTTGGGAGTGATTAGATGGCTAGTAGGAGAACCAAGTGAGAGCACTGTCACTAAAAACCCGAGAGGACCAAGCACTCAGGAGAGGCGGGTGGTCAACAATGACTAGACAGGGTCAAGAAGCACAAGGACTGAGAAAAGGACACTGATTATTACAGCTAAGGAATCACTGGCAACTTTGGAGAGGTCAGGTTTTTTTTTGTGGGGGGGAAGCGCTCAGGGTTAAGTGACTTGCCCAGGGTCACGAAGGTAGTAAGAATGTGAAGTTGAATTTGAACTCGGGTCTTCCTGACTCCAAGAGGTCATTTCCTGTTGAGTGATGAGGTCCAAATCTGGTGATCCATTATCTATTACTTCAAAGTTCACACAGCACTTTGTACACATTCACTCATTTGTTCATCAAAGCGATCATGTGACCTAAGTACTGTAGGTATCAATATCACTGTTCAACAGATGAGCAAACTGAATCCCAGAGAGCCTGAGTGCCGTTCTATGGCCGCAGTGCCAGAGACAGAAAGTGTCAGAGGTAGAATCTGAACCTCGAGCATTCCCGAAGTCCGCCCTTCTTTTCAATACAACACATCTAGTCATCTAAGTAGGTAATGGCACCTGGAAGTATAGCAGAGTTCTTTAGTATTTAATAAACATAGCCTTGAAATGTGGAATTTTGCAGTGATGTGTATTTGGCATTGGACTGCATTTAGGATAGAGTGGCAGGGTTATGCTTGGCTATGGGGCAGAGGTGAGGGGGCATTCTGTTGCCCAGCACTGGAATATGGGGAGCATGCTGTGGCATGACCACCAGGTGGCACAGTGACTACACGTAACTACTACAAAAATAATTCAGCCAGGGAGCTAGAAGCCTCCCAGGGTTCCAGGAGACTCCAGGCAAAACCAAGAGTTGACAAGACTACTAGAATCCCCATTATAATATAGCTTAGTAGGAGACAGATTTTAGAAAATGATTATAGTCAAATAACGTTTCTTTTAATGTAGAAGAGTTCATTGTGCCTTCCTTTCTTTTATTCAAGTCAGTCTCCTTGTTACGGGGCCAATGTACTCTTATTGGAATTTGGGGTGGAGGGATAGATGGGGGAGGACCCTTCCCAAAGGGTTGGCCGGTATTCTTTACTTCCCAGGAGAACTGAGGATATTCTAGGGGTGGAGCTGGGTGGTTTTCATGGAAGACTCTCATCAGTCTGCTAGCTCTGAAGCAAGTTCACAGAATCATGAAATCCAAGCTGGAATCTCTTTCAGCCCTAATGGGAAATCTAAATCCCTCCTACAGTACCTCTAAAGGGACCATCCAACCACTGTCATCCGGCCTGCTGATGTGCCCAGCCATCAACCCCCTGCTGCACCCCAAGAGCCACTAAGTCTTTCCATCTGTCCTGCAAATGAATTCTCCCATATGTGCTGTTTCCCCCAATTAGGAGAACTTCTAATAGGAGCATCTTGAGAGCAAACAGTACAGATCTTCTATTTCTATCCCCAACACTTATCACAGGGCTTTAATATAGTAAACACTTCATAAATCCTTCCCTCCTCTCTTCTTTTTATCCTTCCCTTCTCTCTCCACTCTATCTTTTCTTCTCTCCTTTCCTTTCTCCCTCTTTTCCTCCTTTCTCCTTCCCTCCTCTCTCTCCCTCTTTCCATCCCTTTTTTCCTCCCTCCCTTCCTTCCTTCCTCTTCCTCTTCCTTCCTTCCTTCCTTCCTTCCTTCCTTCCTTCCTTCCTTCCTTCCTTCCTTCCTTCCTTCCTCCCTCCCTTCCTTCCTTCCTTCCTCCCTCCCTTCCTTCCTTCCTTCCTTCCTTCCTTCCTTCCTTCCTTCCTTCCTTCCTTCCTTCCTTCCTTCCTTCCTTCCTTTCATCTCTAGTGATAGAAGAACTCACTAACTCATGGAACAGTCCATTCCACTTTGGAACAGCTCTAATTATTCATTTCTTCCTGAAACTGAGCTGACCTAAGACTTCCTTTTTCAGATTACCTCCCAATTATCTGTATAGATCTTCATATTTTTATAAACCCAGATATTCACATATCATGTCTATGGTTTTTTCTTTGTGTCCCTAGAACTTAGCACAAGGCTTGGCACACAGTAAGTGTTTAATAAAGTGTGTGTTTGTCCTTCGTTGCTGAAGAAGACCACACCATCAGAGAAATGATGACATGACTTGCACTTGACTTTGCTTTAAGTGAGGGAGGGCTGTGCAGGTCACCAGGCTCACTTCTCCAGAGCCATCTGAATCCAGTGACCAGATATTCATCAGGATGACTGGAGATGACCCAGGATGAGGCAATTAGGGTTAAGTGACTTGCCCAAGGTCACACAGCTAGTGAGTGCCAAGTGTCTGAGGTGAGATTTGAACTCAGGTCCTCCTGACTCCTGCACTGGTGCTCTCTCCACTGCACCACATACTTGTTGATTGACTGACTGTTCAGGGTTTGTCTCCCTATAACTTCCATACAGTGCTCTCAGTTCTTCCCTCCATGACCAAGCAGAATAATTTTAATTCCTTTTCTTCATGACAACATGCCAGGCAGGGATGGGAGAACATGATTTTATAACTGTGTCAATCTGAAGAAAGGCAGTGTTGACCTTTTTGTCCTCTCTGGACTGCCTGGCTGGAGTTAAAATGGTCAGTCATTAATATGAGTGACCCAAAGGCTAATATAGGGCCAGGGGAATGCTTCTCATTGTTCTGTATTGCTGGTTCCCCTGTTGTGAAATTCTGTGGCCAGCAAACTGCATAGTTCCAGCAGTAAAGCACTAATTGCATGCTTTCAAAGACTGATTTGCGTGGGGCCTGTTTGGCCAAACAAGGAGAGAAAACAGAGCAGGGGGTGAGAAAGTGTCAAGGTTATACACTTCATAGAGCTCTCAAACCAATGAGGAATTTTTATTAATTCTTTAAATGCAAAAGTCCAGCAAAGTCTCTACCTGTCATACCCCCTGCAGCGTTCCAGGTAGGAAAGTATGACTCACAGAGGGCGACCTTCTCTGCCAGGATGCCTTCAATTGTGGGTCTGGGCATGTGAGAGGGAAGAAAAAAAAGACAGAGAAAAGCTCCCCCTGGGCAGACTCTGGAACGTGAATGAAAAACTGCCCCAGAGCTGAGAGGTTCAACGAGGCCCCCCATGCAGGAGAGATTTTTAGAACAGAATAACTTGAGCAGGTAGCTTGGCAGGCACTAGAGGTCTTAGGTGAATTGTTAACTATTTGCTCCATTTCCTCACAAAAAGTATGTGATACAATAGAGAAAAATTCTTTTTATTTAGCTGTTCACAGTCTGAGTCCAGATTGAAACAGGCATCTGCCCTTCTCATAAAATTCATATCTCAAAGTTTTATATGGGGAAACAGGGGGAACAAAGGGAGGGAAGAAGGAATCTTATTTAAAAATCATATAGTCAGTCATGTTTTTTGGGGGCAGAAACACTCTCCACCATAAGATTTGCTGCTTCTCTCCATATTAGGCTGGTTTGGAAAATCAAACGTGTAATTCTTTTTCACCTGGATTACCGTAACTGGGACTATCGCACATGCAGCTGGTACCTTGGAAATTGTGGCTACATGCCTTGGAGTCAGCAGAGGCCTGGGCTTGAATCCTGGCTATGGCCCTTAGAATGGAAGGACTGCTTCATTTTTGTTTCCTCAGCCTCCAGTCCAGTGCTGGGTACATACTGTACTAGGCATTTCATTGATGCATATTGACTGATTGAGTACTAGCTGTGTCTCCATGGGTGGGTCATTTAACCACTCTGAGCCTCAGGCTTCTCATCTGCAAAGTGGAAATATTTGCATTACTTACCTCAGATGAACCTTTCTTGTAGTTAATGTTGGAGCTCAAGGACCCTCCCAGCCCGTCTATGTGGCTGCGCATGGCTACTTCTAGGTGAGCTTATCTTTAGAATCCTAGGAGTCCTGGCTTTCTCTTGAAAGAGACCTGGGCATCATGACTTCTCCCTACCAAAATACAAGAACAATTTCACTTTTGGTTTCATATCGTCAATACTTTCAGCACTGGATGTTTCAAACAGTAGGTGCTTAATAAGCGTTTCATTAAGTTGAAATGAAATGCATCCTACATTTCCCATCACCATTGACTAAGCCCCCATGAGGGCAGAAGTCCCCTAATTCCCCTTGGTACCATGGCCAACTTTGTTTAAAAAAAAGGTTCATTGTTAAAACCCTCATTGACCAAAGTATTGTAGTAATTCCTTCTCTATCACATTCCCTTCTCTTCTAATACCTTGGATCTTTTTTTAAACCTCTTTCTTCCTTTCTTTTCTTCTATCACTCCCTTCTTTCCTTCTCCTGCCTGCCAGTCAGCTCTGGCCCTCTTTACCCCGTTGGCCTTGTTCTGTGACTTGTTTGCCAACAGTGTGGGCTTTCTGATTTTCACTTTTAATTAAGATGGATAAATCAGAGCTACACCAGGCTCCTGGTTTCATGTTCTGAAGAATTATTACACCCAGAGCAGAGTGGGCCTGGCGCGAGGTCACATTCTAATGAAGGCCAAAGGAAAGCCAACTGTTGAGTGAGGGGGAGGTACAAAACAATCGAGATGGAGCAGTCAGTCCAGAGTTGGCTGCTTGCTGGGTTCCCCTGATTACCAGAATCAGACTTTGCTAGGAGTTGGGGGATGGGCTTTCTTCTCTCAGTGCCTCCCAACTGACTCACCCAGGGCATTTCAAAAGGATCCCTAGTGCAAAATGGTTTGTACTTCATAAAACAGCTTCATTTCTTAGTTAAGAAGATGAATCTTTTCTTGCAGATCAGGCTGCACCCAGGCTTCCACCATTAATGGAATAGAAACAAGCAGGGACTAACGCCTAGCTCAGGGACACAAGTTCTAGGGAGAAGCTTCCTGGCCAAGAGGCTGCAAGTTCGCACCTTCACACTTCTTATACAAACGATTCCTTGGTCACACCAACTCATACCTCGATTTGCCAGCAGATAGAGCTCCGATCTTCTCTTTCCATTTTCAGCCGAAGGACCTCAGGGGAACTGGATGACAGGGACTGACCATTTCCCTCAAGTTAATGCCAATTAACTACAGTTTATGGTTTTAGGGAGATTTCCTAAGCTATTTGGCTAAATCCTTAAAAGAACTGTGACACCAGCTTCTACATCCTCTTTTATTATTCTAAGCATAGACAGATGAGTCTTTCCCACTTTTCACAAGGGGATAGCAATGCTTTTCCTGTTTTCTGGGGGGGTGGTGTATGACGGTCTTTCTGGCTTATAAAAGTGGGAAGTTTCCTGGATTGTTCTTAATGAATAAAGCCTACTTTTGATGGGAAATAATCCCATTCAGTACTTATTACTGGAATAAGGATCCAGGAATCACAGTATCAGAGGTTTTTGTTGTGGTGATGTTGGTCCCTCGTTGCCAAAGAAGACCATGTCATCAGAGAAGTAATGACATGATTTGCACTTGACTTTGTTTTGAGTGAGGGAGGGCTGTGCAGGTCACCAGTCTCACTTCTCCTCCAGAGCCATCTGAGTTCAGTGACCAGATCAGGATGACTGGAGATGACCCAGGATGAGGCAATTGGGGTTAAGTGACTTGCCCAAGGTCACACAGCTAATGAGTACCAAGTGCCTGAGGTGAGATGTGAACTCAGGTCCTCCTGACTCCTGCACTGGTGCTCTGTTCACTGTACCACCCAGCTGCCCTGCCTACACAAGGCATCCTATGCAAACCCAAAACAATCACTGTCACATTCTGTTCCTCAAATGATCCAAGTGTCATAGTGCTGTGACTTTGTCCTGTGGTGGTCATTGGACCAGTAGCTGTCAACCCCCCAGCCCCCACTCCACATTCCTTTTTCTCCGCACAGGTCATTCATTAGACTCATACAGTCTTTCCCCCACCCACCGGCCATGACTCCAAATTTCCAGACTCAGCATTGTTCTTTTGCTCTACATCCCTACTCAAGGTCAAACTGAGCTGCAGGCTAGTAAGATTAAAGCAGAGGAGAACTGAATGCAAAATTAAAAAGCATAATATTTCATTCATTTCTTGCCCAATTAAAATCTCCCCTTCTACAGGAAGCCTTCTGAATCCCTCTTAATTACCCTCTGTTGATTATTTCTAATTGATCCTGTACATATCTTGTTTATACATATGTTTGCTTGTCTCCCCATTAGACCACAAGCTCCTTGAGGTCAGGGACTGTCTTTTGTATCCCCAATGTGTGCCTAACATATAGTAAACTCTTAAGAAATGCTTACTGACTGCCTGTTCCAAATTCCCCTCTCAGGCTGGAGTCTGGCTCTTTCTTCAGCCTCCTTGATGCAGCAGTGGAGGGGAGGAGAGCCCACCCAGAAGTTTTACAATATATCTCATTTCTCCTTTGGATCCTGTTCCTCAGGGGAGGATTGTGGTTGCCTGGCCATGACTAAATACAGAGCTGGACGTGGGACCTTTCCTTCTCTTAAGGTCACTGTGGCTTTCCCAGATAATAGAAGATGAGAATTGCTACTTCTGGGACCCTCAGCTCTCCAGTGCATCACTCGGGCCGGGCAGTGATAGACAAAATATCTGCTCCAGTTTGAACTGTCCTTGGTCTCATGGCGGCTGCCAGAGTGGAAGGGAAAAGACTCAAAGTCTTGTCCATGTCTGGGATGGGAGGAACTGCAGAAGATCCTTGGGCTTTCTTCTCTCAGTTCCCATCTCTCTTTTTCCCTGTGTGTTCCTTACCTTCCAAACTGTGTCCAACATAGCAGTTAACGTCAGTTCCCACCAGGCATCCATCCCTGAAGGGAAAAGGACAGAGGCTAAGGTACCCATTTTCACAGAGAAGGTTATGCATTGTTTCTTAGTAACCTAGTTTGGTCAAATCATTAAATCTAGGTCTAATCTACATAATAACCAAAATGTTACAATCAAGTTCCTAAGACTTGTCGTGGGTCCTCAAGTGTATTGCTAATGAACTCATGTTTTCCTTCTGAATCCTGCCAAACAGCTGATTTGCTCTGATGGTACTTCTCAACATCACATGGGATGGGACAATTTATTTAAAAGATAAAATGATAAATAACAGAAAAGGAGAAAAATCAACTTCATTTTTTTCATTTTTGGTCTTTATATTGCCCAGCACCTAATACAGTATCTGGCAAATAACAGGGGCACAGCATGGTCACACCCCTCCAAGATCTCCACTCAAGGTCCAGGTTTTGGGTACGATCCCTTCCCAAGCCCCTTGGACCTTCTGTACAATGGGGGAGGGACCCAGGTGGCTCTCACATGGTAGTCACTCATCAAAGGCAGTAGTAGTGAGCCTTGCTCTTGGGGTGGGCCCGGCTGCTTCACCCACACCACTGACGATCAGAGCTTTGGCCAGTCCCTGCAATTGGCTCTAATCGGTAATGCTGCTCACTCTCCAGCTTCTAGTTTTCTGTGGCTATTACCAGAAGCACCGGCCCTGGAGTGGGCTCACAGCTGCTGCTAAATCAATAGCTCATTGTCTGTAAAACTGTAGGAGGAGGCACAGGCTAGGGGAGAAGCCCCTGATCCATGAGGAGCCTCCCCATTCTTTCTTCTAGCTCCTTCCTCTTTCTCTTCAGCTCTCCCTAGTCTTTTTTCTCCTCCTCCAAATTTATTTTCTCCCTAGTCTTTTGCAGGGGGTGTGCTCTGGGTGTGCTCCCTCTTTGCCACTCCTTGTAGATGACCTTGGTATGGGTCGATCTTCATGCCTGGGACAGTCAGCCAGGCAGGTTCTCCTCCCTCACCTCCACCTAGTTCAAGTGCGAACCCCTGAATGAAGTCTTTTCTACTGACCCGTCAACTAGTCCCTGTTCCCAGAGTACTCTGCTTGAAAGAGAAGGAAGGGGGAGAGGCTCTTTCCCCCTCACAGCCGCCGGCCACCCAGATGCCATGGGGCCACCAGCCAGCAGGGGTGTCTTTCTTCCTTGCCTTTCCTCCACCGCACTCCCACCCAGAGCCACTCAGACCCCATGGGCAGCCAGCAGGGGGGCCGAAAGGGGTTTTTTTTTTTTCCTCTGGCACTTGAATGATCTGGGAATCCCCAACTGCAAGCTATCCAGTGAGATGGCCGACCACCAGTCCTTCCCATATGTCTTAATGCTGCATCCTAGAGCTCTCTGGGCTGTGCCATCTGCCTTGCAGCTAAACTTTTATATGTACTGTCTCCCTCAATCAGAGGATGAACTGTTTGAGAGCAGGGGAACTCTTGTTTTTGGATTTTGTTTCTATTTTATCCCACTTTAATTTGCTTGCTCTACAATGAAGGTTAATAAATGCTTTTCATCCATTCCTTCATTCTATGTGTACTCTGCTGTTTCTCCCATAAAATGTAAGTTCCCTGAGGGCAGACTATTTCATTTTTTGTCTTAAAGCTCTGCCACCCAATATGGTTTCTGGTACACAGTAGGGACATTTATTAAAATGTCTGCTGATGGTTGTCTGTCCGGCCAGGCTGTCCCGAGAGGCCTGTGAGTGGCCATTAAGAGTAGGGTTCTCATGCACATTGCTTTTCTCCTACAAATAAGTGGGTAGCCTCAAAAGAATCAACAGCTGCTCTGATTTATTGAATCACCTTTACAGTTCTATCTGTTCTGTCTGGCAATTTCTTCTCAATTGGACAAATCACCTTACGATGGGGATTTGATGGGACAAAGTGGCAGAGGTTGTTTGCTGTGATCCCTCACAGCTTCTTGCCTTTGCCAAAACTGAGCACAAAGCCTTGTTGTTAGGATGATTTTCCCAGACTTAAAAATAGGTACCATTCAGAGATAACCAAAGGAACAGTACCATTAAAAGATCTCAAGATTTTAAAAAATGCTATTTTTTTGGTTGTTGTTGAAGAGAAAACTCATCAGCCAAAAAAAAAAAACAAAAACCAAACAAGAAAAAACCCCCCAAAAACCAAACCAAAACCAACAAAAGCACTAAGGCTCATGTAGCATTCTTCTAATCCAAGTGGAAAGTGGTCTAACCACAGGAATGTATATTAACAAAAGCAATAAGCTAATTAAATAACACACAAATGTTGTACTGTCTGAGTATTAATGCTTGAAGGTCATGTCTCATTTTGTAACTGCCAAGAGAGTTAAAGGGTGAATGATTTGGACAGGAATCTCTTGTTCTTGTAAATTGCGAGCAGCATCAGATAATTGACTAGTTCTTCACTTGGAGCAGAATTAAAGCCAGAGAATTCTGTTCAATATGGCATCTCTTGTTTCTTCTGCTGTTACGGTTCAGCGTGTAGGCTCCCAGAGGAGCTGCTGTGTTCATCAGCCAATTGGTGGTCAGCACTACAGTCCAGCAGCTGTCGCTAAGGAGACTCAGGCTTGTCTGCAGTTTCTAGGACTTTCTATAGAACAGAAAACAATGACAACAGCAAAAAGTCAACAACTAAACAAGCTCTGGTTCACGTGATACCTTCTCACTGACACTGTTAAGCAGAAGCCTAATGAGGACTCCAAAGGTGGATCTGCTCTGAGGATCCATGTCTCTGCCTGGAAGTTTTGTGGTTCTCTCATGTTCATAGTCTAAGGCAGTGGCAGCCAGACCATAATGAATCAAGGGCAAAGAACAAGAGATAATGATCCCAGGTGTTGGTGCCATTGGAAAGGAAGCCAACTGACAAAGCATGTCTTTGATTGGTCTGGAGGATGGCTGTGCTTTCTCTGGATCACCATGCATGGGAGTTGTCTTCGAGTTATCCAGAATCACAGCCTCTTTAGTGGAAGGTAATGAGTGTGGTGAATTGAATGGTCTATAATAGCTGCTTGAGGGAAACACGTCAGGACTAGTGGTAGGAACCAGCTGCCAGAAACTGCCATATTCTGGGAATGGAGAAAGTTCTCAGGATGTACTCGCTGGATTGTCCTGAATTTACTTGGATGACAAATTTTGTTTTGATACCACACAAATAAAAGACCAACCAAGTATATCTCCACCCACCCCTACCCCTCAACAGTTAGGTGAAATACGGTTAAAGAGGGATTGATGACTAACAGTGCATGAAACCAGATAGGTTTATTTTGTTAAAAAAAAAAAGGGCATGTGCTTTGATTTGAACAAGTCAGTATTAGCCCATTGTATTTGTTACTATTTAATATTGTCTTAGTTTACCAAGTTGAAGCCTGTGAGCATGCTGTTCTCTTGGATTCGAGCTCTTTGTTGTGTGCAGTGTTCCACATCTACTTCCCTCTCACCTCATGGGAAAACCCTTCTCATATCTCTCCTTGGGGCCATGCTTATACTTTGTAATTCTGAAAGAGTCACTGAAACTTGTCTTGTAGCAGTTGTCCTTTCCCTTCCATCACTGTGATCATTGTGTACACTGTTCTACTAGTCTGCTTACTTCACTCTGCATCAGTTCATGTAAACTTTTCTATGCTTCTCCATATTCATCATTTATCTTTTCTTATAGGACAGGAATATTCCATTATATTCATGCATCACAATTTGTTTAGCCATTCTCCAGTCAATAGGCATCTGTCTTGTTTCTAGTCTGCTACCACAAAAGTGCTGCTCCCAGTGTTTTGGAGTACATGTTGGAGTTCCTTCTTATCAAGGACCTTCTTGGGGGTATGTTTGGGGGCATTAGGGTTAGCGTTAGTCTTCTCATGTTCCTCCAAGTTCTGCAAACTCATTGTTTTTTCATGGCATTTGAATTGGATCTCTTCCACACAAGCACAACCTGTGGTTTTAGCTTCCTTTCTTTAC
The DNA here is from genome assembly GCF_028372415.1 of Notamacropus eugenii. Lineage (NCBI taxonomy): Eukaryota > Metazoa > Chordata > Mammalia > Diprotodontia > Macropodidae > Notamacropus > Notamacropus eugenii. The sequence goes on from NC_092874.1 coordinate 278,171,411, forward strand.
TGAGGTTATCATATACACTATAATAAATTAACAAATGCTGTCAGTTTTGGAGTTTAGGGAAACGGGACCTTCCTGTCTTTCATTACAACTTCCAAAGCTGTCAGATGTATACCCAGAGAACAACTTAAAACACTTGGCAAGGACTAACTGAACAATCTCTATTGACTCTTTAGCCAGGTCAACATTTTTGCTTTTTGCAAAATTTTTGCAGGGTATGAAATGAATATTGTGGCAGAACCCCTTCTTTCCACTCCTTCAACGCAAGCTGGGGATTAGAGATGCCCCTGGAACCCAGGGGGGACCACTAGTCTGAGCAAACTTGCCTAAACCTCAGAGAAAGATTGCATTGCATGCCATTCAGTTTAGGGAAACCGACATTTCCTACGGGGTAAATTGGTGGCTTGGAAGAGCTAAGGGCTGATTTCAACAGCTGTCTAACTTAATCTTTCCTTACCACTCAAAACTGAAGTACATACAAGCATCCACCACCCTCTTTGCAATGTGTGTTTTTCCACATTGTTTTCTATCCTTTTAGTTATGAGATCATCATATCCTGCTTTCTGGTTTTTTTGGGTGTGTTTTCTCACTTCCCTATGGAATAAGTCAGCGAAAGAATGTGCTATGGGCAGACACCGGACGAGCCTCATGTCATGCATTCGCCATGTATCTGTTATGGGAAAGTGTCACGATGTGTACTTTATTAGAGTGCATTTCCCCCTAAAATCAACACCACCGAGTTAGTATGTCTTCAATAATGGGCTTGTTTTTTTCCACTTGGGGCCATGGCTTCCTTCAGTTTATCTCCATGCAGGGAAGGCATCAGCGTGAGAATATCAGCAAAAGGGCTGAGGTTAGGTGACTCTGGAGTGATATATGATATGGTAATGACAGCTAGCACTTACTGAGCGCCTTGAGGTTTGCAAAGCATTTTATAAATATTGTCTCATCTGATCTTTATAACAGCTCTGGGAGGTAGATGCTTTCTTACGATCTCATTTTATAGATAATAACAGCTCATATGTGTATGGTACTCACTGTGAGTCAGACACTGTGCTACGCATTTATAAATTATTGCCATTTGATTCTCACAACAATCCTGGCAGGTAGGTGCTATTATCATCCTCATTTTATGGATGGGGAAACTGAGGCAGATGGAGTGAAGTGACTTGGCCAGGTAGAATCTGAAGCCAGTTTGGACTCAGGTCTTTGAGACTCTGGGTTTAATACTCTTATCCACTGGGAATCTTATCTATTTAGTAGTTGTAATAATAGGTAGTTGTAATAGTGACAATAATAGCTGACATGAGGTACTGTAGTGTAATAGAAAATATATTGAACCTGTAGTTAAAGGATATGCATTCAAATCCTGGTTCTAGTTATACCTATATGATTTTTGGCAAGACTCTGGGTCTCAGTTTCTCAGTTTCCGTTGGACTAAATCACTGGTTTTCAATCCACACAAATACCCACATATGCATGTTTATATGTATGTGTGTGTATGTGTGTGTGTGTACACACACACACACACATACACACACTCGTTCCACAGTATCCTTTGCCATAAGGAATCTCAGCACACTACACATTTAAGTTAGCAACACTAAAGTCAAGAAACTCATGCGCACAGAATTTCTCTTAAATAAATGCGGTTGTTACTGAATTTGTTGTGAGTTAAATGTCGGACTGCTTGGAAGTTAGCTTCATGTGTAAGAAGCAAGTTCGGCTCATTTCGTGAATCTTGTGCTTATCCTTCTGTTGTCCATCTGGGTAAGTAGCACCCACATCACACAAAACCACATAGCACCAGTGTGCCTCTGGCAATCACCGACCTGGGGGACTGATGAGTCCTTCCAATTTAAATGAATTACAGTGCTCTTTATGGTTACCAAGTACTTTATATGCAAGATCTCAATGGCTCCTCCAACCAGCAGAACCCGAGGCTCAGTGTAGTCCCACTCTTCTAGAGTTAAGAAGTGGCAGATCACTGCTGCAGGGCTCTTTGTTGTACAAAGCATTTTCTTTGGCACAGACTGTCCTTCTTGGCATGGACTTTTTGAATAACAGTGAAGGCCTGCAGGTAGGTGGTAGGTGGAGAACTCTACCCAGGCCCTATTAATTTACCCTTCCCCTCAGTCACATGTGACTTTGAAAAAATTGTTTGTAACTCATGCATTTTCATTTAAGATAGTAGATGCTTTCCAGTCAAGACCCAAGCCAACCCTACCAAAAGCATGTTACTCCAAACAGTTAAGCAAGAGTGTAAAGGCGATGCAGATAGGACCTGTGCAAATACTGAAGAGAGGTAGCACTGTTACCTTTCACCAGTGGCTATCAGATCAGGATGAGGAGTTTGTCTGGATAAGAGGGGTCTGCCTGATATCCTACATTGAGTGGACCAAGGGGTAAGTCCAGGAGAATCCACAGAAGCAGGGAGAAGCAGAAAGACAGGGATCCAATGGATAATCCCATGACTCAGTGAGGTGTCTGGGTGTGTAGGTAACCCCATCTCAAACATCAATGCCAGCTATGGGGAGGAGGGAGATTATTCAATTCTCTGTGAAAAGATGACCTCAGATTGGGGAAACCACCAGCCAAATGATCTGACCCAAATGTCAGCTCTCTCTGGTATTTTAGCTTTCTGATCTCTGGCACAGAGTCCTTAGCTCTCTGACCTCACCTACTACCATTGCTCTACATCAACCCTCTATTCCAGGATGTGGCAGGTGCCTTCCCTCCTTTGCTTACAGTCCTCCCCTTGTTGGGGATGCCCTTTTCTAGTTTTGTCTCTCTGACACCCAGCTAGTTCTCCTCCTTCTAGATGAGGCCTCTTCTCCCAACCCTTCAGTGATTCTCCCTTCTCTGAAATTCTCTCACTTATTTCATACCTAGCGTACACCATAATGATGGAGCCTTTGTTAGGTCTGGGTGCTGTTTCTCCCTTGAGGTCGGGGACTGTGGTATCTCTTTGGTATCTTGATATCTCTGGCATCTAGGCTATTGCCTCGTTGTTGATGATACTGACGTGTATACAGCAGGAATATAGTCCAAAGGGTTTGAGTCCTGTCTCTGGGGGGGTAGGATGACAGGTACCATAAACCCAGGGAGGCAAGGGATAAAGTGCTTTGCTGTCTCTCCTGACCTGGGTTAGAATGGCCTTGTCACATGGCCAAGCCTGAACTTGCAGCAGACACAAAGTGGTCCACTTGGCTGGAGGAGAGGCAGTTCTTAGCCTTGGTGATCGCTTTTTCTGTCATCCTTTTTGCCTGTCATCACTCCCTCTGGGGTCACAGAACAGGATTTTGGGAAGGCTCCCAATTTGTTTGTGCTCCAAAAGTCCATTTGGAAGTTGATTGCTTGGAACTCACGTCACATTTCCCCATAAAATCAATGATGATGAGGCTTCCAGGCTGGCCATGAAAGCTTACTTAATCCAGATAAAAGTCTATGCCACACGAAATCAATATGAAAGTCTATTTAAGCCATAATATGCCTGAAGTATTAGGACCACGTGATCTGGCCACCAGGTAAAACATTCCTATGATTAGCACTTTAAGGTTTGCACAATGCTTTATGTAAGTTGTCTCATTTAATCCTTACAACAGCACTGTGAGCTTGGTGCTATTATTATCCTCTTTTACAGGTGAGGAAACTGAGGCTGAAAGAAGCTAAATGATTTTTCCTTCCAGTCAGTGTCTGAAGTCAGAACTTCCTGACTCTATGTCCTACACTTTACCCATTCCATCCTGTTGTTGCCTGCTAAATTAGAAGAGGCCTAATGACGTCTACTCTCTGAGGACCAAACTAATTTTGTCAAAAGATGCTCATTCCAGAAGCTTCTATACCATGTGATTGTTCCCAAAGTGTCTCTATTAAGGCAAAGATGTACACTGATGGAAGAACTATTCATATGACTGAAATGTGGGTTTCTTCTGAAGTGATGTCCACCTTTTCACTCTTTCCTTCAAATTGAGATCTGTCCTTCCACCACTTTCCCTTCACCAGGAGAAGAGACCATCTATAGATATCTGTGTTGAGTTCCCCCTACATATAGGAAGTTCCCATGAAAACCAAATAGAATGTAATAGGGAGAAGAGGGAGAGTTTATTGCATGCTGCCACATTTCATTTGGGTAACTGTGGATGACAACCAACCAAACTGTTGGCTGTATCCTTGTATTTTCCACAGTGTATATGACACCCAAACATAAGTATAGAGTAGGGATCACTTCATTCTTTATATTTGTTACCCTAGCTTCTGTGCAGAGTGCCGAGCACATGATAGATTCTTAAGAATATTTGATTGATTGATTGATCAGATGTGACAACTTTTGGAACAAAGACTGTTTCTGTCTTCCCCTCTACAGTTTTGGTGAAATTTGGATGGATGGCCACCCTTCCCCTGACCCTTATGCTACCCCTGAGTTTTTATTAGGTCTAGTCTCACCCTTTTAAGATCCTAGGCCTGGGCTGATCCATATGGCTATCATAAAGCATTCCTCTACAAAAGCATAAGCTAATGCTAACCAGCATTTAATCCTCAGGGACATAGTCTGATTAGAAATATAAAATTTTCTTTGTGTTCCAAAGTTCACTAAATGTATAACCCACTGGATTCTAATTTCTAAAATCTGTCACTTTACACGAGAAGCAGACTATGAAGGCTAAGGACACAGATGCTCACCTGATTTCCTGTGGTAAAACACCCCCTGTGATCTCAGCTCTCTTTTTCCTGTCCCAGCTGGGCTCTGAGCACCCCTGGAGCCTCAGTTTTCTTAGTCTTGAACCCAATGCAACGACTTCCTTGTGCACATCCATGGATCCAGGGCTCCCTACTCTTGGTTACAAATTCCTGCCTTGACAAGAAGGATAAATAGCTTTTTGGTCAGTTTCTGCCTCAGGATAAGGCTCACTTTTTAAAAAACGTGATCATTCATACTATTATTTGGATCCAGCTAACCTTGTTATCTGGACCCCTGCCTGGCTTTACATGGTTGCCCTGCCTTATCTTGTTTGATTTCCTGGCTTCCAGATTTTTGGCTTGCTTCTAATAACAGATACCTATAAACTTCCTAACTGCTGTTCTGACTAACATTAATAAGAGTTATGCTAGTAATTATATTGCACTTTAAAGTGTGCAAAGCACTTTACAAGTATTATCTCATTTGATCCTCACAATAACCTGGGAGGTAGCTGCCACTATTATCACCATTTTATAGATGAGGAAACTGAGGCAGGAAGTGGTTAAGTGGCTTGTTTGGAGTCACACAGCTGGACCTAAACCCAGGTCTTCCTGCCTACACATCCAGCACTCTATCCACTGTGCCATCTAGCTTCCTATCTAGAAAGACTTCATGTGGGGAGTGGTTTTCAGCAGAGTCTTGAAGGAAACAGGAATCCCAAGATATAGAAATGACTGTTTTCCTGAATTCAGGTCCCTCACTCTGCCCACCATTCTTCCTTGTCCTACCTAATTTCCATGTCCCTGGCTTATAATATTAAACTTCTTGATCTCTGCTATCACTTGTCTGTTTCCAGACCCTGGCCCATTTCTACTGCATAATGGTTCCTGGAGCTTTCTCTGTGTTTCTCTCTGAGTCTCAGTTCTTGGCCTGACTGGCTCTGCCCTGCTGCTGCCCATACTGCATGCATGCTACCTTGAAGCTGCCCCCTAGACCTGATCAGAAGTCCCAAGGCTCTTGCTGACTCAGGCACAAACTCATCCATTTACAGAGAGAGATGTGTGGTCTGTGGTGTACTTATGTAACAGCCATCCCTGAGACTCTCCTGGAATCACTATCTGCCCTGGCAGGGCTCTGGCCTAAGTAGTTTGATAGAGGGCCAGAAATAGTTGTCTGTCCTCTAAATGAGAAGGTGCCCTTTCATAAATACCCATAAATGCCCTCCTGACTGAACTGAGTGCTTCTGCTTTGGGCTTCATGTGCTGCACTGCTTGGAATGGAAGGAGCTCTCACTGGCTTTGGAGTCTCAGCTCTGCTTCTCACTTCTGGTGTGACACTGAGCAAGCTCCTCAAACCTGCAGGGGTTAGTATCCTTATCTGTAAATTGGACTGTTGACCTAGATGACTCCTATGGCTCCTTTCTGCTCTAACATCCATGATCCTAACTGGGCTTTCTCCTTCTTGGAACCAATGATTCCATCCTGAATAGGGTGAATCTGGTCACTGACTCACTAACTCTGACATTTGGAAAGGGAGGAGATAGCATCCACAGTGGCCCTGAGGGGTATACACTATTCAGGAGTTCAATATTGCAATGGACTTTGGCCAAAAGCAACAAACTCTTGCCAGTTGTCCAATATACCATGGAATGACAGTGCCAGGCCATGAGCAGCAGATGGAACAGGCCATGTGCTTCCTTTTCTGCCATGGGCCCCACCTGCTACTAAGGGTGAAATTGCTTGGTTTCCTACTTTCTGCCCCCCTCTCTCTTCCCTCCACCCTTGCCCCAGTTCAGAAGAAGTTATCTTCTGTTATAATTAGAGAGAAGATCTATTGGGTTCATAAAAATGGAGAGATTTCCCAGCAACCATCTCTTTACCGGTGATCAGCAGGCAGCTTGGCAGGATGGAGAGGAAAATAACAACAGCAGCTTGTATTTCCATAGAGCTTTAGAGATATCATCTCATTTTATCCTTATGATAATCGTGACAAGTATTATCTCCACATTACAGAAGAGGAAACAGAGACAGATGGGGATAAAGTGCCTTGCTCAAGTACACAGCTAGTAAGTATTTATGTAGGATTTGAACTTGTACTCCCAATTGCAGGTCCGGTATTCTATCCACTGCACCACCTAGCTGTCTCATAGTTACCACTTAAAGTTTGCAAAGCATTTTACAAATATTATCTCATTTATCCTGATAACAACCCTGGGAGGCAGGTGCTATGATCATCAATCCCTGTTTGAAAGAGAAAACTGAGACAGACAGGTTGGTAACATGATTTACTCAGGCCACACAGCTAGTAAGTGTCTGAGGCTGGATTTGAACACAGTTGCTCCTGAGCTAGGTGTGATGCTCTATCCATGGCACCACTTTACTATCTCTAAAACCTGAACATGAAACCAGAAGACCTGGGTCCAATTCCTCCTTCTATCATGACTTACTGGGAGAGTCTCTTTCTTTTTCTGGGTTTCACTTTCCTCATCTGATGTAGCACCTGGTGAACCTTCTCAAAAGTAGTCCCCCAGAAAAATCCCCAGATTTGATGGATTTTCTGGGTCAGGACCCAATCAATATTATAGTTCATGTGCCATCCCCAACATGTTAACTTTAATCAGAGAGCCAGAGATCATATTAGCAAAAACAACATGACTAACGTCACAGCAAATAAAGTGACAAGAAGGGATTCCCTGGACATTCACCCATAGGGTATATTCCCTTCTCTACCTCAAGTAGAGTAGGGTACACAGGTAGAGAAGCATGTATGACCAGGGAACATGTATGAAGGAGTGCATGCCAAGGATCTGTGTGGTCAGAATGGAAGGAACCACCTATACAGGGATGAGTCTTGCCAGAGCAAACATCAGGAACATATGTAATGCAGGCAAATGCATGAAGGGAAGAAACAGAAACATGCATGGCCACTGGGTCTATCATATGTGATGAGACAGCTTATCCTTCAGATGTTACAGAGCAACGCTTGGCCTCTAATGATGCCTCTGTGTTTCTCATAGACTCATCGCTTTAGATCTGGAATAAGCTAGTCCAGCCCCCTTATTTTACAGATGAGAGTCCAGAGGGATGAAGGGCCTTGCCCATATTCTTACAGACTGCAAGTCTCTTTGCTGGGCATCACAGCTCTGTCTTCACTGGGTGCTCCATCTCCACTCTGCACCAAGCTGTTCCTGTTGATCATGTGGCTAAGTGCACTTTGCTGCCATGTGCTGGCTTCTGCTCTCCAGGGCCCTTTATTGTGCTCTGTTCCCACCTTGCTGTCGCTCATCCTTTGTTTTCGAAGAGGACCAGTAACATCGCAGAACAGAGTTACATCTTGACTTGCGTGTGAATTGGACTTAAGTGAGGCACAGTTGCCCAAAGTCAACAGCCTCACCCTTCCAGAGTCATAGAAGGCTAGTGGTAAGATAAAAGTCAAGATGACCAGTGATGGCTTCAGATGCAGTGGCCGACCTTTGCATCTTCAACATCTGACCAAACTCAAAGTGCTCCATAGCACCAGCTTCAGCTGTCTTCATGGCCGCTGGAATAAATTGTTCTCATCCACTGATTCTAGCAGGGGAAGTCTTCACATGCTCCCATCTACGGTGGCCACAAAGCCTCTGTAACAAGAGTAGGCTGATGTATATGGCCACAAATGTAGGCCATCAGAGAGCCAACAAAAAAGCCAGGAGAAGGCCTTAGGCTAAGATTGTGTATTCTTTTTTTTTTTTCTCCTCTGTGTGGTGCTGATTGAGGGTCTATGGTCCCAGACAACTACTTTTAGGGAGCTGGAAATTCCTTGTAACTCCCATTACTTCAGTAGTGAGGCCATTTCCTCATAGAGCTTTGGGCTATCAGTGTAGTTCGAGGGGAGGCCAAACCCTTTTCCAAAGCAGACTTTACTTCCTGCCAGGAGAGGAAATAATAAGTGGAGGGCAGAGATTAACCCCTCTGCTCTCCTCAGAGAGAGAGGACGCCAAACTAGAATTATATTTATCTGCTCCCTCAAATGCTGTTGAACTAGAAAGTTCAAGCTAAATTTCATTCATGGGAAAAGGGGGCCCAAGCTTTATATCCAAGGCTTGACTCCCTTCCTACAAAATACCAGTTCCACAATGAGCAAATATAGAAAATAGCAAAGAAGCCAATTTATCCAAGTCAGTGGAAAAATAGAAACCAGAGAAAATATGTATAGGAGAATATAAGCCAGACAATAGAGAGTTAAGACCTCTTCCACTGGAAAAGAAGTAACCCAGCTCAACCAAGAAGAGAGAATTCTAAATCTCACCCAAGGGGAAGTTCCCCAAAGCTAGGGATGGGGACATGATGGAGACTGCCAGCTCCTTTCATGCTGACTTCTTCCTTTAGCAACCTGTGGTGGGATTGGCCATGTCCACCTTTTCTCCTAAAGCTGAAAGCCAGAAATACTCAAAGAGACTGCTAGGCTTGAAGTGAATGAAGAGACCTGAAGAAAACAAGCTTCTCTCTCCCGCTGTTGCTCACTCTGTCCAGCTTCTCAGGCAGGCTCAGGACGTTGATCTTCACCATTAAGGAAAGTCCCATACCAATGAGCCTTGGGAATCAGATTACACTTTCCTAGTTGTGAGCTGGTCTTCAGAACCTGTTTTGAAATCTCTGCTCCAAAAGATCCCAAGAAAGACTAGCTCTGGCTGTTGGGTTGATGAAAGCCACCTCACTCCTAAGATCCTCTCTGATTGGCATGTAGATGGAACCAGAGACCTGAAAAAACTGGATGAGGCAGGAAGATTCTGCATTCCTGCCTTTATTCTGCATATCAGCTGCCTTCTTGCTAGCCTCAAATTTTGCTGATCTCCATACAAGTGAAATGTGAACAATAATACTGGCACTAGCTATTTCACAAGGCTGGAGGACGAAAGGCCAATCTGTAAAACTATATCATGTGCTATAGATGTGAGCTATTATTACTACCGGATATTTCTGAGCCAACACATGGCAATACAATCCTCAAATGACCATCAGATTCTCAAAGGTACTGCCTCCTTGCCAGGACCTCCACTGCTACTGCAGGCAACTGGGGTGCTGCATGTTTCTGTGCTAGGAGCTGTCAATTTGCTGTGGACACAGAAACTTGCCACTCAGATTGTACTAGGGGAGCAAGTTGATGCACAGTGGAGCTCCCCACTCTTCCTCAGACTTTGAGACTAAGGATAGTTTTCCTTATGTAATAGCAGGGGACCTCCAAGTTAGAGGAGCTGGGTATGTGCAGGGCACAGGGAAGCTCTCTTACATGTCTATCTACTGTGGCCAGCATTGTCTGGAGATTCTGCAAATAGTTTGGATAATTAGATATAATTCAGCTAAGTTCAAGATAAAGCTGGTTGTTCCTTTTGTGATGTGCGGGAGAAGGGGATTAGATCTGTTATTTTACCAGTACAGAGTTCCCATTGAACAAATTCCCTCTGTCAGTGTGGATTGGCAAATTATTCTGAAATGCATACAGTTTTACAAAAACTCCAGGGATACTGAGAGTTAAGTAATTTACCCAGTCTCATGTAGCTAGTATGTGTCTTCGACTTAGGTCTTCCTGACTCCAAGGCCAGTCCTTTATACACCATGCCATGGTGCTCTACAGTTCTAGTTATAAAAGAGGAAACTGATGTAGTGAGGGGGTGTTCTACACTTTGGACCTAGGAAATATCTAGGAAATAACTGCCTTCCAGGTTATCATACCCTCAGGACACCAAAAATATCTTCAGTTGGAGACAACAACCCTTCCCTATGGCCATCTCTGAGATACCCCCTAACTGGAACCTCCTCTGTCCCTTAATTAGTCAGAATTTTGGGATTTGGGAGTTGGAAGGAGAAGAGGATGCAACTATGACTCTTCCACATCGTACAGATATGCACATATGCGATTATCTTTATCCATCTATAAAACTACTGGGGTGGGGGTGGGGATATTGTATTTGCCATGTCCAATAACCTCTTCTACCTCCTCATTCTAACCCTCCAGGAAACAAACCTGGGGTTTGAGATAGGTCTAGGAACATTTATGTATCCCCCAATCAAAATCTGTCAATTCAACTCTCACCTACTTAGCCCCTTTCCCCCTTCCCTTCACAGCTCCCAAGCAAAGGCCTCTGTGCAAAGCCTTATGATCTCAGTAAATAGTTTAATTGGATTGGGCAAAAAGGTAATAAAAACATAGCCAGCAGACACAGGCATTTCAGAAATGGCAACCATCTCAGTTTTTTCACCCCACCCCACCGTAACTGGCTCCCTTTTCAGAACTGGAATAAAAAGACTGTGCAGGTGTTTAGACAGCAATCCCAGCTCCTGCTGGTGCAAGGAGCGGGTGGATTTGAAGTACTCGCATAACTGTCGTTGAACAATGGTAAGAGCCTCAGTCCTACCTGACTGTTGTTACCTCATCTGCATGAACCCCACTTGCTTCAGGGTTCATGTCAGTTGACTTTTCGGCGAGTGAGATGGGAACTTTCTTCATTAAGTATGGAGAAAGTACATTCCTACATGTCCCTATTTATGACCTTGACCTACAAAAGTGTCCGGAGACATCCACACACTGCTCATGGCCCTCTGGGAAAAGTCCCCAGAACTCTCTTTCCCCAAAGCCTTCTGGGAAAAGGTAGTCTAGGGAAAAGATTAAAAGCCCCAGATACTATAGATCACATAAATGATCCTACAACCTATAGATAATAACAGGAGGCTGGTTCAGGCAAGTTTGCTCACTCTTAGGGCCAGAACCAGAGGTTCTAGGAGCACATTTCTAAGAGAATTTACAGAGACCAGGCAATAATTTCTGCAGAAATAGAATTCAAAATACCCACTCTCTTTTAATGGAATTATTTAATAGTGAACATATTGTTCAATTATAGCAGAAGGAGAGGATTTAAAAAAGAATTGCATACTTCAAAGAGTCCCAGACTTGAACACCTCCTTAGGTACAACATGAAATCTGTTAGGATTAGCTGAGAGACTTGGTCATACCCTCTATGGCTTGTGTAATGCCATTACATTTCTTGGAATTGGAGTATGCAGGAGCCAGGAGAGAGTATTTCAGCTAAACTTCCTGAGGATGAATAACTTGGAAGGAAAGAGAGCGCCTCAGGCTCTTCTCCCTACTGCCTCTGTCCACTTTGGTCAGAAAGGTACCTTATGACCTTGGAAGGGTCAGAGAATTTGGACTTTTCACCTACAAGCTAGCAGCACTTCCAAGACAGCAACATGGCAAAGATTAAAGGCAATTTCTATATCAGCAACCAAGGGCAGATTAGATTTAATGGGGGGAAAACAGATTTAAGGCTTTACAAAGAGCACAGAAGAAAAGTTGCATTATACCCAAGGAGAACTTCTTGAGGACTCCAACTAAAGGAACTTACAGGAGCTATTTATTACTTTTGTTACATGTGCTCTCTAAACTTGAGTGTTCCAGACTTTTTTTGGGTAAGACTATGTTGTAACAGCTTACTGTCAACACGCCAGGAAATAACTCTTTCTAAAAACTATGATTGTGTTTGGCTGACTAATTGATATTAAATTATAATCATCAGGGAAGCCTACTGATGGGGGCTCATGAGCTATAGCAATAGAAAGATATCCCTCAATCCCTTATTTTTATTATTTATTAATTATTATTTATTATTTTTATTTTTATTATTAACTCTAAAGCCCTGCTAGGATGTAGTAGTCATGCTCTGGAGAATTCATGAATTCAGATAGTAGTTCCAGAGCACTTACAGTGGGATATCAAGATTAAAAAAAATTACAATTCTTTTCCTTAAGAAGCTTAAAACCAAATTAGGATTAACCGTAGAAAGTTGGGCAAAGTGAGATGATAGTTATGTTCAGATGAGTTTTCTCTTGGAACCTTCCTCAATGGTTCTTTCTAAGCTTTCTCCTGGGCAAATAAAAGAAAGAATGGGGTCTGAGACAGTTAAGTAGCACAGTGGAGACAGCACTGGACCCAGAGTCAGGAAGATCTGAGTTTGAATCTAACCTCTGGCATTTACTATCTCTGTGACCCTGGGCGGGTCAGTTTCCACATTTATAAAATTGAGATGATAATAGGCCCTCCTTAGGGTTGTTGTGAGAATAAAATGAGATGATATTGCAAGGCATTTTGTAAACTTCAAAGTATCATCTGAATGCTAGTTCTTGTTATTATTATTAAAAACATCAATTTTAGTATCATTGTGTTCTTAAGAAAGGGCCTGACTGCTATTTAACATGGACTTTACACACCTACATGTAATCCCTGAAAACCCTTTGTTGAATTATATTTAGATGTTATTGAATACATTAACTAACATCTTAGGCAACTCAACCATTTGGAAGCCCTGTGGTCCCTTCTCCAAAAGTAGTGCTGCATGTCTTTAGTTGATATTTTGAGGACGAAAAGTGGTAGCTATCTAAACATAACTCATTCTCACCTTTGCTCTCAAGCTATCCTGCTCCTGCCCACATGGACCTGTTATGTTCTTTTTAAAAATTATTTTATTTTCATGTTGAATAGAAGAATTAAAATGAATGGGAGAAACCATAAAACAAAACAAAACGTAACACAAAGGACCTGTTATATTATTCAGCAACAAGCCTTTATTTATACAATATTTCCCAAGCTAAGATACCCTCCCTGGGCTTCAACTTCCTCATTTATAAAATGGGAGTTTTAGACTATAAGGTCTCTACCAAATCAAAATCACTATGTTCTTCCTTACCTTAAATGTACATATTATGGTTTCATCAAATTCTTATTTATTTCCACATATTCTATTCTATATATTTCTAAATATTCTATTTCTTCCATTTGAAACTTCTTGTAATCTGATTATAAAAATGATAGACTGTGACTCTGATGGACATGTGGACAATAAAACCACAACTGGTAAATAAATATATGTTAGGTGGCGCAGTGGATAGAGCGCTGAGCCTGGAGTCAGGAAGACTCATCTTCCTGAATTCAAATCCTACCTCAGACCCAAGCTGTGTGACCCTGGGCAAGTGACTTAACCCTGTTTGTCTCAGTTTTTTCATCTGTAAAATGAGCTGGAGAAGGGAATGACAAACCACTCCAGTATCTCTGCCAAGAAAACTCCAAATGGGGTCACAAAGAGTCAGACATGACTTAAAATGACTGAACAACAACAAGAAACAGAGAAACACATATGTGCTTATGCTCAGGGAGCTCACAGCCTGAGACACCAGGAGGTACCATGAAAAGATAACAGTATATGGCAGGATAAGAAAGAGGAGGGAGTTCTAGCTAATGGGGAAAAGCTCTAGATGGGGAGTTAAGAGAGTTTGTGACTGTGGGCAAATCACAAATTACTCTTTGGGCTTCGGTTTCTCCATCCGTGAAATATTGTGGCTGGACTAGTGTGATCTCTGAGGTTCCTTCTACCTGTGCATCTAAAATTGGAGTCTTTTGAAGGAGAACAAGAGGAATAATTATTAATTAGTCCTGTAGAGAGAACAGAATGGAAATCAGCTCTCCCTCCTATCCCCCTTTCTCCTGCTTCTAATGAGGATGAATAGGTAGTATCTTAGGATCTCAATCGCCAGTCTCTGGAAGACTATGACTGCATCCACCATGAAGCTCAGTACTTCATGAGGATACAGAACAGCTTTGGTTCCAGTGAAAGTAACAGAATAGAGAACCAAAGGCAAGGCTGGACGCACACACACACACACACACACACACACACACACACACACACACACACACACATATATATATATATATATATACACATATGTATATAGGCAAGGCTGGACATATATATATATATATATATATATATATATATATATATATATATATATATATATATATATATATATATATATATATATGTATGTATATATTCAGGCAGGAGGAGATCCTGGAATCACGGACACCAAAGACCCATCCATCTTCTTGCCAAGTAACAATCAGAAGCTGGATAGGGAACCCTTTTCTTCTCCTCTTCCCTCCCCCACCCATGTTCAATCTAAAAGAATGCATGGGAACAAAGACGCATAAATTGCTGGTGATGAAAGAAATTTGTTCAGGGTCTAGGGCACACTGAAGATATTATTTATCTTCATACAGTATAAAGATTACCCCTGTCGGACTGCCAAGGTCAGTGAGTTTGTCTCCTGGTAACAGTTTGATAAATTTGAGCTGAATTAGTTGAAACAGCCCTGGGGCACCATTCACTGGGGCAGTTTTCTTTGCATTGAAAAGTAGGAGCAGTTTTCTAGAGTCTTATTTTTATGTAATTGTACTACCCTCATTAAGACCTTCTAACCAACCACTTTTCTGTATAGAGGAAAGAGTGAGCAGAGCATGAATAGGAAGGTCAGCCTTTTTATAAAAGGAAAATAAAATCAGAACAGCAAGTATTTGCTGAAAAAGTTTTTCATCAACGCTTGGATTGATACAGGCAGTTATCCCAGATAGGGTAGGGTATAATAGCTGGCTAGGTATGATGACTTCTCTTTACTATGACAATCACTCCTGAAACTGGGGCATTTTATAAAAGGATAAAAACAAAGAAAGCGACCCCCAGCTTCCCAGGAAATAGTCCATGCTAACTAGTGCGTCTCTGTGCCCAGCCCCGAGGATCTTAGAGCCTTGAATTGAGGATGCTGGGCCAGTCTGTCAGTGTTTGGGATTGAAAATAATTTACAAAACAAAAGTTTGACCTTCCCATAGAGACAGGCCATGGTTCTTGGTTAGGAAGGCTGGCAGGGAATTTATGGAGTTAATTATAAAGCATTGGTTTATTACATGGATAAAGCCCACATGCCTAGGAGTGGGGCATTGACACTGAGCTAGGGACTTGAATTCTTTTGTGGCTGGAATGCAGTGGGACTTCCCAAAGGGCTGGAAGAATGACTAGAATGTCTTCTATTATTGTTATTTCTCGTCATAGATTTGAGTGAATCTTCTCAAGCTGCTGTGACGTGATGAGCCCACAGCAGGCACTGGGGGAGAGCAGCCGGGCACTGCTCCCTCCATGGCTTATGCAGGCATGTAACAATACCTGTCTAACACATGCGTGTCAGACAAAGCTGTCGTAAATCTTGAAGCCCAACAGGAAAATTAATGAGCACGGCACAGAGCAGGACCCTGTCAGCTCCATAATAGGGCTGTGGGAGGAAGAATTCTGTTGCTTCCCTCTGGGCATTAAGGGCACCTCAGAAACTGATGCTTTGTGGTCATTATCCAATTATAACTGCTTTTTGCACTGAAGAATTTAGTCATTTATTGCTTTCAATTCATCCAGGGGAAACAGCGGCTGCTACTGCAGCCATGGTGAGGGAGGCCTGTGGTGCTACTGCTGAGTTACTTCTTTGGAAACAAATTTTTTGGTAGAGAATGTCACATCTTAACTTTGGTTATTTTATGATGTTAAATGCAAAAAGATGACCAATCCCCCCTAATAAAACCCAACCCAAACAAATCACCTCACCTCATGTTTTCTAACATCCCTAGAACATGTAAAGGGATTATATCTTTCCTTTACAGAGAGAAACTGAGGTAGCAAACTGAAGTCTCTTGTTGAAGGTTATCTAATCCATGATGGGGGAAGAGCACTGGACTTCTACTTTCCTACCGGATTGGGAGCACATAGCCTAAGGACATTTGTAGTCTATCAAGTGACTCCAAGTAATGGAGTCTTGAAGAGTTGTTTGACTGAAGGTTCATTAAGTTCCCTCTTTTAAGACTTAGTAAAAATGAGTGGATCTAAAAACTCAAGGTTTTCTTTTTCTAGGTAACATTTGGTGTGATTTAAAAAAAATCAGTTGCACACTCTGTATTTCTGCTGCAAGCTATTTCATTTAATATTTATCAAAGAAAAGAGAAAACACTAATAAAAATAACTACTTGTCTGTCCATCCTCAAGTCTCAAAAGTTCTCCTGGCTGCTGAAGGTCACTAAGGCAGGGTGACATGAAGACAGGGGATGGAGAATGTGTGTGTGTATATGTGTGTGTGCAATGGGAGAGGAGGGTTTTTTAGGTCAGGAAAGATATCTGACCTTTTGGTCAACAACGCCGGTCAAAAGTCCCATAAACAAGCTGCTGAGAGCTTTCTGTGGTTTAATGATGCTTCCTTGCTCCCTCTTGTTCTTTCCACAAGTTCATACCTTCTTTCCTTCTCCCTTTTCCTTCTTTCTACCCTCAGACCTCTACCAGAGAATATATATGTGCACCCAGGGGTGGGGAACAGCACTGGCCACACAAATAGGTAGAGAAAGAAACTCTCTTTTGGTGTGATTTGTTTGGCATTGAAAGGTCTGAATGGCTTAAGATATCTCCTCTGCTGGCTTGCCACATGCAGTTAAAATAAATCTTTAAAAAGTTCCAGAGGTGTGTGATTTTAATTGGGTCAATAAGGCATTATGCGATTCTGAAGGGGTAACACTTTACCTCGCTAACATATTAGAACAGATGAATTTTATCTGATTATTCCATTAGTTCCTTATTAATAATTCACCTTTATATAGGACTTTAAAATTTATAAAGCGCTTTTCTCAGAACAACTCCGTGTGGTGGGGCAAGTACCTCCTTTTCTGATGAGGAAACTAAGGCTGGTTTAGTAAATGTAGGATTTCCTCCAGAAGCACTCTCACTCCTTCTCCATCTCATCTTTGCAATGGCAGGCTTGGTCCCAGAGGTGGTCACTAACTGCAGTTCCAGGGCTCTTTATGGGTCTACTCTTTTAAATTCATGAGTGTTTATCAAAGAAAGGAGCAAACCCTGACTTGTCTGTCCTCAAGCCTAATGAGTGCCCACCAGTGTGTTATAGATGCAAGGAGACCAGTAGACACAGTTTGCTCACAGCAAAGGCATTTTACTGAGACAGCACAGTAACAACTGTAGCTATAAAACACCCATCCCTTCCATAAAGCACAGGTACATTCTTCCACACATCTACTGAGTATCAGTGGGGTGAGATGGCACAAAGAGTAAGTACAGTGGTAGAAAAGAGTACATGTAGGGAACATAGGCCGACAATTCAAGCATCAGGTACCACAGGCCGTGTCCTTTTTCTCCTTGTGGCATCTTCATGCTGCTCCCCTCTGGGCACAGAGTTTCCGCTATGTGGGCCACTCAGCTGGGCTTTCTGGATCTGCGCAACACTCGATGAGTAGCCAGGGCTACTTATCTCTTGAATCCATGCCGACTCTCTTCTTGACTGCTAGGGGTCCCACTGCTTAGAACCACTTTCACCGACTCATTCTCTGCTTCCTGTTGGCTATTGTGTCTCTTGATAAGCAAGTAACTCCACTGTAAGATGATAAAGTCCACTGACAGGGGGAAAGATCCCCAACCTTGCCCTCTGGTAGAGGTTCAGGGTTTCATGCCACAAAGGGACTTTCTGCCTCGACTGTTCCTCCAGTGCAGCCAAGGCTGGCAGGTACTGATGTACTTGTAGCTCATTATCTGTTCTCTGGGACCAAGACTGGCCGTTGCAATTAATCTGATTGGGCTGCCTCTGAGTATTGCTGACACTTCTGTAGTCATGACTGAACATACTGCTCTCTGACTTGTGCTCACTTTATTCTACATTAGCCCATACATCTTCCCAAGCTTTTCTGAATGCTTCCTATCTGTTATTACTCATAGCACAACAGTGTTCCATCATTTTTCTTCACTCATTCTCCCAACAGATAGACACTCATTTATTTAGACCACGTAAGTTAATATTTTGGTATATAAGGGACTTTTTTTGTGACCTCTGGAATATGCCCAGTAATAGAATTATGGGTGAAAATTATGAACAGTTTAGTCACATCTCTTGTTAATTTCAAACTGTTTCCTAGAATGGATGGAGATATTCAGGAGTCGCCCAATAGCACCTAATGCAATTGTCTTCCCACATCCCCTTCAGCACTGACAATTTGTATATTGATCATCTTGGTCAATTTTCTGGGTATGAGCTGCTATTTTAATTTACATTTCTTTTCATCTTAGTGATCTGGAGAATTTTTCAGGTGGTTGAGAAACATGTCACATAGACCTTGCTTTAGTTTAGAAAGAAATAATCTGCCTACTACATATGTGTAACTTTCAGTTATTTCTTATATTATCAAGATGAAAGAGTTTACATATACTCACTTGAAAAAAAACGCCTGTTTTCTGTCTGCTGCTCTCTTTCATTCTTCTATAGGTTTACTTCCTCTTCTCTGGTATCTGTTCTCTCTTACCTATGAAAGTTTTTGCATACTTCTTTTGTTTTCTTTCCTTGCTTCTATAGCTTATGTAACGCAGGGCTCAAAGAATTAAAAATGCTTTTGAAATCCACAGGTCATCAGCTCAGGAACATCAGCAATTGAATATTAGGTTACTATACCCAAGACATATTGGACTCCAGAATCCAGGACAAAAGTAAAAAGGGAAAGAACCCTTACCAGTTCATCTTAAATATAAATGATACAATTTTACTTCTGTGATGGTAATTACAACAGTGAGTATAACAGAGAGGAGGATAGAAGAAAAACTGTGTAATTAAGGACACAGTGGAACAATGGGATGTATTGCAACTTGGAGTATGGAGAAGTGGGAAGATGACAGTCAGTCAGAATAATTAATAAAGTTATTAACTCTATGGGACCATCCACGGAGAAAATGGTGCTTCCATGATAAGTCTGTGATGGAAGAGAGGTAGCACTGGTGGAAGGAAACCTGGGCTTAAATCCCTTTCTTGATATATATTGGCTGTGTGCCAGTGGACAAGTTACATTACCTCTCAGTGGCCTAGACTCTCTTTGACAGAGGTTCTTAATCTTTTTTGTGTCCTGGACCTCTTTGATAATCTGGTGAAGTCTATGGATCCCTTTTCAGAATAATGTTTTTGAATGTACACAATAAAATACATAGAATTACAAATGAAACAAATCTATGGAAATATAATAAAAATTCACGAATTCAAGAACCACTACTTAAAGATTATAAGTTATAAATCTGCACTGACATAAGGAATTTCTTGAGAGTTCTTTATACTAATGAAATCATAGGTCTGTACTCTTCCCCTGAAAAATCCCTATTGAACTGTGTCATATAAGTGTTGTTCTGCCTAATCTCTCTCTCTCTCTCTCTCTCTCTCTCTCTCTCTCTCTCTCTCTCTCTCTCTCTCTCTCTCTCCATTTATTTAATTTTGGTGGAACCAAATGATGAGATTAGGCAAGCTATGGTTATTGAGCTCCTTCTTGAGTTTACAAACTTATAGCTCATAATATGCAAATGTCTCACCTCTATTCATTTCCCTTTTTTATGTCTAACATATTTCCTTTTTAGTCATTCAAAAAATACGCCTGGAAATTTGTCACTTTAAATGGTACTTAGGCAGTGTCAGATGTGGTCATGGTGTCGCTGTAGGAAAAAAAAGATTTTAATTAAAGCCTTTGGGCTCCGTGTGGGTGTGGGTTGGCAGGGACCTCACTTTTCTTTAAACATTTCCTTATTGGTATCCCAAAAGACACCCCTTTGCCTCTTTCATTCCCTTGTGCAAATCTCCCATGTAATATTATAGTTATTCATAAATATTTTCCTTCTGAACTGTGGGAAAGAAGTTGTGAGTAGCTTTGACTCTTTGATAAGGTTAGGTTTGGGGACAGCTTGTCACTGAAACAATGAACACAAAAGCAAATGAGCCCTGGGGACCGTGGACAGAGCTTGTCAGCTGCAGTGGTCTTCCATTCCCTAAGAGAGCAAGGAAAGGGATGTAGGATTTTTGAGATTCCTTTCCTCTCACTTTCCAATGTTGATAATTGATTTCAGATTATTGAGGGATGGGTTTGCTTTGTGAAAAAAAATCACATCTATTTTTCCCCTAAAGAGTTCTATTAATCTACACTGTATCTTTCTATTGAGTACAGCCAGATGTACATGGATTTTAAAATTTAATGGTCACTTCCCCATAGATTTGGCCCCATTAGTGTAACTCTGAAAAGGTTATCCTATTCCTGGGACTTTCCATTGCATCAGATATTAAATATTAGCAACATTCCTCTGCAGGGTGAATGATGTAACGCGAGGGCAAAAACTGTGCTGACCTCAGGCAAAGTATGCCTGATGTATTTGGAAATTACTCATGCAATCTGCTGACTAATAAAGCAGAGAAACAGATGGTAGAGAGTTCTGGGGAAGGAATGGTGGTGGGGTGGGGAAGGTCATCAGAATAATTAAGAAGGAAAAGTCCTCACATGCATGTAATGAATGAAAGCTTCTTTCAGTTCTCTGTCTTGGTAAAAGATACATGCCCAACAAATGACCATCCAGTTTCTTTCTGAAGACCTCAAGTGATGGGGCACCCTTTAATCTTCAAAGGCTGCTCATTCCATTTCTAGACAACTCTAGTCATTAGGAAGCTTTCCCTCACATAGCACCAAAGTCTGCTTCTGTAGCTTTCACCCAATATTCCAACTTCTGTCCTTTGGGATCAGGCAGAATTAATATGATAACCCTTCACATAAAAGATAATTTTGATGTCCCTCCTAGGTCTTTTCTTCTGAGTTAAATACTGCCAGTTGCTTTAATTGACGGTTTTATGACATGGTTGTCAATCCTCTCACCCACCTAGCTGCTGTCTTCTAAGCGTGAGCTGCAGCTTGTTGACCTTCCTAAACTGTATCACTCACAACTGGACATCATTCTTCAGATGTGCTCTGAGCAGGGCAGGGCACAGCACAACTGTTACTTTTCCTTTTCAGAAAAGGAGGCCTCTATTCATGAAGCTGTTTTGGTTGCTATGTCTTACTGCTGACCCATACTGAGTTTGCAGTTCCCTGAAACTGTGATGTGTCTCTTTCAATTGCCATCATCCCTCCATCTTGAATTTATGTGTTTGATATAATGAAGCCCAATGTAGGACTTTACATTTTTTTCTATTAAATTTCATTTTTATTACATTCAACTTAAATCTGTAACCTGTAGAGACATAAAGTGGAATGAGAATTAGGCCACTGGGAGGGCAGCCCCCCTGGACACTCTGTTTCTCTTTTTGTTGCCTGGGAACATTACCACTTGCCATTTACTTACTTATAGGGCCATATATAATTTGTAATCATATAATTTGAGCTGGAAGGGACCTTGGAGGCCATGTATTCTATACCCCTCCCCATTTTACAGATATGGAAACTGAGGCCCAGGGAAGTAGTGACTTGTACAAGGTTCCACATGTAGTAAGTGGGAAAAGCCAGTATTTCAACCTAGGTCCCCTTGACTCTAAATCCTGCAGTCTTCCCACTGTATCATGTTGCTTTCCTACTACTTTGGAAATTATAAAACTTGTTTAAGAAAGTTAAAACTGTAGAACAAGACTTTCAAATGATTTGTGCAATAGGAATGAAGACAACATGAGGTGATTATAATTGAAAACTATTTAAAGACACTGCAAACATGGCTAATAACGAAATATGTTTTGCATGCTTTCACATGTATATATTTTGTATGTATATGTATATATATTGCTCGACTCCTCAATAGATAGAGGAGGGTCAGGTGAGGAAGAATTTAGAACTCAACATTTAAAAAAAAGAATGTTAAAAATAAATGAACCTAAAAAAAAAGACACTGCAAAAAAGATACTTCATGGGGTGAAAACATATTTAGAAATGTTTAGAAAATCAGGATCCCATATATTTTAAAGTCTAGTTATTTTAAAAGTCTTAAGAGCTATAAATAAATTTGAAAATACATTCATAAATTTGAAAATATAGCTTTAACTATATGAAACATAAAAGGATAGAGTTGGGTCATCCAGAAGTTTAAGAATGAAACCTATATCCTTTTATTAAAGGGATTTGTTCTGTGAAGTTTGGATTCAGTCAAAGGCCTGCACTTGAGGACCTAGAGGGCCACAAGTGCCCTTGAGGTCCCAGGTTCCCTACCCCTGCTTTAGCTTCTTTTTTTGCCATCCTTACAAATTTCTTTTGGTAAGAATTAATCAGCATTGTCAAGATGAATGAGATAGTCAGCAGGGAACTTTTCCATGAAAGGTTAACTCAAAAGCTTAGGGACTGATGAAGGAAGATAATGCTTGTAGAAACACAACCCATTGGGACCAACCTCCACTCTAAGCCAAAATCTCAGGAAAAGAGCAGCATAGAAACTTACTATATGTCTGAGTGTGTGTCAGTCATTTAACCTTTGGAACTAACCTCAGTTTCCCCATCATTAAAATGAAAGGGTTAGAACAGGTGACCTCTAAGGTCCAGTCCAGTGCTAAATCTAAGTAGTGGATGCTTTTGTTTTCTCAGTGTAGGAAACTGGGGTTGAGTTAATTTTTTATGAGACTAAAGCACTTTAAAATGATGATCAGGAAATCATATTCTTTTATTATATATATGAAATATAAAAACAAATTACCACACAATATATATATATATTTTTTGCAAAGTCCACAGGACCTCAGAAAAATATGTTCTGTATAGGAAGTGATATAATGCGATTCTTACAGCATTGAAGTTCATTTCTGTATACTCAAGTACAGAAGAGGCTGCAGGTAGTGTTTAAAAGGATTACAGAAGATGAGTAATGACAACATTGGTAATTAATTTGGTGAATTGTCAAATACGATGGTGATAATAATGGAGAGAAATAATGACCATATATGCTGAACATGACATGGAGCAAAACCAATTCAACATTGAGACAAACACTAACCACAGACATAAAATGAATTCTCCATTGAAATGCTGGCTTGTGCAGTTGAAAAAGTGGGTTTCTCTTTCATGTCTGCTTCATTTTATCCAGGAAGAGTTCTTCTCTACTGATGATCATATCATCTCATTTTTAAGTTTTTTTCTTCTTTAATGAATATTTTTTTAAAAGTTCCATCACAGTGAATATCTGCAGAATCTAAACACTGGTCTGAAGTTGGGACTTCAGTGCAAACACATTTATTTATTTTTTTAAGATTACATCTTCAGAAAGTTTGTCCAAGTGTTCATTGGACAACCTCTTTTACTCTGTCATGTTTTATTCCACACTTAGAGGGTGTCAGGGGGTGCTTCAGTTCCTGTAGTCCTCCCTCCACCCCCGCCGCTATCTTCTTTCCCTTCCCTCAGTAAAAACTCCAAACTTCCACATCACAAAGTGGTAGGCAGTAAAGTGCTTTATACAAGGAAAGATTATTTACATGTGGAGAAGATCCATTTAACACCCTGTGGACCAAAGTTCATACACAGTGAACAAAACAAGGCTCTTTTAAGAAACCCCTTTGTTGACATCAGGTCCTTGGGGTGCTCAGTTGATGTCCTGCTAAAGATTTTAAATAGTATGAAATGTAAGCAACACCTTAGATGCTGGTCGATCTTAATCAGACATATTACTCTTAATGGATAACTGTAAAATACTACGATGCTATTACAGTGCTTCCCATCATATATGAATTTCCAAATCAGTCCCATAGAGGCCAGTTATCAACACCTTGTTCAACTTTCCATCTCTTTATGCAAATAATTGTCAGCTTTTCCCAAAGAAGTCATTATGTATAACTTAAACATTTGCCAAAGAAGGAATCAGAAGAAACCTATGGATTGCAACACTTCTCTATGCATTTTGGCACTTTTTTTTACATTCCAGTTTCATTTCTGAGATCTCCTTTCCATTCAGTTTGCATTTTGTGCACAGAGAAATGCCATTGGGGACCACACACCTTTGAAGTTACTTGCAATCCCTTTTTAGAATCTCCATGACTTTTCTTCCAAGAGCTGGTTTCCAGTGCTGCACAAAACTTTTCATATTCACAATCAGTCTGCCTGTTCTTACATCTTCATGCCCTGCAATAAGGTACTCCAAACCTAGAGGCAGAGAACAAGATAAAGAACCATGCAACATGAAGCCTTGTTTGAAAGAGAACGACCAATGACTCAGCTCTCTTGAGTGTGAGCAAGGCCCAGCAGATGGGTGCCAGGAGGACCATTTGATCTGGGCCACAGATTTTAGTAGGTACAGAACTTACCATTCAGTTAATAGAACAGAGCATTTGAATGGTACATTTTCCCTACATAATTATTGAATCTGCAGAGAAAACAGTTTTAAAATATTAGTTAAATTTTTTTAAAAGTATGCCATTTTTGATGCCCTGGTTTGTTTTCATGCATCATTTTATATATATGTGAAGCTGTGAAGTACTACTACAATTAGGGCTAGGCATCTAGATCCCTCAGCATGTCTGGACCTTTGAGAGCAGATCACCAAAAAGCTCTTTTGCTTTTCCTGTTGCTGCTACAGATATAGTCAGTCATTCACTGTTGATTCAAGTGGTATTTATTGGGTGCTTGGCCTTGTACCGGGTGCTGTGAGGGATAAAAAAGAAACTAATTTGGTTTCTATTGCAAGAAGTTTAAGATCAAATTGGGCAGACAAAATATACATACATGAATCTGCCAGAGAGGAAAAACAAAACCATGACAAAGGACTTTTGAATAATTCTTTGAATAATTGCTGTAATATTTCCAACTGTGATGAACTCTGTTGACTCTGACTTGGCTTGGCAGAAGCCAGGTTAGGAAGTTGTCCACTTCCTGGAGGGAAGTCAAAACAAAAGTTAAACCATTTTTTTTTTAGTATTTACATTAAAAAAAAAAAGATTGATGTCTTTTGTTTTTATATCTTTTTCATTTTCAAACATATCCTCCCCCACCCTTCTGCCACTGAGCAAGCCTTCTCCTGCACAAAGATTAAAAAAGAAAATAAAAGGTTTAATATAACCAACCAACCCATCAAACGCCTCTGACAACATATGCAATGTTCCACACCGATAGTCTGCCCACCTCCATCGTGACAAGAGGGAAAACCTTTTGTTCTTAACGTCTTTTTAAAAGTCTGGGGAAGTTTCTCCCCCCAGTACTCACAGCTTTCATCCCAGGATGACAATATTGTTTAGAGGTGGAAGGGCCCTCACTGTCATCTACAAACTCAAACCCATGTGTGAAAAGGAATCCCCACAAAAACATATTCAGAGTGGGATTCCTCAGACTCAGATTAAAGACTTCAGGTAAGGGGGCAGCCACACAAGTGACTCACACCTCGACAGCTCAACGTGGGGAATGGTAAGCCAATATCTGCCTCTTGACAGTTTCTATCAGCCTGCTGGCCCTGGTGCTTCCCTCTACAGGCGTAAAGAAGCCTAATCTCTTCCTGATCCCCAAGTCCTTCAGATGTGCCAGGATGTTTAGCTTGGGTCATGGCTGTGGCAACTCTCTTTACTTGTCATTTTTCTTATCCCTGGAACCAATTACTGATGGAGGTGTGGGAAAATAGCTACTTTTAAAATATCTGCCACTAACGTCCTATTCTGATGTCTTATCACATGAGATATAGATGACCTAGGACTCTCTGTATGATAGTAGAATACAAGCTTGATTTCTTGGGTTTTTGTTGTTCAGTCATGTGTGACTCTGTGACCCTGCAGACCACAGCACACCAATGTTGTCCATGGGATTTTCTTGGTAAAGATACAGGGTGGTTGCCTTCTTCAGTGAACTGAGGTAAATAGAGGTTAAGTGGCTTGGCCAGCATCACCTGGTTAGTAAGGGCCTGAAGCTAGATTTGAACTCAGGTCTTCTTGACTCCAGGCCCAGGACTCCACCTACTAAGCCATCTAGCTGCCTTCTCTTAGGTTTTACTATGTTGGAAAGTTAGATGTTGTGTCTTCTACCTGAGAATCAGACTAGCCAAGTCCAAAGAGGCTGGAAGTTAGTAAGTTAATGTTTATCAGCACTTACTATATGCCAGGTACTATACTAAGTACTGAAAATACAAAAAAAAAAAAAGGGGGGGGGAAAAATAGCCCTTGCTCTGAAGAAGCTCATAGTCTAACATGCAAACAACTATGCACAAACAAGATATGTACAGGACCAAATGGAGATAGTCTCAGAGGGAATACACTAAGATAAAGGAGGATTGGGAAAGGCCTCTTGAATAAAGTGGGACTTCAGCTGGGACTGAGAAGAAGCCAAGAGGCAGAGATGAGGAGAAAAAGAGTTCCAGGGGACATTCAGGTGATGACTCTTGAAGACATGAAAGGTCTGCAGCCTGTGTTGGTAGAATAAATATTGGACTGTGATGAAATCACAGATCTAAAATCTAAAATGATCCAGACTACCATTTCCTCTGCCCCCATTAGAAGTGATAAAAGAAAGCTGATTATCATTTAATTTTATTAAGAGAAATAAAAATGTAGCAGATCTAAAAAGAGCATGAACTTTTTTCCTGCTTTAGCTATAGATCAAAGGATATCGGGGGTGGGAGTGGGGTGGGTCCTTACCACTGGCTATGAGAAAGCAGAATAGATTAATTTCATTTCATAGGTAAGAAGGTAAGAGCTTGGTTTCCAGTTTCATTTCCGATAATCAAATCATCTGTCTCTAAGTTTTCTTGAAATAATTTGATATCTATTTTCCTAGGTTTGCTTTTTTCATTCACCAGCCATCAGTACCCATTCCCATCTTGCCATGTTACAGACACACAGTAGGTACACAATCAATGCTTCCTGAATGAATTTGTAAGTCTGTTCATTTAGTTACATCAACTCTTGTTAGCACTGACCACGGTGACTTTAGGAGACATGTAGGCATGGAAGATTTCAGAATTTTCTTATCACTCTTTTTTGTGGCCCCAGTTCTTTGAGTTGTAAAAAATGGAAAGCATAGTAAAATAAAAGATTGTCTGGCTTTCCTTTGGCCAGTTCCAGTCTTTTCTTCAAAGTAAGTAAACATGTTTTCCAGAATTCTTTGAATAACTGCTCTTAGGTTTCCAATTGTGATGAACTGGGTCGATTCTTTTGAGTCAGTTTGGCAGAAACCTGATTAGGAAGTGCAGTCTACTTCCTGGAGGGTGGCTCAGATAGTTAAACCTTTTGTTTTTAATTTCTTCCTAAGAGTCTGGGCATTAAAAAAATTCCTGGCATTGAAACAGAATTATTACTGGCAAGAACCTCAAAAACCTATATCATTGGACAAATACAGCTTTAATTAGTGATCTTTAGTTTTCGGAATTAAACATTTAACATTCTATTTTCTTATTTATTTAAATTTGTTCCCACTTAAAATATGTATAATGTTTTAAAAAATAATTTATCCTTTCCATCAATAGAAATATATAGAATTTAGATGGAATATTGAGATGGGGGCAACACCAACAAACTCAAAAGGAATTTTATAAATTATTTTCTTCATTTTAAGATTTTTGGGAAAAATTCTATTAAAATTGTTATTATTATAATTTGGTTGTTGGCTTGTTCCTTTGAAGGTAGGAGTTCGAAGAATACAGAACTCTTATAATATAACTTGAAGACCTGGCATACTGGAATAAAAATGAGGCAACTGGTCTCAGCAGTGCTGTTTAAACAGGTGATATTCACATGAACAAGGGAATAAAGAGAACTTTCCTGAAATTATTCCATGCCCTTCTCTCCCTCATCTTTTAGATACAATTTCTAGTTTTTAAGTTCTAAGGAAGTTGCAACATCTCCAGATTTTCCTCTACCAATATCTTCTCCTTTTTTTCATGAATGCTGATTTTTTGTTTGACATTATAATAATTACTTAATGAAAGACAAGATAAGAAATGAAGACTGCTCCCCCCTCCCAGAAGAAACAGATGCTTCTTACTCAAAAATAAATTAATTCAGAATTATATCTGCAGATGGAATTTCACATTTGGATTTCCTTTGAGAAAAGACTTTTAATCAAGGCAATACCACTACATCTAGTTTTCAGATGAAGAGCTAAGTGCTCTTAGCTTTTAATCACACCTAAGTGTGATTAAAAAATTCAAAAGTACTTTTTCCCTTCCATGACACTAACTTGCTAAATTTGAAAATGTCATGTTAGTTTATGGGGCACAAAGATAAGAACAAGAATTTTTTTTAACGTTAATTCAAGATGATCTGATTTGAGTTGTTCCCAGAATTACAAAGGTAAACTGGACTCTTATTCAGAGTTGTGGTTTGGAGGATAATAGTCATTATGACATCTCACAATTAGATAGGGCTTTACTGTTTACAAACAGCTTTCCTTACCACAACCCTGCAAGTATCATTATTTCTATTTTATGAAGGAGGAAACCACTGTACCGATGTCACAGCATTAGCAAGTGTCAGCCCGATCCTGAATCCACTAACTTCAAATCCAGTGGTTTTTTCTACCTCTATAACAAGGGGCAGTCTGTAGAGAGCAAGTATGTATTCAAAAGTTTCTTCTTTAATAAAAGTTAATACTAACCAGGATTAAGGATCGGGCAAGTGCAGCCTCTGTTGGTCCAGGACTCTGGGTAGAGGGTTCTCTTTCCTCGTAGAATCTTTAATTTGGTGGATTTCAATACTTTTTTGATCTTCACATTGACTTCAGCATGAGAGCCTTTATCATGAGCCGATAAAATCTTTATTTTTAGTACTGCAAGGACACAATTCCAAAAGGAGAAAAGCAAAAAAGTATCAGACACACAGTTCAAGTTTGAGGAAAAATGAAAAGATTAACTACAGAGGAGCACAAAGGACAAATACCAATGCTGAATCTAGCTTTGGTCATCTCTGTAAATACCAGTCAGCTGCCCCCGTCTGCCTGTGCGACATTACTCTTCTCTTGCAGAGTCCCAGTCTTTCTGTTGCGACTTACACATCCCCAAGCTAGGGAACATGGCCATCCAAGTGTGAGTTCTCTCAAGCACATACTGCCCAGAGATGGAAAAAAGACAACCATGAGGGGAAACACATTTCTTTTTAGAATCTGGTTGTGAGGCTAGAAGCTCCTTGAGGAAAGGGATTCAGTCAGCTAATAGGTGCTTATTAAGGGTTTATTACATGCCAGGCACTGTGCTAAAGGCTGGGGATACAAAAAGAGGCACAAAACGAGGTCGTACTCTCAGGAACTCACACTCTAATTGGGAAGATGACATACAAACAACTATGTACGTACAAGATATAAGGATGTTGTCACTCAATGAAAGTGACAATGAGCCTGTCTCCTTCTCCCCTCTGTAACAATAAGAGAGACTAGCATTTATTGGGAGGTGAAAAGGTCCCACCAGTCCTGCCCTTCCAGGTAACAGCATTAAAGGGATGTGACTGGGGAAAAGTGGAGTGAGACAGAAGCAGCCAGTGAGTGTGTTATTCTCTGGAGAAGTACTTTCCATCTCTCCGAGGTTCCCATGGAAACCTTTGATTGTGCATGGCAGGTCAGAGACCCCTGCCCTATAACCTAGAGTGGCTACTGAGGGTTCTTAAAGCAAGGTTCAGGATTGGCCTGAGGACATACAAGGGGAAGCTGGGGCCTGGCGACAGAGGCCCTTTAGAAAGCATGTGCAGGACAGGTTTGGGAGATGGGGCTTCTAGCAGTGTAGCAGAAGAAGGAGCTAGAGACTGTGGTGAAAGAGTGGTTCTGTACTGAACACAGTAACACTAACTTTGTATGATGATCAACTGTGATAGACTTGGCTCTTCTCAGCAATACAATGATCCAAAACAGGTCCAAAAGACTCATGATGGAAAGTGCTACCCACATCCAAAGAAAGAACCATGGCATCTGAATGCTGAGTGAAGTATACTATTTTCACCTTTTTTATTGTTTTTTATTTCTCATGATTTTTCCTTTTTGTTCCGGTTCTTCTTTCACAATGTGACTAATACAGAAATATGTTTAATATGATTGTAAATGTGTAACCTATGTCACATTGCTTGCTGCTGTTGGGGAGGGTGGAGAGGAGAGGGGGAGGGAGAAAAAATTTGGAATTCAAAATCTTTTAAAAGTGAATGCTGAAAACTTTCTTTATGTGTAACTTGAAAAAAAATACTACTAAGAGCGTGATTCTGATTGTAGGCTGCAGGGCTTGTTTTGTTTTGTTCTGTTGTGTGTTTGTCTTTCATTCTCAAAGAGGACCACAACATCAAGATGATGACATGACTTGCAGTTGACTTTGATTTGAGTGAGGGAGGGCTGTGTAATGTCACCGGCCTCACTTTCTTCTCCTGAGCCATCTGGGTCCAATGGCCTGATATTAATCAGGAAGAGGGGAGATGGCCCAGGATGCAGTGGGAGACCCTCGCTGGTTCAGGCTTAGGTTTTACCACAATCTTACTTAGAGTGAGATACACCCATTCAATAAATAGGCTTCTTTAAGTTACTCAAGGGATGGCCTTTAATAAAAGAAAAAAATCAAACTGGGAGGGGAAGACCCTCAGGGTTCCTAGGTAAAAGAGTAACAATTACAAATACACCAGCGTAAGCTATCTGAAAACAGTGACCACACTCTCCCTAGGCTCCTTTTGCAATTGGATTACCCCAGCAAGGGTTATCAGAACCTTGGAATATTCAAAGGAATGACACCTGACATTGCAGAAATACCAATGTGGAAGAAACCTTGCACTGTATTTAGTGTCTACAGGACCATACTATGACTGCTTTTTTAGAACAATTAGAACACAAGAGATTCATCATATATGCACAAACATGCTTTCTGTATCACTGAAAGGAAAAAAACATCATTCTTTATTGAAGATCTACTCAATGGTTTGAACAGTCTTCAAGACTGTTTTAGAGAGGGACTCCATCTAACTCATTCTACAACTGATTCTTTGGATCGTTTATTCAAGAATTTCTTCTTGTCTGTGTCCAACGTTCTCCGAATCTGAGGATTCCATCACCTCCTGTCAATTAAAGTCCAGTCTAAATGACAGCATCCTAGAGCTCACTTTGAAAGGATACAGTGAGGTCACCACCCTGATCCTTTAGGTCACAGATGAGTT
Organism: Notamacropus eugenii; assembly: GCF_028372415.1. Lineage (NCBI taxonomy): Eukaryota > Metazoa > Chordata > Mammalia > Diprotodontia > Macropodidae > Notamacropus > Notamacropus eugenii. The sequence continues at coordinate 278,202,833 of NC_092874.1, forward strand.
TAGAGTCCTCCCCATACTTTCTAGTTAGTGTTTCCTTCAATTCAAACACAAAGCTGCAGGGAGACTGAAAAGGGAAGAGGAGTGGGTTTGGGGAGCAAGGTCTTCTGTAGGAGACACTGAGTGCACCTGATTGAAGGCAGACAGAGCTTCGGATGCCACTGCTGCTGGGTATGGAAAAGGAGGTGTCTGGGATTAGGGCAGTGGTTGTGAGGATCAAATGAAGCAATGCTGGTAAAGTGCTAAGTCCAGGGCCTGGCACAGAGTAGTGCTATATAAATGTTCCAATCATTATGCTCCTTTTCTTGTGACTCTCAGTTAGAACAAGTTGCTAGTATAAAAGAGCGAGATGGGAATTGGAATGAAGGACTCTGAGACAGGCAATTCCCAATCTTGCTTTTTAATATACTGATTACTGTATTTCAACATAACTGGTTTCCTTTGTCTTCTAATGAATTTTATTTTGTGCACTGGCCCTTAGGCTTCACCAGACTGCCTGAGGGCTCCATGACTCAGAAGAAGTTAGGAGCCCTTGCTCTAAGGTCAGTTTCTGCTGTGAGCTCTTGCTGGTTTTCTTCCTGGCAGTGAAAGCCTAGGGGTGCATGGGGTAACCTAGGGGAAGGAGGGCAGTGCAGCTAGATAGGAACTTAGAGCTCATCAAGTTAAAATCCCTCATCTCACAGCTTCTCTGAGCCCTTGCTTCAGACTTTCTTGACATCTCTTTTCCAGCCTAATTCCTCATTCCATTCAGAATGCATGATGGCCTGCTCATGCTGACTACACTTCCCACCCCCAACCCTTTTGTCTTCTGGGAGATACTGAACTTTGTCTTTTCAGAGACTGCAGTATTCTATGACTTGCAGCCATGAAACATCATTGGAAAAATGTTAGAGTTAACATGTTTACTCCTTGTTTCAGGGAGAAGCCTGGGGTCATTAACAGAATGATGTAACTTCCCCCAAACAATCCAGGCTACTTACCTCCTCCTGTTCATTTGTGAACCCAACTTATGAATTGGTAATGTTTGTACAAGATGCATATACTGGTAAGTAAGCTCTATAGTTTGTCCATCTAACTGCATATCACAGTCTGGAAAAAGTGGGGATTCTTCATCCACTTAGCTTCCCTGTATATATGGTTAATCCAAACTTTTAAAAATTATTATGGATTGAACTAAGAAGGTTTTATAATGTTCTAGGGCTTGAGACAATCAGCAAACTGTAATCTACAAACAGGAACATCTGGAGGAATTTATTATCTATGAAGAAATCCCTTTTCAATTTCTATTCTGTACTGGACCTCATCTACAACAGTGGAAAACACCTCTATTTTATGACTTCCTTGATAAAACTCACAGGACTGTACTACAAGGTTGTCTATGTTATTATATTTTCATAAAAGTTTATATCATTCTGATATATGTTTGGGAGAAATCTTGTCAGAGGAGATCTTTTATAGTTTTGTTTGACCAAATCACCACAGTATGTCTGTGTCTATATGAGTAGAGAGGAAGGAATATATAGGAGAGATGTTACCAAGGTAGAAACAATAAGCTTTAGCAATGGACTGGACAGATAGGGTGAGCAAGAGGATTGGAGGATGACACTGAGAGGTTTTGATCTGGTTGGGACAACTGGGGTTCCCTTACCATTAATAGGGAAGTCTGGAAAAGGACAGAGGGTTTGGGAGGAAAGATAATGCCTTCTGTTTTGGACATCTCAAGGTTGAGATGTGTTAAGAAGCAGAAGAGAGGTTAGGGCTGACCTGGGAATCATCTACATTCATGGGAAGTTAGGAGATGACCAACAGCTTAAAGAAGAGGGCTCAGGAGGGAGACTTGGGGAATCCCTCTAATTAGTGGGCATGCCCTGGATGAAGATGCAACAGAGGAGAATGAGAAGGAGCTGTCAGACAGGCAGGAGAATCAGAAAAGAGCAATGTCAGGAAAACCTAGAAAGCAGAGAGGGTGTCTAGGAGGAGAGTGTGATTGACAATGTCAAGGGCAGAAGGGACTGATAAAACGCCAAGAGATCTGGCAATGAAGAGATTGTTGGTAACTTTGGACTGAGCAGTTTTAGTTGAATGATGAGGTCAGAAACCAGACAGCAGAGGGTTTACAACTGATCAACTGAGAGGACAAGTAGAGGCACCAAGTGCAGAAGACTTTCTCAAGTTTAGCCACAAATATGGAGAAGATGTGGGACAATAGCAGGGATGGTTGAATGAGTTTTTTTTAATTCCTTTGGTATCTTCCCCTCTTTAAGAACCTCAAAATTACATTATTTCAATAAGCCACCTCTGTATATACATGGTCTAGTCTAGCTTCTTTTCTCTGCTATTTTTTTTCTCACATGGGACATCTGGGACTGTGAGGTTAGGAATTCAAGTGTGGCGGCCCTGTCCTTCATGATAAAAAGAGTATGTTATAAAAATCTTCGAACGTCTTTTCATCTGGGTGTTATCCTCCTTCCAGCTAAGTCCTTGAATGCCCTCAAGATGACTTTTTTTAGTTGGGTCTCTTGACAAGCTCTCTTTTAAACTGCTGTTGCCCAGCGCTACTTCTCATTGTTTTATGAGATGTAGCTGCTCATTATCTTCCACTATAAGATTTTACAAAGCAGTTTATGTTCTAAATCCATGTTGCCTTTGGCCACCATATATTTCTACTTAGTAAGGAAAGCAATGGTTTACTGGCTGGGCTAGTTTCTAGGCTCTCTGGTCTCATAGCAAATGGTTCTTAGGAGCAAAGAAACTGATTTTCTTCTTGTAACTCACCATATGAATACTTCATTCCACAGAAGATTTTGGAGTTTCCTAACGATTGTTCTTTGCATTCACATTTGCCTAAAAAAAAAGTAACAGATTCATCTTCATTAGCCCCATAAAGGTGAAAGCAAGTGGCAAGTAAATTCACATAACATAATGGTGACCTCCAGGTATTTCCTCAGTGTGCTCAAGAAATCAATGGCTACAAACACAAATGAGAATTATTTAGACCCACAGAAGGACAATGGAGTTGCAGAACCACTTAACTGAGTTAAATTTATTTGACTATGAAGGGCTGAGGAGAGAAAGTGTGGGTGCAGTCATAGAATTTCAGGTTTCCGACCAACACCAGGAATCTCCTCTGTCTTATTCCCCACAAACAGTTATCTAAGACCACTTCAAGACCACTAGTGATGGGGGTCTTCCCATATTCTGAGGCAGCCCTAATTGCCTATAACTTAATTACCTATAGACTTCCTGTAACTTCCACCCATGCTCCTGGTTCTGTCCTCTGAAGTCAGTGTAACCCATCTTCCTCATCAAATATCTGAAGAGGGACAATGCATTCCTCTTGTCTTCTCTTCTACAGGCTGAACATGCCATGTTCCTCCAAGTAATCCTCATATGAATGGTTTCTAATCTTTCCACTATCCTGACCATTTTCCTAAAAGAGGGGTGGGTGGAACCAGTGGACTTAGTCCTCCTTTCCCCGTTAGAATCCAGGGAAGTTTTGTTTTCACTTTAATTTTTAGGACTAGACAGAAGTGACCATGTAGTAGGCACAGGAGGAGCCAACACAGAGGGTAAGGCAGGAAATTAGGTGGAATAGCAAGGGCCAGAAAAGTGGAACCATAGGATCAAGGATCCATTGGAGAAGTTCATCTTGGGAACAGGGGGGTGCTTTCTCCAAGAGAGGAAGGGAGGACAAGAAGTAGAAAAGGAGGGAAAGATAAAAGGTGAGATGAAGAAGAGAGAACTTAAGGGAGTTTGAATCTTCTAAGTCTGAGGCTAGGTCATCTATTGAGAATGAAGGGAGTTGGCACTGGGTTGTGGTTTTGAGAAGAATGGTAAAGATATGGAACAATTACTGCAGAGAATGTAACAGGGAGACCATTACAGAGGATTTCCAGTGAGCACTGATGTCCTAGTTTGAGGTTAAATAGCATGAATTTGGAGTGTGGCCAATCTGCTTGGTTCTGTGACTTTCCTTAGTTATTCCAGGAACAGAAACAAAGAAAGCAGTGGGATTTATCTATTATTGGAATTGTAAGGCAGAACCATCACAAGTTCAAGAGGGTAAAGGGAATCTAGGGTCCTAGGGAGAAGATGGTTGGCTGGAATGCCTCAACATGGGTTCTAGGTTGGAGGGAGAGGGAGAGATGAATCCAGAAATGGGCTGGTGGATTGGGAGGACCTGGAGACTGTAACAAGAGGAAAGAATATTTTATTATGAATGGAACCAGATGGGTATTTACATCCCAATGGTTTATCACTTTTCTCATGCCAAGCTAAAAATTATTTGAGAGCAATTAAGGGCTGAATTTCTTTGTTGTTATTTAACTTTTCATATGTTTGCATATTTTGTCCAGCCCTAACATCCTCCCTGTTCAGGCACTGAGCCAGCTGAATCGTAAAGGCATGAAGGGTATTGATAACAGGAAGAATAATTAAGTAAGAGTTCACTATATTAACATATTAGAAGAAAAATAATTTAGTTTAGACATAGATTTATAAAATCATAGAAGGGGATATGGTAAGTGTGGGGTAAATGTGAGAAACTGGATAGAAAATGCTAGAGGTTGACTCTCATGATTTAAACATTATTTAATTTATATGGCTCTCCTTGCCTTTCTGTGGCACATGTGATGAGGGGAAAGTTTTGACTCTTTTGAGAAAAAACTTACTACTAATATTTAACCCATCTATTTAAAACCATGTTGAATGAAACCATTTTAAACAATGGTTGATAGGTGTATGGTTATTTTAGAGTAGCAAAGGCCCTACAGAGAGTTCAGAGAATTAGATATAAAGTGTAAACCCATACTAGTCTTCACTCTTAGCATAGAGAGAACTAAAATTTTCTGTTCAGCTTAAGAGCATCAACTCATAGCCATGACCTTACAACTTTACAGAAAACCATTGTTTTGGTATGGGCTGATACAGCACAAAAACCATGGCAACCCTGGGCAAGTCACATTCTCTCAGCGTCCCAGGCCCTTATCTAAGACCACCTGCTCATCTGCTTTGGTTCTCTACACCAATGGAATCCTAAGTTTGTTCCCTATGCATTCCTCTCCCTTCCTCATCAAGAAACAAAAGCCACATGATAATAATGGGATAAGGGGCAGGAGACCTGGCTTCCAGGCTTTGCCACAGATTAGCATGGGACCTTTGGGCTTGAATTTCATAGTCTGTATTAGGAGGGGTTTGGACTAGAAATTTTAGGTCTCCTCCAACTCTAAAATTCTAATAATTCTATGATGATTAGCCTGACTAGGAGAGGCATAATAGTATGATGAAAAGAACAAGAGAATTACTGGTTTAGCCTCTGAGGCTTGCCAGCTGTGGGACCAGAGGCAAGTGACAATCTGTTTGCCTCAGTTTATCTATAAAATGGGAATAATGAGAGCATCTGCTTCCCAGGATGGTGAGAATCAGATGAGATAATGTACACAAAGCACCCTGTGAATCTTAAAGCATGTGGTAAAGGTTGGTAAGTATTATTATTCTTAATTACTAATGCAGCTGTAGGTCAGGATCGACAGGATTCACCAGCATCCCAACTGGGCCACAGCCTGGGAGCATGGTGGGGAAATCAGTGCCGACCACAGCCACACACTAAACGGTGGGAGAGAGGGTGGAGGTGCCTAACACCAGGCTCTACTCAAGGATGCTGGCAGCTGAGTGACCAGAGAACACACCACGAGGCCTCCTGATGACTCCGCAAAGGCACCACTGACATGCCATGCCAGAAAACCCAGCAGGAGATGCTCTTTTCTCCTTAGTCTCGGGCCTGTAAAACACTAGCACTCTCTTTGGTTGCTTTCTCACACAGCTCTTCCAGAAGTACTGAATAAAAGCACTTAATAAATAGTTAGAATTTTAGAGTTTAAGGAGGCCTGGAATTTCTAGTCCAAACCCCCATAAGAGATGATGAAACTCAAGTCCAAATGTACTTGCCTGAGGTCCCACAATCAGTCCATGATAGAGCCTACAAGCCAGGTCTCCCTTATCTCATTATCCTATAGTCTTTCTTTTTTGGGGGGGATAGGGGGAGAAGGGAGGAAAGCATACTATTTAATACCAGAGATTTAGTTTGTCACCCAGCCCACAGGCCAGGCCTTTCCGGCTTGGAAGGATCTGCCACAGCTTCCTCTCTTGGCATAGCATAACCCAAGGTTACCTCCATGCCATGCAGAAGCTTTGGAAGAAGAATTTCAGAAATTATGATGGTCAAATATTAAAACTGACACTAGGATAAAGCTTTGCTGATTAGGTCTCAACTCAGCCTTGTTTTTTCAAAAACTAAATCTGGAAGGGGGTAAAACCCCTTGCTTCGTTATACTGAGTTATTAGAAAGCTGGGATTATTTACATGACTGCAGTATTAGTCAAAGGCAATTTTGTTGTTCAGTAAAGGAAATATTTCAGCTGGTGCTCACTGCCTCACAAAGAGTTGAGAGAATTAAGACTACGCTGCTGGCACAGGCCCTAAGTTCCTGAAACATAGATAGGTAGATACATACAGCTGTTTGAATACAGATCTCACTGTGTCTGCCACACTTGCATGCTTGGGACACAGTGCATTGATCCTTGCTGAAAGGGGGTGCCCATGGGAGCTATTCTACACCCAGAGGAAGACGGCTGTTTAGCAGGAAACTGAACAATAACTTCTCTAAGCTGGAGCTCACCCAGATGAATTCCAGATAGTCTTGAGGGACATCATAGACAGCACAGCTGTTAATATGGATAGGAGAGTCTGCAGTCACTCTGGTGCCAGCACTTTGTTACATGCCTAATTGGTCTGATGCCAGCTCCCTAGTAACATGCACAATTGGCTAACTGAATGTCACACAAGCTTAAAAGCCTGATCCTCAGAGATCTTCCTTAGCAGACTCCAAGACTATAGTACAGTCAGAGAATTGTAAATGACGTTATGTTAGAATTATGGAAGAATGTTTCAAGTACTCATTAAATGCACAGTAAATAATTTCAATTAACTGTACAGAAATCAAATTCGTCAGCATTAAGTGGAAAAATTTTGGTAGTGACCAAAGATATTTTCTCTTTTCTAAACTTTGACATAATTTTACTTTTTTTTTCTTTCACTGTATTTCCTTTAGTGAGTTAAAATGAGCACTTAGCCCTTGCTACATAGCCCTTTTTGTCCCAAATCACATCCCTGAAGAGACATACTCTTGTATGGGAAGTGTTTTCTTATCACTTCAGAACTAAAGAACACCATCATGCTGCTTTTTCATTCACTGCAAACAAAGTTTTTGCTCATGGGTATTAAAAACTGCTATTGCCTAGGGCTGGGCCAGGGAAGAAGAGAGCTGACTCTGTCTTCCTTCTCACCTGAATGTCGAAGAGCTGAGAATCCTTGTTCATCCTCCCATTCCCAGGCTGGTTCACTCTGGTTAAATGCAGGGTAGAAGTCTGGAAGTTCATGGTGCCAGTCAATGTCTGCACTGCTATAAGAAAGTCAAACTATGAATAAGAGTGTGTCACATTGGTCCAAGGACACAAACAGGCAGTTTTTGAAAGAAGCAGCACAAATGACCAACAAGCATCTGAAAAAGTATTTAGAGTCTAATCAGAGAAATGTAAATCAGAAATGAACCATCATATGGCTGGCAACGATGGAAAAATTCAGAGTTGCAGGGAGCTGTGGGGAAATACTCTTATCAAGTCACTGTCGATGGAGCTGTGAATTGGTCCAAACATTTTGGAAATCCGCATGTGATCCTCTAGTGAGTTACAATATTGTTCCTATCCATTGATCCAGAAATCCTCTGAAGTTTATAACCTAAGGAAGTTATTGGATCAGGTGATGGGGGTACTTCCTTTGACTGACTTCCCAGATGGCTCTGTTAGCTCTTTTCCACCACGTACTTTCTCCTACTCTCTTTTTTGGCAGCTTTTAATTGCTATGTCCAGTGGGTGAAGATCCCAGTTCACCCAAAGGAAGGATTCCATGACCTGAACTGGGGAGAAGGGAAGGCCTTGTTTTCCCTGCTCTCCTTTTACTCTAGCTCTGAGAATGGGCCTGGGGTTGCTTGTTTCTGTTCTGTTTTCTGTTTGTCTTTCTCGGTTTCAGGTGCTGGAAGTAATCCCTGGGGGACCAGTAGTTCAAGCCATGGAGACCTTAGAGCCAGGATTTCAGCCAGTCATCCCTGTCCTGAAGTCCAGAGAAGCCAGGGTGCCTGGAACTTGAGCCCCAAGGGGGTATTAGACTTGGAACTGGAACCATGCTCTCTGGGAACTGAGTTAAGCTAGGAAACCTAATCCTCTTCCCTTTCCCAGAGACTGAGGTGCTGCAAAAGGGTGGGGATTGTGCTTCCCATGGGCCGTGGGGGGGGGCGGGGGGGGGGAAGTAAGTTTGTATATTTGTAATTATACGTTCTGAAGCAAATATTTCTGTGTTAAAGCTAATCTCATTATTAGTGGCTAAATGGAACTAGGGTACAAACCATCTCCTAAAATTGAGGGAGTATCATTAGTGGAGACTGGAGTCATTTGCTGAGCTGGGACACTCCAAATCCCCCCCTTTAGGGGATTAGAGAACCCCAGGTGGGGGAGAAGAGAAACCTCAAACTCTAACATATCTAGCCTTTAAGTACCGAAAGCCAGGGTGGACTGTGTTACAATTAAATTTTTCAGCGATAATACTTAGAGTTCCTACTATATGGAGCTTTACAGTTTACAAAACACTTTCTCATCATTTGATCCTTGTAGCAACTCTTTGAAGTAGGTAGTGTGAGTAGTGCTAACCCTGTTTTACAGTTAAGAAAATGGAAGTTCAGGGACATAAAAGTCAAAAAGTCATGTGGGGAGGGGGAAGAGAAGAAGGACCACAGCCCAGGGCTCTAGATTCCACCTTCAGCTCTCTTTTCACTGTACTATACTGTCCAAGTATAAAAATATTTCTTTTTTTTCTTTTTAATTGGTTTCCTTTATTACTGTTTTCTTGCCCCATTAAACAAGAGGATGGTCTTGCCAGAAGAGAAAATATAAAAAAAGGTTAGGATGACAGTTATATATGTACCTAATGCAATTTTAAGATAAAACTGTATCATGACAAAGTTCAAAATGAGTTACAACTGTGGCATAAAAATTATAAACATTATTATTGAGGAGAAGATTAACAAATAGTCATCAAACTCTATCACTCTCAAAGATAAGAACAGCCAGCACATAATCCCAGCCAGGGGCAGCAAGGAGGTGGCTTGGTGGATAGAGTTCTGGGCCACCCACCAGCTATGTGACCCTGGGCAGGTCACTTAAGCCCTGTTTGCCTCAGTTTCATCATCTGTCAAATGACCTGGAGAAGGAAATGGCAAACCCCTGCAGAATCTGCCAAGAAAACCCCAAATGGGGTCACAAAGCATCAGATCTGATTGAAAGGGAGGAAGTAACAACACAATCACGAGGCAAATAAAACAAATTCAGAACCTAAGTTCTTCCTGCCTTTCCAGATTTTGGCTTTGCTTCCTTTCCGGTGCCTTTTTTCTGACCACTTATATCACATATGTCTTTTATGGATATAATTTTTTGTACACCGTTTCATCCAAGAGAAGGTGAGCTCCTTGAAGGCAGGGATGAAATTTTTGCCTTTCTTTTGATTCCCCGTGCCTAGCACAGTGCCTAGCAACCTGCTGTTGTTGTTCAACTGGCATGAAACATTTCTGAAAGGACTCCCCCAGTCCTTGGTAGAAACTATCCCAGGTTTCCAGAGACATAAAGTTTATGCCATGACTCCTACTTTCAGGGTCTGTTGTTAACGGGATGCATTCATCTTATAACAAAGTTGGGGAAATGTGATTCCCAGAGTCTTAATCATTCCCAAAGCCCTGAAAGAATTCTTTTACAGGAGACTGAACTATGAGGTCCAACTAACTAAACCCTTCTAAGACATCTACCCCCTATCGTGGAGCATCTTTTAAACTATTAATAGCATTCCAGATATCCAAAGAAGTAAGATAAGAGGCAGGAGGTTGTTTGCTCACCTGCTGATGCAGTCCCCTGTGAGAGGGTCACAGCTTCCTGCACAGTCACATGGTCTGCAGCCATATTCTCCAAAACCCCAGTATCCTACCATGCACTTGTCACAATGAGGGCCTGCCACTCCAGGTTTGCAAGGGCAGTCACCATTGCTGGGGTCACAGAGGGTTGCTGAGCTGAAAGGAATAACAGCTGACCCAATGGGATGGCAGGAACACACTGCAAGAGAATCAACACACAAAATACCTTCAGTTCTATGTCAGTCACTTACGGATTGTCCATGAGGCAGGCTGACATTCCCATTGTCCATCAGCACACTCCCAAAGTCCCACATCAGTTGGTATGTTTCCAAGGAATGCAAACTAACTTGCAGGTCTTCTGTTGCAGCTTCAAAACTACCACCACTACCACAAAAACCCAACCTCAAACCCCCAAACCAAACCAAACTCCAAACAACAAAGCCACACCATATGTTACAGAATTAAATATGAATGGTTAATGAAGAACTGAATATGATAATATTTTTTAAGTAGAGGAAAGAAAAGTGTCTTGATGGAAATATCTTTGTCATTGTTTAGGGAAATTGCCAGCTTGAGTGTCACTCCATGTCTTTAGTGTGCATATAACCAGAGCATACCTGCCACTGGATGACTAGGTGACCATTTGCCTGTGAAGGGTCTCAAAACTGCTGGTCTGCTTTTGGGAAGAGGAACAGGGATGATCTTTAGATTCTGGTCTTCTCAGAGGTCAAAGAAGTCATGTGGTTTGTCATTTCTGGGAATTTCATGGTGCTTCTAGCTCATGAATGAGTGTCATGCAGGACACAGACCTCACTGGTTCCCTAGAATGTCCTTTCTTATGAAAAATATTTTGAATCTTTGGATGAACTTCAGAGCTTATATTCCTGTTCAGGGTTTCATGGGCCTATGACCTATTCTAGACTCAAAGTATGAGAGTAGTTATAGGCTCCTTAAGTTAGTCCCGAGAATCTCAGAGTGCAGGACAGGGGCTTCTCCTCACAGTCTTATGCCCACAGCATTTTGATTTTTTTAAAATAGTGGGTTGTATCTAATAGTCTGGAGTTTTGTACTGCAGCAAAACCAGAGTATAAAGCACCTAGCTGCCTGAGCTCTCCTTGGCAGGTGAGTTACTTGGACATGTTCCTAGATTGAGCAGACTTGATCTGCCTCCATATATGCCAAGGGCCATCTCTGTCTTATGCCCTTCCATGTCAGGGATAGATAGTTTCTTGTGTTCTTCTTTATATGGAAGTTCTACCTACGGAGAAGACATATGACGATATGGAGTAGAAAGAGCCTCAGAACCATGACTACATTTCTTCAACCTCTCAGTTTTCATGAAGAGGAAGCAGAGACGTTTGCCATGGTGTATTTCTGCGGACATTAACCTGGTAGACTTAAAGGAATACAAGTCTAGAGATAGTCAAAAGAAAGGGTCATACTGGGCCATTTTAACTGAGATTTCTAATTCTTCCATTTGCTCAGATTTACCTCCCTCCTTTAGAATGTGCTCAGAGGTAACTTAAATGGAATCCAGTGACATTGCCAGCAATACTTGTAGGCACTAAGGCAAGAGAACAGATAACCACTCAGCTGCCAAAGTGATCTTCCTAAAGTGCAGATTTGAACATGTCACCCCCCTTCACACACACCCCCTCCCCCCAATCATTAAACTCTAGTAGCTCCTCCCTGTTACCTAAAGGATCAAATATAAAATGATGTTTGCCTTTGTTTCCATTTTAAAGAAAATTTTTATTGATGTATTTTTACACCAGTTTCCCTCTCCATCAGCATTCTTCCCTTTTCCAGAGAGCCATTCCATGTAACCAATAATATTTTTAGAGACATAAGAAAAAGAAGAGGAACAAAATCAGTATGACTAATCAATACAATGAAAAAGGTTGAAACTCTGGCAGTGTGCAATACTTGTGGGCCTCACCCCATGGAAAAGGGATGGAGTGGGAATGTCTTCTGTGTGATTGTTGTGTGGGGTTTGTCCTTCGTTCCTAAAGAGGACCACAGCATCAGGAAGAAGATGCCATGACTTTCAGAAAGTAAGCTGGATTTAAGTGAGGGAGGGCTGTGAAAAGACACCAGCCTCACTTTCTCTTCCAGAGTCACTGGGTCCAGTGGCCGGATATATGTCAGGACAACTAGAGACGACCAAGAATACAGTAGGAGACCGTGGTCATTTGAAGCTAAGGTCTTTCTGAGTTCTCACTTTGACTGAAGCAACGCCTATTGAGTTATTAGGACTGTTCAAGAAGTGAGCCAAGGGATGGCTCCTTTAATAACAATAAGAATAAAGATGGTGAAGATGAAAAAAATTAAAGTAGGAGGGGAAGACCCTCAGGGCTTCTGACTGAAAGGAAAACAATTACTATTTACATTCACTCTTGAGTCATCAGGGCTCAAACAGTAACTATTAAGTGGTCCTTGGGTAGGGACCTATTGTTGGCCAATCAATGAGAGCCAGAGTGAATTGGGTTCAAGGCATCATCTTCAAGAAAGAAATCTAGCCACTAAACCCCAAGAGATCTAGGTAGGTTCCAGTCTTCAAAATTTACCTTCCTTTGCTTTGGGCAGAGTACTGTCTGGTAAGGGCACGATACCCCATGTGGAGAGAGGAGAGGGGAGGAGAGGGAAGGGGAGGAGGAGCTGAGTTGCCCAACTGGACTTGGCCAGTTAGGTCACCAGTGGGGTAGCTTGGACTACTCACAAGTTGTGGTTCATCCTTTGCTCCTGACATCAGGAAGATGATGCCATGATTTGCAAGTAAATTGGATTCAAGACTCTGTTTGGCTTCTAAAGGCTTTCCCCACCTGACCTCTTGCTACCCTTCTAGTTGTCTTTCACTTTATACTACATATTACACAATTCAGTTACACTGGCTCCTTGCTGTTCTTTGCACAAAATACTCCATCTCTTGTCTCAATCTATTTTCACTTGGTCTTCCATACCTAAAATGCTCTTGATCTTCTTTTCCCTGTCCCAGCTTCCTTCTAAAACCTCACTTGTATGAAGCTTTCTCTGGTCCTACTCAATGCTAGTGCCTTCCCTCTGAAATTACCTTCAGTGTACCCAGCATATATCTGGAATGTACACTTATTTACATGTTTTCTCCTCTATTAGAATATGAGCTCTCTGAGGATAGATACCATTTTTTTGTCTTTCACTTTATTATATCCCCAAAGCCTAATTAAGACACATAGGAAGCACTTAATCAATGCTTGTTGATTTGTAGATAACCATGACAACATCCTAAGGATATTGACAATTTTGCAGGTTTATGACTTTGATTTTTTTTTGCCTATAGGAATCCAGACCTAAGAATATACCATAAAAATGATAACCTAATCTGTTTTTCTGTCATAATTAATCAAGTGGCTTGTTTTTATCAATGAGGCTGATTTTTGCCCAGCAACTGTGTGTTTGTTCTTTGTTGCCAAAGAAGACCATGCCATCTGAGAAATGATGACATGACTTGCACTTGACTTTGTTTTGAGTGAAGGAGGGCTGTGCAGGTCACCAGCCTCACTTCTCCTCCAGAACCATCTGAATCCAGTGACCAGATATTCATCAGGATGACTGGAGATGACCCAGGATGAGGCAACTGGGGTTAGGTGACTTGCCCAAGTCACATAGCTAGTGAGTGTCAAGTGTCTGAGGTAGATTTGAACTCAGGTTCTCCTGACTTCTGCACTGGTGCTTTATCCACTGCACCACCTAGCTGCCCTGATTTGCCTAAATCTAAATCTGCCCACTAACAGGGGGCTCTACCTGCTGACAAGAAAACCTTGTTACTTTCTGTATACATGATCAACCCCTATGGTTTGTGCCCATATTCTTGAATGTTGCAAGCTAAGTTCCCTGTTTTGTGACCCAGTCCTTGAACTGTTATGTAAAGTACCCAATACACCTGCTTCCCCTTTTCTGACATCCTTCCCTGTGGTTAACTGTTCATGTAGGAGCATACCCCCACCCCTAGGTGAGAGCCCAAAACTTGTGGATAAAAGCAAGCCCCTGTCTTTTCTCAAACTGTTAGTGGCCCTAAGGTCTATCCTGCTGCTTTTGCGTCAATAAAGCCCTCCTGACTAGCAGAATATCTGCCTCTTGAATTCTTTCCAGACAACCTGACTCCTGAACCTCACCAACCTCATCATTATGTTTTGCTCAAACTGAAAATTTTTACTACAGACAGTACATAATAGTAGACCAACACTCCATACGTCACCTAAATGAATCATTAAATATTTCCTTTATTAGATCCTAAATGGATATTTTCTTTTTGAAAAGTGGTGACGAAGAACTCATTTAACCTGAACAATTGTAACAGGGTAGAATGTTGCTCAGGCTGTTACATGTTTCTCAAGAGTAAGAAGGTGTCTTAAAAATGTAACATTTTGGCCAGAAAAAAAAAAGATTTAATGTAAGAATCTGACTTAGTATTCGCCTAAGATAAATTAGGTGTGTTAAGATTTCCCTATTGTGATTGTGAGCTTTTTGAGGGCAGGGACCCCCTTTTACCTCCTTTTGTATCACCAGTGCTTAGCACAATGCCTGGCACACAGAAGCTGCTTAATAAATGCTGATTGATTCATTGGTTGTTGAACTTTGTTAAGAAGCTTAGAGCTTCTTAATAGAAAAAGGTCTTGGAGAAATGCATTTTTGTTTTTACATTACCTCCATTTCCCAAGCATACAGTTTTGCTTATTGTCATGTTATTTTTAGAACAGGTTCCTTACGTGATTTGCTGGAGTTGGATTTTATTATGTAACCTTTAGTTACGTTATGCAGGCACCATCAATTTCTCCTAACATTTTTTACAATTAAATGAAGGAAGATTGGACTCTAAAATAGGAACTTATCGTCAGATGATCTGATGAGTATAGAAAATGACTTTAAATGATATACTCTGGTCCAAATTTTGAAGCCATCAAGCAAACAGGGTGATTCAGTTATCATGGAACCTGATGTGGGACTAATGGAGAGGAAGGGCCATAGATACAAGGCTTAATTTGACTGCAGAAATCTCAAGCTGTCTAACTATTAGAACATACTGAGTGCAGCATCTCTTCTATCTTGAGGTCTGATTGAATGCTGGGAGCATTTATAGTATTTGACCTTGTGTACTGCATGTCTTTTTTTAAAGGTCTATACTCATTTTAGGAATAACCACTTAATTCAGAAGGGAATGTGATTCCATCATCTATGCCAACAGACCTCTCAGTCCGCCAAATCAATATGACTTTTTGCATAATTACAAGATAAAAATACCAGCCAGAAACTATGCAAAACTAGCTTGAGGCGGAAGGCTCCAAAAGCTTTCATGGCATACTTTCCCAGCATAGCACACTGAGGCTTGCCTTGCATACCTAACTTCTGAAGTTTGCAAAGCAGTTAACATCTGACACACATACAACTACATTTCTTATTTTCTTTAAGATGACTCTCAATGACACTTTCCCAATCTTTATTTCCCACTGACTATTAGCCTTGAGCTATAGTCTGGGCACTTAGTTTTCCACAGCTAACTGCCAAAATCACTGAAAGGACAACTCCCTAACCTTACTAGAAAAAGTCCAATTTGAGAGACACAAATACCCAGCTGCAGCTTTGACTTTCTCTTTGTTAGACATTAAAAACCAATAGAGAAGCCAGAATTAGCTTTTAAACATCTAGCTCTTAATTGTTCATTTTGTTTTATTTTTTCGTTTACACAGCTGTGGTGAGGTGTCCTTAAAAGATAGCATGATGTCTCAAGTGGCACGCTGACATACTGAAAAGAACGCTGTGTGGCCGTGTCTACCATGGCAAACTGCTCATAAAAGGAATGTGCACATTTTTTCTAAAACATTTTCCCTCAGTTGTCCCAACTGCAACCACATTTTTAAGAAGAAAATGTTTCTGAAAATGTTTATACTATCTTAACTATCTAAACATATTTTGGAAGATTTTCTTTAAACTATGTGTAGTTTACCCATTCTATGAGAATTTAACACAAAATAGTTTAAATTTACTTACACAACAGTTAAGTTAGTATGAGACTCTTTCCAAAAGAATTTTCACATTACTGAAGAAATTACAAGTTTCTTTCGTACAGTGAATTAAAAATTGAACTAGGGTCAAGTTCAGTGGCTCTGCCCATGCTTGTTTACTTCAGAGTCACATCTACTTCCTACAAAACTAGAATGCTCAGAGTCCAAGTGGGGTTGTTCTGATGGTAAAAGGAGCAATTTGAAAAATCTTGTCCATTTTTCTTTAATGAGTTATCCTCCCATTTTCATCCCAAAATGCACCTGGGATGAATGGGCTTTTTTTATATCTCTTGCCAAGTTCTCCTTAAAGTTTTTTTTCCTCCTCCTTGATTCCTCACTATTTTATCAGGTAACACTGTTCATAATGTTTCATCACTTTCCTTCCTAAGACTTTGCAAATAAGGTGGTACTCTAAATAGGTGTTATACTTTACTATCATATTTCTCTGCCTTAAGTAAGAAGTTGGTGTGTTCAAAGCAGTTCCTAGATTGTTGCTGTTGGTTATTTTTAATACCCCTTTGTTGGGGTGATTAATTTATTTTGGTTAAACTTCCTTAGGAAATGATAGTTTGTTTTGACATGTTTTTAAAAATGATTTAATATTTTTGGCATCAGGAGCAACAGGTCAAGTTGTGACTGCTTCAATTAAAGACCATGTTTTCTTTTCTTTTTAGTCTTTCTTCTAGGATCACAAGAGCATAGGTTTAGAGCGGGAAGGAACTTTGGAAATGGTCTCATTTGGCCCCTTCATTTTACAGATAAGGAAACTGAATCGTAGAGAGATTAAATGACTAGCTAGATCAAGGTCACACTGGTAGGAAGTGGCATAACTGACCAAATCCAATCCTCTTTCCCCTGTATCACGCTGTCTCGTAATTGGTATTAATTTTGATTTTTGTTCTAAGACCTTGATGTTTTCAGTATACTCAGAAAGCTGTTTGACGTTCACAGTGGTAACCAGGAGTCACCAATTTCATTTTTTTTGTGATTTTCTTTGTTGTTTACCACTTCTAGTGTTTCCTGACTTCTTTTCTTGAAGAAGGTATATGTCATATATAGCCACAAGCTTCTGCACCTTCTAACAAGCCTTTAGCCTCTCTCATTTGTTACTCCTGAAGCATATTTTCCAATTTTTTTTACATTCTCTTCTACATATAACTTTTGTTTGAAGTTACTGAATATTAAAACACACGTTGATTTAAATTGGAGGGTCTCAAAGAGTTTTTCATAGAATTTCTCTACCTCGTCAGTCTCTGCAACAGATATTGGTAGATAATCCACATTTAGCTTCATTGTCTTTTTACAAGTGAATACATCATGCACACTAAAATATGAGGTGACTATCTCATGATATGAGACTTATTGTTGCCTTTGAACACATGATAAAACTAACTCTTTGATTTGCTTCTCCAAAGTGGCTTTGTTTTCAGTGATAATGCCAGCCTCCAGCCTGAGGCCCATTTACTGGTCACTGGACAATGGATTTCACATTTAGATCACTAATATCCAAGCCAATATTTGTAGACTATTAAAAACTGCATGACACTTAGCATTTTTTGCCCCTCTTCTGCCACCATCACTAAGGAAAGACAAGCAAGCCATAAAGGGCTAAGGGTCTGTTTGTATTTTTCTTTGTTTTGTGGGTTGCTGCAGCAAAAGATTCATCCCCAAGTGGCCAGTGTACTATTTAAACAACTCTATATTAAAGCAGCGAGTCCTCAAAAGTAAACAGTCTGTGGCTATGGTCATGCTCAAGTGAAAGTATGCCACCACCACAGCCTTTGGGGACCCAGGGTCACCTCTACGCTAGGATGAGACATCAGAATAAGATTGTGCAAAGACTCAAAGTTACAAGGAAGAGGTAAAAAAATGATACCCCCACTCCCCCAATAACCCTTTACAATCCACAATGAAGAATTATAGATAACGTCATTTCAATAGAGTTCTAAAGCCCCGTGTTGTAAAGGCCAACAAAACTACCATCCTCTCTTCTAGAGAATATTCACTAGAACTCTGGAATCGATTTGTGCACCTTGAGTATAACCTAAGATGCCCCAGAGAGAAGGAGGGATGACCGTATAATGACTTGACGGCCTTGGGATTTTATTTCCACAAATTGCCTGGACCTCTAGCACTTCCCTGATGGCTCCTTAACATCTGATTGTTCTTTTAGTAAAAGTTAGTAGTGAAAAGAAACCAACAAAAAACCCAACCCCCAAACAGTGAAACACTCCTGATTTAGCTTTTCTAAATATGGAATTAAAAGTTCAAGGTCTTCAGCTGGGAAAAAAAAGCTGCTTTTCAAGTCCTTTCACCACTGCCCAATAGCTTCTACTTTAGCAGAGCCGCCTCCCAGACTATCAACGTTGTTTTCTCCTGAAAAGGCCAAGGCCCTACAGAATTCCAGTTGGAGCATTTCGAACAGCAAATACATTTTCAAAGATACTCAGCTGCCTTCCCAGGTCACAGGAGAGGAACAGAAGTTGAGGGAAAGGGTTTCAGAAATGAAGCTTCTGGCAAAAAGAGGAGAATAGGAAATGTTATTATAATAATTGGTGTGAAATTAAACATTTGGAAAAGAAAATAAAGTTCACTACCTTTTTTGGTTTAGTTGTCTCCTGTCTTTCTACTATCAACTATTTTCCATAGTGGAAGAATCACTTGTTTGGTTCTTGTTTAAATAAGAAAAAGAAATTGAAAAATGGATTTCATTCCATCAAATAAAGACATTTAAAAATCTTTCACAACATAAAAAGCCATTTTGTGAATGTTTTAATAATATTATTCGTATATTGTTTTTAAAGATGGTGGACTTCAGTAGTACTGGAAGTGAGTGCTATGGAATTATTAAAGTACACTCAATAAAATCTCATAGGTTAATGTAACTTCAATATAAGTTAAATTTTAATGCTTTCACTTGCTGAAAGTTACGTTAACATCCTTAAAGGGTCAAGATGGTAGAGTCCAAAGTCACAACTGCCAAACTTCTCCCAAAACCATTCCTATAAAATGACCACAGAAAATACCAAACAAAATCCTGAGTGAGGAAACAAAGAAAAAGTCAGTGAATATTTTTTTTTTCATCTAAGGGCAGCTTAGGAAGATAGAAAGAGAGGTCTATGGATATTGCAGCAAGGCCCTAGATGAAGTACAGACAGTGGTGGAAGCAGCACTGGCTGTGGGGGAGGGATTAGTTTCCAGGGATGATAAGGGGACCAAACACCTAGTCAGAAAAAGATCCCCAGGGGTCCCTATGCTAGAACCAGGCACAGGAACAGGTGCCATTTGGCAGCTCTGTGGTTCATTACCCAGCTGGGGGTATCAGTTCCAGGATGGAGTGCAAACAAGGAGGGTAGGGACCAGATCTTTTCACAGATCACACCATATTGGAAGCATCAAAAACCTATAGGCCCTCAGATTGAGCTGTGAAAGCAAGATGGAAAAGATAAAGGGTCAGGTGAATTCTACCCTGCCACCCCTCCCAGAGCTGAGCAGAGCCCAATTCTAATATAAAATCCAAAGTCAAGAAGTAGGCTAGAAAAATGAGCAAACAACAACAATATCAAAAAGAATCTGATCATAAAAAGCTATTAGGTTGATAGGGAAATTTAAGACATAAGCTCAGGAGACAATGACTTGAAAACATCTAAAAGCAAAGCCTTAAAGAAAAAAAAAAGCAGATTAGACATAAGCCCAAAATGCCTGAAGAGCTAAAGAAAGAGCTTTAAAAATCCTAAAACAAACAATAAAAACAACAAAAAGATGTAGAAAATCAAAAAAGAGTGATAGAGGAAAAACTAGGAAAAGAAATGAAACTTGTGCAAGAAAATTATGAAAAGAGAATTAACAGAGCCAAGATGGCAGAGTAGAAGGACAGATCTCCTCTAGCTCTCCCCGCATAGACCATAAAATACCTGTAATAATGACTCCAAACACATTCTAGAAAAACAGAAGCCACAAAATGATAGAGTGAAACAGATTTCCAGCCCAAGACAGTCTAGAAGGCTGACAGGAAAGGCTTAGAGTGGAATGCAGCCCAGCCTTGGCCATGGGGCTCGGCAGGGACAGGACTGGAGCAGGCTTCAGGGAGCAGAATCATGGGTAGCAGCTGTGGTTCCCAGATTTCTCAACTCACAAATGTCAAAGACAGCTTCAAAGGTCAGTAAAGGTTACACCAGTTCACCTGGGTGAGAGGGAAGTGTGGTCTGACCACAGCCCCGGCCCCAGGGTGGCAGCAGCCACTTTGATTGTGGCAGTAGCATCCACTTTTGGAGCCCTAGACCTAAAGAACTTGGGGAATCAAGCTGCTGATCTGGATCTCAGCCCTGAGTGGCAGTCCTGGGGTGAGGACGAGTGCTGGCTTGGCGGAACTGGTGGAGGCTCTGGAGAGGGAATCCGACTCGCAGTTACAGGGCAGAAAAGATTGCTTGTGATTACTCACAGACCAGAATGCAGGTCAGGAGAGGAGTAAACACTTCTCCCCTGATTGTGCCACCTTGGAGGAACTGAGAACTTACAGGTCCCTAGAGTATACCCTCTACTTGACAAAGGACTCAAAAATCAAGTAACTGGCTGGCAAATGCCCAAAAAAGGGGAAAAAATAAGACTATAGCAGGTTACTTTCTTAGTGAAAAGGTATTTTCTTCCATCCTTTCTGATGAGGAAGGACAAAGCATACCATCAGAGGAAGACATAAAATCAAGGCTTCTACATCCAAAACCTCCAAAAAAAATATGCAATGGTCTGAGGCCATGGAAGAACTCAAAAAAGATTTTGAAAATCAAGTAAAAGAGGTGGAGGAAAAATTGGGAAGAGAAAAGGGAGTGATGCAAGAAAATCATGAAAAGCAAGTCAACAGCTTGCTAAAGGAAATCCAAAGAAATGCTGAAGAAAATAACACTTTTAAAAATAGACTGATCCAAATGGCAAAAGAAGTCCAAAAAGCCCATGAGGAGAATGCTTTAAAAAGCAGAATTGGTCAAATGGAAAAGGAGATTCAAAAGCTCACTGAAGAAAATAGCTCTTTAAAAATTAGAATGGAGCAGAAAGAAGCTAATGACTTTATGAGAAACCAAGAAATTATAAAACAAAACAAAAAGAATGAAAAAATAGAAGACAATGTGAAACATCACACTGGAAAAACAACTGACCTGGAAAATAGATCCCGGAGAGATAATTTAAAAATTACTGGTCTACCCGAAAACCATGATGAAAAAAGAGCCTAGCCATTATCTTCCAAGAAATTATCAAGGAAAACTGTCCTTTTATTTTAGAACCAGAGAGTAAAATAGAAATGGAAAGAATTCACCAATCACCTCCTAGGAATACTGTAGCCAAATTCCAGAGTTCCCAGGTCAAAGAGAAAATATTACAAGCAGTCAAAAAGAAACAATTCAAGTACTGTGGAAATACAATCAGGACAACACAGGATTTAGCAGCTTCTACACTAAGGGATCAAAGGGCTTGGAATATGATATTCCAGAGGTCAAAGGAGATAGGATTAAAACCAAGAATCATCTACCCAGCAAAAGTGAGTGTAATACTTCAGGGGAAAAAATGGAATTTCAATGAAGTAGCAGGTTCCCAAGCATGCTTGTTGAAAAGACCAGAGCTGAATAGAAAATTTGACTTTCTAATACAAGAATCAAGAAAAACATGAAAAAGTAAACATGAAAAAGTAAAGGAAAGAGAAGCCTTAAGGAACTCATTAAAGCTGAACTGTTTTTAAATTCCTACATGGAAAGATGTTATTTGTAATACGTGAGACCTTTTTCAGTATTAGGGTAGTTAGAGGGAATATATATGTAGGCATGTATGGGTATGTATGTATGTGTATATTATATATGTGTAGGTATGTATATGTACATGAGTATATGTATATCTATCTATGCATGTATATCTATTTATATACATATATACATATACATTGTTTGTGTATATATATATATATGTATATATATATTCATAGACAGAAGGCACAGGGTGAGCTGAAATGTGAAGGGAGAATACCTAAAAGAAATAAAATTTACTGTTGAATGGAATATACTGGGAGCATGAGAAAGGGAGAGGTAGAACATAGTGAATCATCTCACATGGAAAAGAGAATAATGAGCTTTCACAAAGGAGGGGAAGAGGGGGGAGATGAAAGGAAATGAGTGAGGCTTGCTCTCATGGGATTTGGCTTAAGGAGGCATAACACACTCAATTGGATATGGAAATCTATTTTACCCTGCAGTAAAACAGGGGGGAAGGGGATAGGAGAGGGAAGATAATACAAGGGACAGCAAATTGGGGGAGGGGGTAATCAGAAGCAAGCACTATTGAGGGAGAACAGGTCAGGGGAGAGAATGGAACAGATTGAGGGCAGGATAGGATAGAGGGAAACGTGGTTAGTCTTTTACAACATGACTATTATGGAAGTGTTTTGCATTGTTTCACATGTATGATCTATATTGAATTGCTTGTTTTCTCAATGGGGGTGGGTGAGGAATGAGGGAGAGAACGTTGAAACGTTGGTAATGAATGTTAAAAATTGTTTTAGCATGCAACTGGAAATTAAGATATATGGGCAATGGAGTATAGAAATCTGTTTTGCCCTTTAGGAAAACAGAGGGGAAAGAGGATGGAAGAAGGGTGGGTGGTAGAAGGGAGGACAGACTAGAGGAAGGAGTGGATGGGGTGCATGATGTCCTGGGATGGCAGATGGGTAGAGATGGGGAGATAATTTTGTATGCAAATTCTTGTGGAAATGAATGTTGAGAACTGAAAAATAAATAAATAATATATAAAAAACCACAACCAACAAAAAAAGAGTATTAGCAGCCTAGTAAAAGAAGCAAAAAAAATTCTGCAGAAATTAACTCCTTAAAAACTAGAATTGGTCAAGTGGAAGCCAATGACTCCATGAGACATCAAAAACAACAGAAGTCAAAAGACTTGAAAAAAAATAGGAAAAAATATGAAATATCTCATAGGGAAAAATCTGACTTGGAAAACAGGCCAAGGAGAGACAATCTAAGAATCACTGGACTACCTGAAAGCCATGAAAAAAGAGCCTAGATAACATATTCCAAGAAATTATGAAGGAAAACTTCCCAGATATCTTAGAACTAGAGGGCAAAGTAGAAATTGAAAGCATCTGCTGATGAACCTCCTGAAAGAGATCCCCAAATCAAAACTCCCAGGATTATTATAGCCAAAATCCAGAGCTCTAAGGTTAAGAAGAAAATACTATAAACAGCCAGAAAGAAATAGTACAAATCATTGAGCCACAGTAAGGATCACACAAAATTTAGCAGCTATCATTATAAAGAAGCAAAGGTTGGAATGATTTTCCAGAAAAAGCTAGGACTACAACCAAGAATAACCTACCCAGTAAAACTGAACATGATCCTATAGTGGGGAAGTGTACATTTAACAAAATTGAGGATTTTCAAGCATTCCTGATGAAAATGTCAGAGCTAACTAGAAAATCTGAACTTCAAAAGCAAGACTTAAAAGAAGCAAAAAAGGTAAACATTAGTAAGAAATCAGAAGATTGTTGTGTTCATCCATCATTGCCGAAGATCATGCCATCAGAGAAATGATGACATGACTTGCACTTGACTTTGTTTTATAAATATTGGCATTGCCATAAGGGAATTTTTCTTAAAATCATAAGTAGTATCTATCAAAAACCAAGAGGAAATCTTATCTGTAATGGTGATAAACTAGAAGCCATTCTAATAGGATCAGAGGTGAAGCAAGGATGTTAATTATAACCATTATTATTCAATATTGTGCTAGAAAATAGCTATAGTGGGGCGGAGCCAAGATGGCAGAGTAACAGCATGCACCTTCTAGAGTGCTGCCCCCAAGCCTAGCCTAATACCTGCAAAAAATGTCTCTAAACAAATTCTGGAGCTGCAGAACCCACAGAATGATGGAGTGAAGCAAATCTCCAGCCCAAGATGGCCTGAAAAGTCATTGGGAAGTGTCTATTGCGCCACACTGGGGGCAGAGTGAGCCAGCTGGCAGAGACAGAATGTGAGCAGGCCTTGGGGAGACTGAATCTCTTGCACCTGTGGCACCTTCCAGACTTCAGGACCCCAAAACGCAGAGGATAAATTGGAAGGTCAGTGGAAAAAGCCTATGAAACCAGTGTGGGAAAGTAGAGTAGTCCAGCCCCAGCCCCAGGGAGGCTGAAGGCGGAGGGAATGAAGGAACCTGCAGTGGCCACAGCAGTAGCAGACGCAGAGACAGTGACTGTTTCTGGAGGTCTAGGCCCCACAGATTGTGGGGTGATCGAGGGGCTGGTAGTACACCCCTCTAACCCTACTAGAAGCAGAGAACTACCTTGACAAAGAGCTTGAAAGTCAAGTAAATGGCTGGGGAAATGAGCAAAAACAAGAAAAAGAATCAGACTATAGAATCTTACTTTGGTGACAAAGAGGACCAAAACATGAAAACAGAAGACACCAAAGTTAAAGCACCTTCATCAAAAGCCTCCAAGAAAAATTGGTCTCAGGCCATGAAAGAGCTCACAAAAGATTTTGAAAATCAAGTAAGAGAAGTAGAGCAAAAATTGGGAAGAGAAATGAGAGCGATGCAAGAAAATCATGAAACGTGAATCAACAGCTTGCTAAACGAGACCCCCAAAAATGCTGAAGAAAATAACACTGTAAAAAATAGACTAACTCAAATGGCAAATGAGGAAAAGAATGCCCTAAAAAGCAGAATTGGTCAGATGGATAAGGAGATCCAAAAGCTCACTGAAGAAAATAATTTTTTAAAGATAAGAATGGAGCAGATGGAAGTGAATGACTATGAAAAATCAAGAAATTATAAAACAAAACCAAAGGAATGAAAAAATAGCAGACAATGTGAAATATCTCATTGGAAAAACAAATGACTTGGAAAACAGATCCAGGAGAGACAATTTAAAAATTATGGGACTACCTGAAAGCTATGATCAAAAAAAGCCTAGACATCATCTTTCATGAAATTATCAAGGAAATCTGCCCTGATGTTCTAGAACCAGAGGGCAAAATAAATATTGAAAGAATCCACCAATCACCTCCTAAAAGAGGTCCCAAAAGAGAAACTCTTAAGAATATTGTAGCCAAATTTCAGAGTTCCCAAGTCAAGCAGAAAATATTGCAAGCAGCCAGAAAAAAGCAATTTGAGTATTGTGAAAATACAATTAGGATAACACAAGATCTAGCAGCTTCTACATTAAGGGATCAGAGGGCTTGGAATATGATATTCCAGAAGTCAAAGGAACTAGGATTAAAATGAAGAATCACCCACCCAGCAAAACTGAGTTCAATACTTCAAGGGAAAAAATGGTCATTCAATGAAATAGAGGACTTTCACGAATTCTTGATGATAACACCAGAGATGAATAGAAAATTTGACTTTCAAACACAAGAACCAAGAGAAACATGAAAAGGTAAACAGGAAAGAGAAATCATAAGGGACTTACTAAAGTTGAACTGTTTACATTCCTACATGGAAAGATAACATTTGTAACTCTTGAGACTTTTCTCAGTACTTGGTAGTTGGAGGGATTATATACATATTGACAGAGGGGACAGGGCGAGTTGAATAGGAAGAGATGATATCTAAAAAAATAAAATTAAAGGGTGAGAGAGGAATATATTGGGAGGAGAAATGGAGAAATGGAATGGAGTAAATTATCTTCCAAAAAAGAGACAAAAAAAGCTTTTTCAATGGAAGGGAAAAGGGGGGAGGTGAGAGGGAAAAAGTAAAGTTTACTCTCATCACATTTGGCTTAAGAAGGGAATAGCATGTATACTCAATCTGGTATGAAAATCTATCTTATGCTACAGGAAAGTAGTAGAGAAAGGGATAAGTGGGGTGTGAAGGGGATGATAGAATGGAGGGCAAATAGGAGGAGGGAGCAATTAGAAGTAAACACTTTTGGCGAGGGACAAGGTCAAAAGAGAGAATAGAATAAATGGGGGGCAGGATAGTATGGAGGGAAATATAGTTAGTCTATCATAACATGACTTTTATGGAAGTCTTTTGCATAATTATATATGTATAACCTATATTGAATCGCTTGCCTTGTCAGTGGGAATGGGTGGGGAAGGAGGAAGGGAGAGAAGTTGAAACTCAAAGTTTTAAAAATGAAAGTTAATAATTGTTTTTACATGCAACTGGGAAATAAGAAATACAGGTAATGAGGTATAGAAATTTATCTTGCCCTACATGAAAACAGAGGAGATGGAGATAAGGGAAGGAAGGGGTGTGTTAGAAGAGAGGGCAGATTGGAGGAAGAGGTAAACAGAATGCATGATGTCTTAGGGTGGGGGGAGGGGAGAGAGGGGGAGAAAATTTGGAACTCAAAATCTTGTGGAAACTAAGAATAAATAAATAAATAAATTTAAAAAAAGAAACAAGAAAATACTACAAAAAAAGAGAAAATAGCTATAGCAATAAGACAGGCAAAAAAGAAATTGAAGGAATAAGTATAGGCAACAAGGAAACAAAACTATCCCTTTTTGCAGCTGATATGATGATATCCTTAGAGAACGCCAGTGAATCAGCTACACAACTAATAGAAAACAATAAGCACCTTTAACAAAGTTACAGGATATAAAATAAACCCATAAAAAGCATCAACATTTCCATATTACCAACAAAACCAAGCAGTCAGAAATATAAAGAGAAATTCCATTTAAAATAACTGCAGGCTGTATAAAATTCTTAGAAGTCTTCATGCCAAGACACACAAGAACTAATATGAACACAATTACAAAACACTATTTACCCACATAAAGATGAATCTAAACAACTGGAGAAATATTAATTGCTCATGGGTAGGCTGAGTCAATATAATGAAAATGATAACTACTTAAATTAATTTACTTATTCAGTGCTAAGTGCTACCAAACTACAAAAGAATTACTTTATAGAGCTAGAAAAAAGTAACAAAATTCATTTGGAGGAACAAAAGGTCAAGAATATAAATGGAATCAATGAAAAAAAAAACTGAAGGAAAGAGGCCGAGCATTAACAGATCTCAAACTAAATACTACAAAGTAGTAATCACTGAAACAATTTGTTACTGGATAAGAAACAAAGTGGTTAATAAAAGGAATAGATTAGATAAAGAACATGCAAAAAGACGTGAATGAGCACAATAACCTGATGTTTGATAAACCCAAAGATTCCAGCTATTAGGTCAAGAATTCACTCTTTGACAAAAGCTGTTAGTAAAAGTGAAAGTAGTCTGGCAGAAACTAGGTACAGGCCAATATCTTACACTGCATGCCAAGATAAGTTCAAAAGAGGTACATAATTTAGATATAAAGAGTAATACCATAAACAAATTAAGGGAGTATGGATTAAAATTACCTGTCAAATCTATAGATGGGGGGAATTCATGACCAAATGAGAGGATCATGGGAGGTAAAATGGGTAATTTTGATTACATGAAATTAAAAGGTAAATTTTGCACAAATAAAACCAATGAAGATAAAATTAGAAGGACTGCAAGAAACTGGGGAAAAATTTTTACAAAGTTTCTCTGATAAAGGTTTTAATTCTTAAGTATATTAAGGAACTGAACCAAATTTATAAAAATAAGTCATTCCTCATTTGATAGATGGTCAGTTTTTAGAAAAAATCAAAGCTATCAGAACTCATATTTTAAAAAATGCTAAACATCACTAATAATTAGAGAAATGCAAATTGAAACAACTCTGAGGTACCACCTCACACCCATTGGATTGGTTAAGACGACAGAAAAGAAAAGATGACAAATGCTGGAGGAGAATGTGGAACAATTGGGACACTAATGCACTGTTGGTGGAGCTATGAACTAGACCAACTATTCTGGAGAACAATTTGGATCTATGCCCAAGACTGTGCAAAGCTTTAGACACAGCAATGCTGCTACTAGGTTCATACCCTAAAGAGATCAAAGGAAAAAAGGGAAAGGACCCATATGTATGAAAATATTTTATAGCAGCCCTTTTTTTGTGGTGGCAAAGAATTGGAAAGTGGAGGGATGCCCATCAATTTGGGAATGGCTGGATAAGTTGTGGTATGTGATGGTGATGGAATACTATTGTGCTACAAGAAATGATAAAGGGGATGGTTTTAGAAAAACCTGGGAAGACATATTAATTGATGCAAAATGAAGTGGGCAGAATCAAGAGAACAATGTACTCAGTAGCAACAATATTTTAAAGATAATTATCTGCATTAATTCTGATCAATACAATGATCGACAACAATCCCAAAGGACTCATGATGAAAAATGCCATTGACCTCTAGAGTACTGATGGACTCTGAATACACTTTTTTTTTGCTTTTTTTTGGAAATATGGCTAATGTAGAAATATGTTCAGTATGACTTCATATGTATGATAGGTATCTTATTCCTTTCAATGAGTGAGAGCGGGTTGAAGGGGGACAATTTGGAACAGAAATTAATTAACAAAAATTAGAAGGAAAAATAAAAAATTTGAAATGAACATCTCTGTGGAATTTAGTCACACTAGGAAATGTTAATGTATTCATATATAGGATATGGGTCCTTCTGCCTGGGTCTTAATTTTTTTTTATAGATAGGTTTTGAACAGATATGTAGATGTTTGTATTTCTGTCAATTTCTAAGTCAGGTAAACAAACACAAAACTTCACACCCTGTATTCTGAAACAAAAACAAAATGAAAATACCACTGAGACACTCATGTTTTTCTTGCTTATTTATCAGTTTGAAGCTGACCCCATACAGTTCTTTCCTGAGTTCATTTAACAGGTTTTCAAACAGTGCAAATATAACTTTATGTATACAGCTTGCTACTGTAAATGTCTGTGAACACAACAACACAACAATGTGTCCATCTCTGGGACAGAGCCTTTTGGGTGTGTGTTACAGACTGACTCCTGATATTAGAAAGTTTCTTGATAAAATCCCATTTCATTTTTATGAGTTTGGTTCCGTAGCACATCACAGCTCATGAATTAGGAACTAGTATGCCAGTTTGTTTTTTATTTCATCAGGAATAGGTATATAAAATGTTTATGTAGCATTTCCAGGTGTTTGAGATCTCTTGTTGGATTCTACTGCTCATTCTTCTGAAGAGGTGATTTAGTGGAGTGGAAAGAGTATTTTGCCTAGAGTGAGTAGAGCTTTGAGTTCCAATACTGCCTCTTTCACTTAATCTGGCGAATCACTCGATCACTTTACTTATCTATAAAATGGGGATAATAACGCAGGTAGTAACCTACCTCACAGGGGTGCCATGCAGTTCAAATGAGGCGACACACCTAAACCATTTGGCAAACCCTAAGGCATCATATTAAAATATCAGTAGTTATGATGAAACATCAACCCTCACTTCCATATGTCTTTGCCTCCAAAGACCTCTTCAGCATTGTGAGTAGCACCCACCATGGGTTGTTAAAAACTGTGGATTAATTAGCTCACTAGAATTACTCCCTAAAAGAGAGTCAGCTCCAAGATATATAGATGATTCCCAGAGGTCTATACACGGCCTTAGTTTCTCTTCTGAGCTACAATCCCACATCATCAGCTGCCTTGGACATTTCAAAGTAGACGTACCACAAGCATCTCAAATTCAACATGACCAACATGGCTAAAACAGGACTCCTTATCTTTCCTCCATAACCCTCTCCTCTTCCAAACTTCTCCATTACCTCCCAACCACTCAGACTCATAATCTCAGTATCATTTTTTACTCCTTTCATGCTCACCTCACAGATCCATTCCACTGCCAAACCTTGACATCACTACCTTCAAAAGACCTCTTGTATATATTCTTATTTCTCCACTCACACTACCATTGCTCTAATTCAGACACTCATCATCCTTTCCCTGGACCACTGCAATCAACTTTAAACAAAAAATAACTAATTTTGGCCTAACAGACACCAAAAAAAAAATGAACATTTCCACATATACAGCAGAATAGAAGAAAAGGATTATATGTAGAATTGCAAATCTCTACTATATATAGCCTGTATTTCATTTTAAATATGTAACAAATTAATAAGCAAGTAATTTTCTAAGGTGTCCTGATTGTGGTCTTTCTTGCCTTTCTTCTGATCTCTTCTTTGCATTTAAAAAATTGTTTCAATAACTCTTCTCCTTCCTACCCAGTCACTAAAGTCTCTCCATCCCCCCTCCATTTGTAAAACATGAATATGCATAGTTAAGTAAATATTAAATTCATAAAAGATCACATAAAATGCATGTCTTATTCTGTAATAACTTTCTAATTGGTCTCCCTACCTCAACTCTCTCCTGGTTTTAAGTTTTCTCAAGTATAGTTCTGATCATGTCACTCAATAAACTCCATTGGCTCCCTATTACCTCCTAGATTAAATAAGAAACATAAAATCCTCTGTCATTTAAAGCCCTTCACAACCCTGATCTGTTTCCCATCTTTCTACACTTATCTCTGTGCACTTTATGATATAAGTACACCAGCTTATTTGCAGTTTCTTATACATGATCCTCCGGCTCTGATTGACATGCCTTTGCAATGGCTATCCCCCAGGACTGGAAGCCTCTCCCTTCTTCACCTCCGTCTCAGTTTCTCTAGTTTCCTTCAAGTCTCAGCTCAGATCCCCCCTTCTGAAGGAGATTTTTCCCAGACCCCCAGCTACTAACATCTTTCCCCTCTGAGGTAATCTTCTATCTACTCTATAAGTAACTTATACTATATGTTGTTATTTACATGTTGTTCCCCCACAAGAATGTCATCTCCTGGAGGGTAAGGAGATTTATCTTTCATTGTATCCCTAGCTTTCAGCACAGTGCCCAGTACAGAGGAAATGCTTAACAAATGCTTGTTGGATGGTTACTGGGGATAGAGGGTGATAGTACTCTATATCTGAATGTGGATTTCAAACTGGAGGGTAACAGTGAACTAATAATAATGACTAATAGCTGGCATTCATACAGAACCCACCCTATGCACCAGGCATTGTGCTGAGGGCTCCAAAATTACTGTTATTTGATTTTCACAACACACCTGAGAGGCAGGTGCTGTTTATTATTCTCATTTTACAGGTGAGGAAACTGGGACAGACAGACTTGCCCAGAGTCCCTCAGCTAGTAAGTGTCTGAAGCTTCCTAACGCCCAGTTGAACATTTTATCCACTGTGCCATCTAGCTACCTAATGACTTCATATTTGGTGAAGTCAGAAATTCTGATTCTCTATTTCTGTAGGTTCTCCTTTTACAGAATGACAAAATCTCAGAGCTGGAAGGGACTCCAGCGGTGATCTAGTCCAATCTATACCCCTCTATTTCTCACCCAATAAGCAGTACTCCTGCCTTGGCTTGGAGAACTCCATGAGGCAGTCCACTGCACACTGGCACAGCTCTGACTGTGAGGAAGATCCTCCTTAGGCTAACGAGATAAATTTGCTTCTTTCACCCTCTATCTATCTTTGCCACCCTCTGTGGCAAAGAAGAAAATTCTACTTCATTTCCCATATGAAATAGCTCTTCAAATACTTAAAGTCAGCTTTTGCTGTCCCTTCTTTGGTCTTTATTCTTGGCTAAACTTTGCTCCAACCAAACCTCTATTTGTCTAATGTTAAGGCCTTTCCTCTTGCCGGCTGCCTTATTTTGAATACTCTCTAGGATTAATGCACTCTCTGAAATGCATCACTTCAGGCAGAAGACAATACTTCAGAGAGGCAGTGAGTCCACAGAAGGCCTGACAAGACTTTCAACTCCCTTGTCATGGACACTCTGCCTTCCTTAATTCAGCTTCAGATTACGTTAACTTTCTTGTGTGCCACATCAAATATGGACTCAAAGTGAATTTGTATTTCCTTAAAACACCCCAGAGTTTTCACACGAACATCTCTTCTCACGCCTTTCCCATTTTATATTTGGGAAGCTGATTTTTTAAAACTGGAGCAAGAGGCTCTACATTCACCTCTATTAAATCTCATCCTATTAAATTTGGCCTAATGATCTATCTTGTCAGGATCTTCTTGTATCTTAGCTCTGGGATTCAATCTATCCTACCAAACTTTGTGCCATCTACAAATTAGATAAACATGCTACCTATGCCTTTGTCCCAGTCACTGATAAAACAAAACAAAGCTTTGAATGGGGAATGGCCCGTTCTAAGTTGACACTGAACTATTAACAATTACTATTTGGGTCCAGGCATTCAATAGACTCTGAGTATGTCTAATTATGATATTATCTAGCTACATGTTTCAATATTTTTCATAATAGCCTGGCAGACTTTATCAAATACTTCCTTTTTACCTAGGCTGTATCTATAACATACTCCAATCTGCCAGTCTAGTAGTGCAGAAAAAAAGACATAAGTAAAGCTGGTCATATATGACCTGCTCTCAGAGAAGTCATATTAACTCTTTGATATCATGACTTCTATTCTAAAATGTTCATTTGCTATCTCCTCAATAATATTTTAATTGCTGAGACTCAAAGTCAAGCTCTCCTGCTCTCTAGTCTTTCAAAGATCATAGTGGCTTAGCAATCACATCTAATGTATATTAGGACAGAAATTTTATAAAGTATATATAGAAACAGAGAATTGAACTGGCCAAAAGTGATCATCTAACACTTTCCTCTCCCAGTATAAGACTGTTCCCCACAACAGCTCTTCTGAGTCTGATTTTATTGAATAATATTAGGAAAAGAGATCACCTTTAGAACTCTTTGAGGGAGTTCCCATTGACAAATATGTCTCACTAGCATCAGACCTTCACTTCTAATTTGGCTTAAACTCCCTTTCTTTATTTTCTTCCAATTATACTTCATTTGAATAACCCTTTGACTAGGCTAAGTACACTAGTCCTTCCTGCTCCCCCATGCTTATACTATGTGATATGTGTAGAAAGCTGCTGCTTAGCCAAGCTATTCATCTCTTTAATCTTTATTCATCAGAACCACACTCTTCTGAATTATTTTTGTTGCTCTGTTTTGAACTCTCTCTGATTTGTCATATCTCTCTAGTATTGTGATTCTTCAAGATGAAGTCCTTATTTCAGGTTCTAAAGCAGGGATTCTTAACCTTTCTGTGTGTCCAATGGACCCTTCTCAGAATAATGTTTTTAAATACAGAAAATCAGATGTAGAATTATAAAAGTTAAGGGAAAAAAAGATGTATTTTTTTCCCCCATTCAAGTTCATGGACCCTCTGACCCCAGATTAAGAAGCTTGATCTAAAGGAATATGTTTTCTAACTTATGGTAATTTCTCTTTGTGGCCTAAAATATCAAGGATTGGCTTTTATTTTTGTTTTTGAAATTAGGCCTCTATATCTCCCTGAGGCTTGAAGTGCAGTGGTCGCCAATTGCCTGACCTTGCTACTGCCTGGCCCTGGCACTCTGACATTTCTGACATGGACTTGCTCATCCCTGTTTAAAAAGCCCGAGGGCCCTCTGCTCCTGGGGGCTCATCCTCTTGGTAGTATACTTAGGGAGGATCCCTGATCACTCAGAACTCCTCAGCCTTCTTTTTAGCAGGGATCCTAGGAGAAAATCATCATGTCCTACTGTAGGGCATCTTAATAATCAGATTGCTTCATTCCAAACTTAAAAAAGGTTTATTGTTCAGCTGATAGTATGTAACACAGCTAACATGCTTCTTCTTCCTTGATTTCTTTTTGAAGGTCTTCTTGATCCTCGGGTATTTTTTCCTGATTAATTTTGCCTCTCATATTAACTTAATTCTGATCAACAGGAGTTTAGTTTTGCCAAACAATCAACAAGCATTTATGAAAGGCCTGCCATATACCAAGATCTCTGATAGGTTCTGGGGACATAAAGACAAAAATTATACAGTGTCTGCCCTCACAGAGTTACATGGATTTGACACGGAGAGACAGAATGGACACATACAAGACATACAAAGTGGTTTTTTTTTTAAAATCAGGAGCATTAGAAGTTGGAGGAAATTAGGAAAGGCTTCCATAGGAGATGGTATTTAATTACCCTTTGAAAGAAACTAGGGATGCTGAGAAGTGAAGGTGAGGATGGAGGGTATTCTTACACTAGAAGGATGAGGCATGTCAACAGATGAAAACATTTTATTATAATTCTGCTTTCAAATAAACATTTTCACCCTATTTTTATTTTCTTTGCCTTATGGATAAAAAAATACACTGCATCAATTGATAGGCTTGGTCCTTCTGATTTCTACATTCCTTTGTCCACTTATTTCTTTCCTCTCCAACTTTGTTTATTTTCTAGGGTTTTTTTTTTTCAAATTAAGGTCAAACCTCCCTAACCATGCCTGCCCAGTCACTTGTTCTATTTAGAACTTGCTCTATATAAATAGTTACTTCATGTTGATTCTGTATTGTTATCACTCACAGTTGCTACTAATACATAACAAAGCTTTCTCTGTGCTCTGTATGAAGTGAAACTAATTGTTTTGGATTTCATAAAGCTATGATTTGAATTCAATTAGATAGAAGTTGACCAAATCCCTACTATGTGAAAGGTACTATCATAGGTGATGGGGATACAAAAACAGATCAGAGGCAACCTCTGTTCATGAGGAACCTTAAAATACAGTAGGGATGAGGAATATTCTATATTTTGTGCACAGAGACTTGTTTTAATAGGTGGGGTCAAGAAGGAGACTAAATTATTTTTGTGTTTCTTTCTAGTGTTAATTGTTTGACACAATTAGCTCTTTGATGAGGTGTAAACTCAGGTGGTCCTTTGGCCCCTGAACACCACATAGAGGATGACTGATTAATTCATAGTTCATGCGTCTACATACATCATACAAAATACAAATTGTTATTTTGGTATTTTATTTTCAATATTCATTTCCATAAGATTTTGAGTTACCAAATTTCCTCCCCATCTCTCTCCTCCCCCACTCCAAGACTGTATGCATTCTGATTGCCCCTTTCTCCAATCTGCCCTCTTTTCATTATAATATTTGTATTTTAAAGGAGAGCACTAGGAGAGGGAAGGATGAATAGAAGTAAGAACCATTTCCTGGCAGTTCTGGGTCATGGGTTACATTTGTGGGGAAAGAGGGTATTCTTTGATATTTTTTGTTCTAAGGTATAGGACATGAGTACTAGTATAGACACCTCAAAACTGTACTGTATGAGCTGCTACTTGTGAAGGCTCACTGGGATCGTTGAAGCTTTGTTGGGTCTGGGCTTTGATTACTAGCAGTAGCAGTGTTTAGACAGATCCTTGCAAGTACCAAGGGAAGGCTGAGTCTATAGGAGCAATGTACAATTATGTGTTGGAGGCACACACAACCTATGACAAAGATACCGTAGTATTTGCAGAGGGAGAAGATATAGGGTGTGTCTTGGGGGAGTCTTGTGAGGATAAGACTGATCCCTCTTTTGTCCCCTGAAAGATGAGATCTCCTTGTCATGGTTCAAAAGTTTAACATGGAAAAGGTCTTTGCCTTGGCATGGATTATGTCTTTTCAATAAAGTGTGAACTTATCTTACCTTGGGTTTCAGGGTTAGTTGATACATCTAGGTTATAGATTTGGACTTTGCAACTAAAAGGAAATGTAGAAATAGCTGGTGAAAATAGCAGGCTAAGAGAAACACAAAGAAAGCAGAAGGATATATAGAGCCTCAGAATTAGTTCCCTGGCAATGGAAGCCTGTACGTCAGTGAGGGCTTTTCAGGGAACAAAATGGCCTCAGAGATAGTAGATTGAAGCAGTGGTAGAGGGGTTATGAGTTACTGGGCCAACTTGGAAGGTACAGAAATTCAAACTGTCAGCATTGGGTCAGAAGTGGTGGAAAAATGGAGGAGCTCCTTAATCAAATTTCCAAGTCCCAGTGGAGGGAATTCTAAAACTACTGAAGACTCCTTGGACCTATCAGATCCTGGTGCCAAGGAACAGTAAAGGGCAGAGCTATTATGTGAAGATCAAACCAAGACTTGCCTTCCACTTGGACTGTGAAAGTTAGAAAATGGAGTTGACTCTAATAACCTCAAATGCTTTCCTTGGTCAAATAGACCTTAACCCCAGAGTTGGACCATACAGACCCTTGGAGATATGGGGTTCAGCAAAGAAGAGGTTTGTTTGATTATCTTGAAACTCTGAGTGCTTTTCTTTGGCAGGAGAAACTCAACCCAATGGTAGTTAAAAAGGAATTAAGATCAACAGAGGTTAATCTTGACAAGGTAATCTCACTCTTCACTCAGGAAATACAAGAAATACATATTCAGGAGGGCCTTCCTAGGCTGTTCCTGGGCATACCCACTACATTATTATATCAAGCAGAATAAAGAATACCAGACCAAAATGCCATGAGAAATTTGATGGAGAGAGTATTTTCACCTAGCAAATGGCGGGGGTATGATCATGTGACAGCCAAAAATTATAAAGGAATATCACAGGAAAACAACAATTTATGGAAAACGTTTTTTGTTGTTGATTTCCTCCTTTCTTTTTGCCTTCCACCTTCTTGGCTTGTTTATGCCATGTCTAGAATATGCTCCCAATCTCTGCCTGTTAAAATCTCCTATCTATTCTTCAAAGTGTAGTTTGAATGCCACTTCTTTTGTGATGCTTGTCTCAATTATCCTTAGCTGAAAGTGATCACTACTTCTTCCTAACTCTCCTAGTACCTTGATTATAAAGGTCTTGTATACTTATTATACTCTATTTTGTATTACTAGATTGTAGCTAACTCATAAGCATCACTTTCCTGGGTCTCAGTTTCCTCATTTGTAAAATGAGGGGGTCAGTAAGTCAATCAACAAGTATTTACTAAGCACTTATTATGTGCCAGGAAACATGGCTAGGGATACAAAGAGAGGCAAAAAACAGGCCCAGTCTATTGGGGAGACAACATGTAGCAATTAAATACAAACAAGATAAAGACAGGATATATTGGAGGTAATCAACAGAAAGAAGGCACTAGAAATAAGGGGGATCAGGAAAGGTTTTATATGGAAGATAGGCTTTAGCTGGGACTTGAAGGAAGACAGGGAGGCCTGGAGGCAGAGATGAGAAGGAAATTCCAGACATGGGGGAAACCAGTGAAAATGCATGGAGTCAGGAGATGGAATACCTAGTTTGTGGTACAGCAAAGAAGCCAGTGTTGCTAGACTGCTAAACACACTAAAGTGAGTAAGGTGAAAGAGTGGAAAGACATAAGGAGGAAGGATAAACAGAAGATATTATCACCTAGAGGTGCTAGGTAGCCTACTGGAGTTTAACGACCAGAGCAGTGACATGGTTAAACCTGTGCTTTAAGAAGATCACTTTACTGATGCGTTGTGTAGTTTGTCCTTCGTTCTCAAAGACACCACAACATTGGCAAGATGCTGCCATGACTTGCAAGTGAATTGGACTTAAGTGAGGGGGGACTCTGTGTAAAGTCACCAGACTCACTTTCTCCTCTCGAGTCACGTGATATAGTAGCCAGATATAGATCAGGACAAGTGGAGATGGCCCAGGATGCCTTGGGAGACCTTGGCCTTTTTAAGCTAAGGTGAGTTTTCACTTTGACTATGGCAATGGCCATTCAGTGATTATGGCTGTTTAGGAAGTGAGCCAAAGGATGGGTCCTTCGATTAAAAAAAAATCAAAGTGGGAAGGGAAGACCCTCAGGGTTTCTGACCAAAGAGAAATAATTACTCTTTACATTCACCCTGAGCTATCAGGGCCCAAAATGTAACCATTAAGTGGTACGTAGAGATGGATTGCAGGGGCAAAAGGTAGACGGTAAGCTGGAGGGAAAGGACTGTCTTTTGTCTCTTTTTGTATTTCCAGAGCTCAGCATGGACCTGGCACACAGTAGGCACTTAACGGATTTTTATTCATTGATTTTCTGAACGAAGGAGGAGGGAAACATAAGGAGCATAAGGTTATGTGAGCACTAAACACTCCAGCTTCTTTTCTTCTATTTTCACATGAGACAACACAGAGGCAAATATCGTGGGGCAGGGTGTTGTAAGGATTTAAAGCTTCTGCTCCCTATGCTTTCTTTCTCTGACTTCCTCTGACTTCACACTGGTAAACTATCAAGAAATGGGAACTGAATTTGGAGAGTAAAGCCTGAGCTTCACCAGTAAGGCCAAATAACCAGTCTGCACTTTGGCATACATTTCATTTGGAGTCTAGTGCAGAGGAACTAAACTAATCTTTTACGCTCTGCCGAAAGGCTGCTGAATATACTGGTCCTCGCCAACTACAGGAGGGTATGTGACAAGGGTATGTTCACTTTTTCAGGCGGTTCCATTGCTTTGATAAAGGATGAAGACTATTTTTGTATTTGCTGTGGACAGAGTAAAGCTGTGTAATAATAAGAAAAATTACTCTTATTTTGATCAAAAAATATGAGAAAGAGCATTGGATCTACAATTAGAAGGAGAGGGACTGAATGAATCCTGACTGCTACTTACTCCCTGCATACCATGACCTAGGGCAAATCACCCCTCTGGGCCTCAGTTTCTTTAGACGTAATATAAGGGGCTTTGGCTAGAAGATCTCTAGATTTCTAAACTATGTCTCTACTCGCTTTTGTCCAACTCAGTGGGACTCCGTAAACACCTATCATGTACAAGGGACTGTGATGTAGTTACTGGGGCTAGAAGAAGGACTGGATGCATTTCATTGACATAGGGAACTCCTGGATAAGGAGATTCTATCTACCAAAGCAGGTCAGCACTTTTTCTGCAATTTATAATCTTAAAGTATTGCCTAGAGCACCAAGTGACTTGCCCAGGGTCACATGGCCAGTAAATACTAGTCAGAGGCTGCACTCAAACCCATGTCTTTTCTACCTCCAAGGCTGGCTTTCTATCTACTACTTCATGCTTCCTCTGGGGAAATGTTAAAAGAAAAATGAAAGACAGTAGCTGAAGTAGACAATCTACCAGCAACTACCAAATCAATAAGAATTTATTAGGTACTTGCAATGTGCCAGGAATTGTGGTTGGTGTCTGGGATACAGATAAAAATGAAACAGTCTTTACCCACAATGGGCTTATATTCTAACAGGAGAGACAATGAGCACATTTAAACATACTTATAGCATAAACATAAAGTGATGAAATACAAACATATACAAAGTAGTTAAATACAAAGTAGTCTGGGAGAGAGGCCACTGGCAGCTGGGGATGACCAGGAAAGCCTTCCTACATGCATAAAATGGTGATTGAGCTGTCTTACAGGAAGAGAGAAGGGGGAGACAGGAAAGGAGCTCATTCCAGGCATGGAGAACACTCAGATGATTTGGGAATTGAGTAAATGTTGTATAGTTATATACTATAAAACATTTCTTTCAAAATGTTGTGCTTTGCTTAAGAGAGGGAATTTTCTACATCCATCAAGCATCTCTGTATTAATAGTCTATACCTGGGGTTCCCACCTGGCTTATCTAAAATGTTCTTCTAAGTTCTTACAGGAGGTGGGGAGGGTGAGGCACTATGTGTTTCAACAATACAGGATTGCTGAAAAAGCAGTTGTCTCATGTAGACTCCGGTTAAATGATTTTTAAAAAATCTTATTTTTGTTGATATCCAAATATTTTTATCCCCCTTTTCTTGTCTTCATCTGAACAAAGATTTAAAAAAGAGAAAAAGAAAACTAGCTCAACAAAACTCAATCAACATATATTTGCATCTTCTTCGTTATCTGGCACAGTGCCTGGCACACAGTAGGTGCTTAAATGCTTGCTGACTGAGTGCTCAATAGTGTCTGGCAGTGTGTGCGATATTCTACACCCACACTCTTCTACTTTTGCACAGAAGGGAGGGAGTTGCTAAATGATTTTTAAAACAATGATACACTGACATAGATATATCAGTTTAATTTTACGTTATGCAGGTAAGTATATGTTGTAACTAGATAGTGCTAAAATGACTAATACGGACGTTTGTCAATGCATGTGATGTTTTACTTGGCTGAGGCAATTCTTGTCTTGTACATTGTAAATTATTTATATGTCACAAATCCACACACGGTAAATGAGGGAGCTCCCTTCCCCCCTCCACTGAAATATTTAGCTATGTATTTTGAGACAGTTATTCTAGAATTCTGCATTTTAGAATTTCTAATAACCATACATATTTTTTTCCTGGAGAAAAACAAGGATTAAGGGTCAGGAATTTTGAAGGGGGAGATAAGAATTGATACTACTGCTATCAGAGTTTATGTCTACCATAGTGTCAGGAAAAATATCCATTAATCATATTATCTGCATAAATCTGCCTCTTGCCAAGACCGCTCAGACATCTAGCCAGACTTTTAGCAATCCCCTAGGATCTACTGTAACTCTGTAGCGAATTCTGGGACAAGATTAAGCTATGGATGATCATTAATATGTTACTTTTAAAATGATGTTGATACCTTCCCTCAAAAAATTTCTACCCGTTGTTCCATTTAACACTCAAATCTAGTTGACTTCTAAGAAATCAAGCGATAATGGGGTGTAGGGATCAGGGGAAGAAGTTGGCAAACTGAGTAAGATAAAGTTAGACGTCCTGGGGTGTCCATGGTTCTTCTCCTTCATAGTTGAAAGCTAAACGCAAGTACCTGATTCTTTGCTATAAAGCTAGGCTAGTGGTGGAGGGATTTACATCTCCATTACATTTTATGATTTCACTTGATAGGAACAAATCTAAAACGTTACTATGTCTTATTAGGTCCCAATGGGCTGGTATACTTCATAGAATACTTTGTAGACTAGTCTAAATGTAGGGGAAGTAGCCTACTGTCGAATGCTATCCGGGGCACATGACCTGTATAACGGTGAAGATTAGCATTGTTGTTGTTCAGTCATTTCTGTCTGACTCTCTGTGACCCCATTTGGATTTTTCTTGGCAGAGATACTGGAGTGGTTTGCCATTTCCTTCTCCAGATCATTTGACAGATGAGGAAACTGAAAGGTTAAGTGACTTGCCCAAGGTCACACAGCTAATAAGTGACTGAGGGCAGATTTGAACTCAGGTCTTCCTGACTCTGGGCCTGGTGACCTATCCATTGTACCATGTAGCTGCCCTGAAGATTAGAAGAACTGTCTAAAAAATCAGGGCTGGGAACTTAAAGCTTTTCTCTTTCTGTTTCTCAATGATGTCAAGAAAAAAATGAGAATAATTAGAGAAGTCTGGTGAAAATATGGGCAAGACATTCTTGTTTAAAGGGAACTACCCAACCTTGTTTTAAATACCCTGGTCCAATCTGACTTCTTCATCAATTCGAGTTTCTTAAGTATGATTTCATGAAGCTGCTTAGGCTTTTAATAACCACTATTAAACAGAAATTCAGGGGTTCCAAAAGTAAGATACTATCCTAATATTGATCCTGCCCGGATATTCCATCTACGTTCATCTATTGTTAGACACAATATTCCTCATAGTATAGAGGTTAAAATCATGGGCTATTTTAATGTATTAATGGGTAGTCTGTTTGAGTTCCTTTCTCTTCTCAGCCCTATTTTGACTTAATAAGGTTAACATTTCCCCCCATCACTACAGACCCTAAATGCGCTGACATTTGTTTCAGAGCTAAAGAAGTAAATTCAGTAATGCTCTCACTAGCCCTAAAAAAAACAAACAGCTTCTCTGGAATCCGCAGGAGTGGCTTCTTGGCCATGAAAGCCAGTGGTTGATCAGCTGCTTCCCAACAGTTGACTCAGTATAAGACTGAATAAAGAGGAAGTGAGAATAAACAGGGATGATTTAATTGCCCACAGGAATAAATCTATTGGTTAGATCCGGTTCAGAACTCTGTTTATTCTGGTCTGGTCTCATTATCAACAAAATCTTTGACCAGTAACTCAAAGTACACATTTCTTGACCACAACATAAAGTATTTAGTGGGAGAATGGAAGAGACAAAAAAGGGTCCTGGGAAAGCTGGGATTTCCTTCTCTATCTGGGAGGAGGTTAGTTAACTTTGTACATGATCCCAAACAGAGGTTACTACTAACAAATTAATCATATTCTACTTCGTTTTCTAACTTAGTTTACTAATGTTAGTAAAGGAAGGCTAGGAAGGTTAGGAAGGAAGACTAGATTTGAATTCTTTTATGTTAATGCCCTTACTCTCTCTCAGAACCTCTATAGAAAAAGAATAAAAGATTCCCCCAACATTTCTGTGATAGCCTTAATCCTTTGTGTATACTAACTCTGTAACTAA
Organism: Notamacropus eugenii; assembly: GCF_028372415.1. Lineage (NCBI taxonomy): Eukaryota > Metazoa > Chordata > Mammalia > Diprotodontia > Macropodidae > Notamacropus > Notamacropus eugenii. Next base: position 278,244,997 of record NC_092874.1, read on the forward strand.
GCAGAATGAGCACAGTTTGATGCCCTGCCTCCTCCCTGTTGCCAGCCCTCTGCAACCACATAAATCTCACCCGGATGCTTGGAAGAGTTACTCTTCCTGGGCCAATGTGTGCTGGGAAGAAAGAACTTTAGGGGTGTGGTAAGGGTGGAGCTTCCCATCTATTTATGTTTCTGGCATTGCAACAGATGGTGGACAGCCTGTGTCTATTGGCTATTATATATATGATTAACTCCTGTATGTGAACACAGGATTTTGCTTGTGATTCATTAGACACAGACTTCTAGAAATGAAAGTAACCTTAGAGATCATCATTTTCGAGATGAAGATATTGAACTTGACAGAAGGACTGACCAAGCTAGGGGGTGAGGGACAAAGGTGCCTCAGCCAGTGTCCTAAAGCTGTGGTGTCAAACAAGTAGAAACAGCAGCTACTCAACCACGCATAAGGATCCCTACAGGTAGCACACTGACTGGGTTTTAAAATGTCGTATTTTCTATGTTTTATTATATTTTTATTTAGTTTGTTAGCTATTTCCCAACTTCATTTCAATTTGGTATGGGCCACACTTGAGACTGTTGCTGCAGGATGTCTGTCATTTTTGCTCTAAAGGACAAATATCCCCATGTGAATCTAGCCACAGGGTCAGTTGGATCTGTCCATGCATGTGCCTATGCAGGGAATTCAGCATTAACTGGAGGAACCTGTGATGGGGTGGGATAAGCCATGGGACAGGAGGCCAGGAGACCTGGATTCCGGCTCTAGCTCCACTGCCCGTTAGCTGTGGGAGCTTGGGCAAGTCATCTTTTTCTGGTTCTTAGTTTCCTCATATGAAAGAGTAGCTCAAGAAATTGTGGCATACCAAAGGGCTACAAAAATGTGCACACCCTTTGACCCAGCAATATCGCTACTAGGACTGTATCCCCAAGAGATCATAAAAATGGGAAAGGGTCCCACATGTACAAAAATATTTATAGCAGCCCTCTTTGTGGTGGCCAAGAACTGGAAATCAAGGGGATGCCCATCAACTGGGGAATGGCTGAATAAATTATGGTATATGAATGTAATGGAATACTATTGTGCCATAAGAAATGATGAACAAGAAGACTTCAGAGAGGCCTGGAAGGACTTATATGATCTGATGCCGAGTGAAAGGAGTAGAACCAGGAGAACTTTGTGCACAGCATTGACCACAGTGTGTGAGAGTTTTTTCTGGTAGACTTGGAATTTCGTAATAACGCAAGAACTTATTAAAAAAAAAAAAATCCCAATGGTGGTTTTCTAAGGCAAAATGCCTTCCACACTCAGAGAAAGAAATATGGAAGTCATTCGCAGAATGTAGCAGATCATGTTTGTGTGTGTGTGTGTTTTTGTGTATCATGTTTTGATTTGTTATATGATTTCTTCCATTTATTTTAGTTCAACTACATAGCATGACTATAGTGAAAACGTACTCAATAGGAAAGTATATGTAGAACCTATACAGAATTGTATGCGGTTGTGGGGAGGGAGTGGGGTAGTGGGGGATAGGTGTGGGGGGGAAAAAATCTTAATTTTATGGCAGTGATTGTAAAACATTAAAAAATAATAATAATAAAATTAAATAAAAAAAAGAAATTGTGGCATATAAATGTAATGGGCTATTACTGAATGTAAGGGGGAAAAAAAGCAAATATGAAGAATCCAAACATGGGAAGATTATAGGAACTGATGTAAAATGAAAGAAGCAGACTTTAGAAAACAATGTACATAATTACTACAGCAGTGTACATGTAAAAGAATCATCAAAATGGAATGGAATGCTACATAAGTATAATGACCAAGGCTGGTCCTGAAGAAGACTGGAGAGAATGGACCTCCCTCCTTTCACTGGAGAGGTGGAGGAACATGGGGGTGGCATGCTGTTTATCTGTCAGATGCCAATGTGTTGGTTGGTTTTGCTGAATTTTCTCTTTCTTTCCTAATCATTGTTACCTTTTCATTCTCCTCAAACCTCCACAGCTTCCCCTCCCCTCCCCACCTTCTCAGCTGAGGACTCTGTCTCGTATTTCACTGAAGACACTGACGTTATTTTCTGAGAGCGTCATCCTCTCCCACTTCACATCACTTGGAGGCGTTCTCTCACTGAATGAAGTAGTTCTTCTCCCTGCCAAAACAAACGCTTCTATGGGCCCACATGATCCCCGTCCATCCTGTCTTTTCCAGAAGATCATCCCCCTATCAAGCCCATACTGTACTCGTCAGTCTCTCCCTACCAGCTGCCTTCCCTGCTCCCAACAAACAAACACACCCATGTTTCCTCCAGTCTCAAAACAACCCTCATTTGGTATATCTATTCCTCCTAGCTTTCACCTTCTCCTTCCCTCCTTTGTGGCTAAACCCTTTGGGAAGGCTCTCTACAATGGGTATCTTCACTTCTTTTATTCTCAGTTTCTTAAGTCCATTCTGGCTTCCAAACTCATCCAACTGAAACTGCTCCCTCTCCAAAATTCCCAGCGATCCCTCAGTTGCCAAATCTAACAGCTTTGCTCAAGCCTCCTTTTTCTTGACGTTTGTGGTCTCTGACACACTGTGACCACCCTTGTTGTCTCTGAATTCCTTTGGCATTGCGCTCTCCTGGTTCTCACCCTACTTGTTGGATGGCCCCCCTTCTGTCTCCTTCGCTGCATTTTCACCCAGTTGGTGCCTGATAAACAAGATCAGTTTTGGTCCTCCAAGGCTCTGTCCCAGGCTCTACTCTCTTAACTCCTCGTGATCTCATCAGCTCCCAGGCTTCAGTGATCTAAAATCTACCTATCCAGCCCAACTTCTCTCCTGACCTTCAGACTTACAGATCCAAATGCCTATTAAACATCTTGAACTGCATGTCTTGTGAACATTTTAAATTCAGCATATCCAAAACTGAATTCATTATCTTTCTTCCCAAACTATCCTGTCTTTCTAACATCCCTATTATTAGTGAGGGTGCCACTATCCTCCCAGTCACTTTGTCTGAGCCCCCTATCCAATCTGTTGCTAAGTCTTATTGATTCTGCCTTTGTAACATCTCTCCTGTATGCCTCCTTCTCTCTTCTGAGTGAGGAGGCCTCATCTGGTGCAGGCCCTCACCACTTCACACCTGCACTACTGCCACAACTGCTGGGGGGGGGGGTATGTGTGTCTGCTTGCCGCAAGTCTCTCTTCTCCAGTCCATCCTCCACTCAGCTGTCAAAATGATCTTCCTAAAGCACAGGTGTGACTGTGTCACTCCACTATTCAGTCAACTCTAAAGCTCCCTATTTCCTATAGGAACAAATGAAAAACCCACTTTTGGCTTTTCAAGCCCTATCATGACTTGGTCCCTTCTTCCTTTTCAGTCTTCTCCTACTTTATTCCCCATCCATGAACAGTATGACCCAGTGATGTTGGCCTCAGTGTTTTTTAACACAAGACACTCCATCTTTAGAGTCCATGTGTTTCACTGCCCATGTCCCAGACCTAGAATTCTCTTTTTTTGTCTCTGCCTTGTAGCTTTCTTGGTTTCCTTGAGGTTTCAGCTGAAATTCCACCTCCTGCAGGAAGCCTCTTCCATTCCCTCTATTATCTGCAAATGGTGTGTGAATACACACATACACATGTATTCATATATGTATATACACATACATACATATAAATGTATATATGTATATATATATATATATATATATATATATACACATATTTGGTAAAAGCTGTTTTTGTGCTGCTTTCCTCTTTAGAATATAAGCTCCTTGAGGACAGGGCTGTTTCTACCCAGCTTTGTATCCCCTGTGCTTGCCACAGTGACTGGCACATGGTAAGTACTTCATAAATGCTTACTGACTTAAGTTGACTTGGAAAAAGGTTCAGTGAGTAGGGGAGGGATATAAAGAATATGATGCAAAAACAAAAGCAAAAAATGAAAAGGAAGGGAATAAGCATTTGTAATAAATGCCTGTTCATTGACAGTTCTTCTGAAGAAGGGAAGCTTAGAAGCTAACTGGGTGTCAGACCCTGTAGGTATCAAGGATACACACACAAACAAGCAAGACTGTTCCTGCCCTTGAGGACCTTACACTCTAATGAAAGACCACAAATCAAAGGACACTAGGAAGGAGAGGAGGCAATCAGGAAGGGGCTTAGAGGACTAGACTTTAGGTAAGAGAAGGCAAATGCTCACCTCTCAGAGCCAGGAGGCCTAGGGGAAGAGTCTGAGATTTCAGGAGAAGGGATATAAGGATAAGGATGAGGGCTGAGGAGCAGACAGCATGGGAAGAAGATGGCTAGGAAATGGTGTGGAAGCCTGCACTCCAGAAAGACTAGGCAAAAGCTCAGTTATCAGAGCTGGGGAACCCAAATGAGGAGTCCAAGTTCTAGTGAGAGGGAGAAGAGGATGATAGTTGGAGAGGAGACAGCTAAGAAGATGAAATGAGTTGTCCAATATCACACAGGGACCAAACACAAATGAGATTTGAACTAGGGGCTTTAGGCTACAAATCCAGGGTTCTTTCTATTACACAGTTTTATTTACTTCTAATCAATAAACAAACACATATGTTGTTGTTCTGTCATTTTTCTGTTGTGTCCGACTCTCCATGACCCCATTTGATATTTTCTTGGCTAAGATACTGGAGTGGTTTGTCATTTCCTTCTGCATTTTACAGGTAAGGAACTGAGGCAAACAGGGCTAAGTAACTGGCCCAGGATCACACAGTTAGCAAGTGTCTGAGGCCAAATTTGAACTCAGGGAGGTGAGTCTTCCTGACTCCAAGCCCCACCCCCTATCCATCATGCCACCTAGCTGCCCTAACAATAACAAACTAATCAATGAATCAATAAACAAATACAAATGATTATTTTCAGATGCCTTCTTATAATGATGAGTGAGAGGGGGTTAGGCAACCGAAGTGGAAGGAAGGATGAACAGTGATGGAAGACAAACTTTTCAGATCTAACAATTTTGCCTGAGATCATAGCCCTTAGTCTTTCACTGGGCAGGGACAAAGAAAAATGCGAGGAAGCATTTTTGGCACATATGGCTTTGAAGGTTCATCAAGTGAGCTAACGTGCAGAACTTTGCAAAGCTTAAAGCGTTATATAAATGCTATTTTTAAAAATAGCTTAACTTGCCTGGTTTATAGAGGGTTTTTTAAAATGAGTTTAATTACAAAGAAATTTCATTTTGAGAGGACTTGTTAATTATGGTATCACTGAATCTGAGCATTCTGGTTTTATTGCAGTTTCACACACACGATATATGAATATATATACACACATATAATAACAATAGGGGTACGCACACATGATGCAAATGTATGCATACAACACTCTTAGCTACCTCCATACCTCTCTTCGCTGAGCACTTAGTGAGCAAGGACGTGATGTGAGGCACTGAACACAAGTAGTGATGAGCACACCCAATCACCTTCCAGGTCCTCTGAGGATGACATCAATCTTTTGTCCTTCCTTGCTAAAATAAGGACAGCTGACTTTCATATTGCACTCGCTATGTCCAGACACACCACTGGCCTCCTTCACAGGAACTCCCTTCTAGGATAAGAGGTTCTCAAATCCTACCTTTATCAAAAATGGAGGTAAAAATGGTAGGAACTCTTCTTCTCACCACATCATGTATTTCACATGGTCCAGAATAAGGATCACACCCATCTATACATTTCACTGTTATCAGGGCAAAGGCTGAATTTTTACCTTCTTTATCAGTTCTCAGAGAGGGCACAGCTATTTACACACGGTGGAAGCTGTTATCTATCACATATAGTACAGAGACAGCAGTTCTAGAGGGAAAGCCTGTATCTTCTCCACGCCTTTCATACAGCCCAGAGAGGTGTGTCCCATGTCACTTGATGGTGCTAGGGAAATAAGAATCTCTTGGAACATATTACACTGACTATACTATTAGGCACTTCTAATAGTAACTCACATTTCCTCACTGCTTTAATATTTTCAGGGAACTTTCTTCATAACAACTCTTTGAGGTAGGTAACGTAAATATTATTACATTATTTTATAGATTTGAGAAATGAAGCTCAGAAAGAAAGTGACTAGTTTAGGGTCACACAGAGACAGAAATATACCACAGTGTATTGGAAAGAATGATGACTCAAGTCAGGGGATCCAAATTCAAATCCTGGCTCTTTCACTTACCTTGTATAACCTTGAGTCAGCTACTTAATCTTTCTAGTTCTCAGTTAGCTCATTTATAAAATGAAAGGGTTGGACTGGATGAATGAATGAATGAAAAGCATATATATATCACTATGGTAAATGCTGGTTGATTGACCAAAGCCTATAAAATCTTTTAGGCACAAGTCTTTTAAGAGAACTGAATAAATAAATGTTAATTGACTATGAACAGGACAAAGTAATTCTTATTATCCTATCTCTTTCCCTTTTCACAAGTGTACTAAAATTAAGGGATTTTTTAAATTTATAGACTTAGGGTTTATGACCATTGTACATTAACTAGGATTATAGGGCATAACTTGAAAATAGTGCTCTAGTTTAAAAACAACAATAACCCCACAAAAGGAGGTATTTCTTTTGCCCCTAATAACTTGGGCAAAATTTCTACTTTAAACATTTTATTTTAAGGCTTGGGCATTTTTCTTTTGTTTTTATAAATTTTGTCCCTGTTGGATCCCTTGGTGGGTTCTTCAATTTTCCTTCCTTTGTGTATCTTACTTTTACAAACAAACCTTTAAAAAATGAGTTCTTTCCATGTCCCTTGTGAAATAAAAGGCTTGTAACTCTGCAGTTGTCAATGGATACCACATTATCTCCTTGCTTTTTAGAATGGGGGGAATGATAATGTTTATTCACCCCCTCTTCCTTCAACACTAATAAGACTTGGAAAAGGCAGTAGTCAAGGTCCCATAAATGACTGAGAAGAAGACTTTTTAGTGCTAATGGGATAGGGTCTTTTCAATTTAAAATCAGCTTTCACCTTACAAATAAGGCACTCCTAATGGCCATTAGATCTGGCCAAAATTAGAGGAGTGATTTTTGTTCTCTGCCCACAGAGGGCATTGGGGAGCAGGCCGCAGAGACCCTAAAATGAGAGACAATAATTTTTACTGAACCTTAATGTGATTCTGTCAATTCACAGACATTTATGAAGTTCCTATATTGTGTGAGGTAGTATGGCTACCAAACCAAAATGAATCAGTCCTTGTTCTGTAGGAGCTAAAGGTTTGCTGTTAACCATCTGAGGAGGAGAGCATGAGAAGACATGCCGGCAGGGCAGCAGTCTGGCCATGGCCCCGTCTCTCACTAGCTTCCTTCCAAGAGCTGGCTCTGTGGGTTCTCTAGCCCCCCAACACATACCCAGGCACATGGACTTACTTCATCTCCAAGGTGACCTTTCATAGTGACCTGTTTTTAGTCCTGCCACATAAATCACATGGATCTCCGTGGATTCTACTCTTTTCAAAACTATCTTTTTTAGGTTCAAGCCAGTGCTCAGCAGAAAGTACAACTGCTCTTCAAGACTTTAGCCATTTTAGGGGACAAAGTAATGACTTGTAGATCCCATGTTAGTTATGATCCAAAGTGCCTCATTTAGCCATATCAGGTTCCAGGAAAAGCAAAATCTTTTCTGTTCTTTAAGTGATCAACACTAGAATGACACAATAGGAATTTGCATGTAACCTTTCTTTTTCATTTCACTAACTAGATTCTGTTTATATTTTGGTTCAGTTTGTGGTCTTCTTATTAATTAAAATTTAATCTTCCAAGTCAAGGGTCAGCAAACTATGGCCAGGGTCACATCTGGGGCCTGTTTTTATGTGACTAGTCAGCTAAGAATGGTTTTTATATTTTAAAATACAATTAAGCTTTATTTTAAAATGTAAAAACCACTCCTAGCTCTCTCTTCCTTGCTTATGACTAGACATGGCTTAATGTCATTCTAAGTGCTCATTTCTGGATAGTTCTTCCTTCAAAATCAATATCTTAGCTCTTTCTTTGCCCTCTTCTTTGAACCTTGTTTTCTAGTGCTATTTTAACATAATGGTGTTTTCATCTGATAATAATGTTACTCAAGAGGCAAAATGGCATTGTGGGTAGAGGGCAGGGCTTGGAGCCAGCAAGATCTGGGCTCAAATCATGCCTCTGATCCATTCTGACTGTATGATCCAAGGCAAGTTACACGTAACCTCTCAATGCCTTTGGCAGCTCTCCAGGAGGTGAAGTCACAATCAGAGAATGTGCCAACCTGCACTGGTAAGAGGGAGTTTCCTATAGAAGTAAAATTAGAGGCTCTGTCCTTATTCTTATCCTATCATTCACATTACTCATCACCAGCTGTGAACCAATTGCCACGTGCCGTGCAGTCAAGCCAGGAGAGCTGAAGCAACAAGGCCCCCAGAGGAAGAAACAGGATGTAGAACATCCCAAGCAAGTCAAACCCCACTGCCATCTTGACCACCAACTGCCTTCAGGCTCTGAAGAAAATATCCCAGGACCTGAAATCCCAAAGCCTTGGGAAGAGCCCTGCTTCCAGCCTTATGCCCTCAGCCATCATCCTGTGATTTCTGTGGAGAGGAAGCCTGGCAACCACAGCCAATGAAGATCAAGAAAGGAAAGCTCTTGCCACTAAAGCCTCTGGCACCAAAAACTGGTAGGATTCTATCACTGGGAATCACATTAAAGAGGAGGCATCATCATCTGTCTGCTGCTAAGCCCTAAAGACCAGGAGACATTTTCACTTAACTTGTGTGAAACCTTCTATGACTTTTTAATTTGTATCTTCCTTTCTCCTTCCTTCCTTCCTTTTTCCTTTCCTCCCTCCCTCCTTTCTTCCTTCCTTCCTTTCTCCCTTCTCTTCCCTCCTTTCCTCCTTTCCTTCTTCTTCCTTCCTTCTATCTCCTCTAGACTAAAACAATTGACAGTGGAAGGCACCTTCTCTTCCCTTTCGCTTTAAACCTCTCTTTCTTCCCTAGGAATCACTCACATTTGCAGGCATCTGGAGCAGAGAAGGGTCTCCGAAGGTCCCGATAGAAGCCTGGCTTGCATCGCTGGCAGTGTTGGCCTTCTGTGTTGTGCTGACAGTTGTCACACACTCCACCACTCCGATTTCCTGATGCTTCCCATACATCCTTGTCAAAGTGACATGTGTCAGCATGGCCATTGCATTTGCAGGCTGGGAAAAAGGAGAGAAGGAAAGTACATGATGAAAAATGAGATGAAAACGTCAGCTGTGATAAGGCTTTTAGAAACTAAGAGCATTAAAGGGTAGTCAGGGTTAAGTGGGTACCTGTTTTTAAAACACTGAAATTTCAAGACCTTTTTATGTTCTAAGGAAACTGACAAAGTTAAAATTTGTTTGTTAAGCAAAGAAACTGAAGTATCACTAATTTTAAGGGTGGAGGTTTTTATTAGAGAGGAAATTCTACAGATCAAAATGTCTCACTTTGCTGCAATGAGCTGCAAAAATCCTACAATGATCATGGTCTCTCTCTGGGCATCCCTTGGCCCCATTCAGATTGCTTTAATTGGCAATCAGTTTAACCAGTTAACAGCTTGAAAACTAGTGCAACACAACCACTTATGAAAGAGATACTGACCTACTGATTGCTCTGTCCTCAAATTTTCATTTGGCCCTCTTCTCAGGATCTCTCTTTTGCCTGAAGAATCTACCTTGTCTTGCATGCATATGTAAGCATGCCTTATCTCCCAGATTAGATGCAAATTGCAGGAGGGCAAGAGTCATATCTATTTCATCCCAGTATCCTTGATGCCTAGCTCAATGGCGTGAATATAGGGCCTTAACAGGTACTTGCTGAACTTGGACTGACCTAAGTAACACTCAGGAGTTACTTCCAAAAGTTCTAGTCAAAGTGCAACAAATATAAATACTGATTGTTCTTGGAATACTATGTCTGAGGTACAGCTGAACTACAGAGTATTAGGCTAGAGCAATCAAATTCCTTCAGAAACTACAAGTTCTCATTGTAAGCCAGCTACCCTATCTCTCAAGTATTAATTTCCCTAGAAATATTTCATAGATTATCTTTCAAAAGACTCAAGAAGCACACTCTCTTTTCTTCTTATTAACGAACTTAAATGAGCAACTGGTTTCTATGGGAAGGGCTAGAACGGCACTTTAGGAAATGGGGAAAAATTCTTTAGATTAGTTTAAGTGATTTAGAATAAAAATATAAACTTCCTCATTGACTGCAATTCAGCTTTAAAATATTCTTGCCATTGTTTTTTCAGTGTTTTCTTGATATATGATGGTACTAGGTCAGATTCTTAATTTGAAAAAAACTCTAAAATAATATGATAAGGAACATATATAGATACCATAATGATTTCAGATATATAGTTAAGGGCAATCGTTAACATTTTCTATAAACAAAAATAAGAGTCATACTCTTAATTGATGCCTGAAAAGATAGGGCTCACAATATCTAGCTTTAAATCTTAGAGATACTAGGAAAATCTAAGTTTTTGTCAATACCAGGACTTGGTGGCCAGTGTTTGGGACAGGCTGAGGCTGGGACTCTGAGAACAGATAAATCTGCCAAAATAAGGTGAGCGATCCTGATAGTGAACACCAGGAGGGAATCCAAACAAATGGTTGGGGAATGTAACAATAAACAGCACGCAATGACTAAAGTAGACAGACGAATGGTATGGGGAGAGCAACACTGGGTAAGAGGAGAATATTCCCGCAAACAGGATGAGTATAGCACCAGCACATCCAGGTGGAAGGCAGTGAGTAGGAGGAAGCAGGGAGGCAATCAGTGTGAGGAGATTTTGTAGCAGGAAACAAGGAGCTAGCCCAAGGGGACAGGTGCAGGGCTCAGGGCTTTAGTACCTAGTGAGAATAAGGCCTCAGGGTTGTAGGACCAGATAGAAAGAGAGAGATATAAGAACAGCTGAACTAGACAGGGCTCTCTCACTAGTACTGGGCTAACAAGGTGAGGGACTTAGTCACAGTGAACCATCGTGAGAGCTTGGGTTCAAAGTAAGCCACAGTAGAACCAGTGTGGACCACATGCCTACTCCTCTGCTTGGCCCCTAAAAGGCATTTAATAAATGCTTGATGAAAGAATCCTGGATTGTTCTTCTCTGTAGGAGAATAAGATCAAGCTACCTACAGGAATAGGTCTGATTTTTGGTGTTAATTCAACTCCCTAAAGAGAAATTAGCCCCAACTATAGAGGAAGCATTAAGGAATCATAATCCTGGTCATCACACTTGCAGTCACAGCCTAGAACAAATGCTTTAGTTGGAGATGTCAAGCCCCCATCAGCAGCTGGCAAACTGCCCAGGTCTCTGTGATCATCCTGTTTGGGCTCCGTGTGTTATTAACCATTGCTATAGGCTGCTCATTTATGACCTTCATTAGGAGTTCCCTTAACAAAAATAAAAATAAAAGAAGATATTATTCCCCTAGGGATTATGAAACTTACAGAATAATTTTAAAAGTACAGTAGTTTGACTAAGCTGGAAAAATTGGAGGTGAAGCTGCAGAAGTGGAACAAGCGATGGTTGGAGCTGTCATGGTTCACCCCCTCCCCAGCTTCCTTCCTTGACCACCTTCTCAGGGTTGTCCCTGGGGAAGTGCAGGCTCACTCATGGCTGCCCAGGAGAGGGTAGCACAGTTTATCGTTTGGAATCTGGTTTATCATTCAAAGTACCCTTGGCGAAATCTTTTTCTTTGTCTAGGACACTATAGCAGCTTTGATCACATACTTAATATATCTAGCCAGCCTGCTTTACAAAGCCAATCAATTAATTCAAAAAGTATTAAACAAGAGCCTTTTAAGTGTTGTGCACTCTGCTAGGCCCAAGGACATAATACAACAAAGCAATACCCATTCTTTAGGAGTTTACTTTCTCATGGGGTGAACAAGGACAAAATAAGTAAAAACAGAATAAATTAAAAACAAGGACACACAAATAAATAGAAACAAATGAAAGAGGCAACAGAGAACTCTCCTCAAAGCCAGGAAGACCTAGGTTAAAGACCTAACACTAAGATACACTGTGCACTGTGACCTTGGATCATTCATTCCATATCTCAATGTCCTAGGAAATTCTGCAGAACTATTTGCAAAGTAATAGAAAGAATGAGAACCAGTGTTCTATAGCACTTCCTTTTTAAACATTATTGCATTTTATCCTCAAAAGAACCTTGGAAGGTAGGTGGTTTTATTATCCTCATTTTACAGATAAGGAAAATGAGACAGAAAGAAATTGAAGTGACTTGTCAAAGGCCACGCACTGAATAAGTGTCTGGGACTGGCTTTCAACTTGGATCTTCCTGATTCTGGATCTAGCGCTCCCTCCCCTGCATCACTCATTGGATCAGCCTTGCTTGAGGAAGTTTCGTCACAAGGAGTGAGTTCCCGATACGAGTGAAATTACAGGTCTCCTCTCTCTCTGTACTCTTAAGTCTAAAGTAGGGAGAGCAGTAGCAGTGGGGGAGGGGGAGGAAAATCTTCACCAGAAGGTTATGCTTCAGTTGTGAGTTGAAGGAAAACATGGGCTCTATGGGGCAGAAGGGAGGGTGTCCAAGCATGGGGAGAAGCCAGGACAAAAGAACAGAAATGGGAGATGGGACGACTCTTGGGAGGAGCACAGAGCGGGCCAGCTTGGCTGGACTGGAGAGTGCTGGAGGAGGAATGAGGTGCAATGGGGCTACGAACACAGGCTGGGGCCAGGTTATGAAGGGGTTTATTCTGTATCCCTGAAATGATAGGGACTGAGCCTCTCCAGATATATAGGCCTGGGAGTTATTGGCATAGAAGGCGAATTCAACCCTAGGGAACTGGTAAGGCCACCGAGAGAGTGGAGAGAGAAGAGGAGGGCCTAGGACAGACCCTTGGGGGAATACCTTGGGCATATTTGGAGACAAGGGAAGGAATGAGGTTGGAAATTAGAGAAAGAAGATGACTGAGATTGCAATTTGCTGGAGAAGAGAGGAGATGAGATCAGTGGGGTCAATGTTACCAAGGAGAGGGCCTCATTTTCAGTGACTGTAGGAAAGGAGGAGAGAGTGCAGAATGATGGCAAGGGATCTGAGAGTAAATGACAGTGAAGAATTGAATTGGTTAAATAGAGAGTTGAGATTTGGAAGGGGGAAATATTAAGTGAAAATTGGGATAACTCTATTAAGAAAGTACAGAGGAGTAAAAGGGTTGAAGATTTTGATGAGCGTGAAAAACAGGTTTAGGAGGGAAGAGGCATAAAGAGAGATGGCATGATAGGAGTTTACGATCCCATAAAGGGATGTCAGAGCTTTTGACTGAGGAAGTGCAACACTTGTGTTCTGATGGAGGAATCCACGGTATGACCCCCATCTCCATGAGGTTCAGGTGGAATTCATAGGATTAGTACTGGGCTCCCGCAGTGGATCTCAGCAAAGTCCCCCATTCCAAGCAGAATGGGTAGCCTGGAAACTTTACAAACAGTGCCAGTTCTTGGTGGTTGAGAGGTGCCACAGGTTATGTTGGAAGAAGCTAGAATCATCTGTCTCCCCCCACCCTGTTGTCTCTGAAGACTCAGGAGACATGAAGGCTTCTGCGTGTCTCGGATTTGTCACTTACTTACTTCTGCACTCATTCGGGGCCCCCGTCTTGCCGTCTGCAGCCTGCCAAGGCCAGTCGTTGTAGAGGGGGGCACAGCGCTGGCAGTGGGAGCCTGCAGTGTTGTGCTTACACGTACACTTTCCATGCACCTACAACAAAAATAAACCAGAGCCATGACTGCAGGGGTGCCAGGGAAGAGAGAGCTTCCCACAATCTAGGCCACAGTGTCTGGCTCTCCCCTCTTGATGTTTATTTGTTTTGAAGGATTAATTGCAATCCCAGCAGATCCTGTGTTCAGTGTATTTGGGGATTTTTGAAGACTGAATAGCACCTTTTTTTTTTTTTTCTGATTGTTGGATGTGTGGTCCTAACTTGTATGTCATGAACACAGCCATTTTTCAGTGTGTTAATCCAGAGATCTGTAATCAAGCCAACCAAAAAATATTTACTGAGTATCTACTATGGGGAAGGTATTAGGCTTGGGTGAGACAAAGAAATACATATTGTTGTTACTGCTACAGAAGTACTAGGGGGATTCTGAGGAGGCTGGAGTAGCTAAGGATGGTTAGGAGAAATGGACTTGAAAAGCTAGAATTTCCAGAGGCAGAGAAGAGAGGGGGAGACATCACAAAGGGAGCGAACTGCAGGAACAAAGGTGTGAACATGAGGAAGCAGAAATCATCTTTGTGGAGAGCAGCCATTTTTTTAGCATGTCTGAAATGCTCTGAATGGACACAGGAATAACCCCTTAAGACCAAACATTGATGGCAAAAAAAAAGCTGGAATCTATATATGGCTTTAAGATTTGCAAAGCACTTTACTTCCATGTGATCCATGTGATTCATGATAACCCTGGGAGGTAGGAGCTATTATTACCTCATTTTATAGATGAGGAAATTGAGGCTGGAAAAGGGTGACTTGCCCAGGGTCACACCCCTAAGTCTAAGAGCATTCTATCTACTGACCTACCTTGCTGGCCCAAAATTCAAAACTAGATGAAAGGGTCTTAAGGTGAGATAGGGACCCTTAGAATTCAACCTGGAAACTGATGTCTCAAAATAACATACAGCTCTCACTAGTTCTCAGGGATCATTTTTTTCCTTGAATTTCTTTTGGCACCTTTTCTATGAAATTAGTGGTCCTTACAAGTAAATGTTCATTTATATTTAAAACTGCCATTAACCCAAAGAACCATATAATTATAATATGCTCTATAAAGTTAAAAAATATTACAGAATGTATGTGGAAATATCTGCTAGGCTCAAGAATTACTCTGATTCGAGGAACGCCAATCTAAATGTGTATAGCATGGAAAGCAAATAGTTTTTTCCTGGTATTCTTAAGATATGAGGAAATAGAGTCATCACTCTGAGGAGAGAGCATGAGGAGTGGAATGGCACTGGATCTAGAGTTAGAGAACCTGGACTGATCTTAGTGCTGTCAGTTACTAGCAATCTGACCTCAGGTAACTCACCTTCTCTCTTTCTTCATCTGAAAAATGTGGAGAATACCAGGTTATAGTGAAGAAAGTGCTTTTGCAAAAGTGCTATGTAAATACTAATTCTGTCATTGTTAAAGTTATTTTCTATTGATGTAACTGTATTGTGTGATACAGGGTTTCTCTGGCTGCTCTTAATTAGAATAATGCTCTATACTCAGCAAGCACTTAATATTTTTAAAAATAAATTTATTTGTTGAATCAACAGTCCCTTTATCCCTCAAGGGACAGAAAAAAAGGCTGGTTTTGTTTTGTTCAAATGGGAGAAATATGGACTAAGGTTGAGCAATAATATAACTCCACATGGTCAGGATGCTACAAAAGTCTCTTAAGTATATTTTAGAGATGGTCAGCTATCACCACTATCATGTTTGGCCACCAAACTGTAGCCCTTAAGACTCATTCCTTAAGGCTAAGCATCCCCCAGGGCTCTGTCCTGAGTCCTCTTCTCTCTCTAGACTAGTTCACTTGGCAATCTCATCAGCTCCTATGTATTCAATGACTCTCAGATATACTTATTCATCCTCAATCTCTCTCCTGAGCCAGTTAGCTGGCATAGTGGATGGAGTGCTGGACCTCAAGTCAGAAAGACCTGAGTTTAAATACAGCCTCAAACACTTACTAGCTGTGTGACCCTGGGCACTTAATTTCTGTTTGCCTTAATCCAGTGAAGAAGGAAATGTCCAACCACTCCAGTATCTTTGCCAAGAAAACCCCATGGACAGTATGGTCATGGGGTCATGAGGAGTTGGACATGACTGAATGACAATAAATAACCTCTCTCCTAGCCTCCAGTTTTACATCTACAATAACATAGGGGACATCTTGAACTAGATGTCCTATAAGCATCTAAAACTTAAAAAATGTTCCATACTGAAGCTATTATCTTTCCCCTTGACTCTCTTTTCTTTCTAAATGTGTATTATTATAGAGGCACCAACAACCTCCTCACACAGGCACACCCCCTCCGTGTCATGCTCTAGTCTCTCTCCTACTTCCCATATGACTCTGTTGCCAAGACCTAGTGATGCTCTCTTTGCAGAATCTTTTGCATACAGCCCCCTTCTTTCCTTTGACACTAACCACTCTGGTGCAGGCCCTCACCACCTCACCCTAGCCCATTACAGGAGCCTACTGGTTTTTCTCCCTGCCTCAAGTCTCTCTCCAATACAATCCATCCTCCACTCAGCTATTTAAGTGACCTTCCTAAAGCACAGGTCTGACCATGTCACCTTTCCTATTCAATAAGCCCTTGTGGCTCCCTATTATTATTTCTGGGATGAGACAAAAAATCCTCTTCCACCTTTTCAGACTTACATCCTCCTCCCCACAATGCACCCTGTCATCCCATGACATTGGCCTCTTTGTTGTTCCTGCACCTGACACTCCACCTCTCAGCTCCAGACATTTTTGCTTCCTGATTGCCATGCCCAGAATGCTGTCCCCTCCTTATCTCTGCCTCCTGGCTTCCCTGGCCTCTTCCAAGCCCTTCCTCATGCTCTTTCATGCTAGAGTCTTGCTTAGGTTCATTATCTCCAATTTGTTTGTACAGAGCTGGTGCTTAAAAAACACTTGTTACCTGACTTCCAGACTAAACTCCAAGCCCTCCTCTGATAAGTACTAGCTGGGCTGTGAAGCTTAAAAGAGATAATCCATGTCAAAGTACCTTGATATAACCATTAAGTGGTATATGAAAAGCTGCAAGATGAAGCGAAGAGAGAGCTGGTTTTGGAGGCAGAAAGACCTGAGTTCAAGTCCACTTCTGATACATTCTGGGGTTGTGCGACCTGGGGTCAGTCATCTGAGCCCTCAGTGTCCCATGTAATTCTCTACAACTAAAACTTGCAAAGCATGTGTACTCTGTTGGATTGATGGAGGGAATGGCCTTGGTGGGAGTTCCCTAGACCAATGTAAACACAGTTCTAGACTCTCCTCTCTCCCCCAAAAAAGTGCTGCATAAATGTTGGTTATCACTAAGCTATGAATTTTCCTCTTTGTTCTCAGGTCCTCCTCACCCAGGTTACAGTTTCCTACTGAAGACCTAGCTCTTCTCAGACATGATTTTTTCATGTGCCCATGGGTTTGTGAGTATTCTCCGTACAAGTTCAGCCAAGCCCAATACCACTTGCTTCCATGTTTTTCAGCAACTAAAGTGCCCTGCCAAGCTGAACATGGGGGCAACTTCCAGAGCTTCTGATGAGTGAAAGTTATACCTAGGTATTTCCTTCTTCAATTTTTGCAGAGGTGTTTGGACCTGTTATTGCTAGTAGGTCTGTTTTTATTCGGCTTTTTCATTTATCAGGAATGAGAAGTAAATCGGTCTCATCATAGAACTTCTTTCTGTACCAATAAAGACCATACACTTTCATGTTGGGCTTTTGATCATTCAATGCTCTTTTCAAATAAAAGGGAATCTTGGAGAAGGAGACTGAATGAAAATTCTCTAAGGTTGAAGACCTGGGTATACTGAAGATAAAATGAGGGAGCTGGAGAAAAGCAGCAGAAAAGGTAGGGAAAGGAGAGGTGATCCAAGAACACAGCACTTACATCTTGACTTTGCAGTACCTGGCACATAGGAAGAGCTTTATAAATACTTTTAAAATTAGTCTCTGTTATGTCAAATCTGTTGAAATGACTGAGTAGAATTAGAGTCAGAATTCTTAGAATAAACCATATCTATTCCATCATGATTAAGAAGGGGCATCAAAGAGGGCATTGCTTAGGGAGGGCATAGGAGGACATGTTAACAGGGGGAGAAAATGAAATAAAGAATCTATAATGGGAGTAATCACAGGGATGGAATTCTCCTTCCCCATGTGCTCAGGCTTGACTATGCTGTATGAAGTATGGGTGCAGTCGAGTACTGAGCTCCTCAGCCATCTTCTGGTGAGCCAGGTATGCTCCACAGGGTGTGCCAAGGAGAGCAGTAGGGGGCTGGGGAGGTTAAGAGGGTTATGATTACTTGAACTAAAAATAGAATAAATAAATTTTACGTATCTCAAGCATCTTGACAAAGTCCCTCTATCACTAGAGAAATGAGTCAAATCTCACTGCTTAAAATTCCATTACAACTGCAATATTTATATAACAAAAAGATTTCCAAGCCACCAACACTATTTCATAGTGTTAGTTACACACAGCTGTTAAGTTGCTTGATGTAGCCACAGGAATGTCTGACAGGCTGTATCTGTAATGGGAATGATGCACAATAATAAAAAGGCTCTGAGAGCTCCCTGCCACCTCTTGCACAGGACCCATTAGTGAGCAGCTGCCAAACTGAGACAGGGCAAAGCCCTGTGCACAGAAGAGGTTAATGGAAGTAAGGAGCACATGGAGGGTAGAAGCAGCAGTAAAAGCAGCATGAGCTGATATGCCTAATCAAGTGGTGACTTCTTCCTCTGCCTCTATTTAGGAACCTAGAAAGGGTCCGGGACTGGCCGGCTGACAGAGAAACTTGTTTCCATGGGGTTGAGCAACTTATCTTTAGCTTAGCACAGTACTCAAAAAAAGCAGGGCAGAACCAGGGACCTCTGTTCCCATCCTGCTGAGGCTGCTCCCCTTCTTGTCCACCTGTATGCATCAGTATTACTCCAACTGAGTGGTCCATGAGGTCTGGGTCCCAGGAACAGTATCTTGTCTTTGCATTTCTAGGGAAAGCGGAAGTCTTGAATCAGGTCCTTCTTTGTTGAGGGGGTACTCAGAGGAACTGGCCCACTGACCTTGTTTTTATTAGAGTGGGAAATCACCATCATGATGATAAGTGACCCCAAACTAGGCTGACATGCCTTTTGTCTCAAGTGCGGCTCTACGGTCCCTCCTTCCCTCACCATCAGTGTAGCACCCTGACACATATTTCAAGAAAGCCCTGATACAACAAAATCTTAATACAAGAAAGTAAACTGGAGAGTACCTTATACTCTGTTGTTATAGAATCTGCCATGGAATCAGATGGTTTTCTATTGAAAAGACTTATTTATGAAGGGAAAGTAATAAAGGTTGACATTTGCAGGATTCTTTAAGGTTCAGAGAACTTTACATGCATTCATCATTTTATCTTCACTCCACCCCTGTGAAGTATTTAAAAGCTCAATTTTACAGATGCGCAATCTAGGCTGAGGGAGGGTCAGTGACCCACGCCTGGTGAAGTAGCTAGTAAATGTCTGAGGTGGGATTTGAACCTGGTGTCTCCTGACTCCACCACAGACACTGCCTCTATTTTGCACATAATAAATATCAACTGAGTTTTTGTTACGCTCTTGTACAATAGTAGAGTTTTATAGAACCTGTTGCTGTCAGGGACCTCAAAGCTATCGGACTCAATCTCCTTACTTTTAGGTATGAGCACCATAGAACGGCACCTCAAACAATCACCATAGCATCTGTCCCTGCCCCCACCATCTGACTAAAACCAATCAATCAATACTTATTGATTAACAACTAAATACAAGGTACTATGGTTTCTGCTGTGGGGAACACAAAGAAGCAGAAGGCACAGACTGCCCACAAAGGACTTATGATCAATTTGGGAAAGGAAGACATGCAAGAAAAAGCTTATTAACAACACAAGGTAAGAAGTGATTAAAGTCCAAATAAGGCAAGAAAATGATAGCAGAAAGTTCAGAAAAGGGAGAACTGGGTGGAGGGGATAGAATTTGAGCTAGACTTCGAAGGATGGGGCAGCAATCTCATCAGCAAAGAAGGGCAGGGGGCAAGGGAGAGTACATGAAGAAAGTAAAGGCATGAAGGGGGAATAAAAAAAAAACCGGTACTGAGAAGTTAGCTTAGATTGAGATGGTAGAGAGCTCTGAATACCAAACTAAGGATTTGGGACTTTGTTGGGAAGAGCCATTGAAAGTTTTTGAATATGGGAGCAACACACATCTTTCTTTAGCTCTTCCTTTGGCCCTCCTTTACACTGTCTCTCACACTTCTCTCTTTTCATTTCTTTTCTCCAGTCTATGCCCCAGGATTGTGAATGGACTCCAAAGGCATAAAAATGGTAATCAAGGTTTAAAAAGTATCTGACTCTTTTTATTATCTCCATCTTGTACCATTTTTGATCTTGGATTTGTCTGGTCTCTTTTTGCTTAAGGGTTTGTCTTAGGCTATGAATTCCAGGCTTGGGAGGCCATAGACATCCCAGACATTGAGGGTCACCTCATCAAACATTCACACGTATCACGAGATGCTGAAGACGGGGTCATTTCCCTCCCTCTCTCCCCACTCCCACCCCCCAGGGAGGACCTCAGAGCATTCCCTTGCTCCCACATGCTGAGGATTTGGAGAAACCTCCCAGGGTCTGAATAATGTCTGCCCAGCAAATTTTTTTGCATACAGAAAAATTCAGGGAGCTGTCATTTTGACAAGGTACCAAAAATAACTGTAAATCATTACCTAGAGTATTTAAAACAAGAAATCCTTCCTCAGCGATACAACTATTGCTGTTCAAGCTTGAGAGATCACCCACTATTTGATGCTCGTGAAGAATGTGCAAGTAAAACTAGGTCTTCATTGAAAAAAAAGTCACTTCACGAAGAGAAGACCTTGAGTATATTAAACTGATCTGACCTGGTCCACAAATAACCAGAGAAGGATCAGGTAAATGGGGTTAGGTAAATAATGCCTCAGACTGGCCTTATTAAGTATAGCTACTGAAGAACTCTGGGTCTATCTGTAGAGTTGCAAGGTTTCAGACCTAGTTTAATGACCCAATTGCAATTCCCTTTTGTTATCAACATTCTTTTATATCCTGTAAGTTCTTTAAGCCCCTTGTTACACTGGGAATTTTTTCTTCTTCTCTGTTGATGTGAAAAGTATCCCTGCCCAAATCCAGTAGAGTTCATTTATTACTAACTGATATCCTATGAAAGAGAGCTAAGCGTCCCATAGGTGTCTGTTCTTGTCAGACTACAACTGGACTGTCCATTCAACAAGCACTGGAGAAGCAACTAAGCAACTATGTGCAGGGCAGGAACTGTGATTTGCATTTTGGGGTAGACAAAGACAAGAGGGAGGCCTTGCCCTTCAGGAGCTTAACTTCTACTAGGAGGATATAACCTGCTCCTGCATAAATGTGGGCAAAGTAAATTCAAGAGGGAGATAATGCCAGCCACTGGGGGAAGTCAGGGATTCTTCTAAGGTAGAAGTGAGAAAGAAGGGTATTCCAGGCATGGAGGACTCTGTATGCAAAGGCACGGAGGTGCAGACATTATGAACAACAATTAGGCTAGTCTGACTAGAACAGAAAGTCACGAGAACTCATCACCAGGGTCAACTGCTATGGCTGAATACTGTATTCAGTTATAGGCTCCCAATTTTGGGAAGAACATGGATAAATAGGAACATTCCAAAGTAAGGCAACCGGGTGACTAGAAATCATATCATATGAGAGTTGGTTGAAAGAAATGGTTATATTTAGCCTGAAGGAAAAAAAGACTGAGGGTGGGGGAGAAGGGTTTGAGGTTGACAGACTTAGGGGGAGCAGTGGGTTGATAGTTATCTCTAAATATCTGAAGGGCTGTCAAGTGGAAGAAGGATTAGACTTAGTCTCTGTGGCTCCAGAGGGCAGAACTAAGACCAATGGGTAGAAATGAAAAGGAATCAGATTTCTCTACTCATTAGGAAGAACTTTCTGAATAAAATTGTTCAAAACTGTAATTATTTGCCTTATAAAATAGGGAGCCCTCTGCTACAGGAAGAGTTTAAGTGAGGTTAGAGAATGACCTATAAAGCATAGTGTAGGAAGCTACACTCTAAGGTCTCTTAAGGTCCCTTCTAACACAAGACTCTAGGAATAAGACTTTCTTCTCAGTTGTTTTTATAACCATTATGATAAAGACTCCTACAAGCTTGTGCCCAGAATATGGTAACCAGAAATCTGGTGTAAAGAAAAGAGATCCTTTAGTTCAAACAATATGTTTATTAATACTTAGCTACTTTGGTAACAGAGGCCATATGAAAGAGTCATGCACAGTTTGAAAGAATTATTTGGCTTTTCTGGGCCTCATTTTCCTTATTTATAACATAAGGCTGCTGAACTAGATCACCTCTAAGATGTTCCTTCTAGTTTTAAAGTTCTGAGCCTGAGTCTGCAGGTGAGGGTAGGATAACTTTCCTAGGAGTGAGGACTGAGGGAACTACTCTAGAACCACTTCTGAGTGGAGAAGAATTGCTGAGGCACAGCAGAAGTCCCATACTTTTCCTACAATTAACCCCAGACTGTACCAGTTAAAATTGTATTTTTCAGTATCCCATAAAAAGCATATACAGTTTCATATTTCTCCCTTCTAACCCCCATGGTTGCCATTGAGATGTGCCCTGTATATGCCAGAATGACAGTAACTACACCACTCAAAATGGCAACTCATTTTTCTCAAACATTATAGCACATATTTCTCTTTCCCTACTCTAGTCTACTTTTCAGATTGTCCTTGAACCAGAATGAAGACTTTTCCAGCCAGTAACCAGTGTTAAAAACAATCCCTTTCTGGCTTCCAGGATGTTACCCTTTCTTTTGATAATGATTTATGCTACAGAAATTCGCCAAAATAGGATTAGAAAGGCTGGGAGCCAATGTGGTCTATGTTCCTGGAGAATTTAACAGAATTCTTTCAGGACTAGACATAGAATAAATTTCCAAGATCTTTTCTAGGAAAGATGTAGGATCATTGGGTCTCAGAACTAGAGGTGGAGAGATCTCAGGGGCCAACTTGTCTAACCCTCTCATTTTAAGGCTCAGAGAAGATATAAAGAGATGACATTCAAATGTTTTTGGAATGGATTTCCCACTTGTTCCCCTATTGAAAACTATAATGGAAGTGAAGGGGGATATATTATTTGCTTTATAACCAATTTTTCAGGAACATATCTAATACGTAACATCAGGTCATGAATTCATGTTATTACTGCACCAGTCTCTGTTCCATGTTGTTTTTATTCATTATGTTGTCATCTGGAATTCCATGTAAAATATCAATTTCTTTATTCCATATTAACATTAGAATTTCAAGAAATGGAAGATGGGAATGGTGCCTTATCTATATCTCCCACCACCAAATGCCTATTTAAAGATCACTTTAGCAATTCATGAACTGCCATCTTATGAGAACAAATTATTTAAAACTAGGAAATATCTAACCAATAACTTGGATATGATGTGAATTGGGAAAAATATTTTTAAAAGAGGCAGTGTGCTGTGAGAAATTCTCAAACTTTTATTGAGGAAAATATGCCTTTTTTAAACTAGGAGTTTGCACTTATGATTTAACAGAAGAGAGGGCACAATGGTGAACACTAAAAGCATAACTGAGACTAAAGGCAAAGGCTGCTTGAGACACCTTGAGACACCGTAGAGATCAACAGTGAGTATCCAAAATACTTGTCTATTAAGATGATATGTGGAAGTAATAATGTAAACAACTGAACGATGCTCTTTTGTGTGATTCTAGAGAAAATGGTTTTTGTCAAGACCATCTGGGCTGCAAAAAAAATAAAGAGAGTCCTAGGGAAAAAATGATATTATGGTCAAAGTAATGGCTTGTTCATAGTTTCCCAAATCTCTCTCTCACTATCCATCACTGAATTAGAAATTCCACTCAAGATTTGATTCCTTTGAGTCTTGTAGACTCTTTTGTCATCTAGAGTAATTTATTAAAATGCAAGTACCCCAGGAAGGGGAACATCTTAAACCACTAACTGCTTTGTTTATATCCTTGAATATAACACCTAATCTTTGTATGGCAGAGACAGAAATTGTAAAAAGAGAGGAAAAACAGAGGGGGGAAAGATGATTAAAAAGCAAGATGAAAAGATGTCAATGAAAACCTTTGCCTACCTTGAAATTTTGCCTAGGACTGGTCCTGGTTAGATGACTTGTGGATCAAGTGGATGTAAGTAAATTTTCTCAATAAAGAGAAAAATTTCAGTGTGGGGTTTAGAAAGCCTCCACAACCATTCACATGATTGACTCTGTCCAGAATCTGACTTACTGAGTTTGATATCACCTTTTTTCACTTTACTAGGAAGTAAGAATCCTAACTGGATATTCTACCAGGATGTCTTTATCAGATTGTCCCCTTGGGCTGCCTGAAGAACGCTTAACATTTTAAAAGGTTCCACTGTCCAGAGTATATTTTCTAAGGAGCATGTTCGTTGTGAGGGTTGCCCTTGTCTGCACATCTATTTGGGTAAGGAAGGCTTGAATAATTCTCATCTTGGTTTAAGAGTTGAGGTCCATTATAAATTCAGGTGAGCCCCCATCCAAATTACTGGTCATTCTTGGGAGCTCAAAGGTAGACTGCATGATACTCCTAAGGAGTGGGCCTTCTGGATCTAGATGACATATTTCAGTGTCTCTTAGGGGCAATTTCTGACCTTTTAGAAGTATTTATCAGGCCCAGTTCAACAGACATGAAATTTATTTTTAAATGTTAATCACAGAAGTGTGACTATTATCCTAATAAATGAATTTACAATCTGTTCTTCCCTACTGGGACCATTAACCCACCATATCTACATAAGCGATTACTATTCTTATCAGATAAGATTGGCAACATTTTAGGAACTTCCTCTCATGTAACAGAAGGCTTTTGTAGTCAATTTTTATTTATGTTATGAAGATGACAAATGATAATACCACGAATACCCTAATGTTTGAAATGAGTCCTTTTCAGAGTTAGCTTGCTGGCGTATTTCCATTTTTTCATGTACAAACGTCTGTATGCCCTAAAGCTTTCATTTGTATGTCCAAATGTCAGTTCATCTGATATGTGAATACTACTGGCATAGGAAACCAGGATCTCTAAGAGTACTTAGAAATAGTACAATCTTTTCCTCTCCACCAAAAAACCCTCCAAATCCCAAAACAAAAGAAACCCAACAGCCTTTTACATTCCAAATTAACTGGTACAAATTCAGAGTGCTTGAAACTGTTTGGTTGTAATATAATGGTTAGAATAAGCAACTACAAATCCAGATTTGTGGTTCATATAATTCAACGTATATCACAGCCCACTCCAGGAAGCGTGTGGGTTACTGCAGAGGTTCTTAAGTTGGGGTCTATGAACTTACAAAAAGTTTTTTTTTTTAAATTTCAATATTTTTTGGCTTCTGTGTGTTTTATGTATTTAAAAACATTATTTTGGGGGAGTCCATAGGCTTTAACCAGGCTGCCAAAAGGGTCAACGACACAAAAAAGCTAAGAACCCCTCATTAATGAATAGAGGCCTGGCCTTGGAGGGAGGACTTAGTGTGACTATTATTAGCGGTGTGACCATGGGAAAGTCTTTTCACCTTTTTTAGTTTCAGTTTCTAATCTATGAAATGCCTCTCAGCTTGAGTTTCATTATCTATAAATGGGAATAATAATTCTTAAAGTAGCTATCTCACAGGGATGTTGTGAGGGATAAATAATGTATATATATATAGAAATTGGCAAACTTTAAAGCACTATTATCTGCAGAAAGAAAAAAGCTAGAACTTGTCTAAGCACAAAGAAAATTTTGCTCAATACGTATGATTTAAAAAACAGGTCAATTAAAAGAGTACTTTTTTGTGCTTAAAACTTTTGGGGGTCTTAAAAACAGCAACACTTTAAAGTTAATAGATGAAAGAAGGTTAAAATATTGCAATGATTTTTAATTTACACCTACCTCAATAAAAGTGTTCTTAGAGTCGGGCATAGTTTGAATTCTGCGTTCCTAGGAGAAAACTGTGGGAAGGGATTCCTCACCCTTTGCTATCCTTTAAGAGAGCAAAGAAGGGGCCTACCTTTACTGGGCTTATTCGTATTGACAGCCAGAAACTCAGAAGTAGAAATGTCACCTCCTTTGGAAAACACACTTGTCAGATTGCCTTTTCCGTGTCTGTTTTGTTAATTAACAAATCATATTTCTGCCATGCCTTATTTTACTACACAAAGGGAGCTAATGATGCTTTCTATTCCATTTACTTGAAGATTTATTTTGAAAAATGCCATTTCAAAGTCCATGATTGTAGCTAAGCAAGTTTGAGTACTCTCCATTTTCAAGAACTTCATTCCAGTAGCTTCCTCTTTTTCAGGATCATCAGGCACTTTACCTTCCCTCTGGGCACTGTAATAAATATTTTTGCCATAAAAATGCAAATAGCATTGAATTGAAAATTGTAATGCCCAGGAGGGTTATGAAGATTACATTTAGATAAGATCACACTATTGCTTACTTGGGAGATTTTTCTGTTATTACTTCACTGCATAGACCTGTTCCTTATTTGCTCTTTGTGTATTATGTTACTAGGTGAGCATGTTGCATTTGCTACCTTTGTCAGAGCAGCTGAGCTGTGGAATAGGGCAGTAGCAGCTGGGAAGAGCCCTAGCAATGGTACCAACCGCCCCCCCCCCCCCCAACAACTCCATGTCTTTTTGGAGGCTGTACAGAGAAACAGACCCTCAGAGCTAGTATGTTTGCAAGGCCCAGTACAATCAACCACTAGTGCAGAGCTGATTCTCTCAGGAAGAGGAAGGGAAGAGCTAGATAGTGAGCTAAATGTGATCTCTTTGTGTTGAGGGAGTGTGGTTTCAGAAATCCATATTGTTCCTGAGTGGTTGCCCCTCGATGTCTTGATGATGTTCCTGGGGTAAGTCTTGTGCACCAGGCTGTGGCATGAACTAATACTGAAAGGTTTGATAAAAATACATTTGTCACAAGATGAGTATCACAAGTAATTTTTCTGTCCCATCAGCTTAAAAAAAAATACCTACCTGCATGCATTTATCAAAGACACATAATACACACATGTATCTAAGGATATGAGCCTAGAGTACAAGCACTTTGTGTGTATATTTGTGTGATGTGTTTGGTAAATTACTAAGGTGCTCACCTAGAATCACGAGGTCAGTGGCCCACCTGACTGGGTTTAGCACCTCTGCTACCCCCTATTTTTAAAAACCCAATTGGCTAGTAGTTCTCATGAATTAAGAAGCCAGTAAATGTCAGTTGCCAGGTGTCATGTATTGTAACTGAAATAGAATGTCATTCATTATGTATTTTAGTCACGTGGCCCACACATGTAGATTTTGGATGATGGCTGCCTCTGTGCACAGTACTAGATCCCAGGGTACCCATGTGTTGCTTTTTTCTGACCTAAGGATAGTAGCAGTTGATTTTGTTTGTTGTTTAGTCATTTTCTCAGTAACGTCAGACTCTTGGTGACCCCTTTTTGGGTTTTCTTGGCCAAGATACTGGAGTGGTTTGCCATTTCCTTCTCCAGATTGTTTTACAGATGAGGACACTGAGGCAAATAGGATTAAGTGATTTGCCCAGGGTCACTCAGCCAGTAAGTATTTGAGGCCATATTTGAACTTAGAAAAAGGAATCTCCCTGACTTTAGGACCTGTTCTCTAAACACTGTGCCATCTAGCTGCTCTTAATACCAAATGACAACATTGCCAATTTGTCTAATGTTTCTCTATTTCTTTGCTCTGAATCTCCTGCCCTGGGCCTGGAATAATCTCTCACTTCATTTCTATCTCTTAGGATCCTTGAATTAATTGTATTTATATCCAAGATTATATCATCTCCATAGAATGTAAGTTCTTTGAGGGCAGGTACTATCTTAAAAAAACCTTTTTTTGTTCTTTATCTCCAGTGCCTAGCACTATTCCTTGCATATTTTTAAAATTAATTGACCAGTGATAAGTATGTCCTTGACATCCTGTGGGGTTATTCTCTTGGGTGTGCATCTGTGTTGTCCCAGGACCCTGGTACTAATCATCTAAGTGGGGGCTAGGCTATATTTATGGTCAGATTTTGCCATGAAATTGGGAAGGTCAGTATGAAAAATTTCAGAGTGAGGCTGAAGGGGCCCTAGCTTTGGAATTGACCTGGGCTCAAATTCTACCCTGGACATTAGCTAGCTGTGGGACTTGGAGCTAACTTCTTGAGTTTCCTGCACCTCAGTTTCCTTAATTACAGAATGAGGCGTTGGTTGGGATTGCTTCTAAGATCCTTTCCAGCTCTCGACCTCTGAACCGTGAATCTGGATCTCCGGATTTTAAAAGTATTTTGGGAAGTTATAGAGCCTTCCCCCTCTATCCTGCCTAAAGATCAACATTGGTGCAAGGTGCTGAGGCTAAAATTAGGAGACCATCTTTGCTGCAGCTTTGCTCACCGCCATTTACTGCAATATATACAGACCCACAAAGTAGCATACAGAAC
Organism: Notamacropus eugenii; assembly: GCF_028372415.1. Lineage (NCBI taxonomy): Eukaryota > Metazoa > Chordata > Mammalia > Diprotodontia > Macropodidae > Notamacropus > Notamacropus eugenii. Next base: position 278,273,241 of record NC_092874.1, read on the forward strand.
TTGCTCTAAACTTGGCTAAGGAGTTGGATGGTTTGTTTTTTTTTTAAAAGTCAAATGCCTCACTACTTAAGTTATTAGGACAGTACTACAAAGAACATCAAAATCCACGTCTCTCTGCTCCTTTTATTTAAGTTCAACTAAGGGTTGTTTTCATGTTCCCCTTATGCTTGTCTTTCCACACTTCTTTGACTTTTTCAAGGTCACACAGCAATTCAGTGGCAAGGCTGGGAAAAGAACTCTCAAGAGACTCCCAAAATACCAGAAGCCTCCATCTCAGAGGAGTGATGTCAGCAGGAAGATGTTTGTCTCCCACTACCACCTACAAGACACATTAAAGGCCTTTTAGGGTATACATTCCTTAGTGGGCAAACATGAACCATGACAACTTTTATTTCTACGAAGCCCATTAATACTGAATAAGTTTGTGAAAATGATAAAAAATAAAACCAACAATATATAGCCTACAATGTCATATTCTATAGTATTAATGTGGCAGTTATTAAGAAAGAATTTAGGAAAGTGAGAGAAGGAAGAGTCTACTCTAGCACAATTTATTTTGTAAACAATCACAAATAGCTGACAGAATATCTGACAGACTGGGGAAATGCTTTGTGTTTTTATTCATAATATCTTGAGAAATAAAAGGCATTTTGTAGTGATCTGGGAGTAAGGTGGAAGCCATTAGAGTTATTATAGGGGCATTCCTAAGTATATTTTCTCCATTAACATGGAAACCTTCACGTTTTCACTGTGTTCACACAGCTTTGGGCTGTCTTACAGAAAACTTTGTAGTCACATGCTATTTTATATTTTCTCACAATGTTTTTCTTTTCTTTTCTAGCTCACATTTTCTACTCTTTTCATTTTTGTCTTATCAGTTCTGTTTGACTGCCACTAAGTATTCTATACTGTATGAAGGCTATTACAAAAGTTGACTTGTTTAAGATAAATGAGCCTCTGAGTATTATACAAGAAGCCAGTTGCTAGGGCATGTTTTCTTCTGCAGTCCTTGGTCACTGAATTCATTCATTCAAATGCTTCTTTTCATATCACAAATTTGCTTATTTCTTGGTGAGTCTGGTAAAACACATTCTTGATAACTAAGTAAACTCATGTAGAGAGGGAGAAACAACGTTAGAAATGCTGACTTACAGAAAGGTAACGTTGATATTTGAGATTAGGATGATAGTTTACATTTACGCAATGTTTTACAGTTACAAAGTACTTTCCACATTTACATCACCATAAAGATATATGTGAAGCTCTAGGAGTGGATGCATTTCAGATTCTTTTTAAAAAAGTCATTTTCTTATCTTCTGTTGTCCCTAAAGTATTTATTTTTATATAGTAAATTCAGTCACAGGACTTTGAAAATAAGATGATTATTCTGGAAAGTTCTTAGTTGCTTGCCAGCTTTTAGGAAAATTTTAGATAGACAAATAAGATGTAAGATACTCACGTTTTGCCATATGAGTCACTATTCTGTTTTACACTAGATTTTTAGGAATATGACTAAGCTCAATTTTGTCCTTATTCTCAAAGTTCATGAGGGCAGTTAACCTTTGGGTACGTCACAAAGGCTTGTCATAATAAGACACACAGCAACAACTTCTATGTGTTTCCAAGAGTTATGTGTCATGTAATCTTACAGTATGGACTTCTAAAGGAATCAAACTTTTTTTCAAAATTTATAAGACAAAACACTTTGAAAATCCCACAAGGCACACTACATTTACACATACTCATAATAGGTATGTATATATATACATAATGTATAGTGTATGCAAATAATTACATATGTATGCACATACATTTCATGTCAATCTACCTATCTATTTATCTATCACATATTTCTCATTAAGAAATTTGGAGGTATACGGATTCTTTCCTTCAAACGTTCCCAAGTTTCCCCCATCCTTAAAAAACACTCACTAGACCTAATGTACCCTTGAGCTCCAGACTATATCTCTTCTTCCTTTCTCAAATTCCTAGAAAAAGTTGTCTAAATTTACTGCCTTCACTTATTCTCTCATTCTCTCTTCAACGCTTTTCGATATTGTCCAACTTCATGATTCGACTGTAACTTCTCTTTCAAAATTTTCCAGTGATCTCTTAATTGATCACAAAATATGATGACCTTTTCTCAACTTTCATTCTTCTTGGCATATTTCCTGCATCTGACACTGTTGGTCACTTTCACTGTATTTTTTAACTTTAATACCACAAAAGTACATAAAAGGATTGTATATGAAACCATAGATCTCTACTTCATTATTTTTTTTAAGTATACAATAAATTCTACATGCTATTTTCAAAACTTTCATACTTGTCTGTGCTTCCTTCTGAATTTCCTTTGGTTCTTTTTTGGTGCATTTAAAATATGTCTCAGTGGTTCACTTTTTTGGCATCCCCATTACTAAGTTCCTTCCTTCTTCCCTACCACCATCCTCAAATTAAAAACTTAGAGAAACAAAAACACTTGTAACAAATAAGTATAGTCATGCAAAATGAATGCACATAATGACCATTTTCAAAACTGCCTGTCTCTTTCTGCACCCTGATTCCATCAGGTAACATGATTTATCATAGATATTCTGAGAACATGGCTGGTCACTGCTTTGATGGTTGTTCTGAAGTCTTTAAAAGTTGTCTTTCTTCACAATACTGTTGTTCTTGCATGAATTGTTCTCCGGGGTCTGCCCACTTCACTGAATGAGTTCAGACTAGCTAAAAGTCTCTGAAATCACCTCTTTCATAATTTCTTATGGCCCAACAATATTCCATTACATCCATACACAACAATTTGTTTAGCCATTCCCCAACTGATGGGCACTCTCTTAGATTCTGTTTCTTTGCCTTTCTTCTCCTGCCTTCCCCTCTGAATTTCTTCTGTAGGATCAGGAAGCTTGTTTTGCTTGTGGACATTGTTTCTCCCATACCACTATCCTCCCTACCAAAACTACTCCACCGACATTCCCACTTGTTTCCCTGTGTTGAATATGATTTTTTTTGTGTGTGTGTGTGTGTGTGTGTGTGTGTGTGTGCATTTCCAAAACTCCTTTTGTCTGGTTCAGATTAGAATGAAGTTCACTTAACACCTGCTCCCAAAAGCCCTTCCTCCATGTTATTGTGCTTTTCTCAAACATTCCAGTTAATAGAAATCGTAAATTCTATACCTACCCCTTCTTTCTCCTTTTAATATCAGTATATTCTTCTTACTCTCTCTTCTATTCCTCCTCTTAAAACCCTCAATCCACCCTTTGGTCCCCTGTTTTTCTTGTTTAACTCAATATCCTTTGAAGACACTTGAAGAGATACTTATTTATTTCCCCCCATTAGAATGTTAGCACTGCTTCTTCATACAGTTTCTTTCAATTGCTTTCCTTCCAATTTACCTTTACTAGGGTTCTCTGGATTCTTGTGTTTGTATTTCAAAGTTCCTGTTCAGTTCTGATCTTTTCCCAATAGTCCTCTATTCCATTAAAGAATCGTTCTTTTTTTTTTTTTCCTTCTGGGGGATTATGTTCTGCTTGGAAAGGCAAGTCATAGTTGATTTTTGGAATACTGCATTCTAAGAGCTATCATCTTTAAGTTATTTTTCAGTAGGGAATTGATGGTTTCTTTCTATTTTCAGCTGCCCTTTGGTTCTAGTAGAGCTAGGCAGTTTTTGCTTGTAATTTCTTGAAATATAGTGTCCAGACTTTTAAAATCATGGTTTTCAATGGATCCAGTGATTATGAAATTATCTCTCTTTAACCTGTTTTCTTGTGTTATTTTTGATGGATATCTTATGGTTTTTTCCCTTTTTTTCATCTTTTGACTTTGTTCTAATGTTTCCTATTGTCTCATGGAATCATTCATTTCTGATCTATTTTAGTTTTCTATCCATTTCTTGGATAAGATTGTCCACTTTCTCTTTTAAGCTATTTATTCTCCTTCTGATTCTTTCTTCTAGGACTTTTATCTTTTACCCTAGAGACATTTCAAACTAATCATGTCCAAAATGGAACTTTTCCCACAAACCCACCCTTCTTTCAAACCTTACTATTTCTGTCAAAGGCATGACTATTCTTCTAGGTTCCCAGGTTTATAACCTTAGTATTATCACTAACTACTCACTCCCTCTCACCTCACATGTCTAAACAGGTGTCAACTCTTACCATTCTACTTCCACAATATCTCCACTAACACAGTGAAAACTTTAGTTCAGGACCTTATATTATGGCAACAGCCTCTTAATTTGGTCCCTCTGCCTCAACTCTCTCAGCACTACAGGCCATACACATACTGCTGTCAAGTAATTTTCCATAAGCAAAGAGCTGACCATTTCAACTCCCTCTAATTCAATTAACTCAAGTGGCTTCCTATTGCCTCTAGAATAAAATGTAAACTCTTCTGTTTTAACTTTTCAAGTCTCTAATAACCACGTCCCAACCCCTGCTTCTAGTTTCATTGTACATTACTCTCCCATATTCATTCTGCAATTCAGTCAAACTGTCCTTCTCTCTGTCCCTTACACACCACACTGCATTTTTATGCCTTTGATTGGTTTTCCTCTATGTCTGGAATCTCGACCTCACAGAATCCCTCTCTTCCTTCAAGATATTGTTCATATGCCACCTTTTACACTAAGCTTTTCCTGATCCCCTCAACTCTTTGTTTCTTCCTCTCAATCCACCTCATATTTAACTCCTTTGCTTATTCGCTTTATAATCTCTCTTTATATAAATGTCACATATATGTATGTATGTTGTCTCTTCCATTAATTTTATTTGTATTTCCAGCACCTAGCACATTGTCACATAGTATATACTTAATAAAAAATTGTTAAATGTTAAAGAAATGATAAATGTTTATAATATTAATAAAAGGACAATAAGTAATTTATCATCTGGAACACAACAAAAAATTATTTGGAATATTAGAGAATCTTACAACAAAAAATCCTTCATATTTGTGGAAACCACTTTTGTTTACAGAGATATTTAAAATAAATGCTTATGGAAATGAGGAAGTGTAACTGAAAAAGGATACCTGCATATTCTCTGGCCCTACTTATGAGGAATATGAAATGAAGGTAATCTGCCACTGTTCTATGCTCTGTAACCACCAGAGTGCTATAAGCATGTGATCAACATTTTGTTATATACATGTGTATGTGTATGTGTGTATGTATGTCTGTTATATATTCTCTATGTCCATAATTATTTGTGTGTTGGTTTCTTTCTTGATATGCAAGCTCCTTGAGGAAAGGGACTATTTTTGCCTTTCTTTGTATCCCTAGTGCTAAGCATAGTGGTCTTGAAGGGATTGAGCATTAGGGAATTGAAAAGCACATAGTAGGTGTTTAATAAATGCTTACTGATAACGGATGATGATGATAATACTGAATTCTTGAGAAATTCCTGTGTCACAGAGTCTGATTTCAATACTGGTAAACATAAAAATCCTGTATTTTGGCAAAGTTAACATATAGCCAATCTATCCATGAGAAAATGAAATATGCACTGGTTCCATGGGAGGAGAGACGAGAGACTGATTTATCATCATGCACTGAATTTGGGTTACGTAGAAAAGCAATCAGTAACAGACTAACAAAGGCAATTCCGTTCTCCCATCAGTAACAGGGTTATTTTTGCCTGAATTATCTCATCAGCCTTAAGTCTCTGTGATACATTTGTGATATTTAAAATATGTTGTGTTGTACTAACCATTAACTGGATAGTCAAATTATCTATGTATGTAGTGATATGGGAAGCATTTAAGATAGTTTCACTCTTAAAACATTACTAAAACTTGATTAATCTTTTTCTAAAGTTTATTTTCCACATAAAAGAAAGCTACATTATAAACAGACTTGCTATGGACAATTTCTTTACTGCATGATACCTTTGTATTTTAATAGTCATTGGGTGATTTAGTTTTGATCATACCATTAGAGCAGAAATATAACTTTGTAAAGTATGCCCATTATTTAAAACTGTTACAAGGGAATCATAGAATCTTCAAGTTTTAAGAGTCCCCTAAAGTTATAAGGTTGTTGAGTTCAACCTTCTTTTTTTTTCTTTTTTTAAATTAATTTATTTAACTCAACATTCATTTTCACAAAATTTTGGGTTCCAAATTTTCTCCCCATTTGTCCCCTTCCCCCACTCCAAAACACTGAGCATTCTAATTGCCCCTATCACCAATCTGCCCTCTCTTCTATCATCCCTCCCCTCCCTTGTCCCCATCTTCTCTTTTGTCCTGTAGGGCCAGATAACTTTCTATACCCCGTTACCTGTATTTCTTATTTCCTAGTTGTTCCTAAAACTTTGAGTTCCAACTTCTCTTCATCCTTCCCTCGCCACCCATTCCCTTTGGAAGGCAGGCAATTCAATATAGCCGTATCTGTGTAGTTTTGCAAATGACTTCCATGATAGTTGTGTTGTGTAAGACTAACTATATTTCTCTCCATCCTATCCTGCCCCCCATTGCTTCTATTCTCTCTTTTGATCCTGTCCCTCCCCAAGAGTGTTGACTTCAAATTGCTCCCTCCTCCCATTGCCCTCCCTTCCCTAATCCCTCCCACCCTGCTTATCCCCTTCTCCCCCACTTTCCTGTATTGTAAGATAGGTCACCAAAATGAGTGTGCATTTTATTCCTTCCTTTAGTGGAATGTGATGAGAGTAAACTTCATGTTTTTCTCTCACCTCCTCTCTTTTCCCCTCCACTAAAAAGTCTTATGCTTGCTTCTTTTATGAGAGATAATTTGCCCCATTCCATTTCTTCCTTTCTCCTCCCAATATATATCTCTCTCACCGCTTAATTTCATTTTTTAAAGATATGATCCCATCCTATTCAATTCACTCTGTGCTCTCTGTTTCTGTGTGTGTGTGTGTGTGTGTGTGTGTGTGTGTGTGTGTGTAATCCCACCAACTATTCAGATACTGAAAAGTTTCAAGAGTTACAAATATTGTCTTTCCATGTAGGAATGTAAACAGTTCAACTTTAGTAAGTCCCTTATGATTTCTCTCTGCTGTTTACCTTTTCATGCTTCTCTTCATTCTTGTGTTTGAAAGTCAAATTTTCTTTTCAGCTCTGGTCTTTTCATCAAGAATGCTTGAAAGTCCTCTATTTCATTGAAAGACCAATTTTTCCCCTCAAGTATTATACTCAGTTTTTCTGGGTAGGTGATTCCTGGTTTTAGTCCTAGTTCCTTTGACTTTTGGAACATCATATTCCACGGCCTTTGATCCCTTAATGTAGAAGCTGCTAGATCTTGTGTTATCCTGATTGTATCCCCACAATACTTGAATTGTTTCTTTCTAGCTGCTTGCAATATTTTCTCCTTGACCAGGGAACTCTGGAATTTGGCCACAATGTTCCTAGGAGTTTCTCTTTTTGGATCTCTTTCAGGCAGTGATCAGTGGATTCTCTCAATATTTATTTTGCCCTCTGGTTCTAGAATCTCAGGGCAATTTTCCTTGATAATTTCATGAAAGATGATGTCTAGGCTCTTTTTTTTGATCATGGCTTTCAGGTAGTCCCATAATTGTTAAATTGTCTCTCCTGGATCTATTTTCCAGGTCAGTTGTTTTTCCAATGAGATATTTCACATTATCTTCCATTTTTTCATTCTTTTGGTTTTGTTTTGTGATTTCTTGGTTTCTCATAAAGTCATTAGCCTCCATCTGTTCCATTCTAATTTTGAAAGAACTATTTTCTTCAGTGAGCTTTTGAACCTCCTTTTCCATTTGGCTAATTCTGCTTTTGAAAGCATTCTTCTCCTCACTGGCTTTTTGAACCTCTTTTGCCAATTGAGTTAGCCTATTTTTCAAGGTGTTATTTTCTTCAGCATTTTTTTGGGTCTCCATTAGCAAGGTGTTGACCTACTTTTCATGCTTTTCTTGCATCTCTCTCATTTCTCTTCCCAGTTTTTCCTCCACCTCTCTAACTTGATTTTCAATATCCCTTTTGAGCTCTTCCATGGCCTAAGCCCATTGAATACTTATTTTGCCTGTTTGGGATACAGAAGCCTTGATTTCTGTGTCTTTCCCTGATGGTAAGCATTGTTCTTCCTCATCAGAAAGGAAGGGAGGAGATATCTGTTCACCAAGAAAGTAACCTTCTATGGTCTTATATTTTTCCCTTTTCTGGGCATTTTCCCAGCCAGTGACTTGACTTCTGAGTGTCCTCTTCTCACCCACCTCGCCTCCAGATCTGCCCAGCCAGCAATTGGGGTCTGAGATTCAAATGCTACTCCCCAGCCTCAGGGCTTTGGGCGGGGGTGGGGCTGCTATTCAGTGTGAGATTAAGTTCAGCTGCTCGGGTAGGGGCAGGACCACCACTGGAGGCTTAGTTCCCTCAGGGGGTTTACGGGGAGACCTTCAACAATGGATCCGAGCTCCTGCCTGCTTTGGGAGCCCTTGTCCACTGCTGCTTCTGCTGTTGCCTCCCGAGGGGGCCTAAGTTATGGGGACACCCTGCTCCCCTCTCGGCGAGCAAAAAGGCTCTCTCACTGACCTTTAGCGCCTGTGGGTGGAGGGACCTGTGTAGCCGCTGGAGATTCTGTCCCTGAAGCCTGCTCGGATCTGCTCCTCTCGGTGCAGCCCAGCCAAGGCAGGGCTGGGCTCTGCCCTGGTCTGGTGTGTGACGGACCTTTCGTGTCAGTTTTTCAGGTCTCTCTGGAACAGTAATCTCCTCCACTCCATTGTTCTGTGGCTTCTGCTGCTCCAGAATTTGTTGGGAGTTCTTCTTTACAGGTAATTTATGGGCTGTGGGTTCAGAGCTAGCATATGTCTATCTTTCTACTCTGCCATCTTGGCTCCTCCCTCGAGTTCAACCTTCTTGTCTTCTAATAACAAGATCCCCTTCACAATAACTGGGTCATATTGCTCTGGCTGAATACTTTTAGTGATGGAGAACTCACTATCTAAACAAGGTAGTTCATTCCATTTTTAATGGTTCTAATGGTTAGAAAGTTCTTCCTTATGCTGAGTCAAAACTGTGCTCCTTATAACTTCTATCCATTGTTACACAGTTCTGCCCTCTGAACCCAAGCAGAATATGTTAAATCTCTCCTCCACATGACAATCCTTCAAATACTTGAGGACAGTTAATATGCCTTGTTAAATCTTTTCTCCTCTGGGATAATTATTTCTATTTCATTCAACTGTTTCTCCCACAACATGGTATGGTTTTGAGTTCCACTTTAATCCAGAATACCCTCTTCTAGACATGTGTTGGTTTCTCAATGCCCCTCTTAATTAGTGCCCAGAATGGAACACAAGATTCTAGGTGTTGTTTGTCCTTTGTTCTTGAAGAGGACCATAACATCAGGAAGATGATGCCATTATTTGCAAGTGAATTGAATTGAAGTGAGGGAGAGTTGTGCAAAGTCACCAGCCTCACTCTCTCCTACAGAGCCATTTGGGTCCAGTGGCAAGACAAAGATCAGGATGACTGGAGATGGCCCCCATTCTAGATGTGGTCTGAGCAATGCAGAGGACAGAGGGACTATTTGATGGTCAGAATGTCATACTTTTATTAATGCAGACAAGCACTGCATTGGTTCTTTGGGCAGCCACATTAAATTAAATTTGCAGTCACTAAACTTCACGAAGTTGTGGTTGTCTGTTTACAGTGAAATGCTGCTAAGCCATATGTTCCCCTTTCCCAGACTGTATCCTTTGTTTGCACATTATGTTTTTAAAATCCTTATTTCTAAAATGCTGCCTCTTACTAGCAAATGGCTCTTTTGAACAAGGAAGTGAATATACCCATTGCCAAATTCCAGTAATGAGTTCTATCATAACACATCTCAGTGCTGGTCATACAGCATTATCTACCTACTTTAATTAAAGTTTCAAGTTCCTTGTATTATGCATACTCATCACTTTGGCTTTACCCAAGGATGTGGCTATTTCTTCCCTCTTCAAAATTATTTCCTCCTCTGTTACTGGTCACCTTCTCCACTGTTAGTCCTCTATATAACCAAGAGAGGTTATATTGACATCCTCCAAAATGTTTGGTTTTACAGTTTTATTGGGGTATTCTCTCCTTTCCCCTTCACTTATAGTTTAAGGTCCTCCTGACGAGATGGCTAAGACTCAGGCTCAACTTATTTCTTCCTTACAGCTCTAAGATCTGCTCTGTTTCAGCTAAGAGTTATTTTGTGTTAGACATGTAGAATGTCAGTCAATCATCCTGGTATCCTAAGCCATAATCAAGAAAACCAAATCCTGTTCTTTGACACCTTCTGTATGGCCAGCTGTTATTCTGTATACTCCTCTTTCTCTTCAAAAGTCACTATTTTTCCTTGGAAGTAGAGATGAAAACAGTACCTAAGCCCACAAAGTCCTTCAGCATTGTACTAACTGTATGGTCTTGAAGGAGTTTCCTAACCTCTCTCAACTCAGATTTCCCGATCTGTACATTGGTTCCATGTGGTAAAATGACTAGGTGAACTCTAAGTTCTTTTCCATCTCTAGTCCTATGATCTCTTTGAACTGTTATGATTGACCCAATGTTAATGGAAAAGGCTTATTAATTCCTGTCCCTCCACGGACCTGTTGTTAGTTGGCTAGTCTTGGAGCTAGACATCTTGGCTAGAACCTAGGAAGACTCTCTTAAGTTCTAAGTCCTGAGCCTTAACCAAGGATGGGGCCAGATTAGACAAGACATTGATTCCATGAACACACTGGGGAACATTCAGGATCTCTAGGGCTGTCTCCTTAAATTTAAAGATTGCTCTAAGTGACTTATCTGAGAAACAACACCCCTTTCAGGGATATGGAGAGTGTGGCCCCTCAGCTGCGTCAGAGACCTGACTGGTACTTTCTCCAAGAAAATCTGAGGTCAGATAAATGCTATTTGATCCAAACAATATTATATGTTTCATAAGTACACATGCGTAAGATTTACTTGATGGAAATTTAATAGGGTGAGCCACCCTGAAGTAATCAGTACCATATGATTGTTTTAAAATACACAGAGCTTCATTAGACAAACATCTTCGAGGGGTCTAGAAATTAATTTTTTTTCAGTGAAACAAACTTGCCAATCAAATGGTCACTGATTTGTTATTTCTAAACCTTATAAGATGAAATGGTTTTGGTAAAAAACATGTTTTCCTCTTTGTCCTTGAGACTATGCTTTTATTTAGATAAGTGTTTTCCTTCACTGAAGAAGCGGGAAGGGTGCCAGACTGTTTTATCTGTTACTTTGCCTATATTTTAATAATGTTTCTGTTTATGATTTAACCCAAGATAATCCAGTTGCTTCTCACCCAAGCAACAAATACCTTTTAATTTCACTAAAGTATTTACATTGATAAATATATCATTACCACGAGTCTAACTACCAAAAATAGACTGCTTTTGAATACTGCCAAGATTATTTCATACAACTACAAGGTTACTGTGCCCAATATAAGTGGTAGAAGATAGATTTTGTGAAATAATGGAGAGGGTGGATATTGAACAATGATAAGCAAAATGCAGTAAAAAGGGGAATGTGATCCTGCAGTATATAAATAGGAATTTGGCATGAAAAAACATGAGGTAATAGTTCATTATACTGTGCACTTGCTAGGTGCTTAGTAGAGAACAAGGTCCAGCTTTGGACTGTTTTTTTTTTAATTAAATTTATTTATTTTCAGTTTTCAACATTCATTTCCACAAGATTTTGAATTTCAAACTTTCTCCTCATCTCTTCCCTCTCCCCACCCCAGGACAGTGTGCATTCTGATTACCCTTTCCTTCAATCTGCCCTCCTCTCTTATCCCTTTCTCTTCTATTTTCCTGTAGGTCAAGATAGATTCCTATACCCCAATGCCTACATATATATATACATATATATACATATATTATATATACATATATATACATATATATATAATTTCCCATATTTTAAGAAGGATAGAAAGACTTGGAAATAGTTTAAAGGAGGGTTACTACACAGTGGTCACATATTTTCCATTTCTAATAAGAACTCAACAAGGGAATATAGACCCAATTTATAGCATTCTCTTCTCCTAAATGTTTATTAGTTGTGGTATAATTTTCATTAGAAAAAAACTGCAGTTGAGATCATAAAGCAAAAGAGTTTCTGTTTCTGCAAATCTGGCAAGAAATAAATGAAATACTATACCAGGATGGCACCTGAGTTGTAAATTACAAATCAGATCTCCAATTCTATCCAAGTTGATTAACACTGTGTCTACTATATATAAGGTACTGTTCTTGGACCTGGGGATGAAATAGTCCCTTCACTCAAGTTTATATTGTACCAAGGGAAATGCGTCCTGTATACATATAATGTAAGGCAGGAAGGGAGTGATGAGCTCAAAGAAGAGATCCAGACAAAGTGCTCTATTAATATTTGATGAGAGAACACTTGTAGGGGGAGAAATAGAGAAGGCTGTCTAAAGAAGTGGTACCTGAGCTGAATCTTGAGGGGGTGGAACTGAGGAGAGAAAGCCTTGTATACATGGGAAATGAACGGCCTGTGCAAAACACAGAGATGGGGAATACATTTTTGAAATCCAGAAATAGCTAGTCGTTCAGTGTGGCTAGCCTGTAGAGCGCATGAGGAGGAGTACTGGAAATAAGTCTGGAGAAGAAGGAACCGGAGTATGAAAGGTCTTTCCTATTTGGCTAAGGTGTTTATATTATGCCCTACAGGCAACAGGGAATGAGTGACTCTAAAAGTTTGTTTACATTTGCTTTGCTTTTTAGCAGAAGAAAGGCAAAGTCAGATTTGTACCCGAGGTTGCTTTGGCAGCTGTTGCAAAGATGTGTTGGAGAGAGGTAGAAGACAGAGAAGACTAGTCAGGAAACTTATAATATGCAGGTTGGTGGTTATTAGGGACTAAACTAAGGTATTAGTAGCTCTTTCCTTGTACTTATTCAAATTTTATAAGGTTTTTTTTGAAGATTAGAACTGGAGAAAGAGAGAGAGAGAAAAAGAGAGTGAGAGAACTAGCCTTTGGTTTTACACCTACCTGCAAGATGCATCCTCCAGTTTAGAGGAAAATTTATTTTTAAGAGATGCAAGAAAATAAGATATTTCCGTTGTCTCTTCCCAGTTGTGCAAGAATTGGAAATTTGGGGTCTTGGCTATAATTTGCCCTAATGCCAACATATACAGTTGCTTGTTAAAGGGTTATTCCAGTACTGACTTCCATTTTACCTTGAAAGATACCTCACCATAATTGATCTTCAAATGCTAATGCCTTTACTGGTTTGGCTTTCAGGTCATTTATTTCTTAGCTTCTTGATTATGCAATTAAAGGCCTATAAACCAACAGTTAAATATACTAAGGTGACTCTTTGAAAAGAACTCTGCTGAGAAATCACATGTAATGTGGAAAATTACAATTCAATTTCTGTAACTCTATTTTCTAGACCTTAAATGAAGAGTAATTTCAGTTAATTTGTATCATGACAAAAGCACACTCTAGACTCCAGAAAACGTAGTAGATCACTAAGGAAGTATGGCAATAAAACACTAAACAGAAGGCCATTAACTTATTTTATTAGCCTTTGCTTGTACTGGGTGGGAAAAATGGAACTGACCAATATAACATTAAAATCTTTTTCAGTTCATATAAACATGACATTATTTAGGTAAAAATAGCAGAGAAGTTCTGTTTTAGTCAGTGGGCTAGCTGGGGCCGACTATTGTTCTCATTTTGCATAAGAGATTTTGATACCAGTCATCGCACAGCTTGGCAGCTGCAGTAACATTTTCATTCAGTATCATGACCTGGCATCCTAATTCTTAGCTTACTCTTGGACTTCTATTACATTGGTAAAAATATTAATTTTTTTATTATTAACATAGTCACAATAAGCCCACTCCATCCTTAACTGGTGTAGTAGCTAAGCACTTTTAAACACTTCTCTGTGGTTATTCTAAAGCCTTCTGCCACTGGCCAGTGGTTGGTACTTTAATGAAACGTTCCATATTCCTTCTTATTAACATCCATTATCTAACAGCTGGTAAACTTTGTAGTTGTTGGAAAAGAGAAAGAAACTATAATCAATTCACCATAGCTGCAGTAAGATAAATTCAAGATCTCAGACCTCACACAATTTCTGTGACCAGAATGGACTGAACGCACAGTATAAAATTTTCTTGTCACAAACCAGCTAGTCTCATAAGCACGTCAGCCAGTCACCAACCATTTATTAAGTGCTTACTATGTACAGGACATGTCACGCATAATTTTTGATTTGAGTGGTCTTAGGAGGGAGGGAGTCAGGAAACAGATATCATACAGTTAAAAGGTGTGGTATACAGGAGTTAGCAGAGCAAACCCGGGGAAACTGCAGGGACTCAGAGAGAAAATATGGCTCAAGAGACTTGTCCTCAAGGTCTCTGAATGGCTTCTACTGGTCTTCAGGTTTCTCTTAATTACAATTTATTTTCTGTTTCCTTTCATCTATTAAATTGGTGTCTTCATCACTCATCTTAAGTATTTTCACAGAGATGGGAAAGGTCCTGAGAAACGTTAGCTAGTTTGGGAACCAAACTACATATTATCTTAACACCCTCATGTTTCCATGATCAACTACTACAGCCCCTAGTTCAGAAAAAAGTTGTGACAAATCAAGCAAATGACTTAATTCTAAAATATGGTCCCCATTACAGGCAAATTTGCTTATTTTTTTAAATAAAAAAGACCATTTATCCCAAGCTGGACTTTAGAGCAGTAATGTTTCTTAAAAGTCCACCTTTCTATTCTACAGGCAGTTTATAAATCCAGTTAATTTGTTGCAGTAATTTATCCATGTACCCATAATAGGGTCCACAATTACACAAAAGTGGGTATACTTTGGTAATTTACATTTTGAAAATAAGTGTCTTAACTATGCCTTTTCATTGCTGGTTGCACCCATATTAAAGCAATTTAATATAATGTTTTCAGTATGCAATTTTGCTCAGTTAGGCCATCACCAGAATAAAAACTGTTTACACAAAACAAGATGTAACCCCTCCCAAATTTAATGCCATATCTTTAAAATTCAGAAAAAAGCACTATGAGCTCTTGAAACAGAGATAAAAAGCAGCAATTCTGCCATCCCAAACCCAGCCAGTATGGAAGCTGGCTCTGTGGAGAGGCCAAGTTTTGGCCTCTTGATCTGTCTGATCCTCCCTGTTCTATCTGACTCAGGCTTCCTTGTCATTTTCTTTCATAGCTCTTAGTTTTGCCTTCTGGGTCTAAGCAGAATGAGTCTCCCCCCCGCTCCCCTTTCCCAAGTCAGGCCCTCAAACCTTTATAACTGTATGTTTTCCTGATGAAACATCTCAGTTCCTCAGATATGACCTCCAGGTTGGCACCTAACATTTCAAATATGGTCTGACCCAGGCAGGGAACAGCAGGATGGCTGCCTCCCTTGTTTGAGATTCCCTACTACATGCCAGGGAATCACCACTGATTGATTTACCTTACCTTACCTAAGGGCTCAGAGACCACTTGTTTAACAACTCAGAATTTATTGGAGAGAGAGAATCAAAGCCATTGATCTGTACTTGGCAGAATCCACATTTCATTCCTTTTGGAAAAATTTCTCAATGTCTACTCCTGTTCAGTTCTGTGACCTCTTCCTTTCTTCCTGTTTCTCAAAAACCAAGGAACCATTTTAGTTCTTGATACAGAATTCTGCTATCTGGATCTGGAGAATTAAACTGATTTAAACCATCTCAGCATTTTCCTCAGAGCCTTTTTAATGTCTGCAGACTAATGCTTTAATAGGAAAAACATAAATGATAAAGCAGCGAAGTAGATAGACTCTCTTATTCTACCACTCATACCAAGAAAGGCACATGCCAGGTGGATGCTCACTGCACATGACAGGCACTTAATTAATGTTTCCTTGAGTTGACTTGTCCAGCCTCCTTGTTCTTATTCTGAACATAATTCAAGAACAGTAGCACGTGTAATGAAAAGTACATTAGATCTAGAATCTACCATTTACTAGCTGTGTAGCTTTGGGCAAATTACTTTATCTTCCAAAGCTACAGTTTTCTTCAGCAAAATGCAGGGAACACTGCTTACTTTATCTATCTCACCAGCTGTTGGGAGGACCAAATGTACTGTAGAAGTCATTGTCACAGACTCAGAGCTGGAAGGGATCTGAGGCCATTTAAAATAATCCTTTGGTTTTACAGATGAGGGACTGAGGCCCAGAGAGCTTGGTGACTTCCCCAGTTTCACACAAATACTAAGGAGATAAACTGGATTTGAACTCAGCCCCTTGACTCTAAACTCAATAAGGTTTTCACTATACCAAGCTGCTTCCTGAACTTAAAAATGATTTTTTAGAGGAATTAGCATTATTCCTAAGCTTATTAGTTACGTTACTCTGCAGTGGCAGCACACTGTGTTGAAAATTTAGTTGAAGTTGCAGGTCTCGTTAATGACTTTTAAGATCTACCTACCAAAGGCATTCCCTCCTTTTCAACAGAGACGGAGATTTTTACCTGCCAATTAGCTTGTGTTCTTCTTTTCAAGCAAGTCCTTAGTTATCTTTTTCTTTTTTGTCTGTGGTTCACCATTCCTACATTTGACATTTTGAGACTCCACTTTGATAGGTATTCCAAAAAGAAGAGTCTGATTGTGAGGCTTAACTCTCCTAAATGTTGAACTGAAGGCATTTTTCTTTTATTTGAAAACTCCTATTAGTGAAGTGAAGGTTGGGGGGAAGGGGAAATCAACTGAGGAGTCAGAGAAGAAATGAGAACCCCCAACAGAGCAACAAGGCAATAAGAAATGGGTGAGCCCGATGTGCAAGGTCACCTGTGAGGCCCCAGCATACCTACCACTTGGAATGCTCCAGCTACCTTGACGGGTCGGAAGCCCTCTACTGGGCCACAGCGATCAGCATGCCCATTGCAGAAACAGCTGCCCTTGACGATGAAATCATAAATGGCGTAGTGTGTGAAATGCTGGGGCTTCGCGTTTAGGTCATTGCCCTGGCAGGGACAAGGCTGGCGCTTCAGCAGCTGCACACGGAGGTTGGTGATCTTTAACTGTTCCTGGGCTTTGGCACTGTATGGATCCTCAGCAGAATGTGGTGGGGACAGAGCTCTGTAGATGACCTGTCAAGAGAAAGGCACAGCAGATGAGCAAAGAAAGGGGATGAAAAAAGCACGAGGAAGGAAGACTTTTGAATGGGTAAGCCTCGTGTATGCATGAAACCTCATTAAAAGCACCACCTTGATGGCTAGCCTAGTTCTGGTTTAATTTCTAGGGTAACCTGGACATCTGTAAAAGGCATATGCAGGTACTGAAAACGACATCTGTGGAAAGAATAACCACACAGAGCTTGGAAGGAACATATTTGTAATAAGATCACAAGATTTAGAGCTAGTAGGGACTTTGGGGTGCATCACTCTAGTCCAACACACTTGTTTTACAGATAAGGACACTGAAGCTTTTTTGTCTCCCACATTAGAATGTTAACTCTTTGCCAATAAGGATTATTTCATTCATTACATTTGTGTCCCCAGTGTCTAGAAGGGTCAGGAATCTAGTATGTTAATAATAAATTAATTAATGCTTAATTAATACTCATGCTTGTCTGAAGACCAGAAAAGGTAACTGATCTGTCCCAAATCACTGGATAGTAAGTATCAGAGCTGGAGCCTGAACTCCAGTTTACCTTCTCCAAATACCGGCAGTGCTCTTTCCACTATTGTCTGATCACAGGGCAAGCATGAAGGACAACAGGTAGGCAAGTGGGGCAACACACTGGTACAACTTTCTCCTAAGAAGAAAGCACAGAGGTATCCAGCACACTGGATGCCCCCTCTCGCCTTCCCCATCACTCCGGCATAAACTTGTGGTAGGACATGGACAAAGAGTCACTCAGAATGAGCTGGGATAGATCAGTGACCTGTATTTCTTAAAGGGAACACCAGAATAGTGGGATTGTCAATTCCATTTAAGTATTTGAGAGTTCTCCCTGTCATGAATCTAATTGTGGATTTGCCTGTTTATTCTAATCCTACATACAGAGTCCATAGAAAGATATTTCCTTTGAAACTTTAACCAGCCTTTCCAGTAAAAGTACCTTTTAATTTCACTATTCACTCATTCATTAAAAGGCATTAATTGACAGACAGACAATAGTCTTCTTACTTATTTGGCAGACTTCCTTTTTCTTCTCCAATAAAGAAAGATACATTTGGGGAATTCTTTTCAAAGTCATATAAGCACAGCAAGAACTGTCAAAAGTTGATAGGGCAGATACTCCAATGGCTCATCCCCACAGGAGTACCAACCTAGCTAGCCCAAAAGCTTGAATTGGTAGAATAAAAATTTTAAAGACTTTCCTTCAATAATGAATCTTTCAAACCCCAAGAAAAGATTATTTGATAAATACAACCAAGTAGCTAACTCTGTTAAATAAGTCTCTGATTATTATCAACTGAAGCATAACATTGGGAGATGTATGCTTGCCAATAAAGGTATTTATCACTATCATGGGAGATGTCTGAGGAAAGGGAATCTCAATAAGTGGTGAGGTCCTCCACATGCTTCTATTTTCAGATGACATTATGTTTGCTATCAAGATTCATAATTTTATAGGGCCTCCTCAATGAGATTCAAGATTTCTCAAAAGTAATCAATTTAATAATCTATAAAGGAAAAATATGGAGAGAAAATGCCCATTATTATGGATTATGCCAGGCATTTGGATGATCACTGAATATTTAATTTATACCTGAGATAAGTACCTCAGAGGGATAATGGGTTGGGCTAAGGACATGTCCTAGGGTCATCCCTTGCCAAACTCAAATCATGGATGACTCTGACCTGTCACATGCTATTCAACTGAGCTGCAAAAAATCATGTAACCATACTGACTAGGTCAACCACAAATTTATGTTACATATATCTTGACTGGGTCTTCCCTTTAGCAAGGCAATCATTTTATACCTGAATCAATTTACTAGCCCACATACCATATACTCATCCCAGCAACTTTTTCAAACCTCATCCTCTTCCAATTTCCCAAGCTCCATTCCTGGCTCTCCCCCTTCCCATCTCCTGCCCAATATTTCACTTTTAATCTGAAGCTCTGCTTGGTCTGAACTCCCAATACCTTCCATCTAATTAGCCTCTTCTCCCCTTTGATTGGAGGATGGAACTTTAAACTCCACTCCCAAATTTCCTTTATATAAAATTAGGATCTCAACTTTCCAGCTAACTGTTCACTTTTCATCAGCAGGTTGGTTTGGTTTGAACTCTACAGAACAAGATGCCCCTAGGCCTAGGTACCTCCTGGTGTCCCCTCTTCCCCTCTGCCTCTTCCATCTTCCTTAGACTATAAATTCTTTAAGTGCAGGGACTGTCTTTTTCTTATTTGTATCCCCAGTTCTTTAACACATTCTCTGGCACATAGTAGGCACTTAATAAATGTTTACTGAATTGAATATTTCACTGAAAAAATTGAAGACATTCACTGAGAACTTCTCAAACTCACAGCACTCAGCTGTCTCCCTCCACTATCTCCTCCTTCTATCCTGCCTCACAAGAAGAGGTGACCCATTTCTTTGCCAAGACAAACCCTTCTACCTGTTTTTTGACCCCCATCCCATTCTTTCTTCTCCAGCAGACTGTCCCCACTATCACCCTCATTCTCTCATTAATCTTAAATCTCTCCTTATATACTGGCTACTTCCCTGCTGCCTATAAACACACCCATCCTTAAAACACTCTCACCCAATATGATTATCCCTGATCAATATAATCAAATATCTCTGTTTTCTTTTGTGGTTAAACTCTATTCAACTGGAACTGTTCTTTCCAAAGTTGTTTCTAATCTTTTAATTGCCTCTAATGAACTTTCCTCAATCCTTAGCCTTCTGGCACTGTCTGCAGCCTGTGATATTGCTGATCACATCTTCTTCTCCTGGATGGATCTTCACTTCTCTTTCCTTTCTGATGCTGCTTTCTCCTGATTCTCCTCCTGACTGTTCCTTCTCAGTCTCCTTTGTTGGATATACATCTGAGGTCATGTTCACTAAACATGGGTGCTGTCCAAGGCTCTATCCCTCTCTGTTATCTCAGTGATTTCATCAGCTCACATAGGTTCAGGTATTATCACCACGCTAATGACTCCTATGTTTACATATCTAGTCAGGGGTGGGGAACCTGCAGCCTCGAGGTCACATGTGACCCTCTAGGTCTGCAAGTGTGGCTTTGACTGAGTCCAAGCTTCAAAGTATTCATTCAAAGGGCCGCACTTGAGGACCTAGAGGACCACATGTGGCCTCGAGGCTGAAAGTTACCCACTCCTGAGTTCTAGCCCTAGTTTTGAATCATTGATCCCTCTGGGACATCTTAAATTGTATGTCTTGTAAACATGCTAAACTCAAAATAGTACTCAAACCTTCCCCCCTTCCATGTTGTAGTCACCCTCCCAGTCACTCAGGCTTGCAACCTTAGTGCCATCCTTAATTCCCTACTCTTTCTAAGCCCAAGTGTCTAATCTATCACAAAATCTTCTCATTTCTACCTTCCCAAGACCTCTTGTATTGAATCTCATTAGTTCAACTCACACAGCCACCACCCTGATGAAGTCCTTATTGCCTCATTCCTGGATTATTCATTAGCATTCTGGCTGGTTTCAAGTCTCTCTCCACTCCAATATTTTTTTCCCTCAGCTGCCAAAGTGATTTTCTGACCATGTTGTACTGAGAAAAAGGTAGCTCTTAAGATTGTTAACAATACAGATTGGAATTTGTGATTTATGAAATTATACATTTCATAATATTTTGAATATACTGCTTGAAAATGAGTCACAAATAAAAGTGTGACTCTAAAAAAATGACCAATTTTTAAATAAACACTCCAGAACTTACACAGCTAAGTGAGTCCTGTTGCTTTCAAGGTGGCTAATTAGACACTCATTCCAACAATGTTGTCACAGATAAGAAATAACTTTAGGATTGTTCCTATAAAACTGCCTGAAAAAAACAAACACAACTGTCAGGTATATTCTTGTAAAAATCCTTGATATCATCATACCTTGGACTTCTGAGGGTAGATTTTATCTATTTATTTGAAACAGATAAAAGTCATTATAATCTGCATCTGATAATAAGATGGATGACCAAATGACATACCATTTTAGCTAAAAACAGTATAACTAAAAGATGATCACAAGAGTCTTCAAAATTGACTTGGAAGTCAATGCCAAGACAGGAGCTCTAAATGTGTTTTGAGCAATGGTGTGTCATCAAAATTAGTCTATAGACTATAAAGAAAATAATTTTTAAGAAAACTTTCCTTCAAGCACCAAGCTGAGAAACAATTTTTACAGCAAGTGCGTCTGACAGAGGCCTTATTTCTCAAATACATAGAGAACTGAGTCAAATTTATAAGAATATAAGCCATTCTTCAATTAATAAATGGTCAATCTATTATGAAAGGAAATAAATGGTCAAAAGATATGAAAAGGATATGAATAGTTTTCAGATGAAGAAATCAAATTTATTTATAGTCATATGAAAAAATGCTCTGAATCATTACTGATTAGAGAAATGCAAATTAAAGTAATAACTCACATTTATAAGATTGGCTAATATGACAGAAAAGGAAAATAATAAATGTCAGAGAGAATGTGGGAAAATTTCGACACTAATGCACTATTGGTAGAATTGTGAACTGATCCAATCATTGTGGAGAGCAATTTAGAACTATGCCCAAAGGGCAATCAAACTGTGCATACCCTTTGATCCAACAATACCACTACTAGGTCTATATTCCAAAGAGATCATAAAAAGGGAAAAAGACCCACATGTGCAAAAATATTTATAGCAACTCTTTTTATGGTGGTCAAGAATTGGAAATTGAGGGGATGCCCATCAATTGGGAAATGGTTGAACAAGCTGGGGTACATGAATGTAATGGGATACTATTGTGCCATAAGAAATGCTTAGAAGCAGGTAGATTTCAGAAAAACCTGGAAAGATTTGTATGAACTGATGCACAGTGAAGTGAGCAGAACCAGAAGAACACTGTACACAGTAATAGAAATATGACTGACAGCTCTTCTCAACAATACAATGATCCAAAAGACTCATGATGGAAAATTCTATCTAGATACAGAACTGATGGAATATGAACGAAGACTGAAGCATAATAATTTCACTTTGTGTGTGTGTGTGTGTGTGTGTGTGTGTGTGTGTGTGTCTGGTTTTTTTCCTTTTGTTCTGGTTCTCCTTTCACAATATGACTAATATGGAAATATGTTTTACATGATTGCACACATATATAACCTACATCAAATTACTTATCATCTTAAGGAGGGGGAGGCATAGGAGGAAAGGAGAAAATTTGAAAATAAATATTTTATTTATAAAATGAATGTTAAAAATTGTCTTTATATGTAATTGGGAAAAAAAATTCTATTTTTTTAAAAAGGGAAAAAAAAAATTTCCCTTCCATCCTATACTGGACTTATGAACTCTAGTATGATTAGCAAAACAAAAACATAATCTCATTAAATCTTCTTTCTATCCTTATAATCTCTCTTGCGTATAACTCCACTCTGCTCATCTGCCATTGTGGTTCAGGGTCTCATCACCTCTTTCTAATACTCCTTGGACTTCATGCTAAATTCCTTACTTCGTTCAGGAAGCAAATCATTCAGTCCCTTGTCCAAGAAGCCTTTCCCAAATCATCCCACCCCCTCCAAACTGCTTTGTATTTATTTATTTTGAATTCCCTGGCAGAATATAAGCTCCCTGAGAACAGGGACTATTTTATTTTTGTCTTTGTAGATTCAGTGCCTAGCACAGTAGGTACTTGATAAATATGTTGATTGATTATATTGTAGTTAAAATCAGCAAAATTTCATGCTTTGCTTGGTTTTCCTCCACTGCAATGTTGTCTCTTAAAACTTTCACAGGAACACAGAATCTTGGAGTTGGAAGAGAACTCAATGCACATAAATTAGTTCAACCCTCATGTAAAAAGAATCCCTCTACAGTTTGCCCAATGAGTGGTCACATAGCCTTCATATGAAGGTCTCCAATGAGGGGGGACTCACTCTGTATCATAGTGTAGCCCATTCTCTACTTTTTGGAGGGCTGTTAGGAAGTTTTTTTTTTTTTTTTGACATCAGACCAAAATTTGCCTCTCTGTAACCTTTTATTCATCGTTTTTATGGTGGTTCTACCCTAGGTCTCATTTCTTACTCCTTTTCTTTGGCCCTCTGAGTCAAGACTTACAATGAACTTTGGGGAGAACATGGAGAAGAGTCACACAAGACAGACAGGTATGACTTGATTTGATTGACAGATGATTTTCCTCCCTGAAAAGGACTGACAAATAGAGCCATTTGGGTTTTTGCATAGCTAAATCTTAAGGCTCTGTCACTAAAAAACAACAACAAAAAACCCCCAAATATCTCTCTCTCTCTCCACACACACACACACACACACACACACACACACACACACACATGCACATATGTACACATTCACATGCACACACACATCCTACCAAGAGCCCCTTTTAGTTCTTTCTCAACCTTTGGAAAGAAAATCGTTTATATATCCTTGATTTCAAAGCAGGTCACCGAACAGTATTTCTGATATAATGTGACATATGTTTAACATTTACAACCTGAGGCCAAACTCATCAGGGCTATAAAGAGCAGAACTTGTGTAAATAAGTCACTCTTCAAACAATGAATTATGTTGCTACTTGTCCTTTAACCACAGCCAGTGGTACGGCCCATCACTCTGACCCTCTTTATTAATAAGGGGGATGGACTGAGAATTCCATGCTCACTCCTGTGCTTATATACTACCCTACAACACAGGTCATGCCAGGGAAATGTCAGGCTCTCTATTGTTCCCAGAAGATCCACACCCTCTGTCTCCAACTCTGCCCATTTTATGGATAACAGGAATAGTCTATCATCTTCTGTGTGATATATGTAGATTTATGCAACTGGACTCTCATGGCCCGTGGTGAGTCCATGTATTGAGAGACTCGATCCTCTTCCCCTTGACTTCTAAATTTTAAAAGACTCCAGTCACAGGAGTACGGCATAATGGAGTCAGTCACACACAGGTATGAGTTAAATTGTTCTTTACTCATAACCATAGAAGCAAATGGAATTAAAAACCAAATATATTTAAAACAACTACTGTAGCTTCTGGACATCTATGCTCCTTCCATAACCAGGTAACCCCAAATCAATCTATAGGGATGCCCCTGAACCCAAGACTTTAAAAAGATATAGTTCACACACTTAGTTTCGAATCTTCCCCTCAGCTGCTTCAACAGGGAGAGAGAAAGCATCTTCTGCTATTTCAGTCATGGCCAAGTCTTCCAGGGAGCCACTGTCCCCTCAGTTGGGGAAGTAAGGGACATGAGTAACCAAGGGGTCCCTGACTCATCCTTAAAGATAGCCCCTCCCATCCAGATCCAAAGCTGACTCCTCCCCTCCAGGCACACCCATCTTCCCATATGCTCCTTTCTGTCTAAGTTCTTCTGCTACCAGATTCACCTTTTTCACCCTGCATGAGGTTGCTCAGGGCATTCAGTCTTATTGTCAGAGGAGAAGAGGTATAGAGCAAAGAGCAGACCATCTCTTTATTCTTAAAAAGCTCCAGGCCTAGCTCCACTCTTTATTCTTTGATTCTTTCCATCATCCCTTAATAGTCAAAGCTTTGTGACCTCCCATTTTGCAAGACCTGCTACACTTAAAATCAACCATAGTCATTACTGAGACAGCAGGACAAAGACTAACCAAAGGTAACCAAATAATATGCCTTTGCAAACTTTCCTGGCCAATGCTCTCCTTCATGCTGTCCCTCCTTTTCTTGAGCACTGGTGACTCTCTGCTACTGTCTTCATGTTTACTTTGGTTCTTTCCTGGAATTGGCCCTTCATATGCTAAGGTCAAAGGAAGATCTATCAGTGTTAGAAGGAACTTAAGAATTTTTTAAAAATTTCCTGAACACAGATTGTAAAACCTGAATGGCAGCTCTGTGTTTGCTGTGTATGACACTGCCGTTGGCATGCATATATCAGCAGGGATGAGACATCATGGCCCCTGAAGCTGTATTCTGGAAAGGAGACAGCAAACTTCTACAGGCACAAAAGTGAACAGGAATTTAAACCTTCAAATCTTTTCTTCAGAAAGGAGACACATCTATCTGATACCCTGGGAAATGGATCTACTCTATACCAGGAAACAAAGAGTGCGCCAATCCTGATGCTCCAAGCTTCTGGCAGACTGCCCTCTGGTTCCCACCCAGTTTCTTCTCAAAATTCCCCTGTAGATGCCAATATGGCATTCACTAAACAAGAGGCCTAGAAAAGGTACAGGGGCCTCCCTGTAATCCTAGCCTTTTTGCCCCTGCTGCAGGCAGAACCAAGGCACATCTGTGGATATCATTCTTCCTCTGTATGCACATCTGCAAGTCTAGGACTTGGATGAGGCCCAGCACAGAGTCTACAGGGCAAACGTGATTTGACCAACGCTCACTTAGTGACACCACTACAAAGTGCTGGCCCTAGACTATGAATCTTTGCCTGTCTTGACGTTTGGGATATGCCCAATCCTTCAAGTCTCCTGATTATTCTGACCTTTGACACCTTCAGATATCTTTAGTCTGATATCTTCAGATCTGCCCCAGTACTTGGACTCCAAGTAACATTCCTGCTTGATTAAGATTCCTGCTTTACTTCTCTCCACACATGACACAAGAAAACCTTTTACAACTTCACAGCAGCTTAGATGTTGAGATGTCAACTGAAAACCCTAGTTGAGATTGTCATATTGATGATTAGTGACAATTTTGCCTTACATCTTATAATATTCCTACTATGAATGAGATGAAATTTTTACTAGGGTGTAAGTTGGGAGTGAACACAATGTGAAGGGAGTAGGATATACCGGTCATTAGTGGCAGGAAAGTCAAGAAACTAAATATCAGCTGAGCTTATGTCCTACATATAGAACCTCCTTGGAATTATAACCCCTGTCCATAATACAGCCAAATACTAAAGAAGACTTTGTCCTGGTCCAAAAAAATTTTTTAACTGTCATCTTGATAAATATTTCAACTGTTCCAATCTATGGTCCTATGATTCTTTTGAACTGTAGCCCACAATATTCCTTTAATAAATCAAAATCAAGAATGAAGTATCAATTGGGAAGGAAAGGACAAGATGTCCTGACTAGAATTGAAAGTCCTGAGCCTATGACTGCGTGTGTGTGTGTGCGTGTGTATGTGTGTGTGTGTGTGTGTGTGTGTGTGTGTGTGTATGTATGTCTTCAGTAACACATTTCTAAAGGTTGTTGTGGTTTCCTTTTCTTTAGCAGCATGCAAAGTCTTTTGCATTCTGGGAAAAAAGGATCAGGCAGGTGTAAGCATGAACCCAAACATATCCCTGTATCAAGGCCCCCACATAACCCCAAGGGTTTCTTATTTATCCAAAAATGAAAGTTAAGAATTCAAACCATAAGTGCAATTTAGAGGTTTTATAAATTCAGGGTATTTTAAGATGTGAAATGAAAATAATAAAATGACATTTGAAGAAGAAAGCTTTTTTTTTTTATAATAAAGGTGACAGAATTTGCATATGGTGAGTTTCTAAATAAACTAGGAGCTTAGTTGTATTCAGAATATTAAACATAACTCAACAAACATTAATTGAACACTTACTGTATACAAAGATCCTAAGCTATTGGGGCAAGAATTCACTATCTGACAAAAACTGCTAGGAAAACTGGAAAGCAGTCCAGCAAAAATTAGTCATACACCAATATCTCACATCACATACCAAGATAAGCTCAAAATGGGTACATAATTTATATATAAAACAAATTAGTGAAACACAGAAGAAATTACCTGTCATCTATAGATATGGGAAAAGTTCATAACCAAATATGAGATAGAGAGGTTCATGGGAAGTAAAGTGGATAACTTTGGTTACATAAAGCTGAAAAGTTTTCACATAAAACCAATGCAGCTAAAATGAGAAGAAGAGCAGGAAAGTGGGAAAAATACCTTTGCACTAAGTTTCTCTGATAAAGGTTTTATTTCTCAAATATATAGGGAACTAAGCTAAATTTATAAGAATAAATGTCATTCCCCAGTTGATACAAACAGGTAATTTTCTGAGGAAGTAGTTAAAGCTAAAAATAGCCATATGAAACAATGCTTCAAATCATTAATAGAGAAATAAAAATAAAAAAAACTCTTGAGATACCACTTCATACTCCTATTAGCTTAGATGACAGAAAAAGAAAATGACGAATCCTGGAGGGGATGTGGGAATATAAGTACACTAATGCACTGTCAGTAGAGCTACGAATGAGTCTAACCATTCTAGGAAGCAATTTGGAACTATGCTCCCAAAGTAATTTAACTATATATATCCAGCAATACCACTACTAAGTCTATATTCCAAAGAAATCAAAGAAAAAGGAAAAGTCCTGTATTTGCAAAAACATTTATAGTAGTTCTTTTTGTGGTGGCAAGGAATTGGAAATTGAGGGGATACCCATCAACTGTGGGATAGCTGAACAAGTTGTAGTATATGATTGTGATTTAATACAACTGTGCTGTAAGAAATGAAAAAGTAGGTGGTTTCACAAACATCTGGAGAGATCTATATGAACTGATACGTAGCGAAGTGAACAACACCAGAAAAACAATTTTCAAAATAACAGCAATGCTAGAAGAATAGTCACCTATGAAAGAGTTAGTAACGCTGACCCAACACAATGACTGAGCACAGCTCTAAAGGGTTCATGATGAAACACACTATTCACCTCCAGATAGAGAACACGGGTTCAGAGTACAGACTGCAGCATATTTTTTCCTCTTTCTTTTTCTTTCTTTCTTTTTTTTTTTTTTATGTAGCTAATGCAGAAATCTGTTTCTCTTGACTTCATACTGGTAATGGGTTTTGTATTTTTGCCTTCTCGGTGGGTGGGGGAGAGGATAGAAGAGAATCTGGAACTGAAACTAAAACTGAATTTTAAAAAAATGATCTGAAGGTTCTGCACTCAGTGCTGGGGGAGATACTAAGTTTAGCTATGACATGGTTCCTCCCTTCATGGTGCTTATACTCTAGTACAGGGGCAGCTAGGTAGTGCAGTGGATAGAGCACCAGTGCAGGAGTCAGGAGGACCTGAGTTCAAATCTCACCTTGGACACTTGACACTCACTAGCTGTGTGACCTTGGGCAAGTCACTTAATCCCAATTGCCTCATCCTGGGTCATCTCCAGTCATCCTGATGAATATCTGGTCACTGGATTCAGATGGCTCTGGAGGAGAAGTGAGGCTGGTGACCTGCACAGCCCTCCCTCATTCAAAACAAAGTGAAGTGCAAGTCATGTCGTTATTTCTCTGAGGGTATGGTCTTCTTCAGCAACGAAGGATGAACACACACTCTAGTACAGGGATATGACAATCACAAATAACTATAATACAAAGAAATACATGAATCCCTGAGAAAGGTGTAACAAAGGGCTATGTGAAGCCCAGGGAAGAGGTTTCATGGGGAAGATGGCCTTTATAGGGCAGGTACACATTCAATAAATGAGGTGGGGAAGGAGGGTAGAATGAAAGAAGGCAAGGACAGAGAAAAATATGAGGAATGACAAGGAAGCAGGAAAGGATGGGGTGAGTGACTAAAACTTCCTGATATTAACATACCAGGGCTTAGCCAGTGCAAACACTTTGCCATCCGCCCTGCTTTCTTGCACGTATAGCACCCTCTTCATCTGTTGCTCAGGGATTGATAATGAAATCAATCAACATTAGCATTGCTCCTGTGAAGGGGACTGACCACCTACTTGCCTGACTAGCTTAGCTCAGTCCCTGTGATTCTGAGATGCAGGCTGTCTAGACTGAAGTTTCCTTCCCTGGCTACCACTCCCTTATTTCTCACACCCATCCTTGTCAATCCATCTTCTATTTCACTCTATCCTATCTTTTCAGCTTGAACTCTGGAATTCCTATTCTACTGTTAAAAAATGCTTTTCAAATCAGACCTTTTGAAGTTCCTTTATGTTTAGTTCGTAATTTTCATGAGCATCCTTCCTCATAGAATATAAAATCATTGAGCACCGAGACAACTTCATTTTTTATTAGTATATTCTGTATCCAGCGCAATGCCTTGTGGACATCAGGTGCTTACTAAATGTTTGTTGGATTGATTTTAATTGAATAGTCTACTTTGGATGGAATATGGACTAGTGAGAGCGAAAGGGACAAAATAAGGCTGGAAAGTTAAGGTGACTCCAGACTGTTGAGGTGCTTGAATGCCAAGCTAAGGAGCTTTAATTTTTCTTTGTAACCTATGGAAAGCCAATGAAGGCATCTCAGTAGAGAAATGTCATGATTTGATATATGTGTAAGGAAAATAACTCTAGTACCAATGTGAAGAATGAGAAATAAAAGAAATAATTCATTATATAAGCATTTATATTTAATGTCTCCTGAGTAATAATATATTTTTATCATTTCTATCTTGACATTTTATCTGCTAGAATGTAAGTACAGTACATTTTATACATATATATGTAAAACGTACAAATGTGTATATAAATAATCGCCAGAACAATTACGATGATCATAATAAAATCTACTTTCTGTTGCAATTTGTGGAACTATATGGATCATAGTTCTGATTAGATCACTTAGCACCTTTGACCATGCTTTATGTTTGCTTCCTAACAGTCATCCAGACCCATCCAAGCCATCTTGCCTCCATATGAACATCCACTCCATAGCTCTAAATCCTCCCCCACCCCCACCTTTTCTTCTCCTACCTCTTGATCTGGGCACAGTAATCTAATCAATAGCACCATTGCTTTTGGAAAGGGCAAATCAACTGGCAGCCTTATTCATCAACTCTCGCCCATCTCTGTGACTCGTCACACCAAAGCTCTCCTCTCTGGACACCACTTTCCTGAATGTGTTGCTCTGCGCCACTGAATGCAAGTCAGTGACTTTTTCTGCATCGCATCTCCAATGCTTATTAGCATGTTACTCAATATATTTTTGTTGCTGAGTTGTTTTTCAATTGCGTCTGACTCTCCATGATCCTATTTGGGATTTTCTTGTCAAAGATACTGGAATGTTTTGCCATTTCCTTCCCCAGCTCATTTTACAGATGAGGAAACTGGGGCAAGCAGGGTTAAGTGACTTGCCCAAGGTCACACAGCTACTAAGTGTCTGAGGTCACATTTGAACTCAGGTCTTCCTGATTCCAGGCCCAGGTTCTCAATCCACTGTGCCACCTAGCCAACTTGATATAAAGTAAGTACTTAATAAATGCTTTATCTTTCTTTCATATACCTATCTAACCATTCATTCAGAAAACATAAAATGTGTATAACAAATTTTAGTTATAAATGATAATCTATAAAATTTGGATAGTTAAGCTTTCCATCAATCTATGGTAAGAACTGATTTAGTAATTATTATACAATGAGAAGCAATATACCTGGAGTCAGGAAGACAGGCTCAAGTCCTCCTTCCCACACACAATAGCTGTATGACTCTTGCCATGCCCCTTAGCTTTCAGTGCCTCAGGTATCTAGAGCTTCCCCCTTCTACAACCCTACCTTTCCAAATGTACTTTTAGCTTTTCAGAAAAGGTACTACATAAACGCCAATGAATTTTTAATATATTCTATAAACAGAACAATCTATTTAAACTACCAGCAGAAGGGAATGTAAAGATTTCGAAAAGCAAAACAATTTTATAGCCTTATCTAACAAAAGGACAAATTGCTTTTACAATACAAACAAAAAGTATTTTATCTCTTCTGTAAAGGTTGGCTTAGAGCAGCACATTTATCAAGAATAATTTAGCACTCAGCTGAAAATGTTCAGCCCAATTGTAAAGCCATCATCTTTTTTATTCAGCTGCCCACCAGCAAACAGTATCTACTATATTCCCATGACTTATTAATAAACCTTGTGAATGGATTTGATCAGAGTTAACCTGAAGACACACCCTGAGTCCCAAACACAGCAGCCTGTGTGTTCTTTGATCTCCAGTTCTGAAAGGTGGAACACAGCTAACTCTGCTATCTCAAAAAGTATTGAAAACTCTAGTATCTTTTTAGCTACCTAAGAGTTCACACACTGGAGTTATTATGTGAGTCCAAACAAAAAGATGTCATGGTTTACACTTAACATTTAAAGGAACACCTGCAAAAAAAGGGAGGCTAAGGTGTCACTCAGCTTGAAGAGATTTTGCTCTAGTTGCAACAATGACTGGCACCATTCAATCCGCCCCCTCCCTTCCCCAGGTAACTATGGCCAAAACCCTTCAGGGCATGACCTGGCTTCTGTGTGGTCCACAGCACATGTGTAGGTACCCCGGCTGTTTGGTCTTGAGATTCATCAACCCTGTTTTCATGAGTGGGTGGCACACTGGCAACTGTCTCAAAATTCTGGCTTTTAAGGGGCTGCTGTGTGGGAGTCCTGGTCCCAAGGAAAGGGAAAGCTGGAATAGGAAAAGATAGTATAATCTGCATGTGGGTGTCTGCAGCAAAGGAGAACAGCTGGTTAGTTTAATTTTAGCAGTTTTGTCCTTGATGGTTCCACTTTAAGTTAAGCACCTACTTGTCTGGGAGAAGTGTGTCTGTATTTCAGAAAGCTCAGAAGGCCTTTTACTCCACCCCTGGAACATAAGGCACCTACTCCATGAGGTTATTTCACCTTTTAAAGAAATAAGGGAGTCTTATCTACTGTACTAGTCCTTTTCCAGATAGGACAATAGAACTGCCTGGAGCTGTCAGGAGAGTAACACAGAGGAATGCCACGCACTCAAGTAACTTGCTTGTACGATAATAACCTCACAGTTTATAAGTACTTGAAAACCTCTTTGCATGTTTTAAAGCATATTTACAGTTTTAAAGTGATGAGAAAGCCATTCTGAAAGTATCTTCAAGGGGGAAGGGAAATGACAGAGAAGCAGGAGCTGGAGCACTTTATTCTCTGTCAAAAGCTGGAGACCTATTAACTTTGTGACTTGTTTTAATGACAATTTTGCCCCTCAAAAGGTCTAGGAATATAATATATATTATATATATTATATTATCTATATAATCTATTTGAACAAACGTTTATTAAATGCCTGCCATGCACAACAGACTGCAAGAAACACTGGGGATACGATGACAAAAAGAAAAACAGTTCCTGATCTCAGGGGGCTTATATTCTACAGGGCAGGTGAAGTAGGCATACAGCAAGTAAACTGGTAAGTATATGAATGGCAATATGAGGAAAAGGGACAGAGCAGTAACAACTAGGGCATTATCAATGTAATTCCAGCAGACTCTCTATTGCCATATCAAACAGAATTCTTCATAAAGATGTGAATGTAGAAAAAATTCTGGTAAGATTCTCGGTGGTTTTCTTGGATAGGGAAAAAAATCTAAGGCGACCAGGGCACCTGAATGCCAAAAACATCACATCAGCACTAGACCATGGAGGAAGACTTCTGCCCCCTATTAATGATATGAAGGAAGGTGTTGATGTGATAGTAGGGGCACATGGCCCTTTTTCAACTTGTTTATGGGAGCTGGAAAAGCCATAGAATTAGATGAGATGGAGTCAAGAAAGGGAGCTTATAATAGCATGCAATATATATAAATATATGTATATGTATATATATATATGTATATATGTATATGTATATGTATATATATGTGTGTGTGTGTATACATATATAACTCATTTTGTATTGGTTGATACAAAAGTTTTTTTGGTGCGTTCCCTTCTGCCATTACAAAAGTAATGAAGAAAAATTTGAGGCTGACATCTGGCCAGATGGAGGAAGGGGCAAGAATGTCAACTCCTGGGAGAAACCTTTCTTGATCTTCTCAGTTAGTAGCATACATACATATACATATGCATTCTAAATGTACTGACTGTGAACAAATATACACTCCCCCCTCCCCCTCACCTGCCCCAAGGAGAATGTAAGCTCCTTGAGGAAGGCACTTGTTTCATTTTCTGTATTTGTATCTCCAGCCCAAAACATAGTAGATGCTAAAGAGAAGGCTGCTGATGGAGTCACTGAGGTGGCTCAGGGGCTGAGCCTTGATGCACATGAAGGATTCTAAGAGCAGAAGAAAAGAGAATACACTTCCAACACTGTCCAAAGGCACAAAAGCTGGGAAATGGATGTGGAATGGAAAGAACAGCAAGAAGGCTTGGGAAGCTAGAGTATAGATAACTGGGAAGGACAGCATTGTCCACTAAAACTGAAAATGGTTTTAAATGCCAAGCTAAGGAAACGGTATCTTCCCCTGGGAGGCATCAGGTTCTTGGCTTGGAGGAATGATAGGGTTGGAACTGTGATCTAAGAAGAGTCTTTTGAAAGCTGTGTGGAAAGAGGATAAACAAAAACTGGGAGTTGAGAGGGGAAATTCTCATTTGGATCTGATTCTTATCAAAAGGAACTGGCTGCTGGAATGGAAATAATGGGAACTTGGGAAGAAAGTGATCAATCACTCTATCTTAGAATTTGTGATAGAGGAGAGGAAAGTTGGCAATAGTCTGATATGCAAACAACATTTTGAGAGAGTAGATGTCAAAGGGTCCAGAAAAAAGATAAGCAGATAAGCTTAAAAGGTAATCATGGAACAACAATTTTATAGGATAAGTCAGCCTATGGATGGGTAAGAAGCTCTCAAAAATGAAATTCTGGATATGCAAAGAAAAATAATTCTGATGAGGAGGAAAGGGGGAAGTTGTCTAAAAGGAACAGTGTAGAAACACAGGGAATTCATTAAAGAACTTTGATTT
Source organism: Notamacropus eugenii (assembly GCF_028372415.1). Taxonomy (NCBI): domain Eukaryota; kingdom Metazoa; phylum Chordata; class Mammalia; order Diprotodontia; family Macropodidae; genus Notamacropus; species Notamacropus eugenii. Next base: position 278,307,046 of record NC_092874.1, read on the forward strand.
TTAAAAGCCCTGTACTACAGATAGAAGCATGGATAGATAATAGAATGAATACAAAAATGTAGTAATAATGTTATTATATGAATAGTGTCAGGAGTATTACAACTGACATGAGCAGAAGGATCACATTCAAGGGAAAGGAGGTATGTGGTAAGAAACATAGAGTGGGATTAAGCTATGGAAAACTTGAAAACAAGTTGAAGAATTTGGTTTGCATGTGGTGTCAACAGGGAGTTATTATATAGGTTCCTTATCAGGGTGTAATTTATTAGAGTGGTACCTTAGGAAGATTAAATATCTTACTTTGATGCACAGATAAAGGGAAAGACCATGGGCAGGAAGAGCAGTTGGCAGACAACTGCAGTAAAGGATAAAAGAAGAGATGGTGTGGACCAAGGTGTTGGCTATTAGTGTGCAGGTGGGCAGGAAAGACCCAGAAACATTGTGGAGGAAGAATGCACAGGGCTGAAGGTGAGGGATACATATCCCCTCCCATTCTATCAGGAGAGACGATTCTAGGATGACCTGAAAATTTACCAACCTGAGGGATTATAAGAATAGTAGTCATATGAGAAGATGTGGGGAAGCTGGGAAGGGTAGCCAGTCTGGGACAGGAAGAAATGAGCTCAATTTTATAAAAGTGGAGGAGTTTGAGATGGTAATGAGACATAAACTTGCAGGCAGTTGGACACATGAGTTAGGGTGTGAGATTTGAGTCATTTCCATAGAAGTCATAAGGTCATAGGAATATAGCAGGAAGATCCTTTTTAGAATCCATCTAAATCCAATCCCTTCATTTTATAGATAAGACATCTGAGGTTGGAGGAGATCAAGTTACTTGTTCAAGGTGACAAGGTTGTGAAAGGGTAAAGCGGGACTCCTTCTGACTTTAAACCCAGGTCTCTTTCCATACGCTTCCTCCCCAACACCGTCCTCTTTCCTCAGTGACAACTGATGCAATAATTGAGGACGATCTCTCCAAGGAAGTGAATGTCAAGAAAGAAGAGAAAGTGGATTAGGAATGAATACTGACTTACACTAACAGTTAAGCTGGTTAGAGAAGGAAGAAGATCCAGTAAATTAGACAAAAAAGAATCAGTCCCACATAGACGAGGAGAATTTTGATAACACAGTATTGTGGAAGCCAAGAAAAGGGAGAACTTCAGCAAGCAGGTAGTTAACAATGTCTTCCAAACTAATAAAAGATAAAAAAAGATTGAGAATGAAAAAAGGCCTAAGACTTCGATAGGAGGTCCCTGTTTAACTTTGTGAGTCTACAGTTTTACTTGAGTAATGGAACAGAAACTAGAAGTTTGTCAGAGAAGAGAAATAATATAGTAAGAAGAATTTCCAAGAAGCTTGTTTGTTTGTTTTTAAAGATAGCACATTTGAAAGCAGAAGAGAAGGAATCAATGGAGAAATGAGAGATGATAGTAAAATGTGGGAGTTAGGTCAGTTAGGGATAAGAAGAGAGTGTAATCATGATCACAGGTGGAGGGAGTAACTGTGTTGAAGAGGCTGCTTTTTGTGTTATTTAGGGGAGGAAAAGGCAGATGTAGAATCAAAGATATGCCAAACTGAAAACAGTATTATGTGGGGTTCACATAAGATGGCTTCAGTCTTCTCAACAGAGACAAATTGACCTCACCAAGAGAGAGGGTGGAAAAGGTTATGATAACAGAGATTTGAGAAGGAAGAAAGTCAAAATAGAGTTTGAGAGTTCATAAAAGAGAGAATTGTATAAGGATAAAAATAGCTGATTACAACATTACCTAAATTAATTGACTTATTCAGTAACCTAAGAATGTTATGTGAATGTAACAGAATACTATTGGTGCAGTAAGAAAAGATAAAAGGATGGTTTCAGAAAAACCTACGAGGACTTGTCTATATTAATTCAGAGTGAAGTGAGCAGAAGCAGGAGAAAATTTATGCAACAACAACATTATAAAGAGAAACATCTTTAAAGATTTGAAAACACTAATCACTGCAATGAATTTGGGTTGAGACAAAACTACACAGTTCTTCATGTTTCCCCAACAATGCTTAGGGGCAATAGAGAACTGATGCACTAATAGAGAAAGTACTGACTCAGGATTAGGAGTTTTCATGATGGTTTTTAAGGAGTCAGATCAGTTGTCAAAGGAGGAGGAGTTTCACATCATGAAGATGAAAGCTCTGATGCAGACAAATTTAGGACCAAGAGAAGGAATTTAATGAAAATGGAAAGGAGAAAATGGCAATATATAGGTTGGATTACTACAAAGAGAGATAGAACATTTACCCTATGCTTTTTTTTTTTAAGGCAATCCATGTATCTATATTGATATGGATATGGATAGGAACCTGTGATTTCATTGGTATGGGGAGATCCCAGGTGAGGAAACTCTCTCTACCAACTCAGGCTGGCACATTCTCTGTAATTTATAGTCTTTGTTGTCCACAGTACTGAGAGGTTAAGTACTCTGACTAGGATCAGAGGTGAGCTTTGAACTTAGGTCTTTCTGACTTTGAGACCAGCTCTCAATTCATGATGCCACGCCACCTCCACTACATTTGCGTACATATACATAGGTGCATGTATGTGAATACATGTGTCTATGTTAGGGTTTCAGGTGGAGGACATAAGGGGCAGCAGTGTATGACAACTTTGAAAAGTCTGTTTTCACTAGACATGGTACATTTGCCAAGAACATGTTGGCAGAAAATATTTCTTCAAGGTCAGGGCCGCAAATCTACCAAAGGAGGGGGATGGAACCACTGTTTATGCTCAGAATGTATGCAGTCATGGTAGAGGGGGCATAGGAAGTCTTTGTTATATTATGCCCAGGGGGACACAGAATAAGGCTACTGCAGGCAGGTGTCTTTCTGCAAAATATTATGCTTTACTGGCAAATTATACTGAAATAAGACAAGCTAAGATTTTTTTTCCAGTACTACTGGAAACCAGACTGGCCCTGAACTATTCAGCAGCTTATCAACAGATGTGACCAGTGCCAAGGGGCAAAAAGTTCTCAGCAAAGGCCATGGATACTCAAGCATAGCATACAGGAATTAATTTGATTCCCTATCATCCTTGGGATATATCACCTTCCTTATTTCTTTAGAATCTGCTGCTGATCCCCATCCCAAAGTTGTCATTTTTTTCATATATGGCATGACATTTTTGAAGGAAAGCAGTATGGCTTTAAGTACACCAGGGACAAATCAGCTCATGAAGGATAAGAAAAACTAAAGGAAAATAAAGAAAAAGACCACAAGAATGAGCATTACATCAGAAAAAACTATTATCAGATATTTAAGATAGTTAATGAACTAATTTTGTAGTCTTTTGAGAAAACAAAAAAATGAGAATCTTATCTGAGTATGTAAGGCAGCTTGGTGGTTCAGTGAATACAATACTAGGCTTGGAGTTAGGAAGACCTGAGTTCAAATCCAGCCTTAGACATTAATTAGCTGTGACACCCTGGTCAAGTCACTTAACTCTGTCTCAGTTTCCTCATCCATAAAATGAGCGAGAGAAGGAAATGGCAAACCACTTCAGTATCTTTGCCAGAAAAACCCCAAATGGTGTCATGGAGAGTCGGACATGCCTGAAACAACAAATGCAATGTTCGTATATAGGTGAACATAATTTGTCATTTTTCACTGGATTTAAAACCTTAATTTATTTTCAGACTACATGCCCAGACCTTGCCATACACATCCTTAAATTACTATATACTTTTCTCCAGTCTTACTATCCCTTTAATCCCAATTCCTGGGTCATAACTAATTTTCCTCTGCATAATTTCTAGATTCAAATAGCTTGCATGTAATGTAGACTATTTTCTATAAGAACTGGATAAAACAGGAGAAGTGAAAAACTTGAATCTCTATCTGCTAATTATTTTCATGGATTTTTCTCCATTTATTTTTCAGATATGATATTAAATCAGAGAATTTCCAGGTTTGCACTTTCTCGCCTTTTTAAAAGTAGTCCTTCTATAAAAAGCAGGTAAGTATCAGGTTTGCTTAAAATATTTCAAAATGATAACAAACCTTTGTGATATGTTTTGGAGTTCTATGAAAGAAATAAAATGGAAGATAGTATTTCATTTATAAGAAGTTTGCTTAAGTATTATAGTTTCTCTTCCCACACCTTCTTCCCTATTCTGTACTTGCGTATTAAAAACAATACACCAGGGAAACAATTCTACTGGAGCCTTTTTCCCCTGAGGAATGAGACTTGTAGATATTCTAATCTGCTTGGAAGGGAAGTCAGTATTCAAATGTAAAAAGCTGGAGTTAATCAAAAGTCCATTTCTTCTAAATGTTTACAGATAACTATGTCTCTCTCTCTCTGAAAATTTCCTTTAATTAGGCAAAAGTCCCTGGAGCCAAATTTTTGGCCCCACAGCTGATCCAGTAGGACTTAAGGGAAATTTTAAATTCAATTCAAATATTTGTTGTTGTAGTTTGTCCTTCATTCTCGAGGAGGACCATGATGTCAGGAAAATAATGCCATGACACGCAAGTGAACTGGATTTAGGATTTAAGGGGTACAGAGTCATCAGTCTCACTTTCTCCTCTGGAGCCATCTAGGTCCAGTAGCAAGATACAGATCAAGATGACTACAGATGGCTCTCCCAATATTTACCAAATTCAAAGCAAAGAGACTAGCCCAAAGTCATACAAAGGGGAAGAGAACAAGTATTTATGAAGCGTCTGCTATGTGCTAAGCTAATATTTACAAATGTTACGTCATTGGATTCTCAAAACAACCCTGGGAGGTAGATACTATTATTATGGCCATCATACAGATGAGAAAACAGAGGCAAAGAGACTAAGTGACTTGCCCAGGGTCTGAGTCTGAATTGGAACTCCTACACTCTTCCTGACTCCAGGCTTGATGCTGTGCCTACTTTACCACTTAGCTGCCCCAAAGTCAAGTGGAGAATACTACTAATTTGTGTCTTACTCATCCAATTATAAAAGCAAGGGAAAGGTGCTATTCTACAGAATGAAAAGTGGCATCTACTAGATTCCTCAGTTGAGGAAGTAGATGAACAGGAGTAAAGGAAAAATTCCTCTAAATTAAGCAAATTCTGGAAGGGTCCATTATTTTTGTTATAGATTCTTTCATTTAATTACAAGGTTGAGTCTCACTGGAGAAAAGGTAAACCTCTTATATAACTACAGAACATAGAAGAATCACGCCAACCTCAACTAACTGTATTAATTCTCTTGCTTTTACAATCCTAAAACAACTCCTACAAGTTCCAGGGAAATTGTTCACTGAAGGAAACACTTTAATCAATTTTTATTTCTCATATTCAGTGCCAGTGTCACTTGAAAACAAAAATGCTTTTCTTCTCCCTCTGAATAATCTTCCTTTATATAATGCATAGATGCAGATACACATATATCAGTTTGTTTACTATACAATATGTATACATATTGTAAATACATATGTACATACACATACAACTAAAAAGATGATGTTTAAAAAGTCATTTCTTCTTAGTAGGTGCTATAGAAAACCACAGCTGGCAATTAGTTTGACTTTTAAAGCCATATTTCTTGTTGAACATATGTGTGCCTACCAGGCGATTTCCATAATGCAAAAGTGCACCAGCATCTGCTTTCAACTTTTTCAAGAGACTTAAACAGGAGCAACAAAAATGTCCTGGTTAAACTTTTAAAATACAAAATCAGATTTTAACAGCTACTATAGTAGGGATATCCCAACTACTAGGGGAATATACTTCAAAGAGACCTCCCAGTTTTATGCAAACCACAGCTAAACCTTTGCCATCAGCCTGGTACTAACTAGCACAAACCCATGTCATTGTTCTCTTTCCCTTTCACCCCTATATGGTATGGTATGGGAAATACTTGTAGACCATTCTACCTCCCTCATCAACCTCCTCTCCCCCCCAAAAAAACCCCTGTTTTTTACAAACAGTTTCCTGATGGAGATCATTTCCATGTGCCTTTTCTGAATCCCATTAATAGAAGTTGAAGTTGATAAGTATGTTGGAGAACCTCTGGTCTAGGCTCTAAGTTATCCGAAGAAACTGAGGATGACTGGTTGTGTGACCTTGGGGTCAGCAGCCTACCAGGGCCCAGAAGGCAGTGCTTCTGGCTTCTAGTGCAATGTCCTTCCCACTATGGGCAATGTGAATACTTAGGATGAGAAAGAAAGAGGAAGCTAAGTCAGAGAAGCAGTGGGGCAGCAGAAAGTGTGTGAGGCTTGGAGTCACAGGATGTGGAGGGAGTGCCACTTCTGACCCCTAATATCTGTGTTACATACGAAAGCTATGCCAGTCCTCTGGGCCTCAGTTTCTTCATCCATAAAATAAGAAAGTTGGATTAGATCATCTCTAAAGCCCCTTTAAAACCAGGAGCAGGCTGGGGGCAGGGCCAAGATGGCAGAGTAGGAAGACGGACCTGTAGAAGCTCCCCCACGTAGCCCATAAAATATCTGTAAAAAATGACTCTAAACAAATTCCAGAGCAGCAGAAGCCAGAAAACGACAGAGTGAAAGAGATTTCCAGCCCAAGACAGACTGGAAAGCCAACAAGAAAGGTCCATCACACTAGGTGGGTGGTATGGCAGGGGCAGGAACAGGAACAGGCTTCAGGGTGCCACGTCAACAGCAGCTCCCAGATTGCTCAACCCACAAACACCAAAGATAGCTTCTAAGGTCAGTGAGAAAGCTCTTTCACCCATGCGAAGAGAGTCTGAACCACTAGCAACTGCAGCCTGTCCATTTTTGGAGCCCTCCACTTAAAGCTGCTGGGGCAATTGAGCCACTGATCTGAATCTCAGCCCTGAGCATGGTCCTGGGGTGAGAAGGAGTGCTGGCATGGTGGAACTGGAGGCAGTGGTGGAGTGGGAATTCTATTCCCAGATTCTGGGCAGAAAAGTTTTTGGCTGCTCTCAGACCAGTGTGCAGGCCAGCAGAGGAGTAAATTCCTCTCCCTTGATTGTGCCACCTTGGAGGAACTGAGAACTTACAGGTTCCCAGAGTATATCCTCTTCTTGTAAAAGACTCAAAAATCAAGTAACTGGTTGGGAAATGCCCAAAAAAAGAAAAAAAAAGACTATAGAAGGATAGTTTTTTGGTGAACAGGTATTTTCTTCCATCCTTTCAGATAAGGAAGAACAATGCATAGCATCAGAGGAAGTCAAGGCTTCTGGATCCAAAACCTCCTAAATAAATATGCAATGGTCTCAGGCCATGGTAGAGCTCAAAAAGGATTTTGAAAATCAAGTAAGAGAGGTGGAGGGAAAATTGGGAAGAGAAATGAGAGTGATGCAAGAAAATCATGAAAAGCAAGTCAACAACTTGCTAAAAGAGACCCAAAAAAAATGCTGAAGAAAATAACATCTTTAAAAATAGGCTAACTCAATTGGCAAAAGAGGTCCAAAAAGCCAATGAGGAGAAGAATATGTTAAAAAGCAGAATGAGACAAATGGAAAAGGAGGTTTAAAAGATCACTGAAGAAAATAGTTCTTTAAAAATTAGAATGGAGCATATGGAGGCTAATGACTTTATGAGAAACCAAGAAATCACAAAACAAAACCAAAAGAATGAAAAAATTGCAGACAATGTGAAATATCTCATTGGAAAAACAACTGACCTGGAAAATGGATCCAGGAGAGACAATTTAAAAATTATAGGACTACCTGAAAGCCATGATCAAAAAAAGAGCCTAGACATCATCTTTCATGAAATTATCAAAGAAATTTGCCCTGATATTCTAAAACCAGAGGGCAAAATAAATATTGAAAGAATCTACCAATTACCTTCTGAAATAAATCCAAAAAGAGAAACTCTTAGGAATATTGTAGTCAAATTCCAGAGTTCCCAGGTCAAGGAGAAAATATTGCAAGCAGCTAGAAAGAAACAATTTGAGTATTGTGGAAATACAATCAGGATAACACAGGTTCTAGCAGCTTCTACATTAAGGGATTAAAGGGCTTGGAATATAATATTCCAGAAGTCTAAAGAACTAGGATTAAAATGAAGAATCACCTACCCAGTAAAACTGAGTATAATAATTCAGGGGAAAAAATGGTCATTCAATGAAATAGAGCACTTTCAAGCATTCTTATTGAAAAGACCAGAACTGAATAGAAAAATCTGACTTTCAAACACAAGAATCAAGAGAAGCATGAAAAGGTAAACAGAAAAGAGAAATCATAAGGAACTTTCTAAAGTTGAATTGTTTACATTCCTACATGGAAAGATAATATTTGTAACTCTTGAGACTTTTCTCAGTATTTGGGTAGTTGGAGGGATTATACACACACACACACACACACACACACACACACACACAGAGACAGAGAGAGAGAGAGAAGCAGAGAGTCAGAGAGCACAGGATGAGTTGAACAAGAAGGGAAGATATCTAAAAAATAAAATTAAGGGGTGAGAGAGGAATAAATTGAGAGGAGAAAGGAAGAAATGGAATGGAACAAACTATCTCTCATAAAGGAGGCAAGAAAAAGCTTTTTCAATGGAGGAGAAAAGGGAGGAGGTGAGAGGGAAAAAGTGAAGCTTACTCTCTTCAAATTTGGCTTAATGCTCACTCAATTTGGTATGAAAATCTATCTTACACTACAAGAAAGTAGGGGAGAAGGGATAAGTGGGGTGTGGGGGAATGATAGAAGGGAGGGCAAATAGGAGGAGGGAGTAATTAGAAGTAAACACTTTTGAGGAGGGACAAGGTCAAAAGAGAGAACAGAATAAATAGGGGGCAGAATAGGATGGAGGGAAATATAGTTAGTCTTACACAACATGACTATTATGGAAGTCTCTTGCCAAACTACATATATATAGCCTATATTGAATTGCTTGCCCTCTCAGTGGGGATTGGTGGGTAAGGAGGAAGGGAGAGAAGTTGGAACTCAAAGTTTTAGGAACAAAAGTTGAGAATTGTTTTTTCATGCAACTGGGAAATAAGAAATACAGGTAATGGGATATAGAAATTCATCTTGCCCTACAAGAAAAGAGAGAAGATAGGGATAAGGGAATTGAGGGGTATGATAGAAGGGAGGACATATTGAGGGAAGGGGTAATCAGAATGCAAAGCATTATGGGGTGGGGAGAGATGAGGAGAAAATTTGGAAATCAAAATTTTGTGGAAATGAATGTTGAAAACTAAAAATAAATAAATAAATATTAAAAAAACAAAACAAAACAAACCAGGAGCAGGCTGTACAGACGGAGGACTGACATTCAAAGCCCACCTCAGATATTTACCTCAGACCTGGCCTTAGACAAGTCATTGGATCTCCCTGAAACTCAATTTCTCTACTCAGCTATAAGAAGAGGAGGTTGGACTCAACACTGCCAAGGTCCCTTCCATCTCTATATCTGTGTTGGCAAATTCTCCCTAGGCTCAGATTCCTCTATACACAATGACTAGGCTGGACTAGGTAGTCTCTACTACCTCTAACATTCCATGATTCTGAGCCCATGCAGAGCCTTGAGAAAAACAGGGATGGGTGACTGGCCTGAAAAGGCTCATTACTGGTCTTGAACTTCTTAGATTTCTCCTGCAGAGTTGAATTTAGCTGGGGCTGCCTGCATGCCACATAGGCAGAATCAGGTTATCTATAAAGATGAGTATATTTAATTCAAATTCCTTATGAAAACTAGAAATGGGAAAGCCCAGGACCTACAAGATCCTTGAGCAACTATCAGTGGCTCCCTATCACCTTTAGGATAAAATACAAAATTTTTTGTTAGATTCTTGTTGCTCAAGAAGCAATGTAGGTAGATATGTAGTGGTGACTCGGACCCACACAATCTATCAGCAAGGTTGCTTAGGCTACAGTACGTAACATAGTTTGGTATGCAAAGAAAAAGGCAAAAAAAAGCTCTAGGTTTAGAGAAGCATGAGAATGATGCCTACTAGACCTCATTTAAACTTCAGTAAGTTGCTACATGATCTTAGGAAAATTCTTTAATATTCCTGGGGCTTAGTATCATTGTCTATAAAATGAAGGGGTCAGGGGTGAAGTAGGGGTTCAATATTGGTAAAACTTACAATATAATAGATTATATTAATAACCAGAGCAACAAAAATCATGGATTATATCAGCAGATGCAGAAAAGGTTTTTGACAAGATACAAAATCCATCCTATTTAAAACACTACAAAACATAGTGAATAAATGGACCTTTCCCTTCTATAAATAGTATCTATTGAAAATCAAGAGTCAACATTATGTGCAATGGATATACTGGAAGGCTATCCAGTAAAGCAAGAATGTCTATCTCTACTACTTTTTGATATAGAGTTAGAAATATGAACAATGAAGCAATAAGACTAAAAAATGAATTGAGAGAAGCACAGGCAAAGAGAAAATAAAGTTATTACATTTTGTAGATGATAGCAAATCTCAGAAATACAACTAGAGTGAACTCTAAAGAGACAACTAAAACTAACTGAAATAAAAAATAACTTCAGCAAAGCTTCAGGTGTAAAATTAGATCCACATAAACAATTTCAGTCTCTCCCTGTCTATTAGTTGATTCTTTACCGACTACAAACGTGCACATGAATACACTTGAACCTCCATCCTCATTAGCTATTATTCCATATTTCTCCTCTCTTTTGTGGCTAAACTCATTGAAGAGGCCATCAATAATAGCTGCTTCTATTTCCTCTCTTTTCACTCTCTTCTTAACTATCTACAATTTTCTGGCACTACAGTCTGGCTTCTGGCCTCAAACAAAACTGCTCTCTCTAAAGTTATTAATGATATCTTAATTGCTAGATCTATTTTCTCCATTCTCATCCCCTCTGCAGCTGCTGATGCTATTTTTCGCCCTTTTCTCCTTAATACTCTTTTCTCGTTAGGTTTATCATACAAACTCTACTGGTTCTCCTCCTACCTATTTGACTACTCCTTGTCCTTTGCTGGAATCATACCACAGGGCTCTGTTCTGGGCCCTCTTTTCTTCTTCCTCTGTACTATTTTACTTGGTGATCCCATCAGTCTCATGGATTCATTGTTGATGATTTTTAAATCTACTTATTCAGCCCTAACCTCTATGCTGACCTCCAGTCTCAAATCTCTAACTGCCTCTTGGACATCTTGAAGTAAATATCCTGTAGATATCTTAAACTCAACATGTCAAAAACTATAGTTTTTTTCCCCCCAAACCCTCTCTTCTTCCTAAAGTCCTTAGCACTGTTGAGGGTATTACCCTTCTCCCAGTCTTCACCATGGTGAAATCCTTGACTCCTCACTTTCTCTAATTCTCCAATCTGTTGCTAAGACCTGTCAATTCTATCTTCCTTCTATCTCTTGACACTGTCACCATCCTGGTACAGGCCCTCATCACCTTGTGTCTGGACTACTGCAATAGCCTGCTGGGTGGTCTTCCTGCTGTAAGCCTCTCCCCAATGCAGCCCACTAAAACGATCTTCCTAAAGTGCAGATCTGATCATGTTGGCTGACATTGCTATTCAACTCAATAAACTTCAGTGGCTCCCTATCACCTTTAGGATAAAATACAAAATCCTTTGTTAGATACTTAAAGCCCTTCACAACCTCCCCTTTTGCCCTTTTCCAGTTTTTTTACACCTTGCCCAATATCATTTACTCTGGGATACAGTGACATTGTCACCCTTACTATTCCTTGAACAAAATACTCCATCTCTGGGCTCTAAGGATTTTCACATACCTGGAATGTTCTTTTTTTTTCTCTCTACCCTCTAGAGGAAGCCTTTTCTGATCCCTCTTGATTCTGGTGCCTCCTCACTGTTTATTATTTCCAATTTATCCTGTATATGTTTTGTTTGCATGCAGTTACTTGCATGGTGCCTTCTCTGTTAAGATTGAGTATTCCTCTACCTAATATACTTCAGTGGTTCCCAGTTATCTCTAGGATCAAATACAAACTACTACTTTTGGCATTTAAAGCCCTTCACAATATGGTTCCAACCTATCTTTCCAGTCTATTATGCAATCTTCTACTTCATACTACTCCATGGTTGAGGCAAACTAACCTTCTCACTGTTCTTCACACATAATGTTCCATTTCTCATCCCTATGCTTTCTCAAGGCTGTCTCCCATTCCTAGAAGGCTCCGCCTCCTCATCCCCACCTCTTGGAATACCTAGTTTTCCTTCAGAGTTCAGTCCATATACCACCTTCTACATGAGGTCTTTCTTGATCTCCAAGCTATTCCCCAACTATAGTGTATTTATTTTTATTTTATATATCTAGCAATGGTGGTATAAACTTATACGCATTGTTGTTTCTCTCCTTTTAATGGAATGTAAAGTCTTCGATAGTGGGACTGCTCCAATTCTGTTTATTGGTCTCCAACACAGTTTCTGGTGTATTCTGGTGTTTAATAAATCTTGTTGCTCTATTAAAGTGTATATGATTAGGCCCTGAAAATCAAATCTGTAGAGCACTCAGCGCCTTCTTGGATATATTCTGTGATCTAGCTCTCAGACAGAATAGGGACTGAGCACCACTGACCACGTAAAATATCCAGGGGATTTCTTATCTTACATATAGCATAGGATCTTTTATCTCCTAATCTCTGAATGACATTTGTCAGCACCACATATACCAACACCACTAAGGGAGACAGAATCACAAGAGTCAATTCTCCGCATATTTCTCAGAACCTTACTGACTTCTCACTTCCCCATTTTCCTAACATTTCATTCTAAATTTCAAAAGAATGGGACAGTCTGATTAGGGTACCACACTGAAAGCAAACTTAGCTTAAGTATTTGTTCCTTTTCTCCTAGATAGGGATGAAATCCTGCAGCCCTAGGTGAGTTACTCTCCCCTGAGTTCACTGCTAATAATCTACAGCTTCCATTCATTCATTACATTCATTGGTTTTGTTTCATTGATACTGAATAAGGCTAATCCTTCTTCTACATGAAAGCCTTCTTAATATTTAAAGACATGTTGCAACCTCATTAACCCTTCTTTTTTCTAGCTAAAGTTTCCAACTCCCTTCAACCATATCTTATGACATGATTTCCAGACCCTTCACTGTAGATGGCTTTGCAGAAAATGGCCCCCACTTCATTTGTGTCTCTAGATTGTCACTGTGCACATGGCTATTCCCATTCCAACTTCTGGTTGGAAATACTCCTTTTCCCACTTTTTTTTAAAACTCAAAATGCAGTTTAGAGACTTTCCATAAGCAAATCAATCTGCAGGCTATGAAATAATGATATATTTCCAACAGCTATTTTGGGAAGGGGCAGAGGTGGCTCTGAGTCTGTCTGGGGTGTGGGAGTGGAAAAAATGTGAGATCCCATTGGTTACACAGCTTGTTGAAGACGCAGTGCTAGTACACAAGCAGAACAAGCAAGGCAGACAAAGTTGTGATCTTGTCAGCAAATTTAGATTTGTCTTGGCTGTTCTCCACTTGAAGTACATATCTATGCATTTATAGAGTTCTTGTCACTGTAATCCTCAGTGAGAGGATATGCCAGGCAGGCAGAGCTGAGTTAAACAAAAGAAAAGCAAGGCAGCAAGCACTGAGAAGACTCCGCCTATCTTGGACATGCAATGAATGACAGACTTCTAGGATTCTAGCTCGGAAAAGGACCCATATGATCTAGTCCAACCTTTTTATTTCATGGGGAAATTAAGGGACTAAAGAGGTTAGGTGATTGGTCCAAGGTCATCATGCTAATAAGTAACCAAGTTGAGACTTGAGCCCAGAGTTTCATGACTCTAAGGCAATGCTGTATCCACTGCCACCAACTGAATTCCTTTGTTGCTTATTCAGAAACAGTGGTAAAAGCAAGTTCATTGGGAACCAAAGAGGGGAAAGCAGAGAGGAGTCTAGAGCAAATGTAAGGAAAGTGGTAGTCTGGGACCAATTCACCAGGAAACTTGTCCTTATGTCCTATCCTATGTAGGGTCTAGCTAAGCAGCTAGGTGGCACATAGATAGAGCACTGGGGCTGGAGTCAGGAAGACCTGAGTTCAGTCCTGACCTGACACTCACTAGCTGCGTGACCTTGGGCAAGTGACTTAACTGCTGCTTGTCTCAGTTTCCTCATCTGTAAAATGGGGATAATAACAGTACTTACTTCACAGGGTTGTTTGATGATCAAATGCTATGATATTTCTAAAGCTCTTAGAATAGTGCCTGGGCACATAGTAGGTGCTGTATAAATGCCTATTCCCTCCTCATTTCCCAAACCCAAATTTAGGTATTCTAACAAGTGGGCTTTTATATATGAGAATAAGAATTAAATAGAAGGGTAGAACAGCAGATATCTCAGTAGGTCAGAATATTGGGCCAAATCTACTAAGATGAAATTTTCAAGGGATAAATGTAAAACCCCATACTTGACTCTAGAAAATATATTTTGGAAATGCAGAATGGGGATGATTTGTTTAGATAATAGCATATATCAAAAAGATCTACAAGTCTGAGCTGACTACATGGCTTTCAGGTAGTCCAATGATTTTGAATGCAAAGACCTCTTAATAGGTCTTCTAACCTCAATTCTTCCCCTCCGTTTCAATCTATAACTGCATACCAAGGTCAGGATAATTTGTTTTACAGAGAGATTTATTTTTGACACTGCTGACCCAAATCTTCAATGACTCCCTATTACATACCAAGTAAAGCTCAAACTCTCTTTACTTGGCATTCAGGACTCACAATCTGGTACTATCTTAAATTTCCAGACTGCTCCTCTACAGTTTAGACAAAATGTAACATTTTCTGTCCCACTAAATGTTGTATTACTCTCACCTCCATACCTTGCTCATGCTTAAAATCTATGCTTAAAAGTCTCCTCTCTCCTTCCTTCCCCTTTTATTCTCTGCTTGCTGAATTCCCTCATTCTTTAAAATGCAACTTAAATGCCACTTTTCTTTTGTATGACCTTATTCCTTGGACCTTACATTGTGTTTTGCTTTGCAATTCTCCATTTAATACAATGTACTATAGCTACTGTGCTTATGTATTATTCTCTTGATAGAATGACACTCGATGAGGATAAGGACTACGTTTAATCTTACCTTTATATCTTCCCCAAGAACCTAATATAGTGCTTGGCACCCCGTAGGTGCTTAATAAAATTTATGGAATACATAAATCAATGAGTGATTAGTGGCCACTTGTTCAGGATGTTGTCAGTGGGATTCCTGTTCAAGCTTAGATGATTTCTGAAGTCCCTTCAAATTCTGAGATGTTCTCTAGTATACTGTAGTAGATATTCTTTAGTACTGGACTTCTGCCAAAAATTTTTTTCTTTGATTTTAAAAATAAAATTCTTAGGAAAATATGGATAAATCCTCCTTAACACATTTCAAAATAATAAGCAATCTTTTCAACTTGTTACAAATATAACAAAATTTCATCTTTCCAAAGAATTTTAATAAAAAATCCATTAACCCTTACAACACTACTTTTATGTAAAAAGATAGAAACATTAATATCCTAAGCACTAAAACAGGGCAAATGTTACTTCAGATTATGAATCAGGGAAACAGCCAGGAATCCAAGCCAGGCCTGATAAGTTTTAGTTCAGGACCAATTCTTTACTGGAATAACTTGGCATCTCTTCTATACATCAGAAGTATCAATACATTGATATAGGATAAATACATTACAAGTAATAAGAAATTATACTTTTACTCAATTAATTAATCTTCACTCTATCTTCTAGAAATGTAACATCTAATTAATAATATTTTAAAGACACAATGGTTAGCTAGGCATGAATCTGGAGTTAGGAAACAAGAACTGCAGTTCAACTGCTGAATAACATTGTTCTCACTGTGACCTCTCTAGGTCTACTATCTCCATAAAAAGATGTCAGACACTACTTTAATAAAAGGCATACCTTTACTGACATTCTGACTACTGCCATGTGACCAAACTTGATTGCAAACTTCTGCAGAAGACATCAGGTATGAACATGAGGTATTTCAATAGCTTTGTTAACATAAGTCTTGCTCCATTCTTAATGATCTGTGTTCCAAAAATCTAGCTGTAAGTCAGCTGTCAGTAACTTGAAATTCATTTTCCCCAAAACCAGTTACAAATGGTAATTAGTGGCAGCTTGATCTACAGCAGCTGAAAAGCCCTAAGAAGCCCCCAAAGGGTCCCCACTACTGCCAACATTACATAGGAATGTCTAGAGCAATAGACATCTCTATCACCATGATAACATTTACACAGCACCTATTATGTGCCAGGCACTATGTTGGAGCTTTACAGATTTCATCTCATTTGATCCTCACAACTTTGGGAGGTAGGTGCTGTTATTACCCCCATTTTACAGAGGTTAAATGACTTGCCAAAGGTCACAATGCTATTAAGTGTCTAAAGTTGGATTTGAATTCAGGTCTTCCTGACTCTAGGCCCAGTGTTTCTATCCACTGTGCCACCAAGTCGCTATTTTGTCATAATCATCAAATAGGAACCTGAATATACTACAAAAAATGGAGTATACTCAGGCAAGTTGTGTGGTATTTGTCCTTTGTTCTCGAAGAGGACCATGACATCAGGGAGATGATGACATGACTTAAACTGACTTTGATTTGAGTGAGTGAGGGCTGTGCAAAGTCACCAGCCTCATTTTCTCCTCCAGAGGCATCTGGATCCAATAGCCAGATATCAATCAGTTTTAGGTAATATTCAAGGTACCTTGGGAGGTGCATCATGCCAGGGAGGAACCTGCACTGCCCAACGGGAACTGGCTAGTTGGGTGAGTCCCCCATAGGGCAGTTACTACCACTCACTAGTTGTTGTTTGTCCTGTGTTCTTGAAGAGGACCATGACATCAGGAAGATGATGCCATGACTTGTAAGTGAACTGGATACTTACTACATATAATTAGAGTATAATATGGTTATTTTTCAATGCAATCAGGTCAATTAGGTGTTTATATCAAGTTTAGTATGACTATGGTGAGACCCCAAGAGCAGGGGGTCACCATGTGACCTAAAGAGGATTGAATTCATCCAGGTCAGAAAGGGAGTTGATCAAACTTCCAAGCCAACCAGCATCAGGGCTGGGCCCATGAATGACTGTTACACTTCCATCCTGGCCAAGATAGGGAAACCCAGTTTCTAATAAACTAATCAATTAAAAAATATCATATTTTCTATTTTGTAAAATTTTTATATTGATAGAGTCACTGTTCCCTTCTTTTGTAAATGAATAATTAAAAATCAAAGAGGGTGATCTCTAAGATCCTTCCTAATCCTAAGATTCTACAAATTTATCCTGCTATCAATTATTTAGGGGTTGACTCTCAGTTTGTCGATGTTTCAGGTACTTTGTTGCTATTTATTTATGTTTTTTCATTCTCTCTTGGGTGTTCATTATAATTTTGTTAGGCTGGGCCAGGTCAGGTCAGTCACTTTGGCTACTTGTCAGTAGCTCTGGTAAAAGATAAGGAAGGAGGTAGATAATGACTAGACATGGCAGCAGGTAAAAAGGAATTCTGTCAAATTCTAGAAATATTTCAAGTCATATTTAACACTGAAGTTCAGTGATTCTCACACTACTTCAGACTATGACTTACAACTGTCTTCCAAATAAGCAACAGTACGCAATAAGATTCAGAATAAACAGCTTTAGAATTGGAAGGAAATTTTGAGGTCATTCTGGTTCAGCTCCTTTATTTTCAGTTGAAAACACTAGAGGCTCAGAGGATTTCCATGTGCCTACAGTCACAGAAATATTGAGGAGAGTCAAGATTTGAACCCAGGTCCTCTGACTACAAATCCAGTGCTTTTTCTTTATATCATGCTCCATCCAAAGGAAGAGGAAGGGTGACTCTGTCCCCCATTATTGATCACTCTCCACTCCCAGATATGCTCTCCTCTCTAGGTTTTTGTGATACTGCTCTGTCCTCATTCCCCTCTAAGATGTCTCTCCTTACTCTATCCTCTATAATAGTCTATAATAGCCTCTTCTTAAGTCTCTTTCCTTTTAAACCTATTCTGTGTTCCTCATTATGACTTCTAATCCCTCTATTCCTCTGTGCTTTCCCAGACTATCACCCTTATTTTGGCTTCACTTTCTTTCCTTCCCAATTTGGATTCTCCAGTAATCAATTCGATGTGACACTGTCCTCTATTCCTGAATCTTTTGTCTTCTTGTCCTGTCATAACTCAAGCCTTGCCAAACTTCAGCTCTGAATTACTCAATCCATTTGCCATTTCTGCCCTCCTCACAGACTAAAGAATGCTGCTCCAGAGACTCGATGATCTCCAGGATCAAAGAGAAGCCCTTCTTCACAACCTGGCCCCTTCCTCTGCAGTCCTCTTACACCTTCCACACACCCATGTCCTCTGTTATGCAGTGACACTGGCCTCCCTGCAGTCTCTCCAAAACAGCCCTCCCATCTCTAGACTTTGGACATTCTCACTGGTTGTCCCAGTGCTTGGAATGTTCTGCCCCTCACCTTCACCCCTTGGCTTCCTGGGCTTTCTTTTAAGATACAGGTCAAGTCCTACCTTGTGAAGCAGTGCCCAACTTTCTGTGTTTCTGCATGTTTCTCTATGAGTGCAGCGAACTACCCAAATTGGATGAGTGGCTCTGCTTCAAGATGTTGCCATGGCCACTAGGATGAGCAAGAGAGACAATTTTATCTCATTCCATTGCTTTCTGGTAGAGGGACAGGAGTCAAACTTCACACAGCTGCTTCCTGCCTCATATTTGCTCAATTGCTTTTAGGGTTGGGAAGCTTAGCTTTTTAAAGATCATCTGTAGCCAATCTTTTGCCAAACAACAGCAGTTATCCTTCCAATTTCATATGGGAAACTTCACACTCCATAACCAGGCATAGACGTACATGCCTTTGCAGTTCATGTAACACATCAACTCTGTTATGTGTCCCTTAGTATCTGTGATTATATCACCTGAGATGAGAGGGAAAATCAAATGGCCAAACTCCCCTCACTATATACATATATATGTATATATACATATATGTGTATATATATGTATATATACACATATATGTATGTATGTGTTTTTTTGGGGGGTGAAATAAAGAGAAAGAAGGAGAGAAGGGGAGGAGGGGAAGAGAGAGAAGAAGGGAAGGGAACAAACAAGGGAGGAGGAAGAGAGAGAGATGATTTCCTTTTTAAGGTCTACTGAGTGGACCATTCCTCCTGATTTAGTGACCAATCTTATCTAAAGCAGCTTTAGAAGGGGGCTCTCTTCTGACATAAACAGCATTATGCATTATAATAGTCTATGTGGGTGAGAGACAGGTCAGCCTTTGTTTGGCAGCAAAACTGTGAGAATGAAGTTTGGAAAAAGTTTGACGTGAGTCACAAATTTGGATAGCTTTTCAGACTGGCCAGAAAATGTTTTCAGGGGGCTTAGGAAGTTACCAAAGGTCTGTGAAGCACATTCTAACTGTATAAAGGGTCCATGCTTTGTATCTGTCCTTAGCTGGGACAATCTGAGTTTGGAGACTGGTAGTTTAAATTAGGAATGTTCTAGTCATGTCTGGAGACCTGTGACTCACTGTTGCTTAGGCCCTTCATCTTGGACTGTTTAGTGAGTGAGACTGAAGGTTACCATGATCTATGGGAGCAAACAAGATGTTTCTGACTGGTGAGGACAGGACTATGATTTAGCTATAGCAACGGATTTCTGGGAGAACTGAGTCAAGGAAGCTCTAGATTAAGGGAAAGAAAGTCAAGACAGGAGACAGCCAGAGATCATCACAAGAAAATATCTGAGAGTCAGGTCACAAAAGGAAGCAGGATATGAAGTTGGACAGGAAAGTCAGTCTGTGGCATTTGTTCATGAAACTGGGGCCTGCAGACCATGTGCAGATATCTCTGAGAAAAGCTAGTACTTTTGTTAATGTTCTACAGCTGTGCTGGCAGCAAGACCTAGATGCAAACCAAAATTTTATGCCCTGAAAACCTATGCCTTTCATCCTAGTCTCTCAACTACTTCTTACAGGGCCTTCCTCTAGATAGCATCCCTTCTCTCTCATGTTATCTTCAGTTTCTCCCTCCCTCCTGGCTTCTTTCCATCTGGTGATGAGAACATTCTCAGTTTTCTCCAGTCTTACAAAAACAAACCAAAAACTCTTTCCTTGACCCTTTTACCACAATTAGTCAGTGGTTGATTTCTTTCTTTAGCATCACTCTGAAATTATCTATAGTTAATTTCCTATGTTCTCCACACATTTAAAGAATCCAAGCAAGAAAATTCTTGGAGGAAATTAAAAAAAGAAGAGCTAGGAACAGTTAAAAAATTTAGGAAGAACTGAAACTAGAATTGAGTGATACATTCAAGAGGAAATAATGGGGAAAATGAGCAGCATAGTATCTAGAATAGAGAATCTGAAAAAAAAATAGGCAGAACCAAAAGAAGAAAACAAATGAAGACAAAATCATAGACAATGCAGTGAAAGGGGAAAATCTCGCTCAGAAAATAACTCATCTATAAAATGATCTGGAAAAGTGAAAAATCTAAAGGATAGCTCAAAATGTGATGTTCTTATTCCAAAGAACTTAGACAAATAAAAGGATATGATCACTTTTTTAATTCTAGGAAACTATCATTATAAGTCCATTATTTTAATTTAGATTCTAATTACATATTTGTAGTTACATATAATGTTATAATACATTAGCATGTTATTTAATTTTTTTCATATTGAGGAAAATCCTATGCAGACAGGAAAAGGGCCAGTTCAACTTTATGATAAACCAAAATGTAGCTACAATAATAAAAAGACACATTACTGTACTGACACATTAGAGATGGTCTCAATTAAAAAGACTATCCACTGTTAGCACCTCTGTAGAAATTATTAGAAATAAAAATTAATGGTTTGATTGTATGATTTTTGACAAAAAAAAGGTCTCCAACATAAAAGGAAGCAATTTGAAAAAATATTTGCAGTAAAATGTATCTGATAAAAATATTATACTCAGAATCTACAGGAAATGACATATAGTTATAAAAGTAATATTTACTACCCAAAGGAGAGGTGGTCAATCAATATAAGTAATTTTTGGAGGAGAAAATGCAAATTAATGAGCTTTTGAAAAGATAGTCATTCAAAGATAGGATTCAAATATATTACCTTAAGCAATGTTAACATGCTACCTAATACTCATATAATTGTCAGAATTAGCTAAAAACAATAAAAAATCTTTTGTGGCAAAACTAGCAAAAATAGGCACTATTTCATAAACAACATGTCCAATAATTGAGGAATAGCTGGATAGTTTTTGGCATATATGAATACAAGGACATTCTATGATGCCAGAGAAAATTACAACACAGAGAAGAGGCCTTTTCCCGCTTTCAGGGAGTTGCATTTTCGGCAGCTCTTCGAAGAGCCCCCAGTCATCAACATGCCACAGAACAAATACATAAAGTTATACTGAAAATGGTATGGTTACCACTTGGATTACCATGAGAAAAAGAGAAAGAAGGAAAGCTGAGAAGCTCATGAATGTTCAAAGAAAGCAAAGAAAATGATTGATCTAAAGGACAAACTCGACCATAAACAGAGTCATGCTGAGAAGATTCAGATGAAAAAAACTATCAAGATGCATGAAAAGAGAAACACCAAGTGAAAGAATGATGAAAAACTCCCCAAGGAGCAGGGCCTGCCTGTCTGCTGGGCAGAGAGGGACTATCCTGAGCCAAAGGCCTTCCCATATGATTAAACAGAAATGAAAAGGAAGCTCCCTTGACAAAAATTCATGCCCAGGGAGAAAGAGAAGTGTTCAAGGTTATTTGTACAGGAAAGAGAAAGAAGGCTTGGAAAAGAATGGTTAACAAAGTCTGTTTTGCTGGGGATGGCTTTACTTGAAAACCACCAAAACACAAAAGATTTTTTAGGCCACTGGGTTTGCATTTTAAGAAGGTTCATGTAACTCATCCTGAACTTAAAGCCACTTTTTACCTACTTATACTTAGTGTGAAGAAGAATCTCTCTGCCCTTACTACATACAAGTTTGGGTGTTATTATCAAAGGGACTGTCACTGAAGCCAGTGTGAGTGAGCTAGGTCTTGTGACACAAGGAGGCAAAGTTATCTGAGAAAATACGCACAGGTTACCAACAATCTGGAAAAGAATAAATGCATAAATACTGTCTCGTTTGTTTGATTGACTGATTGAATGAAGGTCTGCATCTTTGACAATTATTAAAGATTCTACAACATATCAAGAAAACCACAATAGTTACTGTGCTGAACAGTAACAAAACCAAACCAAAGACCCATGCATTGGTTGTTTGATTTGAGGTCATCCTGGAATAGAGATGAGACACTATTTTCAATTCTTTTATGAGACTTTTTCCCATTTTAAAGTGGCACTAAAAAAAACTTGTAGCTGTAAAAAAAGAATATGAGGAAATAAGTAAAGACTTGGATGAAATGATGCAAACTAAGTTTAGCAGTACAAATCTGTGTGTGTGTGTGTAAACTGTGTTAAAAAACAATGGTAACAAACACTTTAAAGTAAGCAACCGAATTTAGAAGGGTTCATAACAAAGAGTTATAATTTAAACTTTTTACTTTTTGAGTCAAACACTAAATAGCCATAATTTTAAGGCTTTATTTGGAGATCTACTCCACATTTTATTTTATTAGTTGTACTGGTTGAGACGATATCATTCAACATTTCATCCTTCCCTCTAGTCTCAGAAGAAGAAAAGGTATTTTCCTTGCTAGAGCTAACATCTCTATTGTATATATAATATAATTCCATTGCATTGTTTCTGTGCCCATATGCTCTTTCCCTCTCTCTAGTACTGCTTCCATCTTTCCTTCTCTACTGTTTATTTCCCCTTAACCTAAAAATATGCTCAGATTTTCCTATATTCTTCAAAAAATGGCTTTTCTTTACACAACTATAATTCAAGCTACCATTCCATACCCTCTACCAACTTTTCTACCAAGTTCCTAGGAAGTATAATCCTCATCACTTTCTCATCACCCACTCCTTACTAACAAGTCCTACTATCTGACTTCTGGTCCCATGACTCCCCTGAAACAACTATTACCAAAGTCATTGATGACCTCTTTATAACAGAGTGTGATGGCCTTTCTTCTGTCCTCATGTTTCTTGACCTCCCCTATGGCATAAGACACTCCTTCACTTTCTCTTTGTCCCTGGATTCTATGACATAGCAATCTGGTGGCTTTCCTTTTAACTTTCTGATCCCTCTCCTGTTGTTGTCGGCTCATTATGCCACTTCTACTTCTTAAACATGGATGATTCCCCAAAGTTTGATCTGTGGCCCTCTTCTCTTTTTCATATTTTCACTGAGGATCTCATCTATGTCATAGGTCAATCATTAGCTCCCTGCAGACATCTCCCAATCTCTCCCCTAAGTGTCAGGTCCATTATTTACAACTGCCTGTTGAATATCTTTAGCTGGATGTCTTGAGAGCCTTTCAAAGGTGCCCTCCTTATCCATACGTAGAATATATTGCATCCTTACCCATAAAGCCCTAGATGACCTATTGTCCTCCTAATGTTCAAGTTTTCTTTCCCTTTGCTCCTCCCCTGCAGATCCAGTGACACCTGCTGCCTTGCTATGCTTTACCCAGGATGTTCTCCCATCTAACCTCAGGCCTTTTCACTGGCCGCCCCCAGGCCTGGAAAGCTTTCCCTTTCTGTCTCTGTCTCTGCCTCTTTTCTGGCTTCCTTCAAGTCTCAGCTAAAATTCCATCTTCTACAGGAGGCCTTTCCTAGTTCCTTAAACTCAATGCGTTCTCTCTGAAACGATCTCCATTTATCTTGTATAGATCTTGTTGGTGCATTGATCATGTGGTCTGTTCAGGTCTTCCCCACTAGATGAGAGCTCCTTGAAAAAACAGATTCATTGCGCCTTTCTCTGTATGCCCATGACTCGGCACAGTGGCTGGCACACAGAAGGCCTTAAGAAATGCTTGTTGATTTGACTTTCTCTCAGAATCCTTATCTTCCTTAAAGGTTTCACTTAGATTCAGCCTCCACTGTGAAACCTTTCCTGGTCAACCCAATTGTTAATGTTCTCCTCAAACTACCTTATTTATTTACGTGTGTGTGTGTGTTCCATAACCCCATACAATGTAAGTTTTTTGAGAGAAAGGATTGTGTATTGTTCTCATCTTTGTATCCTCAGTTCCTTGTACACTGTGGGGGCTTAAATTACTGAACTTATTTTATTGAACTGAATTCAATCTGTTAATAGAATCTTTTAGGCACATAGGCTAATAACCTTTAAATCACTTGACTTTAGACTTTTTGTCATGGTATACATATACATTAGTACCCAACCCTGTAGTTTAACTTCTGCAAGTCAAGTCAAAAAGTCTTTATTAAGCAGCAATTATGTAGTAGGCACTCTGAGGAAGCCCTGGGGATGCAAATAAAAGTAAAAAACTAATCCCTACTCTCAAGGAGCTCACAGACTAATAGGGACACAACATACAAAAAATTATTCACCCAGATCTATAGAGGATAAATTGAAGAGGGAAGGTATTACCATTAGATTTTATCTGGAACTTAAAGGAAGCTAGGAAAATCAAGAGACAGAAAGTTCCAGGCATGTGGAAGAGCCAATGAAAATACAGAGTCTAGGGGGTGGAGCCAAGATGGCAGAGTAGAAGGACACACCTTGAGAAGCTCTCATCCCACAGCTCATAACATACCAGTAAAAAATGACTCTAAACACATTGTAGAGCAGCAGAAGCCACAAAACAACAGAGTGAAAGAGATTTCTAGCCCAAGGCAGCCTGGAAGGCTGACAGGAAAGGTCTATCACACCAGGTGTGGAGCAGAACACAGTACAACATGGGCTGGGCCGCAACAAGGACAGGAATGGAGCAGGCTTCAAGGCGCCACTGGCAGCAGCTGCAGGTCCCAGATTCCTCAACTCACAAATGACAAAGACAGCTTCAAAGGTCAGTGAGAAAGCTCTTTCACTTGGGTGGAGAAGGGAACTCAGTGGTCTAGTCCCAGCCCTAGGCAGCTGCAGCTTCCATTGTTGGAGCCCTCCGCCTAAATCCCCTGGGGGAATTGAGTCACTGATCTGGATCTTAGCCCTGAGTGGTGGCCCTGGGGTGAGGAGGAGTTCTGGCTGGAGTGGTGGAGCTGGTGGAGGCTCTGGAGAGGGAATCCTGCTCACAGACCAGAGCGCAGGCAAGGAGAGGAATAAACTCCTCTCCCTTGATTGTGCCACCTTGAAGGAACTGAGAACTTACAGGTCCCCAGAGTATACTTTCCCCTTGACAAAGAAAGCAAAAGTCAAGTAACAGGCTGGGAAAATGCCCCAAAAGGAGAAAAAAAAATAAGACTATAGAAGGTTACTTTCTTGGTGAACAAGTATTTTCCTCCATCTCTTCAGATGAGGAGGAACAATGAATACCATCAGAGGAAGACCTAAAAGTCAAGGCTTCTGCATCCAAAACATCTAAAATAAATATGCAATGATCTCAGGCCATGGAAAGCTCAAAAAGGATTTTGAAAATCAAGTAGGAGAGGTGGAAGAAAAATTGGGAAGATAAATGAGAGAGATGCAAGAAAGGCATGAAAAGGAAGTCAACAGCTTGCTAAAGGAGACCCAAAAAATGCTGAAGAAATTAACACCTTTAAATATAGATTAACTCAAATGTCAAAAGAGGCCCAAGAAGCCAGTGAGGAGAAGAAAGCTTTAAAGAGCAGAATTAGCCAAATGGAAAAGAAGGTTCAAAACCTCACTGAAGAAAACAGTTCTTTAAAAATTAGAATGGAGCAGATAGAAGCTAATAACTTTATGAGAAACCAAGAAATTATAAAACAAAACAAAAAGAATGAAAAAATTGAAGATAATGTGAAATATCTCATTGGCAAAACAACTTACCTAGAAATAGGTCCAGGAGAGACAATTAAAAAATTATGGGACTACTTGAAAGCCAAGATCAAAAAAAGAGCCTAGACATCACCTTTCAAGAAATTATCAGGGAAAACTGCCCTGATATTCTGGAACCAGAGGGTAAAATAAATATTGAAAGAATTCACCCATCACCTCCTGAAAAGAACAACTCATAGGAATATTGTAGTCAAATTTCAGAGTTCTCAGGTCAAGGAGAAAATATTACAAGTAGCCAGAAAGAAACAATTCAAGTATGTTGGAAATTCAATCAGGATAACACAGGATCTGGAAGCTTCTACATTAAGGGATCAGAGGGCTTGGAATATGATATTCCAGAAGACTAAAACCAAGAATCACCTACCCAGCAAAACTGAGTATAATACTTCAAGGGAAAAAATGTTCATTCAATGAAATAGAGGACTTTCAAACATTCTTGATTAAAAGACCAGAGCTGAAAAGAAAATATGACTTTCAAACAAGAATCAAGAGAAGCATGAAAAGGTAAACAGGAAAGAGAAATCATAAGGGACTTACTAAAGCTGAACTGTCTACATTCCCACACGGAAAGATCATATTTGTAACTCTTGAAACATTTCTCAGTATTTGGGTAGTTGGAGGGATTATACACATATATATAGACAGACGGCACAGGGTGAGTTGAATAGGAAGAGATGATATCTAAAAAAATAAAATTAAGGGGTGAGAGAGGAATTTATTGGCAGGAGAAAGGGAGAAATAGAATGGGGCAAACTATCTCTCATAAAAAAGGCAAGAAAAAGTTTTTTTCAATGGAGGGGAAAATGGGAGAGGTAAGAGGGAAAAAGTGAAGCTTACTCTCATCACATTTGGCTCAAGGGGAGAATAACATGCACACTCAGTTTGGTATGAAAATCTATCTTACACTACAGGAAAGTAGGGGAGAAGGGGATAAGTGGGGTGTGGGGGAATGATAGAAGGGAGGGCAAATGAGAGGAGGTGGTAATTAGAAGTAAACACTATTGGAGAGGGATAAGGTCAAAAGAGAGAATAGAATAAATGGGGAGGCAGGATACGATGGAAGGTAATATAGGTAGTCTTTCACAACATGACTATTATGGAAGTCTTTAGCAAATATATATATGTATTTGCCTATATATATCTACACATACATATACATATAGACTATACATATATAGCCTATACTGAATTGCTTCCCTTCTCAGTGGGGATGGGTGGGGAGGAAGGCAGACAAGTTAGAACTCCAAGTTTTAGGAACAAATGTTGAGAATTGTTTTTGCATGTAACTAGGAAATAAATACAGGTAATGGGGCATAGAAATCTATCTTACCCTACAAGAAAAGAGAGAAGATGGGGATAAGGGAAGGGAGGGATGTGATAAAAGGGAGGGTAGATCGGGGGAAGGAGTAATCAGAATGCATGGTGTTTTGGGGTGGGGGGAGGGGAGATGGGGAAAAAATTTGAAACTCAAAATCTTGTGGAAATAAATGTTGAAAACTTAAAATAAATAAATAAATTGGAAAAAAAAAGAAAATTCAGAGTCTAGAGGTGGAGGATCAGATACAGCATAGCAAAGAAACCAGTGTCAGTGGATCATGAGGGAGACCAAAGTGTGAGAAGATTAGAAAGGCAGAAGGGGCCACTCTAGGAAGGTCTTAAAAAAAGCCAAATGGAGGACTGAATATTTGATCCTGGACATAATAAAGAGCCTCTCCACTTTATGGGAAAGGATTGTGACATGGTCAGACTAGTGTTTTAGGAAGATCAATTTGGCAGCTGAGTGGAGAGTGATTTATTTGGAGTAGGGAGAGCCTTCCGGCATGGAGACCAACTAGCAGATGAGTTCCACCATCCAGAAGGGCTTCTAAGGATCAGAGAGTAACAGACTTCCTCTGGGCAAAGCAGAACAGAATCAAGCAAGAGTATATCACAGTCTGGGTCCAGGCTAACCCTACAGTATGTGAAATGGAGGTGATGATTACCTGGAGCCAACAGGTTCACCAAGAACAAATCTAACCTCATTTCTTTTTCCTCTTGTCACTGAGTCAAAGAAATGCTACAGACATAGTACACCTGGATTTCAGCAAAACAACTGAGAGAATCTTTCATGATACTCTTTGGGTTGGATGATAGTACAGTTAGATGAATTCAGAAATGGCTGAATGACTAGACCCCAACAGTGGTATAATCAATGTCACTGTAAAATAAGGTCTCCAACAGACTGCAACAGGACTCCATTTTTATCCCTGGCCTAATAAATACTTACATTGATGACATGCACAAAGGTATAGATGGTTGGCATACTAAATTCACAGACTACATGAAACAGGGAGGGGCAACTGATCTTGGATGACAGAATCAGTACACAAAATTATTCTGACAGGTTGAAATGATGGACTGAAGAGAAGATGGTATTTAATAAAGATAAACTGAAGTCCTCCATGGGAGATTTTAGTACCAATGTCTTATTCACTCCTTATTTCATTCCCTACAATGACTATTCCAAACCACTTTTTTCTATCCAACAAGTACTCAACCATGCTCCTTTATCTATTCCCAAGATTTACAGCAGATAAATTATCCTTCTACTTTATCTGATGTGAATTCCTTTAACTCACCTCCTTTAGTCCTTAAAACTTTTCAGTAGCATCATCTACTTTCTTTTTCCCATTGGTGACAGAAAAGTTATGTTATCCTCTAAATAAAACTAATTTTTTTTACCTATGTCATTGATCTCATTTTCTTCTGCCTCTGTCAGCAGCTTGTTTTCTCTCATGAATCTCATGCCCTCCTTCTCTGCTGCTTCTCATCATCTGCCTTTAATTATGAGATTTTTTTTTATTATTCTAAAAGAGCCTTTCCATAAAAATTTTATTCCCTTCCAAATACTGTTACATCTTTCTCTTGAAAGAGCCAGTTAAAGAGATAAGGTAAAAAAAAAAGTTACTGTAGGCTTTGTTAGACTCAGGAGGAGAAACTGAAGATTATGGTGTCTCTGAAGCCAAGGGAGGAAAGGATATGTAAAAGGAGGAGGTGGTCAATAATGTCAATTGCTGCAGAACTCAAGAAGGATGAGGATTTCTGTGAGGGATCACAGAAGAGGTATTTAAATGAGCAGTTTCCATAGAGAAGTGTGGGCAACAACTAAATTTCTAGGGATTGAGGAGACAATGGATGATGAAGAAGGCAGTGGGTGTAGACACCTTTAACAAATTTAGCAGTGAAAGGCATAAGAAAGATGAAGCATTATCAATATTCTTCCAATGAATTAATGAAAAAGCATTTATTAAAATACATTCTAGGTTCCAAATACCGTACTAAGTACTAGCCTTACAAATAGGAAAGAGAGGATAGTCTGTGTCCTATTAAGAGTCTAATAGGAGAGTCAACACATAAAAGGAAATGGTGGCCTGGGAAGGGCATTTTGATTTGAAATGTCACAAAGACAGTGAATGGAGAAATTCCATTAACAATAGCAAGTTTCTACTTTGATTATGGTTCTAGAACTGCAAAGAGGGGGAGAGGATGACAGATGGTGACAAGGGAGTAAAGTGAAGCATGACAGGGCCCCCTAGATATAGTGGGCCACAAGAGGCACTCACAAACAAGGACAGTAGGGCCTCAGGATGAGAGTTCCAGAGATGAAAGTTCTAACTCCTCCAGGGCATGATTTCTGGTCCAAGACACAAGGTAGATTGTTGGACGATGATCAGGAAGTAAAGATGCATGCACCACGGACTTGGACAGAACCAAAATTACAAGGAAATTATGGGTAATAGAAAGATATAATGGTGGGCATCAAGTTAGCTCTAGCATATTACCAATTCAATTACAATGACTTGTACTTGAAAAGTGACACAAAAGACAGGAAAGAACATGTAAAGAAAGTGGTTCAGTCATACAGCAAAAATGAAACACAAAAGTTTGGCAGTCTAAGAATTTTGGTATCAAAGGCCAAGTCCAACATGTTGCATGGCTGCTCTGCAGAGGGTTTATAGGAAGGCACAGAGGAGAACTGTACCAAACGAGAAGATAGAGAGAAAGGGGCTGTAAACCTTCATTGAAAAGGGAGTACACAAACCAATGAAACTGAAAATTCCTCAAAGTATTAAGTAAGTCCTTCGAACCTCCCTGATTTACTGCAGGACTATCAGCCTATGTGACACCTTAGCTGGCTCCTGGGACACAGCACAGCATGCTACTTATGCCTAGATGGCATTGACTCATTTCTGTCAATAACTTTGCTAATCTAGAAGAGTAGATTTTTAATTTGAGATAAACAGAATTCATGGGGCACAGTATCTTGCTACAGGATATACAGATGTATCCCCATAACACCATATTTAGCTGGAAAAGACCTAACACACGGATGGGAAACCTGTGACCCTGAGGCCACATGTGGCCTTCTAGGTCTTTGGGTACAACCTTTTGACCAAGTCCAACTTTTACAGAACAAATCTTTTTATTAAGGGGATTTGTTCTGCGAATTTTGGATTCAGTCAAAGGGCCATCCCTGACCTAGGACTTCCTGGGTTGCTGAGTGATGGGCAGTCACATACCTCATGGTCTAGCTCACAGTTTGTTATTTCCTACTGGGACATTTTTTCTTCAACAGGACAATTACTATTTTATGATACCTCTAATATGACAATATAGCATTGTTGATCACTTGCATTGCTATGTAACTAGGTAACAGTAATTACATAATTGCATTGTGATTACAATTTGGGTTCTAATAATGCCACAGTGAGTAGTTGTGCAGCT
This sequence comes from Notamacropus eugenii, assembly GCF_028372415.1. Taxonomy (NCBI): domain Eukaryota; kingdom Metazoa; phylum Chordata; class Mammalia; order Diprotodontia; family Macropodidae; genus Notamacropus; species Notamacropus eugenii. The sequence goes on from NC_092874.1 coordinate 278,337,653, forward strand.
TTGAGATCACCCTAGGGAATACCGTTTTAGAAGCACTTTTAATCCATTGGATAATCAGAGTATTTTATGTAATGCTGTTAAGACTCTGGGGGCCATGAAGTACTTACTAGAGCATGTCAGAAGGAAGACAAGATATTGTCTTTGTTATATAAATTACACGAATCAGTAGTACATTCCAGCAACCTTGAAGGGATAAAAAGAAAAAATGAAGAGGCTGTTTACAAAATAGTTATTAGCTTCAGACTGAGGAGGATGTGATGGCCAGTCCCAGGGAGAGATGAGTACCTGACCTAGTAGCACTGAGTGGGAGATGGAGATCTCACTGCAAACCAATCACAGAATTTCTCAGAGCAGCATCCACATCCCTTTGGGAAGAAATCATTTGAGCTCTGGTAAGGGGCAAGACACTGACATGGAATAATGGGGGAGAGGTATGGAAAATCTCAAGGTATCTTCATATGATCTCAAAGATGTAAAAGCCTGAGGTAGATATACATACACACACGTGCACATGCACACGTAGGTGTGTATGTTTGTTAATATTAGAAAAAATCTGGTGAAATAGAGTCTGTGTAGCAAGCCTACGTTCAGTTTAGCAGGAGGGAGAGAAAGCCTTCTGAGTTTATAAAGAGTGAGGATCGACTACTCCAGAGGCTGGCAGTCACATGATCATTGAGAAAGAGAATAAGGGCATCAGAAGGAGCTAGGGAGGCATCTGGCCATACTGGGGAACCACCAAAGATGTGGATGGATACGACTGCTCGCAACAGAAAGTGATGTTTCTCCAGCACAAGTCAGAGCACGAACAGAGCTCTGCAATCAGGCAATCTTTTTTTCAATGAGTTACAACACATCTTCTCACGCATGGTCACACAGACCTCAAAAACCAAACCAAACCAAACCTAACAACTTTTCCTGGGCTCAGTCTACCTGGATTCAGAATGTACTGTGTAGTAGGGACATTGAAGACTGAAGATATGGAATGTCCTGATGTGTGGAACAGTAGATTCCATGTAACAATTACATTATAGTCATTTTATGATTTTTTGTATATTTTCTTCCTAATAAGAGTTAGTCCAAAAGCATTTATTAAGTGCCTGCTGTTTACCAAGCACCATGCTAAGACCTAGGGATGTAAAAAAAGACAAAAGGCAGTCCTGGTCCTGGTTCTCAGGGAGTTCACAACCTAATAATGGGGCAACAGACAAAATATATGAGGAATAAAATGGAGATAATTTCGGAGGGAAGGTACTAGGATTAAAGACTAGTAGAGAATTTTTGTAGAAGATAGGTTTTTAGCTGAGACTTGAAGGAAACTAGGCCAGCAGGTGGAGATGAGGGAGAGAGTTGTAGGCACTGGGGGTAGCCAGTGAAAATGCTCAGAGTTCAGAGACTGAGTAATCTTGTTTGAGAAACAGCAAGGAGGTCCATGGCAATGACCAGCAGAGTATATGGAGAGAAGTAAGGTGTAAGAAGACTGGAAGACTAGGAATGGGCCAGGTTAAAAGTCAGGAGAGTTTCTATTTGACCCTGCAGGTTGTTATCTCCTCTTGGGAGTCACTGGAGTTTATTGAATGGAGGTAGAGTGGCATGGTCAGACTTGTGCTTTAGGAACACTTTGGCAGCTAAAGTGATCTAAGGCTACTGCGATAATCCAGGTGAGAAATGATGAGGGACTGAATTATGGTACTGGCTGTGTGGCTAGAGGGAAGGGGCCACATGCAAAAAGATGTCGTAAGAAAAATTACAAGTGTTGGCAACTGGCTATGTGAGGTGAGAGAGAAACCAAGGATGATGGTGGGTAACTGGGTAACTGGAAAGATGGTGGGGCACTCCACAAAAATACAAACTATTTGGAAAAGGGAAGGGCTTGGTGAGAAAGACAATGAGTTCTGCTTTGGAAATATGGAACTTGAGATGTCTACAGGATATTCAATTCAAAATGTCCAAACAGCAGTTGATAATAAAGTCAATAATTGAATCCACAGGGACTGATGAGATCACCAAATGATACACTATAGAAGGAAAAGAGAAGCGTGTCCAGGATAGGGCTTAGGGTGATACCTAACTGAGTTGCCATCACCTTGATAAAGACCCATCAAAAGAGACTAAGGAGTAGTCACACAGGGAGAAAGAGAAACAAGAGACATCAGTGTCACAAAAATCCAGAGGAAAGTACTTATGAGAAGATAGTCAATAGTATCAAATACTGTAGAGGTCAAGATGGATGGGGTTTGAGAAGCCATTAGCTTTTGCAATTAAGACATCATTGGTAGCTTTGTAGAGAGAAGTTTCAGTGGAATGATAAGTTCAGAGACCGGATTGCAAAGGGTTTAGAAGAGAGTGAAAAGAGAAGAAGTAGAAGCACTATGACTTCCCCAAAGAGTTTAACCATGAAGGGGAGCAAGGATATAGGATAACAGTCAGTGAATATAGTAGCAGTCACTCTAAAGGATGGAGGGAGACATGACTGTGTTTGTAGACTTCAGATAATAAGCCAGTAGACTGGAAAACAGGATAAGAGGGAGTGAAGATAATAGTGGGAGCAACATACTAGAGAAAAGAGATGGGGATGGAATCAAAGGTGCAAGTAAAGAAATGAGCTTTGGCAAACAGAAAGGCCATTCTCAGACTGGAATGAAGGAGGAAATAGTGGGGGACCAATCCAGAGGGATATAAATTGAAGAGAGAAGAAGGATTTTTCTTAAGGCCAAATGGCCTCAAATTTTTCAGTGAAGTAAATAAAATATAAGGTCCTCAGGGAAAAAGGTGAAGGGAGAGAAAAGGATGGGAGGCTTGAGGAGAGAAGAAAAGATTTATAATAGCTGTCATGGTGACCAAGATAGATAATCAATTAGGAAAGTATGTAAGTGTCACCTTGCTGGGTGAGGGTCCAGTTGAGATTACCTAACATAAATTGGTATATACCCAATGGTTTTGTTATTTTTCTCAAGTTCCATTTAACAGCTTGTGAATAAAAGTGAAAGAGGGAAAAGGAAGTGATGTACGGTTGGAATTTGGTAATTTGCACAATCAGCAACAGGACAAGGGAGCAAGGGATTCAGAGTATAATGCAGAGTTGAATTGGCTCAGTAAGGGGTCAGAATTTGGAAGGCAGACAGTATGGTCAGAGCAAGATTAATGGCTTGGGATGGTACTGAAGGATGAAGGTTGTGGTAAGGGCAAAGAGTAGGTTTAGATGGAACGGAGCGTATACAATAAAGGAAAGACAACAAACATCATCATCAAAGAGTTTTCAGAGCATCTGAACGCAGAAGTAGAACATTACTGGGTAATAGCAGGATCAAGGGTATAGTTATCCTGTACATAGCTGAAGTAGAATAGAGATGAAGGGCATTGGAATTAAGTAGACTGAGCAACTGGGAAGTTAAGGTATTTGAGCAAATGTTAATATGTATATTAGGGTCTTCTAGAATGCTGGAAGGAGTTGGATGGAAATGGGTTGGAGAAAGGAAGACAGTGAGACAGGCACAAAACTCCCTAAGAGAGGAATAAGAATATCTGGGACTTGGTAGAAAACAGCTATCAGAATCTAGATTGAGTGACAAATTTGAATTAAATGAACTTCAAAGAACAAAAGGTTGCTAAGTGATACCAGGAAAGGGAAGTATAAAAGTAGCAGTGGAGAGTTCTGATTTTACTGTCAAAACCAAGTAAGTCAGTGGGGTATGAATGAAAGTATAAGTACTAGAAAGAATGATGAGGGAAGTAATGTCATCAGGAGGGAGCCAAGTTTCAGTGAATGCCAAGAGGTGGAAGGAGTACTAAAAGGAAAGGTCGAAGATGAAAGCAAGCTTCCTAATTATGAAATGGACTTCCAGAGGACACATTGGAAGGGTGGGAAGTTCTGGAGTGAGACATTGTAGGGGGAAGGCTAAAGGAGATCAGAATTAGCGAGCAGGCAGCTGAGGCTGGGGAGGTGGGGGTTAGTTCTCTGGCATCCTGGGTTCAGTGTTATAAGGACTTCTATGATGGCCAAGATGCTGAAGGAGAAGCTTTTCTGTGTGGATTGCTAGGAAAAGACTTTAAAGGCAAGTTAGTTAAGGTGATGTTGGCTTGGACAAGAAAGCTTCATTCCCTTCAAGACCTGTAGTCTGAGAATGTTAATAAAAGGCTTCAGAGCATGTGTAGATCTTAAGGCCTAAATAAAAGGCTCAGGGGTATTAACATGAGAAACGAAAGTACTTCAGGCACATAACCCTTTTGACATTTCTTTGGCGGAGCTCTCCGTGAAATGGGTTTGGGGACACAGGATCCCCATAAGGGAGTTCAGCAGAGTTAGGTGGGGATAGAATTCTCTTTACTTAATGACTGTGAAATCAAGTTAGACTATTAACAATTATCTCTAAGGTTTCTCCTTGTGAATAAGCCATCATTATTCAGCATCAGACAACTTAACTTTTGTAAAACACCATAAATAATCTTTTTGCAACAAAACCAAACATAGATTAAATAAGTTAAATAATCAGATATTACCAATTTAGGTCAGACAAACAAAACTGATTTCTTTACAACCAAAACAGAGATTTTTACTGAAGAAAGAAATCCAATTCTCAGGTTTATTTAATCAGTGTTTGCTCTCTGGGACTCATAGTTTCTCTGGATAATTTTCATTGACAAATGCCGATAGGCCTTCTTTCAACTAAAGAGCTTTTTAAAATTGTACTGCTGTAGTCAGATTGCCATCTTTCTTATCAAACAGTGGTGTCCATGGCCTGATCCCTAGGAGTGTCATCAATCAGAATTCATCTGAAGTTAGAAAGATGGGGTGTATCTCGCCTTTCTCAGACTAGCCAGTTGTGGGGTTCATTTTCAGGCCTAACCACAACATTTCCTTAATCAATAAATTCAAGCGCCTCCCAACTGACTCTAAGATCAAATATTATTTCATCTATAAGTCATCTTCAAATTTTTTCTAATTTTGGTGTATATGTAATTTACCTTGTAAAAAAGACAGGTAAATATTTGATTGTATTCTCAAATATTTTTGTTGATGTAGTACGTGATCAAAAAAGTGTATACGCCAGTTTAAAGGAAGAATGCAGACACTAGATATATCTGAATCCCTTAAAATATTCAAAAGTTATTTCTTTCACAATTAACTTCAACAGATTTGTAACCGAGAACAATCTTCAAGATAGGCTTAGTAGGTAATGATTTACTCAGTGGAATGGATGTCTAAAATTTGTTACTTCTTTCTGATCTAGAAAAGTGTATTAGTAACCAAGATTTTTTAAAAAGTATCTTTTTTTCAAGGTAACATTCAAATAAAGGTTCTAATATATTGAAGGATGCTGCAGAACAATGAGATCTGCATTCCTTTATACGAAATGATTCCTAATAACTGTGAAAAAATATAAACAAATTCTCAGTTTGACATTTTCCAACCTGAAGGCAGAATTCTAGATTATGCAAAATATGTGTAAAATATGCAACAGAAGTCAAATAAACTATAAAATGTAGGTGAGTGTCTTAACAATAAAGTGTTCCATGCAGTCTTTGCAAAACTGATTTTATTTTAAGATTTCCTTTCATTTCAATGGGATATAAAAAGAGGATATAATCTACATGATCTTCCAGGTAACATCAATATTATTAACAAAATCTAGAAATTAATTGCTCGATAGTAGCACGTAGAAATTACCAATGACATGTTATCTTATTTAATAAGATATGACCAAGAAACCTAAATGTTGCTTAATAACAATAATACTTCATCCTTAGCACTTTAGTTTACCAAGTATTTCCTTCACAAAATCATAACCTGATCAAATCAGACATGGAGTTAGAAAGGACTATAGAGGTCTTCTTAGATTCTAAATGGCTATAAAGACATAATAATAAATAAAATGTTTGTGGTTTCTGGCCATAAGGTTCTGCTTACAAAGGTATTTTCAAACTTTACTTTCTATTCTGTTTTCCAATAGCTGGCTTTCTTCAAACTTATCCAGGAGTCCATCTCGAATACTAGTTAATTCTTTCAGAACATGAGTCATTAGACATTGGGAACTATTTTTGTTCCTGCTATTCATAAGAAAGGACTAAAGATTATGTATCTTTATTATCTGCCTTAGTAAATATAAACAGAACACCATACAGCCTTGGTACAAGTAGTTTAGTGGGGGAAGGGGAGGAATACCTTAGATATGTTTCAAGAAGAATGATTAAAAAACTGTGAAGGTTCAGCATGAGAATCAGAGGAGAGTCTTAAGATGAAAAAAATAAGAACAAATAAAAAAGGAAAAAGAAAAGGAGATAACTGAAGAACAACAGGAATTTGTGAATTGAAATCTACCAGAAGGTTTTCATTTCAATTACCTTTGTATTGCTTCTAACCTACGAATCCTCATTAGCAGATCCCATACACTAGTATGTCCTCTAACGTCACATAGAAAAGACAAAAGCTCCTTCTACTTAATCCTCACCAGGATTTACCGGAATATCAACAATCGTATTGGCATGCCAGCAGGTTTAAAATTTAGCAGTCTCATTTCTTTTTCTTGAGCATATCTATTGGCATTGCTACTCTTAAAAATAGGACCTTAAAACTTAATCAACAATATATAACTATTTCATGACAGAACTGATTTTTGTAAGATGGTGATATTCGTTCACCAGCTTAATGACAGTGAGTATTCCTGGATCTTGCGCAATTGACTAGTGTTTTGCAAGTTGAAGAAATTTTAAAATTATGAAGGTCTTCAGTTTTTTTGTAAAAGAGCCCAGGGTAAATAACAATTAGAAAACAAAGAGGGCTTCTTCACATGCTGGAACTGGATTTTGTAATTTCTAAATATCCTTTCCTATTTTATGGTATATATCCTTTATTTATTTTATGCTTTATGTGTATTTGAATAATACTTTGTTCCAATTTTAGCATAAAATGTATAATGATGATTTTCATAGACCTCCTTCTTCTTCATGGCTCCCATTTACAGGATTTAAGTTACAGACCTAGAATATGAAGGCCCTTATTTTCTCTGTGAAAAATCCTTTTACTGATATGAGACAAAAATATATGTGTGTGTATATATATGTGTGTGTGTGTGTGTGTGTGTGTGTGTGTGTGTGTGTGTCTATGTATATACACACAAATCTTTATCTAAAGAGACCGTAAAGACCATATATATGTCTATAAATTTGAAATACAGACCATAAATGCTAGTTGTTGTACATGCACATGTGTGTGTATATGTATGTATGTGTGTATATATACACATATATATGTGCATGTACAACAACTGGCATTTATGGTCTATAATTCGTATACTTTCACAATCCCTTGTCTTTAATAATAGAACAGGTGTTCTTAACCTATTTGTGTCATAGATCCCTTGGGTGGACTGGGGAAGCCTATAAGTCCCTTTTCAGAATGTTTTTAAATACATAAAATGCTTAGGATTACAAAGGAAACAAGCTGAAAAACATGTTTGTGGACTCCAGATTAAGAACTACTGCTTTAGACAAACCATGTATATATCTTGCCTTCTCCATGAGACTTCTATCCAGTCAATGAGCATTTAGTAAGAGTTTACTACTTGCCAGGCACTGACCTAAGCCAAGCAATTCATATTCTAAAGGGGGAGATAATATGCAAAAAGATAGGTATGGATGAGTTCCATTGGAGCTAGAAGTTAATCTGAGGGCAGAAGGCAGCTGAGGAGCATGTAGAATCAGGACCAGGAAAAGCTCCCTGGAGAAGGTAGTACTGAGCTGAGTTCTGAAGGGAGCCAGGGAACCTAAGAGGTGAGGAGGAGGAGGAAGACCACTCCAAGCATGGGGACTTCATGCCCCAGTGAAAAGGCACAAAGATGAGAGATGCAGTGTTGCATGTGTGAGGAACAGCAAGCAGCCACTGTAACTGGATTCAAGAGTGCATGAAGAGGAGTATTCTGTGAGAAGACTAACAAGGTAAAAAGGTGAGACTATAAAGGGCTAGAAAAGCCAAAGGATCATTTTCTATTTGGTACTGGAGGGAACAGGGAGTCACTGGAGTTTACTGAGTTGGGGGGAGGGCGGGGAAGTGTGGTCTGGAGTGGGGAAAGACTAGAGGAACGGAGACCAATCAGAAAGCTTCCACAACTGTCCAAGTGAGGGATGATGATGAGAGACTGAATTCTGATGATGGCTGTGTGAACAGAGAGAAGAGGATGTATACAAGAAATGTAAAGAAGAAGCTACAACATTGGCTATGTGAGGAGCTGAGGATTATGCCAAGGTTTATAGCCTGGGTAACTGGAAGGACTAATGATGTCCTTCACAGCCATACAGAAATTTGGAAGATGGCGAGGATTTGGTGGGAAGGGTAATGAGTTTTATTTTGGACATGTTGAGTTTGAGATGCCAATTAAGTTCCAGTTCATGATATACAAGAGGAATTGGTGATAGGGGATTGAAGCTCAGAAGAAAGTGAGAAACTAGGGCTAAATACACAGATCTGACACAAATAATGTGCATAGAAATGATAAATGAATCCAGGAGGGCTGATGAGATCATCAAATGAGATGGTATAGTGGAAAGAGAGAAGAGGGTTAGCCTTTGGTAACTTATGTTGAGCAGGCAAGACTTGAACAAAGAACTAGCAAAAAAAAAAAAAATACTAAGCAGGTGCAGTCAGACAGATAAGAGGAAGAACCCAAAGAGCAGAGTCATGAAAACCCAGGGAGCAGAGAATGACCACAAGGAAGTGATCAATAACATCAAATGCTATAAAGAGCATTTAAGCAGGATCTCTTATCAAATATCATTTGGAAGTGATAAAATCAATAAAGTGAACCCTGAGAGACGACAGAATGAAAAATTTAAGAACTAAAGTGCCTTCATGTGTCCATAAGTCCTTTTAAAATGCTATATGAAACTGCTATATAAAAACCGGACACCATTTCAGCAGAGCCACCAAAATAACATCACAGACCAAAGATATGCTAATTATCATTCTTATTTACAAACAAAATTACCAAACGGGGAACTATGAAAGAACTGAAGCTGTTTTATCTGACTAACTCTGTAGGACTTAGCCTTCTAGAGAACTAGGGTTGTGGTTTTCCAAATGGCATTGAAAGTCTGATTTTTGCTAGGCTATTGAAATCAGGTCCAATGTCATTGGTAGCATTTATAAAGCAATGTATAATGTTTCACAATCACTTAGCAGTTAATCGAATGAAGTAGTTAGAATTACTGTTCTATAAGTGAAGAAACTGAGGCAATGAATGTAATTATATTATTTGCTCTAAACCATCACAAAGAACGTCATTAGCATTACTGAGATTATGATCTGGAACCCCCAATTTCTAATCCAATGCTAAAAATCAAGAATTTAACTTAAAGAAATCTTTATAGACCCTTAAAAATGCTACCTTTGTCTAAATGAATAGAGGGAGGTGAATCATCTTCAGATGACCCCAATTTTCCTCCCTCAAAAGAAAACAACTATGAAAATAACTGAAGAAAATTACAGTAGTTTCTCTTATGTAAGAGATTGCAACAACAAATGACCTTTCAAATGACTAAGAAGTAGTCTTTGGTTAATTATAGCAGTTGACAGGACCTACTTTTTTGACACCAAGGACAAAAATCATTCACTTCACTAAACAGAATTGGTGTGACTTAATACTCATTATTTTTGGGGGAGCCAAGATGGCGGAGTAGAAAGACATACATATGTGGGCTCTCCCCACATAGCCCATAAAATACCTGTAGAGACAGACTCTCAACAAATTTTGGAGCAGCAGAAGTGGAGAACAACAGAATGGAGGAGATTTCCAGCCCAGGGTGACCTGAAAGGCCCATGGGAAATGCCGGTTGCACGGGATATGGAGTGTAGCCCAGCTCAGCCTTGGCTGTGCAGCACGCAGCTCTTGAACAGCCCTCGGGGGCGGAATCTCCAGTTGCAGTAGTAGCAGGTTTGCAGATCCCTCAACCACAGGTGCCAAAGGTCAGTGACAGGGTTTTTTCAACTGGCCTGGAAGGGAGAAGGGCCTTCCCATAGCTCTGGCCTTAGGCAGCAGCCACAGAGGCCACATTGGGCAGGTGGCAGCAGTTCCCACAGCAGCCCGCATCCATTGTTGGATTGCAAAAACCCTGGAGGTACTGAGCACCCCATTCTTACCTCAGCCTGGTGTAGAGGCCCTGAGGGAGCTGATCTTTATCTCACACTGAATGGGGCCCTGCCCATGCAGCTTATCTGAATCTCAGCCCCCAGTACTAGCTTGGTGGAACTGGAGGCCAGGTGGTTGTAGAGAGGAAACTCTGTTAAGATTCTGGGCACAAAAATCTCTCCCTGCTCCCAGACCAGTGGACATGCTTGATTGTGCCACTTTGGAGGAACTGAGATCTTACAGATCCCCAGAGTATACCCTATTCTTGACAAAGGACCCAAAAGTCAAGTAACTGGTTGGGAAAATGCTCAAAAAAGGGAAAAAAAAAATAAGACTACAGAAGGTTACTTTCTTGGTGAACAGATATTTTCTCCCATCCTTTTGGATTAGGAAGAACAATGCTTACCATCAGGGAAAGACATAAAAGTCAAGGCTTCTGTATCCCAAACATCCAAAATAAACATTCAGTGGTCTCAGGCCATGGAAGAGCTCAAAAAGGATTTTGAGAATCAAGTAAGAGAGGTAGAGGAAAAATTGGGAAGAAAAATGAGAGAGATGCAAGAAAATCATGAAAAGCAGGTCAACACCTTGCTAAAGGAGACCCAAAAAATGCTGAAGAAAATAACAGCTTTAAAAATAGGCTAACTCAATTGGCAAATGAGGTTCAAAAAGCTAATGAGGAGAAGAGTGCTTTAAAAAGCAGAATTAGCCAAATGGAAAAGGAGGTTCAAAAGCTCACTGAAAAAAATAGTTCTTTAAAAATTAGAATGGAACAGATGGAGGCTAATGACTTTATGAGAAACCAAGAAATCACAAAACAAAACGAAAAGAATGAAAAAATGGAAGATAATGTGAAACATCTCATTGGAAAAACAACTGACCTGGAAATCCAGGAGAGACAATTTAAAAATTAGGGGACTACCTGAAAGCCATGATCAAAAAAAGGGCCTAGACATCATCTTTATCATCCATGACTTTATCAAGGAAAACTGCCCTGATATTCTAGAACCAGGGGACAAAATAAATATTGAGAGAATCCACCGATCCCCTCCTGAAAGAGATCCAAAAAGAGAAACTCCTAGGAACGTTGTGGCCAAATTCCAGAGTTCCCAGGTCAAGGAGAAAATATTGCGAGCAGCTAGAAAGAAACAATTCAAGTACTGTGGAAATACAATCAGGATAACACAAGATCTAGCAGCTGCTACATTAAGGGACTGAAGGGCATGGAATATGATATTCCAGAAGTCAAAGGAACTAGGACTAAAACCAAGAATCACCTACCCAGCAAAACTGGGGAAAAAATAGTCTTTCAGTGAAATAGAGGACTTTCAAGCATTCTTGATGAAAAGACCAGAGCTGAAAAGAAAATTTGACTTTTAAACACAAGAATCAAGAGAAGCATGGAAAGGTAAACAGCAAAGAGAAATCATAAGGGACTTACTAAAGTTGAACTGTTAACATTCCTACATGGAAAGACAATATTTGTAACTCTTGAAACTTTTTTCAGTATCTGAGTAGTTGGTGGGATTACATACACACACACACACACACACACACACATACACATGCACATGCACACACACACAGAGCACAGGGTGAATTGAATAGGATGGGATCATATCTTAAAAAAATGAAATTAAGGGGTGAGAGAGAAATATATTGGGAGGAGAAAGGGAGAAATGGAATGGGGCAAATTATCTCTCATAAAAGAGGCAAGTAAAAGACTTTTCAGTGGAGGGAAAAAGTGTGGAGGTGAGAGAAAAAATATGAAGCTTACTCTCATCACATTCGACTAAAGGAAGGAATAAAATGCACACTCATTTTGACATGAAAACCTATCTTACAATACAGGAAAGTGGGAGAGAAGGGGATAAGTAGGGTGGAGGGGATGTTGGAAGGGAGGGCAGTGGGAGGAGGGAGCAATTAGAAGTCAACACTCTTGGGGAGGGACAGTATCAAAAGAGAGAATAGATGAAATGGGCGGCAGGATAGCATGGAGGGAAAAATAATTAGTCTTATACAACATGACTATTATGGAAGTCATTTGCAAAACTACACAGATATGGCCTATATTGAATTGCTTGTCTTCCCAATGGGGATGGGTGGGGAGGGAGGGAGGAAGAGAAGTTGGAACTCAAAGTTTTAGGAACAACTGTTGAGTATTGTTCTTGCATACAACTAGGAAATAAGAAATACAGGTAATGGGGTATAGAAAGTTATCTTTTCCTACAGGACAAAAGAGAAGATGAGGATAAGGGAAGGGAGGGATGTTAGAAGGGAGGGCAGATTGGTTTTAGGGGTAATTAGAATGCTTGGCATTTTGGAGTGGGGGGAATGGAGAAATGGAGAAAATTTGGAACTCAAAATTTTGTGGAAATGAATGTTGAAAACTTAAATAAATTTAGATACAAAAAAATTTTAAAAAATTTAAAAAATAAAAAAATATTCATTATCTTCTCAATTTAGATTATTGGGCCTAGAAAAGTAGTTAAATCATCCAAAATGAAGTTCTTTGGACATACTCCTGACAGGTGTTTTTCTCTTAATGCTAATGGTCAACTAAAAATGGTTTTTAAAAATATCTTTCCTTGGACATATTTAATACTTTGCTTAGCAACTCATTTGTCTTGAATAATTTTTATGTTCTAATAATAGAGGGCTTGATTACATGAATCTTTAGTTTTTAGAATTATGCCAATTACTTAAAAATTCAGAAAAGAATTCCTTTAAAACAATGCATTTTGATGCTTGAACAATGATGCTTCTTATGAAAAAAATATTGAATTGGAATCATGTCTCAAAATTCACATCCTAGACATTAGTTGTGTGTTATCATTTCTGACCACTACTGAGCAAGTGTTATAGCCTCCTCCTCATACAGATGTACAGTCCATTCACATGTGTTTTTTAAGACTGGAGTCACATCTCTTTCTTTTCTGCAGCCTCACAATCTACTTGGTACTTTTCTATGCTTTACGTTCACTATTTTATCTCTAAAATCTGTTATTGTCCACAATTTCTATACTTCTTTTGATTCTCCCAGTCACAAATACAAAATAAATATATAACAACCAACCAACCAACAGATATTTACTAAGCACTCTCTATGTGCTAGGTACTGTGCTGGGCACTGGGGATATAAGTATGAAGAATGAAACAATCGCTCCTCTAAAGAAACTTGCATTCTAATGGAGGAAAAACTTGGCACATACAGAGATATATACGGCATAAACATAAAAGGAGTAAATACAACAAAGTACTTAAATACAACTTAGTTTAGGAGGGAAGAAACAGCAGTTTCAGAGTAGCAGGGAAGGCTCCATGTAAAAGATGCTGTCTTAGCTACATCTTCAGGAAGAGAGAAACTGTTTAAGGCATGGAGAATAGGGTAGTATATTCCAGGCATAAGGGGTGGCCAATTCAAAGGACAGAGATGGAAGATGTAGGATAGTATGTGTGGAACAGAGAGATCAGTTTGGTTAGACTGTAGAGTGTAGGAGGAAGAATAATGTTCAATGAGGCTGGATAGATAGGTTCGGAATAGGTGGTTGAAGGCTAAACAGAGGAGCTTATGTTTTAATCTTTGGGACAATAGGAGGCCACTGAAGTTGGTTGAGTAGTGGGTCAGATCTCTGCTTAAGGAAAATGACAGCATTCTGTAGGATGGACTAGGGTGGCGAGAGACTTGAGGTACAGAGACCAGTTAGAAGGCTGTTGCCATCATCTAGGCAAAAGGGAATGAGGACCTGAAATAATGTGGCATCAATGTGAGAAAAGAGAAGTCAGATGCAAAAGATGTTGTAAAGGTAGGTAGAAGAAGATTTGGCAAGGGGCTGGATTTGTGGGATGAGGAAGAATGAGGAGCTAAGAAAAGTGACAAGGTTTTGAACTCTGAAACTGGAAGACTGGTGATGTCTTTAAAAGAAATAGGTAATCTTGGAAGAGAAGTGGGATTAGGTGGAAATGAGTTTAGCATGTCTCTGGAACCTCGAGTTCAAAACATTCAATAATCAATTAGAAGTTGTGGGACTGGAGCTCAGGGGAGAGGAGCTAGAGATCTATCAATCATCTCTCTCTCTCTCTCTCTCTTTCTCTCTCTCTCCTTTCATCTATCTCCTCTATCTATTGTGGGTCAACTGCATGAAGATGACAGCTAAACTCATGGAAGCTGATGAGGTTATGAAGAGAAATGGTAGAGGGAGAGGAGAAGAAGGTTAAAGATAGAACCTTGGAGAATAGTTAGGGGCTGTGGCGTGGAGGATGTCAGTAAAAGAGACCGAGGAGTGGTCAGCCAGGTGGTACAATTGGGAGAGAGGAGTGTGACATCATTTCTTTTGCCCTCACATTTCCCATACAACTAGTTGCCAGTATTCCATAATATTGCTTCTCATTCTCCACTGCCACACCCTTGTTCTGGATCTCTTCTCTTCTCACCTTGTCTACTATAACATTTTATACACACACACACACATACACACACACACACACACACACACACACACACACACACCACTCCCCGCCACATACACACATGCACACACACACAAACCCCTCTTATATATCTCCCAAACTGTAAACTTTTCCAATTACTCCTCGACATTGCTACCTAAACAGCTTCCCTAATATTCTGCTCTGATCATGTCACTCTTCTACTCAAAAACCATCAGTAGCTACCCCATTACCAGAGGACAACTAGTCCAGCTCTCTCACTTGACAGATAAAAAACACTACGACTCACAAGGGTGATGTGATATGTCAGGTCACATAGTAGGTGGTATCAGAAGCAGGATTTTAATAATAATAATAATGAAAAAAATTAGGTAACATTTATGTGTTATATTAATATAACATTTATAATGCTTATTATGTTCCAGGCACTGTGCTTAGTACTTGACAAATATTATCTCATTTAATCCTCACAACAACCCTGGGAGGTAGGTGCTATTATTATGCCTGTTTTACAGTCAAGAAAACTGAGACAAACAAAAGTTAAG
The DNA here is from genome assembly GCF_028372415.1 of Notamacropus eugenii. Classification (NCBI taxonomy): domain Eukaryota; kingdom Metazoa; phylum Chordata; class Mammalia; order Diprotodontia; family Macropodidae; genus Notamacropus; species Notamacropus eugenii. Next base: position 278,352,765 of record NC_092874.1, read on the forward strand.
TAACTTGACAGCTAGTGTTTGAGGTCAGATTTGAACTCTAGCCTTCTGGAGTTTGAATTCCTAGAACTGAACCCAGGTCCTCTGCCTCCAGAGCCTGCCACTCTCTATCACTCTGTCCTGATTTTTGCTGACATTGTTTGCACCGATTATTTTTGTGGATTTATTTTGTATCTTGCTACTTTACTGCTCACTTAGTTCTTTGTTGTTTCTCTAAGATTTTCAAAATAAACCATCATATAGTTGGCAAATAGGGAACCTCATCGCCATTTTTAAAATGGCTATGTCTATAATTCCTATTACTTCTCTTATAGAGGGAGCCAGCATTTCTGGGACTATGTCCAATGACCGTGGGGAAAGAGGACATCATCGCTTTGTTTCTATACTTACTGGGAATGCATCTTGTCTTTATCCACTCCAAGCAATGCTCACTTAGGAACATGCTTTCCCTTGTACTAAAGAAGGGTCCTTCTATGCCTACAGGCTTTATGGTTTTTAAATTGTCATTTTAATTTGGGCCCAGTGTTCTATTTTATTAAAATCTTTTTGACTTGTGATTCTATTTCCCACCATATTAACTATCCCTTCTACTTTTGTGTCTGCAAATTTGGTATGTATGCTTTCTGCATCAGCCTCCGGGTTGTTGATATAATTATAAAATCAATGACTAAAATTTGTATTTCCCTCTAGAAAGCAAGATTTAAAGTATTGTTCACTTTACACACTCAGGTAAACAAAAAACAAAAGAAGTCCAATGCTATAAGGCTCTACTACAAACCTATTTGCTAGCATAAGACAACTTTTACATTCTGAAGTCAGAGAGAGGATGCAAATAATAATACTAGGGATGATTCCCCTGATCCTTGTTTATACTGTTTTGGGTTGTGCCTTGGTACAAAAACTTTATAATGGTTTTGTGTACGATTGGGAATAATGCCCTAGAGAGTACTAAGTGTTCCCAACTTAACTTTGAAGTCTATCCTTTGCAATTAAATTGAAAAAAAAAAAATCAAACTGTATCCTATAAAGTATCAATATGTTAAACCTATAGTTTCTCTCGAAATTATGTTCATGCAGCTGCAATTAAGTATAAACTTTGGTTACATTGGTAACTCTGGCTTCAAATAGTATAGGCTGACTACTCTAATGCCTCCTGTTGGCATGGAGGTGACCTTGCATTCCTGAAGATGATGCCCAGCAGAACACAAGCTAAGGCAAGTCCTACCAGATCTGGAGAAGCTTCTAATTCACACTTGCTGATGGGCTATCTGTCTGCTGTCTGAGGACTAGGCTTGCAACATTCTGAAAGGCTCATCACCAGTTTGGTCACATGATGAAGTCCTTTTTTTAACACAAATTCTGGAAGACAATTTACTAATTAGTGTCAATAGGAGTATTACACATTAAAAATATTATGAATCCTTGAAGTTTTTTGTTGAAGATGAATATCTATTCTCTGGTCACTAAAAAAGTGAATTGCTAATGCAAATTAACTTACGTCCTGACTAGCATAGTGACTGTGCCTCCCCTTCTTTTCTTTTCATCCTTGAACTATGCTGCCACTAATCATCCTGATACTCCATTTCCATTTCCTTTGCTTAGAGTTCTTTTTTAGAATATTTTTTGTTTTTAGGGTTCTTACATATTGCACAGATGGATTTGAAATATTTCCCTGGGCCATCTCACTGAGTGAAACAGACTGATTCTTATCTACCTTTGAAGGTAACACAGACCAGGAACTGAGGAATAAAGAAAAAAAATCCCTACAGAAACTGAATGTATATCTAAGGAAGATAAATGAATGGATGCTAACTGAGTTCCAGGGTAGTAACAGAGTCCACACTTGAACCCAGAACCTCTGACTTCAGATCTAACATTCTTTCCACTGTATTATCCCAAGCTTCCTCCCAAACAATTTTTGGCCAAGACTGGGTCCACATTATTGACTTGAAATTAAGGTATATGCAAGAAGAGAAAGTTTGTCTTCAAAAGAAGCTTCTCAGAATGAAAATATTTTTAAACTAAAGACTGGGCTTTTTTTTTGTTTTATCCTGTCCATTATTTGCAAGAGTTTTGCAATATTACCAGTAAGACTCCATTGTCCTACAATGTTATTCTTCTATGAAACATGAGTCTTCTTCCCCTTGTTAGCTTTGTTTTTATTTACTTCCTATTTGTGTTACCAGCATAAGGAAGATGTTGGCAAAAGGTTCAAGAACAGAGTGTTTCAGTAAATTCATGCCCCTTTTAGAAACACACTAGGTCATTCTGTTGATGTAATAATTAGTAATGACTGTCTTAAAAACATTTAGATAGAGAGCTGGTGTTATTTCTTTTTTAAATAAAATATTTTAAATCTCTTTCTCTGACTGAAAAATCCAACCTAATGGGCCATGTGAATTGTCAATGATTGCTCATCTAAATTTAGGGAAAAATTTTGTGGAAGTTAAGTAGGAAAAATAAGGACTGGTTTCATTTGTGCTATTTAAATCCCTGGATAAAAATACATTCATAGTTTAAATATGGTGACACTTGTTATGGGTATGTGTATGTGTGTGTGTGTGTGTGTGTGTGTGTGTGCTAACATTTTTTACTTTTATTTACAAGGTAGAATTAATTAAGTGTCCTTACCTCTCCTCGGGTACAGGGAAAGGGGCTGGAGTATCTGGAAGTACAAATGGCTCCTTTCTCAAAAACATCATCCTCTAGGCCAAAGGTAGCAGAGCAGTTGGCGGCAAAATATTTGTAAGGTTTCCAAGTTTTCCCAAAATCTTGTGATCGCTCTAGAACCATTACTGCTGGTCTAGGTGACTTAAACACCATAATCAGGTGGGTGAAGTAGAATGCAGTCTCCAGATCTAGCTGGATCTTCTCCCTGTGAGCATCTTCAGCTGACTGCCACCAGGTACGGGGAAACCGGAAGGATGAGTCTGCCATGGAGGAGGGCAGGTGAGCCAGGTGAGGGTGGGCAGCATTGCACTTGTCACACTTGGGAGGCCTGCAAGTCAGGTCAGTGTTTTCGCTGTAGGAGCAGTACAGTTCTGTGGAGTTGCGGCCGCAGGTGGTATCTGCCCAGAGTCTCCTCCCAAGAGCCAAATTTCCCATTCGAGGGTTACATGCCTTTTCACAGTGGGGACCTACTCCAGTTACACTGCTCAGTCCTACGAAGAGGAATAGGGCATGTGTTATTTGAAACCAACCCATCTAGTAAGCTGCTCTACTAACCCAGTAAAGTTACAGGGGGCAACATCAGCTGGTATGATACGTGAGTCAAAGAAAATACCATCCAACAGGAGCTGGCAGAGTGCCCTACATTTCCTCTGTGTGCTTTGTTTTGATGTTCAGATATAAAGTTTAGTTAAAGAGAGAAAAAAAATCCCTGGGTAGGAGTTGGGGGGGGGTGTACAAAGGGGAGAAAGAGGAAGGAAGGAGAAGGATGAGAGTTAATGGCCTTAATCTAACCCCCTTTCCCCTTTTTATCTGACCTATCATAATTCACCTTCAAAGTTCCTGTAAAAATAGATCTCATGATAGACATTATACCATTTCACAAAAGTAATTTAGTCATTCAAAAATAGGGATGCATTCACATACATTAGAGTAAAGCACTGTCAATCAAGTCTAGGTAAATGATTCAGAAAAAATATGGAACCTTTTCCACAATTTTTTATCCAATTAAAAGATAATTTTCTAACCAGGAACAATATTTGGATGCTTAGAAAATAAAATAGGCAAGGAGACTTTCTTTAGGGCAGCAAAGAAAAAGCTACAGACAGTTTGGACTTAAATGCATCGCTAATCCGAAGTAAATACACAACTGAGGAAAAAGGTGGTAAGTTGCCAAATGGCAGAAAATCTTATTTTACATGCTGTTGTCCTGTCCTTCAACCTCTTTAATGCCTGTTTGCTTTACAGGAGAATGTTTACAGTCTGGCAGCCTTCACTATCATCTTTAAAGCATTACCTCTAAATTAAAACACCTTCTTAAAGAAACACAACTCTATCTAATCAATTGTTCAATATACTTTGATGGTTAAAATTACCTAAAACTAAAATGAAAATCATTAACTACAGTTCATTTTAACTATGTATTATAATCCTTTAAATTGAGTTTGCTACCCTAAATATACTATAAGTAAATACTATATGCAAATACTGTAAGTGAAAGAATGTATTTTTAAAGACTGACTATAAAGAGAAGAAAATGTAAACAGTGTGAAATAGAAAAAGTAACCCAAAGCTTAAATTCTAATTAATTAAATGTTCATGCTTCAGAGAGATAATATCTGTATTCTATTATTGTCATGTCACACAAGACAGTCAAATGACACCATACACTAAGGCAAGAAGACTTTGACTCACTAAGACCACCACAAACTCTTTCAGGCATCCCTGCACCAAAAATAAAGGGCTTCCCTGCACCCATTTTTAAGTGTCTTATTAAATTTGGCATTAGCCCTGAGCTCTATTTGCTAATACTCTGATCCCCAAGTGGCTACAGTCAGTAATGACAGGCGTGCACAAATATACAGTGTACTATGACTCACCTGTACAATATCTCAGGGAAAACCATATACTGCCTGCACAAGTATTTTTGACTTGTGGCATTTATTTAAAACCTTTTGATCACTTGCATGCTTTTGCACAATATGGCCTGAAAAAAGGAAGGTTTATTGAAGTTCATTTTGTGGTTGTGTACACACATACACACATACACACACATATATGTATATGGCACATTGGTTTTAAGAGCAAAATCTTACACCATGAAATGCTCCATGGAAAAATACAGAATTGTAATGCCCCTAAACTAACAAATAGCCTATATGAACAAGGGGCACCAAATCACTTCAGCCAACTGACAGAAGAGGCAGTTAAGAGCACAGTGGATAGAGCAAAGGCCTAGAGTCAGGAGGACCTTAGTTGAGACTGGACCTCAGACACTTACTGTCCGTGTGACCCCCAGGCAAGTCACTTGACCCTATTTACCTCAGTTTCCTCATCTGTAAAATGAACTGGAGAAGGAAATGGCAGACTACTCCAGTATCTCCGCCAAGAAAACCCCAAATGAGGTCAAGAAGTCAGACACGACTGAAATAACTCAACAACGATAAAACTGACAGTACACTTAGAGATCTTTGATTAATAGTAATCCAAGTATTTGGATTATGAAACGGATTGGATCAAGACAGAGGGAGAGGGAGGAAGGGGTCTGCTAAAACAAGTCTCCCTGAGTACACGCTATTCTTATCTATGCAATATGACAAAAAGTCAAAAACAGTCTGGAGAAATGACAGTAGGGGAAATGAACCGTCCCCACAGGAAACGGGGCTGTGACATTAAGTGCCAAGGATTGAAACTGTCATCACTTTCATTCGTCCTCAGTCCTCCTAATTTACACTGACACCTTTTTGGAAACTCTGTATCCAGGAAGGACTGGGCCAAGAAATCTTGCAAAGAGGCTCCCTCTGGGCGCAGGTGGCCCAGGAACAGCTCGGGCAGAGGTGAGGGGACTGACGAGGGACGCATCTGATGCCGCGTCGGCGCGCTGTCCAGTCTCCGGGGCAGGGAGCTGGCACCGCCTCGGACCTCCCCCAGAGCCTCCTCGGGTACCGGTTCTCTGGGGACAGCCAGCCAGCTAGGCTTCCCTAAGCTCTGTGCAAACGTACGGAGACAGCTCCATCAAATCCCCAGCGCCCCAGCGGAGGGGGTGCATAGGGCACCGGCCCCTCCCGAGTAGGAGGGGTACTCCCTCAAGTCCCCGGGGGAGGGAGCGATCCGCTGACCCTGACCTGTTCCAACCCACGGTAGCTCGCTGGCTACCTCTCCTTCTGCACAGCCAGCTAGGGATGGCGACCTTGGCTCCTTTGTTCCCTCCCAAAGTGGCTGGGCAATTTAAAAAAGCCCAAACCTAGAGGGGAGAAAAAGCGAGACTGAAGAGTGGGCTGGGGGTCACCCCGGCCAAGCCTGTGTCTACGAGGAAGAATCGACCCTATTCTAAGCCGCGGAGAAGGGAGCCCCCGGGGCTGGAACATGGCCACTCGTTTTATCCTGGGCAGCTGGGCTCCTCCACTCCCCCGGCCCGGGCTCCCGGGTCGGCCCCGGAGAGAGAAGCGGGCGCTGCAGCCACCAACCTGCGGCCACGGCCGAGCAGCCCCAGAAGAGCAGGAGGCGGGCGCAGCTGCCCATGGCCGGGCACAGGCGCTGGGGTTCGTCTCCGTCTAGGGCGCCGGGATGCTGCGAGTCCCTCGGGCACGCCGCGGGAGCGCCTGGCGGGGCCCGGGCAGAGCGGGCGCTGCCCGGAGCATAGCCGAGCCGCCTCCCGCCGTTCGCTCGCTCGCTCGCTCGGTCCCCCGCCGCGGCCACTGAACTTTCCGAGACCTTTCACTTCCCGGCCGCCGCCGCCGCCGCCTCCCGGGCGTCCCGCTCTTCTCCCACCGCCTCCGCTCGCTGCTGCTCCCCAGGCTCCGTCTCCTCTTTCTCCATGGGCAGTTTCACGGGATGCATTTTTATTGCACCGACACCGCGGCGGCGCTCCGGTGCCAGCCCTCCTCCCCCTCCCGCCCGCCGTACCCCCACCCCTTCCTCCTGCCCGCCCCCCGGGCTTGACAGCCGGCCGTGCAAACGGTGCGGCCAAGCTCAGTACTGCAGCCCAGAGAAGCCCGGGCCGTGGCCGCGACGCTGGGGAGGGGGCTGCAGGGCGCCGGGAGCCACACGGCACGCCAGATCCTCCTCGCCTCCTTCCCCGGTGCCCCTCGGCCCTAATACTCCGACTCCTCAGCTTCGTCTTCTTCTCCAGCATCCTGAACCCATCTTCCGACATGGTCCCCTTTCCCCCGTGACCCCCACCGTTGCCCTTCGGGACCCACGGGCCTCCCCCGGGAAGCTACCTGCCTTCCACCTTCTCCTAGTACATTCCTGAGAATCAGTTGACTCCCTCTCTGTCAGGTCAGGGCATGCCAAAGGGGCTTAGAAAAAAGTGAAACAAGACACAGGCTAGCGCCTCCTCATCTCTTCCCCACAGCCTCTCCTCTGGGCACGGACCACCACCTCCTAAAGTCCAATGGCCCCAGGCCACCTGGCAAGAAAAATATCAAAGAAGACGACCTGGGCTGGTGAGCTTCACAGTACCCAGCCCAACCTAGGGGTTATCTGTGTTACCCAGAAGTCTGCTAAGTGTGGACTGTTTAGGGGCACCTTAGCTCAACAACCACTCCCAGCATTATCTTTGCGCCAACAAATAAAACAAATCTCTGGGCTAGGTGAAAGACTGAAGGAGTATATGGAAGCCTAAAGGCAGAGGGATGGTTCAAGACGATCTCCCCCCGACCCTTCTTTATCTGTGACACGCTGTGTGTGCCATGGAATAGCCTTGGGGCAACAGCTCCAGAGCAGCCACAGACTGCCAGAGCACAGCTAGAAATTATGGATCTTCAACTACGTAGCCCAGTGCATAATTCAGAACCAAAGCACAAAGAAGGAGCTGAGATGGCAGCTGTGCTTGTGGCATTATTTCTATGAACAAGCTTCTGGAAAATGACAAGAGAAATGTGGAAAGTATCAAAACTAACGATTTCATTAAACGGAATTTAGTGACTCTGAATATCTTCTGGAAAATTAAACAATTCATAAAAAAACACCATTTGGTTGTTGTGTCTATTTGGATCTTTTTTTTTTTTTTTTGGCACATTTGGGTAATTTACTGTGACTCGGCTGGTGACATATCAGGAATTTTATAGCACCCAAGGGAATTGAGGGTGAGGTCAGGGCAATCCACTGGGGAAACATTTATTTTATTCTATTGGCCAGCACTGGCAAAGAAGTGGTGGGGAAACTTTAAGACACAGAACCATTTGGGATTTAAGATAAAAGCAAAATTGAGACTCACAAAATCTCACAGATACTTTAAAGAGATTATCTCTCTCTCTAACAAGGAAACATCCTCCCCCTTCTAAAATTATTTGTTGTGCATGTTTGATTTGTAAAACCATTACAAAAGGCCCTAACGCCAAAGAGAGGAGGCACAGGAAAGACAATGAAATTCACTTCCACGCTCTTCTAGAAAGGATTTCACCGTGTTTAGGCAGAAGAAGACCATTTTTCACTATGGATTTCTATAGCATTTACAATGTGTACCACATAATAAATATTTATTAAACACTATATGCCAGTACTGGGTACACAAAAAGAGACACAATTCAGCCTCAGTCCTCAGGGAGCTCACAACCTAATGTGAGAGATGTTTTAAAAGTAGAAATAAGATTTGGAAATGAATTGGATTTGTGAAGTGAAATCAGAGTGAGAAGTCAAGGTTCTTCACATTCTATAGCTTGTTGATTTGACTTGAAAGAAATGACGAATTTTAGACAGTCAATAGACATTTATTAAGCACGTACTATGTGTCAGGCATTGTACTAAGATTGGGGAAACGAGTACAAAAAAACACCAACTAGGACAAAGAAATACAAACAACAGTCATAAGACTGCAATCTTAATTTCAGTTACTGGTTTAAATCAAGGCTTCCCCTTCATTTTCTCCCATCCCAAGTTAACATAACCCTAAGCAGGCTTAAACGATGTGTTTCAAACCAGAGAGACAGTCATAGCTCCACTACGTTCTCCAACATTCAGATCACATCTGGGGTACTGTGTTCAGGTCTGGCTGGCAGTTTAGCAAGCTGCTTCAGGGATAAGCAATTCAGGGATCCCTTTTCAATTCTACCTTTGAAATTCTTCCCTTCATTCAGGGCCCAGGTTCCAGGCTACCCCCCACTCCCCCTGGATGAGCCCTTTTCTGACCTTTCCATTCCTAATTTCTAATCCCTCTGTGATCTCTCCCATGCAGAGTCTCATGCTCATTTCTCCAACAGTTATTTGCATACACATCTCACTTTCCTACAAAACTGAGGGTAGAGACTATATAATTTTTTAAGGAATCATATGATTAGAACTGGAAGGGACCACAGAGGCCATCTAATCCATACTTCTCTTTTAATAAATGAGTAAACTGAGGCCCGCAGAGGCTAAGTCATTTGCTCAAATGCCAGGGTACCCAGTGTCTTACTGGACTATTAATAACTATTGAACTGAATAAGTAACTAACATTCTCATCAGATTTATTTGGTTATATGGTCTAGTTTCACACTGAAGAAATCATCCAGGGAAAGTTTAGCTAGGTAATGTTAGGCAAAAACAACACATGTACCTGCCTCTTATAACCCTTTGATGTAATGGACTATCAAAGATAGACTCAGAAAGTTTCTCTTTGATGTAGTGAAAAGACTCTTGGCTCTGCCATTTCCTGTGTGTCGTCACTAATCTCTTTATTTTCCTGCTCCATGAAATGGGGGGGGGGAGGTTATTATCTGGAGGCAGGGTAAATATAAAATGAGATAATGTCTGCTAGAGTACTTTGTGACCATTAAAATCATTAAAAATGAAAATTATGAATCAAAGGGAGAGCCCTGAAAAGTATACTTAACATTCAGGTATGGTAATATCTCATCCCTTAACCAGAGTTCACTTATCTTCACTCAGGAACTTGGTCAAGACCTAAAAGGAGGTAAAAGTAGCCTCCAACAAATCAAAATTGGTAGAACATGGGCACTGCACTAAATAATGCACTTCAACTGTAGGAAAACCTCTAATAATAGCATCAGCTCTCTTGTTTATTCTTATTTTAGACATAATTCTAACAAATTTGCCTATCTTGTTACCCGACCCACAGTAAAAGAGAAGCAATAAATTTAGAATAAATTAGAAGAAGCCTGCAAATGTGGGCACACTGAGAGCATTAAGTGACAGCAAGGTAGAAGATGGAAAAGCTATAAAAAGACACAAGAACTTGAAATGCATCGATAGCACCCTGAAGAATTCTATGTCTACAGACATATGTCAATAGCTCCTTGGGGTATCACTGTGTGACTTTTATTGATATACGTAATGGATTATGGAAAGACCTGGAAAGCATTTTGGCCATTATCTACTCCAATCTCCTCCCCCCCCCCCCCCCCCCGTGCACCCGATGCTTGAGTACACTTCACAATATCTCTAAGAGATGGTCACCCAGCCTCTGCTTGAACAAATCCAATGAGAGGGAGAGCAGTAGCTCATAATAATATTGGACATCTACCGCTATGCGTCATATTATACAAAGAGTTGTATATTCAACATCTAATTTGAACCTTACAACAATAAGGCAACAACACCAGACAAGTCACATGTCTCTTGAAAGACTCTCCCACCCTTCTTAGGAATAAGCAGTCCCTTACATTTTTGGACAAAATGCCTCCCCAAACTTCAGTTGGTTGGTAATACTCTTGCTTCCTGAGGCTATACAGAATATATCCAATCCCTTTTCTATATGTTAGCCCTTCAAATATTATAAAAAAGCTACTAAAGATTGCAAGCTACTTGAAGGCAGTGACTTTTTTTGTCTTTCAATCAATCAATAAATGGGATGAATCAATCAATAAATATTTAAGTGTTTATTATGTTTACCATTCACATAGTAAGCACTTAAAAAATACTTGTTGAACTGAATTGTGACCTTGAGAAATCTTCTCACCTTCCTGAATCTTTTATCACATGACACAGTTTTCCATCAGTACATTAGCCTATTCATAGTTCCATAGCTGGACTCCTGTCTCAAGCAATGTTTCCCTTAATCTGTAGCAAATTGAATACACAATACCCCACAAGTGATCTGACCATTGGAGAGTTCAAAGGAGCTATTACCTCTTTTGTTTGAAACAGATCTATTAAGGCTGCTTAGGATCCCATTAGCTTGGTGGGGGATGGGGGGGGGCAGGAGGAAAGAAGGCAGGGAAGAATGGAGGGAAAGTCATCTTATACCATTTTACATCAATTACTTAAATAAAGCTTACAGTCTGGGAGTTTTTGAAATCCAGGGCTGTCTTTTGCATTTCCTTGTATCCCTATTGCTTATCCTGGTGCCTGATGAATAGAAAGTTCTTAATCAATGTTTACTGACCCAGTAAATCCATATTCTTTATAAGTCAACAAGTCCATAAACCTTTATTAAGTACTTATTATGTATCAGGTTGATACCAAGAAAGACAAAGGGCAGGCTACTTGCTCTCAAGAAACTCACAGTCCGATAGCATAGACAATATGCAAACAACTACGTATAAACAATGTACATACTGGACAAACTGAAGATAATCAACAGAGGGAAGGAAGGTGCTAGCAGCATTAAGGGGGAAATCACATGAATGATGTAATTTTTGGGTTGTCAAGAAATTGCTAAATTATGTTTAATATATGTTGTTTAATATATATATATATAGTAGAGAGAGTATATAACACATTTAAGAAATATCCCTATCCCAAATGGTAAAATACTAATATTTCAAAGTATTTTTACTTCAGCAGTAACCATAAGCTATCTAAAAAAATCACTGATGTGGAAAACAATGCTGAATGAATGGGATGTTACAGAGAAAATAAGAACACCAACAGTCCTGATGTTTTAGGGATATATAGTATCCCTCTTTATATACACTGCTTCACCCTTGCAACATCCACCTGTGAGAAATGACAAGCACAGTTTCTATTTTGTGGTCAGAGAAATTGATGTGCAGAGATGTGAGTGCCAAGCTATAATCACTCAAAAAATCAATACCATCATCCAGACCCAGGTTTCCAGAACCTCAATTCACTGTAGTGTTAATTTCCCCTGACCACTATTCTATAATCCTCATAAGTTGATATCTGGAAAACCCAGAGCAGAGACTTTTTCCCTCTAATAATTCTATAGGCTTCTTTCTGCCTGGATCATGCCCTTCACATGCTCTTTGGGAATACCATCTTGGGAATGTCCTTGAACTTCTGCCTAAGCCTCTTGCCACTGGCACTGTTTCGTATTCATAGTTGTGCTTCCTGGTTACAGCTGCTCATTCCTAGGAAGGGAGTGAGAGCCTTTGAAAAGACATGTGACTTGTCTGGTACCGTAACCAATACTTTTCTTATTTGAGAAAAAAAAAGTCGTACACACTCTCTCTTATTTAAATTAATTATATAGGGTACAGATACGTTCAGACAAATAAAAGGTGTTCTTTTGTTATTACAGACGGAGCTACTCTGACAGGACTATGCTAAAATCCAAGACAGATTCTGTAGGGGGTAGTATCTTAGAATATCAGTATTAGAAAAAACCTCAGAGTTCATCTCTGCTAACACCACCCTAAAATGTCAGTTCCCTCTTCAGGGTTTCATACACATCATCATCTAGCACCTGTCTGAAATGACATCTATAATGTGCTTAAATTTGCAAAGGGTTTCACATAGATTATATGTAATATTAACCCTGCAAGGCAGGTACTACAGGTATTAAAATCTCCATTTTACAGCTGAGGAACCTGAGGCTTAAAAAAGTTAAGTGATTTGTCCATGGTCACACAGAATTTGTATCAAGGTCTTTCTGTCTCCAAGTCCAATACTCTACCTATTGTAGAGTTGTCCACTGCATCCTGGGACATCGCCAGACATCTTGACATATCTTGCCACTGATCTTCGATGACTCAAGAATAGAGCAAGGCTAACCATTCTGCACAATTCTGCCTAACTTAAATCCAATTCATGGATTTAAGTCAAGACATCACCCCATGAAGTCACTGGTCCTGTTCAAAAATGAAGGACAAACAATAACTGTCCTTTTGGTTGTCATGTTCTTGATGACCTCCAGTAATGGGGAGCACTGATTATTACGGCAAGCCATTTCAGTTTGGAACAGCTCTACTTACTTCCAAACTTCTATTCATCTGTCCTGGTTTTTCCCCCTGGGCCAATAAGAATGAGTTTAATCCATCTTTCACATTCTGATCCTAGATGGGGGTACAAAACCACTTTGAGGAATAAGACAATGTGTTAATATTTCAGATAGGCTTATGTAGAATGATAATAGGACTTCTAAAAGGAACTGTCTCTCAAGAAGCTATTGATGTGGAAATGAATCAGAATTAGAGATATATTCACATTTTGTAATCATTCACATAGGGATGATAGTTGAAATCATTAAAGTAAATGGAATCTCTAAATGAGATTATAGACAGAGAATACTACTGAAGGCTATTTACCAGTAATGTGGCATTTTCCCCCCACTTTACAAGTAGAATAATAGCATTTTATAGCTAAACGGGTTTTAAAGATTACTTAATTCAACCTCTTCATTTTGTTGATGAGGATACAAAGACTCAGAGATATATGAATTATGCAAAGTCAAATAGCTAGCTAGCGGCTGAATGAATTCTAAAAAGCAGATCTCTGAATTTTCAAACCACGACTCTTCACACTACAGTACATTTCATTTAACAAGTATTCATTTTTAAAATTCAATTCTCTTTTATTTTCAGCTTGAAATTCTTTCTTTCCTTCCTTCTCTCACCCAATCCTCTCCATCCTCCCCACCTCTATTGAGAAGAAAAGGAAAAACAAAATCCATTACACACAGCAACAAGTATTCATGAAACATTAATCACCTACTGGGCAGACAGATGGTCCTATGTGGGGTGTGTGTGTGTGTGTGTGTATGTGCGTGTGTGTGTGCATGTGTGTGCATGTGTGTGTGTGTGCAAATGAGGAAATGAAAAACAAGAGACCTTGTCCAAAGAGCCCATAAGTTGGTTTTAACAATGCAAAGATGCACACTGAAATCAAAGGGAAAGATCAGTGGGTATGAGACGTATAAGAGAAAGCTATTGCAAGATCCAGAGAATCTAATTAAAGCCTCCTAATTACTGCAACATTCATTACTGAATTAGGGATTCCATTGTTTGGATATAGTATTCAAAAATAGCTATTCTAATTGTATAAGAGGTCCAGTTTTATTCAATTTACTTCACACGGCCATGCTTGAGGAACTCAGAAGCCAGCATTTAGCTCAACAGATCACAAACTTCATAAAAAACTATTCCTTGGGAATTATTAAAATTTTATTTTCATAACTTTTTAAAATTGTAATTTAATTTTTTAAACTAACAAAAATGTTTTCTCTCCCTCCTACCTCACCATCGCTGAAAAAAAAAAAGAAAAAACTCTGGTAAGAAATATGCATGGTTAAGCCACACAAATTCCTTCATTGGCCCTGTCCAACATACAGGCCTCATTCTACATTGAGACCATCACCTCTCTATCAGGAGGTGGGCAGCATGCTTCATCATTGGCATCTCAGGCAGTCACTGCATTGATCAGAATTCTAATCTTTCACAGTTGCTTGTCTTCACAGTATTGTTAGTACTGTATAAACTGTTCTCTGGTTCTGCTCACTTTGCTGTGCATTAGATCATATAAGTCTTCCCAGGTTTCTCTGAAAATGTCCCACTTATAATTTTTTAGCACAACAGTATTTTATTACATCCATATGCCATACTTTGGTTAGCTATGCCCCAACAAAATGAATACTCCCTTAGTTTCCAGTTCTTTGCCACTACAAAAAGACTTGCTACGTAAGTTTTTGTACAAATGGGTCCCTTTTCTTTTTCTCTGATCTCTGATCCTGGTGGTAGCATTGCTAGGTCAAAGGTTATGCACAGTTTAGTGATTTTTTTGGGCATGGTTCCAAATTTCTTTCCAGAAAGGCTGGACCAATTTGGCACTCTACCAACAGTATATTAATGTGGCTTTTATTTTTTTGGCAGTCCCTTCAATATTTTTCATTTTTGTTTTTTGGAAACAAGTCTTATGGATGAGTTGCTTTCATTTATATTTCTCTATTAGTGATTTGGAACATTTTTTTCATATAGTTGTTGATACCTTTATGTTACTGTAAAAAATTATTTAAACATAAAGTCCATTGGAAAGGCTAATACAATGGGCCACCAACAATAGCTATACTTTCTTCATCATTTAAATGAATCAGAATTTTATTGTAAATATTGGGCAGTAAAGATAAGAGAGTTCTTAAAAAAAACAAAGAGCATGATTATTTATTGCTCCATTTGTTAGCTTCCTATGAATTAAATAGAACAGTATATGGTACTAGGATAAAAAAAGTTGTAAGGCATGGTATTCATTTTAGCAACCTTAAATAAAATCACTGTGTATGGGTGCCATATGTATATGTGCATGTGAATGTGCTTGATATTGGGACATGACCCAAAAAATTCACACTTTTTGGCTCACATTGTCCCCATCCAGAGTTTATACTGGGAAATCACTTAACATAACTCATATCTAAATTTCCACAGACATGGGTAAAAATGGTCCCTAGCTCCTGTATCATGATTCAAGATAACAAATATATTTTTAGGATACTGAATAGGCTTTATTTTACTTGACAGAAAATACAAAAAATGCAAAAGACTCCCAGGACTCCAACAGCAAATACAGAAAACATATAAAAGGATTCAAAATAGACCACGAATAATCAACACTTTTTCTGTGAATACTGGTGAGTGCTTCTTCCCCACAAGGTCCTCCTATACAATTACCCCTGGGCTTAGAGTGCCACCCTGTGGTATGAACATCTCCCCCTCCTCGCCCCACCCAAGAAGACACCATTTTGGGATTGCTATATAATCAACCACCTTCCTATCAGGCCAGTACTTTCCAAATAACTTAATGTAATAGCAGAGTGCAAAGACCAGGTATATTACTCCTCCATGTTGGCTTTTAATCCATTGCTGCTACTCTGGTGGCCAATTACCAGAATGCTTGTGAGCCAACTGTCAAGGTTAGTGCTTGCTGTGACATCTCCTTTCTCAGAATCAAAGGCTAGATTACAGGTTAATGGCTCCTTGGAAACCCATTCTCCTCTAGACAGTAGGCTAGGGGATTTCACTGTCTAGAAATTCCTCAGGACACATAAGCAAGTTTAGATTTCTCTTTGCCATATGGTTGCTCTGAAGCAACCACTCAAAGCTACACTCCCAGGATTTGTTTGGAAGACAAGTAGAAGAGAAAAGGCAAGAATTCCCCCAATCCAAAATCAGGACTCATTTTTACAAGCCACTAAAGAAGGTGACCAGAATTCTCTAATAAAAATTTATTCACCCAAGAGTCTAAACCAAGCAAGGGAGGCAGCTGCTATCAGTGAAATCAATCTTCTAGGGGGCATCAGGGAGGAGCTCCATACCAACCGAAACATCTTGGAGGAAGTCCTAGTCACTGAGGCCTAAGAAGGAGACCAGTAACAAAGGACATGTCCACCTTCTATAGGGAGACTGATTTAAAGTCTTAAAGGCTCATCACTCTGTAAGTTCATCAGGATTATTAGGGACTCCTTTGCTACTCTTTCTTTTTTACACTATATTTGTGTACATACACACATAAAGACATATATATATATATATATATATGTATGTATTGTAGAGGTGACTGAGGTTTATTGAAGGTGATGCCAGCTGAGTGTAAGGCCTGGTAGCTTCTAGATTTTATTTAGTGCTGGTCTGATGATGGACTGGGGGCCAGTTTGGTTAAATGTGGAGAAGTTCATCACCAAGTGGGTCATAAATTGATGGATTTGGGGGCTGTAACAATACCCAAATACTGTCTAGTAAATCACAATGCACTTACTACCCACATTAGTGGAGACAGTACCTGCAACACTAAAATTATAGATCCTTTATTTAAAGGATTAAAATACTGGAGCATACACACACACACACACACACACACACACACACACACACACACCTCTTATCTCTTCCCCCTACGGTGATAAAGGCTGGATATCTAGTGAGACAATATGTTCTAGACTAACAAATTGTATTGTTAATATATTTTTGCTTAAGTTGAAGATTTTTCCCACCCATTTAATAGGCCCGGGTGACCTGCTTAAATCATATGCAAGCCTAAGTCACATGTGGTACGAGAAGCTTGCTGATGGTATGGAACAGAAAGGGTGGAGCAGAACTGGGAGGAAGTGAGCAAGAGCAGTTAGAACAGAGGAAGAGAAAGGACACAGGCAAGCAGATGGCTAGGACTTTGAGTGTTTGTTTGTGAGAAGGCTTGGGAATGGAGGTATCCCCTGCAATGATAATGTGCATTAATTTCTTTGTTGCTATGATGGATTCACTTTTCTGATGTTGGGATTCAGCTTTCTGGTGTCTGAATAAATGCTTTTATTCTGCCTTCTGTATGGAGAGTCTACTATATTTTGCAATTCAGAGCTATGCTAGCATATTCATAATTGCCACTGGCTCTGTGAATATTGCCTTGGCAATACACAAATATATTGGCATGATGATCCTGGTCTGGTGGCTACACAGAGAATGTCCATTGTGTTGTAATGATAGGACGTTCTTAGACAACATATGAAAATCCTGATACTAAAAAATGGTGACCACTTAAGTGGAAACTAGAAGACAGGGAAGGCAAACATCTATACTGTATAAATCTGCATATATCTATTACTTACTAGTAACTAGAAAAAAATAAATAAATTGAAAGAAAAGTCAAGGAAAAGACATCACTACATCTGGGATGTGTGCCATGGGAATATGGCTCAAAATCTGTGCCTTCCAACGAAGACTGTTGACTTTGGTCTACCACTTCTCTGTAACAATGAAGAGGATGTGTGGGAAGGAAAGTGTAGTGACTGGGAGAGGCAGGCGAGACAGGCAAATAGAAGTAAAGATCGAAAGGAAACACCAGTCACGTCACATGTCTAAGATTTTTCCACCTTCTAACTTAATGCTTTTATGTCTGGTCTTGTTTGATTGAATGTAAACTCTTAGACCAAGTACTCTATCCATCTCTATATTCCTGAGATTACATAGTACTAAATGAATGACTCCAAAGAATCACAATCTTCTGCTATGAAGTGATCACATTTTCAGAGTAAAATGACAATATATTTAGATTGTCACAAAGGTAACTAGAGAGCAACTAGATCTGTCCAGGACTCACTCAGTATTCCATTTTCAAGAACTACTTCAAAAGCAATTAGGTTGTTTGGAAAAACTTGTTCATCACAGATGTGTTCTTCCTTTAAAGTGTGAACACTGAGCCAATCTTGGCAGCAAACACTGACTACATTCTTTCATTAAGTTGGTTGTTATGAGTATTTTGGTTATAACAATGCAAAAACTGTGAAGGATCTGGTTTACTTTTTAACTCCAAGCCTGTTTCAAGATCACTTACTGGCCCCTGGAGATGCATGCGGCATGCCAGTTCTATTTTCAGATGTTGCCTTTGGGTGAGGTATAGTCACCCAGATACCTCTGGGTGCTTTGGATGCTCTTATGTGCAGGAAGTGAACTCGCTAAAACATTCTGCTCCTTAGATTTAGAAATAGAAAGCTCAAGTCCATGAGAAATCAAGCAGGGATTCAAGGTTTTAACCTCATCAGCTCACAGAAGAAAAAGGCTACTTTGCAGCTAAGAGACTGAAATTCCTTTGCTAAAGATGCACATCCTTCATTCACTATTATTATAATAAATGCTCCAGTTCTCACACAAAAAGAGATGCTTATTATAGGCATGATCGTTTTATTGTCATGGTGACAGTTAGAGCCTATCTTATAAGAGACATTTTTTTTCTTTTTGTCATAAGTATAATATATTACATTCAGTTCCCTTTCACTTTTCCAAAGAATCACAAATTCATAACAAGCAACTGTACCTTCATGCTTTCCTCCTAATTCACCTTATCTTTTGTCTCCTCTGCTCTCTGCCTGTTATTCCCCCTAAGCACATTTCCCACATGCACCATCCATCCACTTTTCTTATTCCCAGTAAAGTGGCTCTTTCTAAATATTCCCAATTGTCTGATTGTACCTGTTACAATTCTTCTGTGCCCTTCAGCTCTGATAAGGAAAAAAAGATTACGGTTGGTAGACAATCATTAAAAAAACAAGTTTCTCTGTCAGAATTTCAGGAGGACAATCTTTCCCCTTCTCACTTCCCTGGCAAAACCATCCCAGTCTGGTGTGCTTTTATTCAGTAATAGTGCAAAAAGAAGTTGAAAACAATGGTAATTGATGGGGGAGGTGGGAGATAAGAAACTCCTAGGAAAAAAAAGCTGCAGTGTAGCAGTAAATCACTTACCAGTTTCTTATTAGTAGTAATAACAAAAGCATTAGTTAAGAGGTAACAATAGCAAAGAATGAGCAATAATGATGACATATAACCACGAATACCAGTACTTTGGCTCAGTTCCCAATGAGCTGACTACAGTACTGTACAGACAGCCTCAACTGCAAAGGTTTCCTGCCTCCCCACCCAGCTAAATAAGTAAAAGGGCTGTACAGCCCTGCAGCTGCCTTCTGGTTACAAGGCCTAGAAATTACACCTGTGCTCAATAAAGTTTGCCTGGGCCTAGTTCAATCATGTTGAACTTATGGTGAGTTCATTTCCTTCTTATGCCTTCAGTGATCGCCTATATACCTACGTCTCTCAGATCCTATAACCTTTCCCTAGCACTCCAGTCCCAGATTTCCCATTAGTACTTCAAACTCAAACTGGCCCAAACTGAACTCCTAATTTCCCTTAAAAACCAATACTTCTGAGCTATTTTTGCTCAAGACAAACCCAGGAACCTGCATTCAAACTTCAGAATCATCTTTGACTCTTATCTTTTCTTCTCTCCCTGTATCCAATCACAGCCTAGTCTTGTGGATCTTATCTCTATTATATTTCCCCTAATGCTCACTGACACTGACTCACACAGGCTCCCTGTTCAGGCATTCAGGATCTCTTGCCTGCAGCCTAAATGGTCTCTTTTGTCTCTCTCCTCTTGAATTCATCTTTCATACACCTGGAAAGAGTCTTCTTCATTCCTAAGTCTGGTAATGTCACTCGTACTCAAAAACTGAGTGGTTCCCTATTGCCTAGAGCCTGAAATACAAATGCCTTAAATGGACAGTTAAGGCCCTTCATAATCTGGCTCCAACCAACTTTTCCATTCTGATTTTACTCTATTTTACTTTTTAAATTTAGGCTTTAGGCAAACTTGGACTACTCACTCTTCCTTAATCTTACTGTGTCCTCCATTGTCTCCACGCATTTCTGCCTGGAATCCACTTCTTTGACATCTCTCTCTATGGAGATCCTTCTCTTATTTTCCAGAAACAGTTCAGGGACCATATCCTGTCTAAGTCTTACCCTGATCCCCTCCCATGTGAAAGTGGTCTCTCCCTCCCCAAGTTAGTTTCTCATATTACATGGTCTAGAGTTTCCTTTGATCTATTCACATACTATCATATTTATTATGTACATGTCTTATCCGTTAGATTAGATTCCTTGAAGGCAGGGACGTGTCTTTCATCTTTGTATTTATTCCCAGCACCTGGTAGAGTGCCCAGTACAGTGTAGTTAATAAATGTTTATTGAATTATATTGAATTAGTTCATTTTCCAGTCTGCTCCCGTTCTAAGTTCAATATGAATTTTTCTTACTAAATACTAATTGTAGAATCAGAAGCAAAATCAAGAATAATAGAGTTGGAAAGGGCCAAAGAACTTACAGAATCCAACCTTAAATGAAAAAAAGAGTTCCTTCTACTGTAGACATCTTTAATGTTTTTTGGGTCCTAGACCCCTTCGTCAGGTAATCTGGTAAAGCCTATGTATGGCCTCCTTCTCAGAATCATGTTTTCAAAAGCAGAAAATAAATAGGATGACAAAGGAAAAAATGCTGAAATACAATTACCAGAGTATTTTTAAGTCCATAGATCCCAAGCTATGTATCTTTGCTACAAAGCATGCTTGCCCAATAATCATCCAATAAGGAGGATGTTGCCTGCTAAACCAGTCCAGTACACCTCTGGATACCTTTAATGGAAAACTTTTCCTGACATTCAGGAAAATTTGCTTCTTTTAGACTTCCACTGAGTGCTTCTCGTTTTGCCTTCTGGGAGCAAACCAAATTCTCTTTCTATATGACAGTCTTTCAGACACTTGAAGGTCTTCCCCAGTCTTTCCTACCAATATTGATATGGTATGGATTCAAAGACCATCCTGGTCACCATGCCCTGATAGGCCCTGGGAAATTCTTCAGTATAATTAAACCTATTGCTTGGAAAGAAAATCTTTTAGGACTTTTCCTGGTTAGAATCAATCAGCTGAGGGCAGGAACTTTTGTATTTTCATCTTCATAAACCCAGTGCCTAATCCGGACATTGGTGCATAGGAGGTGTCTGATAAATGCTTATTGATTAAATGCATAAAAGAAGTTATTATAAATCTCTTATGCTACATAGAATCATAAAAGATTTCAAGATCAGTAGGGTGGGGCTTGAGTTTTAGCTATGTAACTTACTAATGTTGGTGACTTTGGTTTTACCCTTTCTGAGCATCAGTTTTATCATCTGTAAAATAGCTGGCTAAGGCATTATCTGTGCAGATAACAATATTTGCAGTATACACCTCAAAGGTTTTTGTAAAGATCAAATGAAATCATATTATGCAAAGCACTTTGTAACCATAACAGCTATATAAATACAAGTTTCATCATCACTATTAGCAATGTTGTTGTTCAGTCATTTCAGTCATGTCCAATTCTTCTGGATCCCACTTGGGATTTCCTTGGCCAAGGTACTGGAATGGCTTGTCATTTCTTTCTCCACTTCACTTTCCAGATGAGGAACTGAGGCAAACTAGGTTAAGTGACTTGCCCAGGATCACACAGATAACAAGTATCTGGGGCCACATTCTAACTTCTTCTTCAGGCGCAGGTGACGCATTATTAGTAATATCTAACATTACATAGTACTTCAAAGTTTACATGCATTTTCATAATTGTCTCAGTTGAGCCATACAACAACAACTCTGTGGAGTAAGTCTAATGAATACCATCATTTTACTAATAAGGAAACTGAGGATCATGGAAGTTAAATGACTGGCTTATGGTCACAGCTATTAAGTGAAGAGCAGGATTTGAACCCAGGTCTCTCCTAGCTCCAACTCAGCATTCTTTCTACTATAGCATATTGTCTCTAATTATTTAGCTATTTGGAAGAAATCCTGACGTTTACAACTCACAATATTTTACACCAATGATTGACACCAATGAATTCCCAATGAAAATACCAACTTAATGGCCTTTTCTCACTCTTCTTGAATGCTTTTTATCCTTTGGCACTGAATATCATGAGATTTCTTTCTTTTGGCCTTCTTTCTACTTGTCTGACAGCTCCTTCTCAGTCTCCTTTGCTAGACTGCACCCTCTAGAGCACCAGTGCAGGAGTCAGGAGGACTTGAGTTCAAATCTCACCTCAGACACTTGACACTCACTAGCTGTGTGACCTTGGGCAAATCACTTAACCCCAATTGCCTCATCCTGGGTCATCTCCAGTCATCCTGATGAATATCTAGTCACTGGATTCAGATGGCTCTGGAGGAGAAGTGAGGCTGGTGACCTGCACAGCCCTCCCTCACTCAAAACAAAGTCAAGTGCAAGTCCTGTCATCATTTCTCTGATGGCATGGTCTTCTTTGGCAACGAAAGATGAACACACACACACACACACACACACACACACACATACACACACACCCTTTAACCATGGGTGTCCCCCAAAGTTCTGTCCTGGGCTCTCTTTTCTTCTCCTTCTGTACTAGTTCACTTAATGATATCATCAATTTCCATGGATTAAATTATCATCCCTAGGTAGATGATTCTCAGACCTATTAATTCAATCCTAACCTCTTTCCTGACTTCCAGTTTTGCATTTTGAATACAACGATTCTAAAACTTAACATGTCCAAAACTAAACTTGTTATCTTTCCCCTATTATGAATTTTTTATTCCCCTAATTTGAACTTCTCTATGACTACAGAGGGCATCACAATCCTCCTAAGTCACTAAAGAACACAACCTAGGTTTCATCCTTGACCTCTGACTCTCTCTCTCTCTCCATCCCCTTCTCCCTTCACCCTCAATCCAATCTGTTGCCAGATTCTATCAATTCTTTTTTTGTACTCTCTCTTGCATATATACCACCCTGGTACAGGCCCTTAGCACCTTGTGTCTGGATACTGCAATAGATTGCTAGTTGGTCTCCTGACTCAAGTCTTGCCCCACTCCAATACATTCTCTACTCAGTTATCAAATTAGGTCAACAAGAATTTATTAAAAATCTATCTGTGCCAGACATTGTACCATGCACAAAGAAAGACAAAAACATTCCCTGCCCTCAAGAAGCTCATATCTAATTGGGTGAAAACATACAAACAAGATATTTAAGGGGAAATTTTTTTACCCTTGAGATAATCTTAGAAGGAAAGCACTGACATTAAGAGAGATTGGCAAAAGTTTCTTGTAGAAGGTGAGATTTTATCTGGGACCTGAAGGAGGTAAGGAAGCAGAGAGAATGGAAAAGAGAGCCTAAGGCCCAAGAGACAGCCGGTGAAAATGTACTGTTGGAAGAGGAATAGCAAGGTCGGTGCCATGATTTCAGAGTACATGCAGGGGAGTAAGGTGTGAGAAGCCTAGGAAGACAGGAAGCGTCCAGGATATAAAGCCAAATAAGAGATTTTATATTTGAGCCTGGAGTTTTTTGAATAAGGAAATGACTTGGCCAGAGTTGTGTTTAGAAAGAACAATTTAACAGCTCAGTAGAGGGTAGATGGGAATGCAGAGAGGCATGAATATAAAAAAATAAAAATAATCATCAATACAAGGCAGTGTATGACAAGTGCCCAACTAGTGATCTAGACAACAGATAAAAAAGGACTTGACAGGAAAGAACACTGTGAACTGAGAATGTCAGAGAAGGCTTTGTGGTGGTAAGTCTTGAGATGGGTCCTGAAGGTTTTATATTAGGAGGAAGTAGTATATAAGCTAGAAGGAATAGCATGACCAAAATCCTGAAGACAAGCATGTAAAAGGTATCTTTGGTGGACAATAAGTAGTCTATTTTAGCTGCAATGAAAGACTGTAAGAATTAGAGCTGGCAGTGCCATCAAACATCATCCACTTCAAATTTCCCCTTTTACAGATGAGAAAAGTGAGGCCCTATGAGGGTCCCTGTCTCATCACATAGATAATAAGCAGCAGAGTTGAGATTTAAACCCAGATCGTCTTTCTACTATGTATACTACCTCTAATGTAGTGGTTGTTGTGAGACAAGTTTGGACAGGTGAATGGAAACCAGATCAGAGGTCCTCAGAGGATTTCAGTGTTTTATTTTACTCAATAAACTCCAGTGGTTCCGCTTCCTCCAACATCAAATACAACAATCAAATACAAAATACAAAATTTGGCATTCAAAGCCCTTCACAACCTAACCCAATCTTACTTTTCTAGTCTTTTTATACCTTACTCCAGCCACATACTCTTCAATCCAGTGCCAATAGTCTCCTGCCTGTCCCAAAAGGAAGATACTCCCTCTCTTGGACATCTTCTCTGACCGTCCCCCATGCCTGGAATCCTCTCCCTCCTCATCTCTGCCTACTGGCTTCCCTGACTTTAAGTACAAACTAAAATCCCATATTCTACAGGAAGACTTTCCCAATCCCTCTTAATTATAATACCCTCCCTCCCATATTTACTTTCTTTTTATCCTGGACATAGCTTTTTTGAATATCTATTTAGGCTTTTTGTTTCACCCATTAAATTGTAAGCTTCTTGAGGGCAGGCACTGTCTTTTATCTTCTTTTGTATTCCCAGAGCTTAGTACAGTGCCTAGCACACAGTAGGCACTTAATAAATGTTTACTGATTGAGAGAATGAAATTTTATAGTCTCTCAAGGTCAATGGTTTCAATATACATTCAATAAAATAACCTGGAAGCTGAAAATTTTTTATTGTGATTTGAACCTTTTCTTATCTTTTCCTTACTCACAAGAGGAAGACCTCTAGCATGCCAGACCAGGTAGAACATATACACAGGATATATGGGAAAGCATGAATAGGAGTCACATAGAATGTGAAAATGTGGAGGGGTTGTGATTTGAGGGAATAACCACTTGGATAAAATCAAAGATCCACTCAAGTATCAGAGTACTATGATGTTTGTTTATGAGAATTGTGGGTTGAATTCCTCCACGAGTTAAGATTTCTAGACATAACTAGAGGAAAATAAAACAAATGGCGTGATATCTGCAGTTTGCAAAATGACTTTAGTGAAAAAGTCACTAAACAGTGCCACAGGAGAACAGTCATGAATTCTAATTTGCATGAAAAATTTTAGTTATGAAAGCTGTCACATTTGAATTTTACACTATTTTGTAATATGTCAGAACTTTGTTTCCATTTTAAGTACTTTATTTTGTGCAGTATCCTAAAAATTAATCACATTAATTAATCATGGCAAAATAGGTCCTAAGGAAAATCTATGGTATAGAATGAGAATAAGAGACCATCAAGTCTTAATAATATGAGCATATGCCTTCATTAACAAAACTGAAAATTTTGGCTCTGTGTTTGGGTGACAGGTAAGAAACATACTGGGCTATGTGAGGTGGGGCAACAGGAATGATTAAATCATGAACTAGTCGATTTCATGGTATCCTAGTCCACTGAACACATGTGTCTGTAGAAGAGAGGTTTCCAAACTGTTTCAATGGGTGTGGTACACTATAATCAGCAATGACACATCTGGAAAGATGGTAAAAGAAAGTGACCTCAGACTCACAGCTTGGGTGGGTAAGTTGCTCCTAAGAGTTGTCTCTTTAACAGATCCCATTTCATTTCACAATGATTTTGTATTAGGAATAAGACTCTCATGGAATTCAAAAAAGATTCTAACATAAAGGCAAATACAAAAATATAAAATAGATAAAGGGAAGATTTGAAGTAAGGACAGAAGTGGAACATTTTAAGACAACTTCTACAACCATGTGCGCCCCCACTCCTACAAGAAAATTCCAACAAAAAGAGCTGGCTAGCATGACAGGGATGAGTATCTATTCACAAGTACTGACTCATTAATTTGCTTGATAATAAATTAGTAATAATCAAGTTAATGACAACTATTTCAGCTTTCTAAAATTCACCAAGTATTCTGGATTCACACTGGGATAAATACAAGGTGCAATAAATCTGAATTAATTCCTTGTAATATGCATAATATATATTACATATGTAATATATAAATTTGCCCATTGGTCATGTTCTGAAATATGTAAGGATTTAATGTCAGGGACTTCTCTGCCCTCAGACAGGAGAACTATCCCAGGGCCTTTGTGGTCCCCTCAGTCACTGTTTTCCCCCAATTCCCAAGCTCTTGGACATCTAATGATGATGTGAATAAAAATAAAACTAGGAATTTGTTTTCTGACTCTCTAGTCTTTCATCTTAATACAAAATAGCTCTCCCTGCAACTTTGCCCCCCAACATACAATGTTGGGAAGACTTTTACTCTTTTAATATAGCTTGGGGTCTATGAACTTCTTGCCAAGATGGCTAACTAAATGAAGGCAGACCACCCAGCTCTCACATACCTACTCCAGGAAAACTCTGAAGTTTGTACCAAAATGAATAATGATTAATAACTCCAATGAAAAACTACAGTAACTTGTTCTACTCTAGAACTTCACAGAAAGCTAGCCAGAAGCTTAGGGACAATAGAAACTCCACATACCTTTCTATGCTCCCCACCCAACTACCTCATACTCCTGAAAAGTGTGGGGAACATCATCATGAGGACAGGCAGGATACATGTAGCCTGCAAGATTCTGTGTCCAGAGAGAGCTAGAGTGGAGAGTTTGCCTGAGAAAATCCCAGGGTAGGGGAACTTGGAAGTCCGGGTATAGACTTCATTCTCAGTCACACCCAGACAGCCCCAGACCAGGGGCACAATTCTGAAATGTCATAAAGGACCCTGAAGACATGGCATTATGAACCTTAAGTACTCACAGGAATTGAACATCGGGAGGTAGAAGTCTGAGTAAGAATGTAGTGGACCCAGAAAGAACAAGAACTGCCAAGCTTTCAAAAGAGCAGCAGGGGGTAAAGCATAACTACCACAAAGCCTCAAATTCAGGAACTGAAGCTGGAGAAATGAGTAAATCAAGGTATCAAAACTACTGTAAATATAATTTCATAACAATTGCAAGCAGACATTCAAAGTAAAAAAACAAGATTTTTACAATGACTCTATGAATACCTAGAAGAAATAAAGCAAGAGATTAAAAAAAGATAAAAGATTTTGAGGAAAGAATGGGAAACAAAATAGCTTAAGAGAGAAAACGGTAAGCCTTATCAGAGAAATGGACTCCATGAAAGACTAAAAAACACCAAACAAATCAACGACTCCACAAGAGAGCAAGAAAAATTAGAACAAAATAAAAAATGGAAAGAAATGGAAGAAAATGTCACATATATGAAATAATAAACAACTGACTTGAAACAGATCCAAGACACATAATTTGAGAACCACTGGATGCTTTAAAAACCAATTTTTTAAAAGCCTGATCATTATATTTAAAGAAATCATGCATAAAAACTTTCCAGATCCAACAGAACCACAGGGCAAAGTCAATATAGAAAGAATCTATCAATTACCTCCTGAAAGAAATCCTAAAAGGAAATGCCTCAAGGATGTCATAGGTAAAATCCTGAACTCTCACATCAAAGAAAAAATCCTGCAAGCACTGTGAAAGAAGCAGTTTGAGTACCAGAAAACTACAGTCAGGATTGCACAAAACTTGGAAGCTTCTATTAAAAATGAGAAAGGATCAATATTCTAAAAGGTAAAAGTTGTAGGCTTACAACCACACGTGACTTACTTTGAAAATGGAGTATGATCCTACAAGGGAAAAAATGGATCTTAATGGAATGGAAACCATTCAAACATTTCTGATGAAAAGATTAGAGCCGATAAGAAACTCTGAAACACAAACACACAGGTCCGATCTAGAAAGGAGAACAACAGCAACAACAGCAAGCACATATACAGAATTTCAAGGTTTGTGAAGTGCTTTACATATGTTGTTAAGGAATGCCAAGGAGTCCCCTGAACTCGTCTTTTGGAGTTGCCATATTTTCCACAGACACTGGACCCAGAACATGCAGGAGACACTCAATGTGTTAAGGCCAACCCTCCCTTCCCACCCCTCACTCCCCACGGAGTTGACATAACGTTTTTTTGCATCCAGAACTGGACTCCATGTGTAGGGAGTCAAGACAGGCACCAGACAGTCTGCACTAGGCTTGTGCAGCTGGGATCCTTATAAATAAGGAGACCACCATATTTCCATGTCTTGCTAGACCATGGAAACATACATTCCCAAAGAGGACAGTACTGCCTGGGCTGAAGAGTGTTGGAATGATCCAGGGGGACAGTAGCAGCCTCAGGTACAATTGGGGACCACTGGATAAAAATAAGGGGCGGTGGAAGCCTAAGGAAAGAAGAGAATATGAGAAAAATTTGAGAAGCTGTTTGTACTTGTCTCATCTATTGTGTAACAGAATTAAAGTCATAGTGATTACGTTATTTTCCAAATAAACACACAAAATGCAAGTTATAGCCAATCAATGGCCAAGTCTGCCAACCTGACAACTCAACAAGCAAGTGTGTGAAGAAGACCGTGCTGCTCATTGTCAGGAAGTCCAGCATGCATTAGCAGGACTACGTGCATGTGACGATTTGTTTACAACCCTAGATAGTTATAGGGTGAAATACTGTATCATCAAAATTTCAATGCAGAAAAAAACTCACAAATTTATAATAAATTATTAAATTTAAGGTGTGTCATTTTAAAAAATTATATATTTTTGAAATGATGCAAAATAAAAAAACTGTTAAAGGGTTAAAGAAAGTTCCTTTTCTGGTGTCTGTCAGGATAAACTTTTTAAAAAATACATATCTTGAGATCAGATACTCAAATGGAACTGTGATCTCATCAATGTGGCTATTCCCTCTGATGGTACAGACTGCAGCCCATCTATGCTAGCCTATCCTCTGAGAATCATGCCCATATTCTCCCACAAGTTCACCACAGGGGTTCCATCCAATGGCCCATGAACCTTTCTTACCCTTGTTCTTGCCACACAACTAGCCCAGAAATATTGAAGAGCTTCTTGAAGGAGGCTCAAAAGATTTTGGCTTTTCTACACCAAACAAAAAAAAAAACAAAACAAACCAAACCAAAAACCACAACAAAAAACCCCAAGTAGACAAAGAATGTCTGTTCTCCAGACTATCGTATAAGGTTGGATAAACAGCTTGTAGAGTTTGTCTACCAGTACATGAACCTTGGGCAACACCCTCAACTGGACCATGAGTTGGGGCAAAATTGAACAAGAGAAGGAGACTGCTAAATTGCTTGCTTTTGGAAAATTGCAAAATTCTTTTAATCCCAAGTATCATCCTGAAACAAAAGCTCATCATCATTTAATGCCAATATTTTGGCATTACTTGCTACATATAAAAACTTGGTACAGCATCCAAAAGATCCTAAGACCTGGTGCAAGGAAGCCCATAGCTCCCTAGGCTGCACTGGTTGGCCTGTGCTATGACATCTGAGTACCACAGAATTCCCCTGAATTACAAGTAGGAGTCACTGCAAACAATGTTACTCACTCCTCCTCCCATCCCACCTCCATTTCTCATGGACATTATCTGCCATCTCTGTTCTGTGCTCAGTCACTTTTCTTGTGCTTTTCCACCTCTTGTGTGTAATACTTCACTGCTCAATTAATCAATTCTCATTTTTCACTCTGCCTCCTGATAGATTTGTCTCTGTCTCCCCCTCAAACCCTAAGGGCTCACTAGGACCCAGAAAAGGACACTATGGGCTTGGCCTAGACTTTTCCTCATCTACACATTCCCAGCGTAAGCTTCAGTTCCTTGCCTTTGGCAGAGGGCAGAAAAGTAGTTTGTAAGTGGTATGTAAAAATCTACAAAGAAGCAATTAATTGGAAAGTTTCTCATGTTCTTTTTTCATGATTGTAGACTGTTAACACAATTTCAAAGAGCATTGATGATTCTGAGAGGAAACTAATCTCCTGTGTTTGGAGAGACAATATTTTCGCTTATTTGCTTTTAACACTATGCAACCCCCCCCCCCAAAACCCACCTGAAACAAAAAACAAATTCAACATGGGTACCACTTGTATGACAGCAGCAATAAGGATTTTTCCCCTTATGATTTTTCCTTTAAATTTGACAATGGGTGGAAAAAAGATGGTAAGTGATTTTTAGTGAGTAGGAGAGGACAGATTTGGTGTAGAGGTTTTCTAGGCGATCCTTTCCTCAGAGGATACTGTTGATTGCATCAAACTCTGGAACACTGATGGGCTTCCTCAGTGGGGTCTAGAGTCACTCAAAAGAGATGTGCCTAGCCAGCTATCCTGAAAAATAAAGTGGATGAAAAAAATACATGCTGCCCAGACTACAATATTCAGTTAGGCAAATTCATAGTTAAGTTGTCAAAACATGTAATAACTAGTCAATAAACATTTGTTAACTAGCTATTATGTGCCAGTCACTGTTGCTAACTAGAACAGATATGGCTGCTGGGAAATGAGGTGGGCCCAGAACTCAACAGGACAGCACTAGTTGAGATCACTTCCGGTAAACAGTGCAATGCAAGGATCTCACGGCCTGGGAACATCTTAATCCAGCACACCTAAAACTGAGCTCGTTATTTTTACTCTAAATTCTCACCTCTTCCAAACTTCCCTATTTCCACTAAAGTCATTGCCAGCCTTAAAGGGTTGCAAGTTTGTAAGCTTGGCATCATCTTTGATTTCCCACTCTCATCCCATATATCCGAACAGTTCTTGATCCTTGCCCTTTCTATTTTTCCAACTCCTCTGAAGCTATCCTATTCATAGCACTATCATCTTAGTTGAGGCCCATATCACCTCTTGTCAAGATTTCAGTGGCCTCTTAACTGGTCTCCCTTTTTCAAGTCTCTCACCAGCACGCAGGCCATCGTACACGCTGTGGTCAAAGTAATTTTCTTTTTTAGGTGAAATTGTTTCTCTAAATCTCAGGCATTTTTTTTTCCCTCCCTCTTACCTCTTCCCTTCCTTTCCCCACTTCCACCTTTATCCTGCATTGTGAAAAAGAAAAAGAAAACCTTGGTAGCAGATTAGCACAGTCAAGCAAAACAAATTCCCCCACTGGCCATTTCTACAATGGCAGCGCTCACTTCTGTGTAAGGAGGTGGGTGGCATTCTTCACCATCACTCCTCTAGAATCATGGTTGATGATCATTGTCCTAATTGGAGTTGTCTTTCTAAACTTCATATTTATAACACTGATGTTATAGTATAAATTATTCCCCTGATTCTGCTCATTTCACTCAGCATCAGTCTGTGCAATTGGTCTCAGAGTTCTCCACATCTGTTTCTTAATTTCTTGCAGCACATTAGGATTCCATTAAATTCATATAACATAATTTGCTCAGATAGTCCCTCCAAGGGAACCCCTATAGTTTGCAATTCTTTGCCACTATAAAAAAGAGTTGCTATAAATGGTTTTGTATATGTACAGTCTTTTTTTCTTTCTTTGATCTCCTGTGCTGTAGACCTTGAAGTCATATACTAGCATCATAAAATATCAACTCTTCTATTTAGTTTTTAAAATTCTACACAACTTGGACCTAACTTACCCTGCCAGTCTCACTGAATATATTATTCCCCACATATACCACATGATTCAACCAAGCTGGCTTTTTCTCTATTCCTTACAATGTTCCATCTCCCAACTCCAGGAATTTTTACTAGCTGTTTCTCATCCCCAGAATGTTCACTCTCCTTATCTCCAACTCTTGGTTTCCCAGACGTTTTTCAAAATTCAGTTCAAATCTTACCTTCAGTAGGAGGCCTTTACTAGCCCCTTTTGTTTTGAGTATATCCCCTCTGAGACTACCTTTCATCAAGTCTGTTTATCTTGCTCACTGTCATTTACTGGCTATTTTTCTTTTTTCAAAAATATCTATTTATTTTTAAAATATTCATTAAGAAAATTTTTTTGAGTTTCAAATTCTCTCCTTCCCTCTCATACCTCCCTTGCCACTTGAGAAGGCAAGAAATATGACATCAATTATACCTGGGAAGTCATGCAAAACATTTCCATATTAGCCATGCTGCAAAAATAAACAGATAAAAAGCAAGATACCAAAAGAAAGTTTAAAAGACAGTCTTCAGTCTGCACTCAGAGCTCGTCAGTTTACCTGGAGATGGTGAGCACATTCTTATCACAGGGCCTTCGGAACTGTACTGGGTCAACGTCTGGATCTGAGTAGCTAAGTCACAGCTGATCATTGCTGTTACTGGGCACGGTGTTCTCCTGGTTCTGTTCACTTCACTTTGCTTAAATTCATATGTCTTCTCAGGCTTGTCTGAAGCCATTCTGGTTGTCGTTTCTTATAGCACAATAGCATTCTGTCATAATTATGTACCACAACTTGTTCAGCCATTTCTCAGCTGATGGGATCCCCTTGATTTTCAATTCTTTGCCACCACAAGAAGAACTGCTTATAGAGAATTTTGTACAAATACATCCTTTTCCCTTTTCTTTAATCTAGTTGCTATCTCTTGATTAGAATATTAGTTCTTTGGGGACAGAGCCAATGTTTTTGCTTTCCTTTGTATCTGTAGCTTTCAGCACAATGCTTGGCACATAAAGATTGAGTGGGCAGTGAGAGTGCTCCACTGATGCGTTTGTGTTATCTTGAGGAACGTAGGAAGGTTTGCAGTACCTTGGGGTGGGGGTGGGGGGATCCTTTGCAGCCAGCTTTCAGAAGAATATGATTAAGAGTGGGCTAGCATGGGCAGATATGAATGTGTTGTGATCTAAATCAATGGAATGATCTCCCAAATCCATGAGATCAAATATCCATTTAAGTATCTAAGAAAGCAGTTATCTGTGGAATCATTCACCCCCTTGTCCTACTGATACTCCTATACTCCTCCTTTGCCAAACTCTAACCCTGGATTATTCCACAATTTGCCTCTTCCACTCCTACTCATGCTATTGAATGGAGTTGGAGGAAGTTATGCAACTAAGTTAACTGGATACACCACAAATTCATTTTCAACTAGGCCTTCCCTGTAAGCAAGGTGATCTTTTTATTCCTCCCTAATTAATTTACTATCTCATTCCAGTCAAAAGCTATTCTAAATCTTTTCCTCTCTTCTACAGTTTCCTGCATTTCCCCTTCCACTCACTTCCTTAGCTAAGGACCTTTGCTCTTACTTTACTGAGATAATTGAGACCATTTGCCATGATTTCCTCTTTTCCCTTTCACTTCATCTCAAACCTCCTTGACATCAACTTCCATTCTCTCCTTCTCTTCGCTATTTCTCATAATGAAACAGCTCTTCTCCTTCTCAAGGCCATCTCCTTTTCATATGGCCTTGATCCCATCATCTCCCATATTCTTTAGAAGACTCCTTCACTTCCCCCCAACCCATGTAGTATCTCTGCTCTTCTGCCTCTCCTGAGCTACTAGATACTTTTCCACTGCCTTCAAAGATACAGAAGTTCCACCTATCATTATTTTTTTAAAAACTCTCATTAAACTATACTCAAGCTGTCATAACATATCCCCTCTGTTTCTTAGCCAAACTCCTAGAGAAAGCTGTCTGTACTCATTGCCTCACTCAGTCACTCAATCTTTTGCAATGTAATTTCTGACCTCATCACTCAACTGAAACAGTTTTCCAAAGTTACCAGTCATCTCTTAATTGCCAAATCTGGTGATCTTTTTCTCAGACCTTATCCCCTCTGCCACATGTAACACTGTCAATCCTCTCCTCCTAGAGATTTTCTCTTCTCTGGGTTTTCATGACACTATTCTTTCCTGGTTCCCCTTCAAACTAACTGTTCCTTCTCAGTCCTCTGCTGGCTCATCATCCATGTCATGCCCCCTAACTGTGAAGGTTCCCTAAGGTTCCATGCTAGGCCCCATTCTGTTCTTTCCATATAACCTTTCTCTTTATTACCTCATCATCTCCCACGAATTTTATTCTCATCCCTATGCAGATGGCTCTCTTGGAGTTTCAGTCCTACTTAATCAACTGCTTATAAGACCTTTCAAAGACATCTAAAACTCACCATGTCCAAAACAGAACTTAATATCTTAATCTTCCCCCACCCAACTTCTCTATTTCTGTCAAAGGTAATTACCATGTGATCCTTCTAGTTGACTTGCAGCTGGGATCTTCCATCTTTCCATTAGAGAATGAGTTCCTTGGGAGTAAGGACAACCTGACTTTTCTATTTGTATCCCCAGAGCTTGGCACAGTGTTTTTCATATTAGAAGTACTTAATAAATACTTCACTCATTCATTTATAAATGTCCAGTCTCTCAGGTATATAACCTTGGCATCAATCTTAACTCTGTACTCTCTCCATACAACAAATCTTTTGTAAAATCTCCCTATTTCTACCTCTACAACATCTCTCAAATCTGACTTTTTTTCTCTACTCACATAGCCACAATTTAGTTTAATCTATCATCATCTTAACAGCCCCCTGGTTGTTCTCCCTGCCTGAAGTCTTTTCATACACCCATCTACCATTCACACAGCTGCCAGGATGATTTTCCTCAAGTAAGGATCTGACCATGTCACTCTCCAATTCAACCTACTCCAAGCATATCCTATTTTCTTTGCAATCAAATATAAATCTCTCTGCTTAGCTTATAAAACCCCAAAGAACTATGGAAGCCAAGATGGCAGAGTGATCAGTAATTGCTATCTCCCTCTCCTTGTTGACCTTCATGAGCCCAGAGAATATCCCCCTGAGAAAAACCCTGGAACAATGGGAGCAGCTAAAGGAGTAAACATACTCTTAGCCTGTGACACTAGGAAAATCACTAAGGAGAATCCCTCTTGCTGTGGCTGAAGGAGACCAGTGCTGTCCCAGATAGCCCCACCTCAGCAAACCAGGAGAAGATCCTGAGCCCCAGGGGGGTGAAGCCCACAATCGCCAACACCAGGACCCCAGATGTACCTCAGCATCCCAGGGGAATTGGGAAGACACTAGTGCAGAGGAGATCACCAACGGGTGAGCTTGTCAGTGCTCTAGCTCAGCAGAGGAGACCTCACGTGGCCAGACCACCTCTCCCCCACACTTAATGAGCTAGCTCCAGAGTAACTTCAGGGAAACCCAAAAAGACTTCACATGACCTCTGCTTTCCAACACCAGCCAGCTCAGCACCAGGCAAGTTGCAGCATTTTAGCATTTAACTGAAAGAACCGGAGGCCACAACACACAAAGCCTCAAGTGTTAGGCACAAGAACTATGGAACAGAGCCCCCTGTGTCCCAGAAGCAGGGATCTACTTTAAAAGCCAGGAAAAGTGTGATTATCATGAGTAGGAAGCAAAGCAGAAAAGAAAAGACTACAGAATCTTTCTATAGGGACAAGGACCAAAACACAAATACTAAAGAGGTCAGCACTGAGACTGTACTCCCATCTGAAACTTCAGAAAGGAATATGAATTGGTCTGAAGCACAGCGATCCTTCTTGGAAGAGCTCAGGAAGGATTTTAAAAGCCAAATTAGAGAAATAGAAGAAAAGTTAACCAATGACTTCAAAAATATGAAAAAAGAAATCACAGAAGAATTTAAAAGGACAATTGGACAAATGGAAAATGAAGTATAAAACCTAACTGGAGAAAATAACTCCTTAAAAGGAACAATTGGACAGATGGAAAAGGAGATGTAAAAGTTAACTGAAGAAAACAATTTGATAAAAATTAGAATCGGGCAAGTAGAAGCTAATGAAATCTATGGGACATCAAGAATCAGTCAAACAGAATCTAAAGAATGAAAAGATAGAAGAAAATGTAAAATATCTAATTGGAAAAACAACTGATCTGGAAAATAGATCCAGGAGAGAAAATCTAAGGATTATTGGTCTACCAGAAAGCCATGATGAAAAAAAGAGCCTGGACATTATCATCCAAGAAATCATCAAGGAAAACTGCCCATTAGTCCTAGATCCAGAGGGCAAAATAGTCATCAAAAGACTCCACCATTCACCTCCTGAAAGGGATCCCACAATAAAAACAGCAAGGAATATTGTTGCCAAATTCTAGAACTATCAAGTGAAGGAGAAAATACTGCAGGCAGCCAGAAAGAAACAACTCAGATACTGAGGAGCTACAATCAGGTCACATAGGACCTTGAAATTTCTACATTAAAAGATCAAAGGAACTGGAATATAATATTTCATAAGGCAAAGGAGCTGGGACTACAACTAAGGATTAATTACTCAGCAAAGTTGAGCATAATACTGCAGGCAAGGAGATGGACATAAGGGATTTCTAGACCTTCCTGATGAAAAGGCCAGAACGCAATAGAAAATTCGATCTTCAAATGCAGATCTCAAGAGAGGCATAAAATGGTAAACGGGAAAAAAAAAAACTTGTTACTTAATATGGGCCAACTGTTTACATCCTTAAAAGAAAAGATGATACTTGTTAATCTTGAGAATTGTATATTTATTATGATGTGTAAAAGGGTTATACATAGATAGAGGGAGTGGGTATAAATCAAATGATGTTATGACAACAAATGTGATTTAAGGGTGCGAAGAAATTGTAATGGGAGATGTGAAAAGGAGGCGGCAGAAAAAATAAATTACATCACAGGGAGAGGCACAAAAACATATTACAGTAGAGGGAATGGGGAGGGAAATGAGAATTATATGAGAAGTACTCTCATCTGATTGGGTTCAAGGAGGGAACACTCAGTTAAGTATCGAAATATAACTAGCTTTATAGGCAGTAGAAGGGGAAGGAGGAAATAAAAGGGAGGGGAGGGTAAAAGGGAGGGAAGAAGTAGTAAGGGAAAGGGGGATTAAAAGAGAGGGGGACTGAAAGAAGGGAGTGAAGATGGAGGGAGATGGTGGTAAAAAATTAAAACTCTATTGTGGAGGGGAAGGGAGAAGGGAGAACTAAAAGCATAAACAAGGGGAAAGGGAATGCAGGGAAAGACACAGATAGTAATCATAGCTGTGAATGTGAATGGGATGAACTCTCCCATAAAACGGAGACGGATAGCAGAATGGATTAAAAAACATAACCCAACAATATACCGTTTACAAGAAACACATTTGAAACAGGGGCATACACACAAGGTAAAAGGTCAAAGCTTGGAGCAGAATATATTGTGCTTTAGCTGATTTAAAAAAAGCAGGGGTAGTAATCCTAATCTCAGACA
The DNA here is from genome assembly GCF_028372415.1 of Notamacropus eugenii. Classification (NCBI taxonomy): domain Eukaryota; kingdom Metazoa; phylum Chordata; class Mammalia; order Diprotodontia; family Macropodidae; genus Notamacropus; species Notamacropus eugenii. Next base: position 278,389,791 of record NC_092874.1, read on the forward strand.
AAGCAAAAGCCGAAACAGATCTAATCAAAAGAGATAAGGAAGGAAACTATACCCTGCTAAAAGGCACCATAGACAATGAAGCAATTTCATTACTAAACATATATGTTCCAAGTGGTGTAGCATCCACATTCTTAGAGGAGAAGTCAAGGGAGTTACAGGAAGAAATAGACAGCAAAACTATACTAGTGGGGGACCTCAACCTCCCCCTCTCTGAACTTGATAAATCCAACCTCAAAATAAACAAGAAAGAAGTTAAGGAGGTGAATAAAACTCTGGATAAGGAAGATATGATAGATCTCTGGAGAACACTGAATGGACATAGAAAGGAATATACTTTTTTCTCAGTGGTTCATGGCACATATAGAAAAATTGACCATAAAAATGGTTCTAGGACATAAAAACCTCACAATCCAGTGCAGAAAGGCAGAGATAGTCAGTGCATCCTTCTCAGATCATAATGCAATAAAAATTATGTGTAATTAAAGGGCATAGAAATATAAACCAAAAATTAATTGGAAACTAAACAATCTAATCCTAAAGAATAAGTGGGTTAAACAACAAATTATAGAAACAATCAACAACTTCACTCAAGAGAATGACAATAATGAGACAACCTACCAAACTTATGGGATACTGCAAAAGCAGTTCTTAGAGGAAATTTTATATCTTTGAATGCCTACATGAATAAAATAGAGAAAAAGGAGATCAATGAATTGCGCATGCAGCTGAAAAAGCTAGAAAAAGAACAAATTGAAAATCCCCAAGTAAATACCATATTGGAAATACTGAAAACCAAAGGAGAGATTAATAAAACTGAAATTAGGAAAACTATTGAACTAATAATTACTGAATTGGTTTTATGTAAAAACCAGTAAAATTGATAAACCTTTGGTTAATCTGATTTAAAAAAAGAAAGAAGAAAACCAAATTACCAACATCAAAAATGAAAAGGGTGAACTAACCTTCAGTGAGGAGGAAATTAAAAGAATAATTAGAAATTACTTTGCCCAACTGTATGTCCATAAATTCAACAATATAAATGAGATGGATGATTATTTTAAAAAATATAAATTGCCCAGATTATCAGAAGAGGAAGTTGAATACCTAAATAACTGCTTCTCAGAAAAAGAAATGGAACAAGCCATCAATGAACTCCCTAGGAAAAAATCTCCAGGGCCAGATGGATATACAAATGAATTCTATCAAACATTTAAAGAACAATTAATTACAATACTATATACACTATTTGGGAAAATTGCTGAAGGAGTCCTATCAAATTCTTTTTATGATACAAATATGGCTCTGACACCTAAACCAGGAAGAGCCAAAACAGAGAAAGAAAATTATAGGCGAATTTCTCTGAGATATATTTCTCTAATGAATATAGATGCAAATATTTTAAATAAGATATTAGCAAAAAGAATACAACAACTTATCATGAGAATAATACATTATGACCAAGTAGGATTTATACCAGGAATACAGGGCTGGTTCAATATTAGAAAAACTATTAGCATTATTGATCATATCAACAACAAAATTAATAGAAACCACATGATTATCTCAATAGATGCAGAAAAAGCCTTTGACAAAATATAACACCTATTCCTATTGAAAACACTGGAAAGCATAGGAATAAATGGAATTTTCCATAAAATAATAAGCAGTATCTAGCTAAAACCATCAGCAAGCACTGATGCACTGGGCACAAGCTAGATGCATTTCCAATAAGATCAGAGGGGAAACAAGGATGTTCATTATCACCACTGTTATTGAATATGGTATTAGAAATGCTAGCTGTAGCAATGAGAAGAAAAAGAAATTGAAGCAATTAGAATAGGCAAAGAAGAAACTAAGTTATCACTCTTTGCAGGCGATATGATGATATACTTAGAGAACCACAGAGAATCAAGTGAAAAACTACTTGAAATAATAAACAACTTTGGCAAAGTTGCAGGTTACAAAATAAACCCAGATAAATCATCTGCATTCTATATACTACTAACAAAGCCCAACAGCAAGAAATAGAAAGAGAAATCCTGTTTAAAGCTACGGTACAAACCATAAGATATCTGGGAGTTTACCTGCCAAAACAAACCCAGGGACTATATGAACACCATTATAAAGCACTTTTCGCACAAATAAAGTCAGATCTAAGTAAGTGGAGAAACATCAGTTGCTCGTGGATAGGCCAAGCTATTACAATAAAAATGACATTTCTACCTAAATTAATATACTTATTCAGTACCAATCAAACTACCAGATAATTATTTTCTAGAGCTAGAAAAAGTAATACCAAAATTCATCTGGAAGAACAAAAGGTCCAGAATATCAAGGGAACTAATGAAAAGAAATGCTAGGGAAGGTGGCCTAGCCTACCAGATCTCAAATTGTATTATAAAGCAGTAATCATCAAAACTACTTGGTACTGGCTAAGAAACAGAAGGGTAGACCAGTGGAATATGTTAGATACTCAAGACACAGTAGTAGTCAGTGAATATAACAATCTACTGTTTGAGAAACCCAAGGACCCCAGCTTCTGGGATAAGAACTCACTGTTTGACAAAATTGCTGGGAAAACTGGATAACAATTTGGTGGAAACTGGGCATAGACCAAAGCTTGATACTGAACACAAGAATAAAGACCAAATGGACACATGATCTAAGTATAAAGATTGATACTACAAACAAACTAGGGGAGCAAGAAATGGTGTATTTGTCAGATTAATGAAGAACGGAGAAATTTATGACCAAACAAGAGAGAGAGAACAATAAGAAGTGCAAAAGAGATAATTTTTATTACATTAAGTTGAAAAGTTTTTGCACAAAAAAACCCCAATGCAACCAAGATTAGGAGGGAAGCAGAAAACTGGGAAAGAATTTTTGCAACTAGTGTCTGTGATAAAGGCCTCATTTCTAAAATACATAGAGAACTGAGTCAAATGTATAAGAATACAAGTCATTCCCCAAACGATAAATGGTCAAAGAATATGAACAAGCAGTTTTCAGAGGAAGAAATTAAAGCTATCTATCTATCTATCTATCTATCTATCTATCTATCTATCTATCTATCTATCTATCTATCATCTATCTATCTATCTATCTATCTATCTATCTATCTAGATATAGATATTTCATATATATACATATATGAAAAAAATGCTCTAAATCACTATTGATTAGAGAGATGCAAATCAAAACAACTCTGAACCACATTACACTTATCACATTGGCTAACATGACAAAACAGGAAGATGATAATTGTTGGAGAAGACGTGGGAGAGTTGGAACATTAATTCATTGTTGGTGGAGCTGTGAGCTGATCCAACCATTCTGGAGAGCAATTTAGAACTATGCTCAAAGGGCTACAAAAATGTGCATGCCCTTTGATCCAGCAATACCACATTTATGACTGTATCCCAAAGAGATCATAAAAATGGGAAAGGGTCCCACATGTACAAAAATATTTATACCAGCCCTCTTTGTGATGGCCAAAAACTGGAAATCAAGGGAATGCCTATCAATTGGGGAATGGTTGAACAAATTGTGGTATATGAATGTAATGGAATACTATTGTGCTGTAAGAAATGATGAACAGGAAGACTTCAGAGAAGCCTGGAAAGACTTATATGAACTGATGCCAAGTGAAAGGAGCAGAACCAGGAGAACTTTGTGCACAGCAACGCCCACAGTGTGAGAGGAATTTTTCTGGTAGACTTAGAACTTCACTGAAATGCATGGACTTAAATAATTTTCAATGGACTCTTGAGGCAAGATGACTTCTACATCCAGAGAAAGAACTATGGAACTGGACTGCAGATAGAAATAGACCATTTTCTTTTATATTATGTTACTTTTTGTTTTATTTTATGGTTTTTCCCATTCATTTTAATTCTTCTATGCAACATGTATTTAATAGGAAAGTACGTGTAGAACCTATATAAGATTGCATACTGTCTCAGGGAGTGAGTGGAGAATGAGGGGAGAATGAGAGGGAGAGAGAGGAGAAAAATCCAAGATATATGGAAGTGATTGTCAAAATACTGAAAACAAATAAAATAATTTAATTAAGAAGAAAAAAAATCAAAGAACCTGGCCTCAAACTCTCTTTCCAGAATTGCAGTCCAGCACCCCGTGGTGCAGTCAATTTGTCCTTTCCGTTCTTCACATGCAACACTACCTCATCCTTCTTTTCTTGTCTGTGCTTTTGTACTGGCTGTCCCCTCTGCCTAGAATACTCATTAGATCGGAAACCCCTTGTGGGCAGGAATTATTTTATTCATTGTGATTTTATTCCGCAAACCTAACAGAGTGCCTGGCACTTATTAGGGATTCTTTGTAAATAGCAGCTCTTTAAAATGTTGGAAAAAATGGAAGAAATCTAATTTTCCCTTTTATTTGGAATGCCTAAGATGTACTGACTGAGACAAGTCTTTGTAGATACCTGTCTGATCCTACTATATTTTATGCATTGTTTTAATTTGGTTTTAATTTTCATTCCATAACTACAAAGTTTTTAATTGTTCCTGAAACAGTCTCATTCTCCACAATCCATACACAGGTTTACTCTACAGTACTTTAAAGACCTCAAGGTCAATTCCTTGAAAAACAACCAGGAAAATAAACTGTTCAAAAATATGTTATATTTATTCCTTAAACATTTTTTCATCTTGCTTTACAGCCACTGGTAAATACTAGAAATTTACAAACAGAAATAGAGCTTAGTAGATAAACAAAAATATTCATATGTATTTTTAATCTTCAAGCTTATCTAGAGCTATGTAGCCATGTTTACAAACTACTGAAATAAAAAAAAAAGCAACCACCAGTCCTAAGTCAAAAAGAGAACTATTTCAGTGACTCATTACATTTTAATGTCACCTCATTTTTAGGTTTCCTGTGTGAGTTAGCTAAGAGATATTGCAATGTAAAGAATACTGACTAAAACCTTTTCTATTTCCTGATTCATTTCCTTTTAAAGAAAAATATTAGTTTTTATATTACTCAGACATTCTATAAATAAAGAAAACTAGGGAACTGGAATCTTCTTGTAACTAAACATGAACTTCTGGAGTTACATTTGCCAGAACAATGTATGACTGGTAAAAAAGCACTTTCCTGTCTATGTAATGCTTAACATTCAGAATAAAAAAGGAAAAATGGGTAAAATTTGGCAAAATATTCTGATGCTTTAAAAACTTCATTCAAATGGCAATAGTTTTTATTTTTAAAAAATCCTTTTTTATAAATAACTTTTTTTCTCTTCACCTTATGCTGTATAGATCCAGCCCGAGCATCTTTGGAAGTCAAGTCACAGTAGCACTCTGACAATAATGGCACTAATGCCATGGGAACTAAAAGGAGGATGGAGAATTTTCTCCAGTATGATTGACTTCTGAGAAAACTTCAAAAGCATAACAGAGGAAAGAACTAAAAGCATCAAGCAGAAAGGTCCAAAAAAGCACTTAGGAGAACACTAACATGAAAATAGCAAGGTGGTCATCTTTCTTTTAAAAACATGATGCTCACCCACTACTAAGGGAGAAGCTAAGAACACATAACCGGGCTCCCTTTCTGTACTCCTCAGTGACCTGAAGGCTTTCTAATCTTGTTTACAAAAGATTTTAAGTACGATTATTTGGGATCATCAGCCATTTTAAAGATGCTGTGTTTCTCTCTTCGACTCTATTTGACAACATGTATCAGAATTTAGGCCTCATTTTTTTTAGAACAAAGGCTGATGAGGCATTTTATTTTCTACCTAACAGTAATTTAAAAACCACATCAATTATATTTTTTCACATGCATCTACACACTATTGCTGTAGGCATTTTTCTCTTTACCACACATTTCAGAGGAAAAGGAATGAGGGGGAACCAGCTAATCTACAAATGTTTCATATAATGTAGATTCAACAAAAAATGAGATGGAGGGACTTCTTAGAAATAGAAATCATTTAATGATCGTGTAATAATAAACACTTCTGCTTGCTTTATCCAGTTAGCAAAATAGGATGATTCCTACTTGGTCTTTTTCTGCTATTCATTTATTCAACAAATACTCATTGAGCACCAATCAGCACAGCTCTCCTTGTACACTCCACAAGGTCTGACTCTGTTTCTTCAGCATATCAATGGACCAAAAAGCTTGTCATCAGAGGTAGATAGATTCTCCCTTGGGGCACGTCACAGCCTGCTCCTGCCTTCTCATTTTCTATGAGTGTTGTCTATGTCTTTCCATAAATCCTCCAAAGAAGATCTACCCAATGTATTTGAGGTCTTTTACCTCTTTTAATAGTCCAAGGCTATCAGTGCAGGACTTGAGGTTTCCATCAGGCATGATCCATTTTTTTTTATCGTCTTGTATGCTCCTGAGTATGTCTGCTATACTGTTTCCCATATAAAAACTCTTATTGGTAATGTACCCCTTATTCACCTTTTCTTCACCCTTTGGATCACCCACAATTTTAATTCTCCTGAAGTCATGTATTTTTCAATTCATAGCAATATATTACAAACGGAATGAAACTGAAGTTAAATAGATGGACTATTAAGGCCGAGTAGCCAGTGAAGCTACCATTTTCCAAATGCAATGAAGAGTGATAGGAATGAAGGAAACAAGTATTTATTAAGGGCTTACTATGTGACAGACTTCCTATTAAATTCAGTGCCCAGATCATATATAAAGAAGGACCATCTAACCATGTGTCATGACCGAGACAATACACATTTCTCAACCCATTTTATTTTTCTGGTATGGAAGGCTAGGTTGTTCTCTTTAGAGTCATTATGACTTACTGAGGAGATCCCATGTCATTCCAGAGTTTGAGGTGATTATCACCGTGTCACTCAGGAATAGAAAGAGCTAGAAAACCCTTATTACTAAGGGGTCTGCACCCAAGGAGCTTGAAATTCAATGCAATTCACCAAAATGTATGAAGTACTTGCTATGACAAAAATGAAAATCCCTGCCTCTTTCAACAGAGAAATACATAGAAGGCAATTTGAAGAGAAAGAATGCAAGAGGGCTGATAGCTGTGGGGATCGAGAGCCATGGAAGAGGTAGCACCAAAGCTGATCCTTAAGGAAGGAAAGGGATTCAGAAAGGAAGAGATGAATACATCATGCATTCTAGACAGGATGGCTTATCCATATGCACAGAGGTGAGAGGTGGAATATTGTGGGACCAGAAGTAAATAAGCTGGGTTGCAAAGAAAAGGTAGGACATTAACATATGAAGATGGGCAGGGAATCTGTTTCAGGCACAGGAGATGGCACCTGCAAAAGTCTGGAGTCAGGAGAAGGGAGGACAAGAGTAGAGAATGGAGAGTAATGTATAGTTTGGCATCACCGTACTTACTTTCTTATCACTTCCATGCATATGCTCTATGTGTACTAAGCTAAAGAACATAGTATCTGTAAAGCAGAGTAATGTGAAATAAGGTCAGAGAGAGAAAACCAGGCTGAAAAGTTTGCATTTTATACTACAAGTAATTAATAGCAAGCCAACTACGATCTAGTTGGAGAACTTGAAGTAGTACATGGAAAATAATGAAAAAATAAGGCAGTGGGTGAGGAGATATCAAATGAGAGACACTAAGCAACACAGGAATGCAAATGATAGAGAAATAACTGTAGCAATGTGTAAAGACTTCATGGAACTTAAATTTGGCTTTAAAGGATTAGCAAGATGTAAATAGGCAGGAGGGCACGTCATTCTTCTGCTCACCAAATGTTTCTTAAGAGTAAGATATTAATATTGACGTGTCAGGAGAGGTGTAAGTAGAAATAAAACACAATCCCTGATTTTATAAGTCTTATAATCTTGATATAGACCAAGAAAAGATATACATAAATATGATATAAATTAGATTTGCTAAGTACCTAAACATGACATAAAGAAGATGCTCTGAAATTTCCTAAGAGGGAGAGTTGTCTTATGCTTTTGGATTTCATGATGGAGTTAACACTTGAAGTCTAGGCGCTTATTTCAACAAAAGATGATGGGTGGCAGGGGCACTATTCAGGGATAGGGAAAAGTGTCAAAAAACCAAGGAAATTTCTGATACTTAAATGGATACATGTAGGGGGACTATAATGCCAGATTATATGGCGTAGACTTCAGTCAAAAGATATTCATGGTTTACTGAAAAACTTGGCATCAGAAGATCTGGGTTCAAGTTCCAACTTTGGCACTACCTGTGTCCACTCAAAAGTCACTTAACTCTTCCAAACCTCAAATCTAACTGCTATAAAATGGGCATTATAACATTTGCACCACCAATCTTACAAGGTTGTTGTGATGAAAGCATTTTGCAAGCTTTAAAGCTTTTATAAGAAATTAAATAACTTAGGGTCATAGAGTTTGTGTTGGAAGGGACCTTCGAGGCCATATAGTCCAACCCCCTCATTTCAGAGATGAGGAAACCCTGGCCTTCCTCCAGGGAAGAGGAGAGACTTACCCAGTGTCACAAGGATATTAAGTATAAAGTGAAGGAAAGAAAGCAGTGACCACTTAGTAAGTGCTTACTGATGGACCTCAAACCCATCAGTGAGTTAGAGGGATGTCTACCCTAAGTATGTGAAGATTTCCCCAAGTAAGGATGAGAACAATCCACCCCAATGAGCACATGAGAACAATTTGTTCCAATAGCCATTAAAGTGGTTGAAGCAGATGCTGTAGAGTGCTTAGAGCCTGGTCAGATATTGAAGAAGCCAAGGTCACCCACTGCATGCAGGGCCATCGCCAGTCATTCTGACTTTTATCTTTCCACTGGACTTCTATGATTCTGGAAGAGAGAGTGAGGCTGATAACTTCATGCAACTCTGCCTCACTTAAATCCAGTGTCATTGGTCTTCTCTGAAAAGGAAGGATGAACAAATAACTATGTGATATGCACTGGGCTAAGTACTGGGGACAGAAATACAAGCAAAAGAAAGACAGTCTCTGTCCTGGAAGAACTTAATTCTAATGAGGATGACTACTCCCCCCCCCCCCCCAAAAAAAAGAGAAAATCAAGGTAGGAAGCTCTGGGCAAGGATCTGAAGTACAAAGTCAGGAATGGGACTGACAAGGGAAAGAAGGCAGATCTGCCAGGGGCCCTCCACAAAATCAAGACTCCAAGAGAAACTCACCAAAGGGAGAAGGCACGGAAGACATTGTGGAGGAATACGCCAAGGTGGGTAATGGGTCTAGTGTGAGGAGGCCCCAAGCACTGAGGGAAGTGCCTGGATGAGCCACCAGGACGAGTGTGTATGGTTTTAAAGTCCAGACAAAGTCAGGAAAAGGGCACGGAGAGGAAAGAAGGCAGAATTTGTCCAAGGTCACATAGCAAGTAACTGCAATTTGAATTTAGGTTTTAGACTCTAAATCCAAAAGGTTAACCTTGGTAAATTAATATTGCTCTTTATCAATGATAATGGACTACAGAAGTGATGTAATGCTGAGGTTTATTTCTATTTCTAAATAATAGATATGTTCTACATCTAATTGGGAGGAAAGTGGAAAACATTTTCTGTTTTGTTATTTTTGTGCCATGGCTATATCTTGTCAGACTAAAAATTTCGAGATGCCTGCTATCCAAGAAGAGATTTCAAAAACCCTGAAATATGCTTATGGCTGTCAAAGAAAACTTGGCCCCACAAGAAAGCTATACTTACTTTCCCAAAGAACAGCTCAGAAGTAAAATCAGCTTTCAGTAATACCCATGCCTAATGTCATCCACCAGGCAGTAATTTACTGAACCTTTCCTCAAGCTAAGAAATTCTTAATCTAAAAAAATGTGAATAATGTAAAAAAGGCTAACTATACTTGGAACAAAACTAGAATGTCAAGAATGACTGTGTGAACCTCTCTTTAGTTTGACATGTAGCATTAATATGACACAATATATTAAAACAGCAACACAAATTGCCCAAACTACCCAATGTTATTAAAATATTTTGACTAGAGTATTATAAACATAAATCTGATTATACCATGTAAGTAATCACAGTAATAATGATAACGGTTGACATTTATATAGTGCTCACTGTGTGCTAGGCACTGGGCTAAGCACTACAATTATTATCTCATTTGATTTTATCCTCCCAACAACTCTGGGAGATAGGTGCTATTATTATCCTCATTTTACAGATAAAGAAACTGAGGCAGACAGACATTAAGTGACTAACCCAGGGTTACAAGCTAGTAATTGCCTTAGGCCAGATTTGAACTTTTCTCTCAGATTTTAGGCCTGGCACTCTGTCCACTGTACCACCTACTGGCCTCTAAGAATAAAACTAATTATACCATGAATTATTTCAGATGATTTCTACTAAAGAAAACGTTTTTCTCTTTAGCTTTTTGTTTTAAATAAAAAGTTAGGTGTTTTCAGAAGGGTCAAACACATGGCCCTCAGGCTGCATGTGGTCCAAAACACTAGCGAAGTTCAAACCAGACTGCAATATAATTGGAAAATATTTCATTTGTATTGTATTGTATTTGAATTAATATTATATTAAAATACAATAAAACACAGATAACATTACTTGTAAAAACTGAGCCAATATGTGCCCTGTAGGGATCCTCTGGTACAGATTAGTGGCTTGTATTTCTATCTGAGTTGGTCTAGATGACTAAGCACATGGAATAATGAAATCTTATCGTATATGTGTATTTGTGTGCTTGGGGGGAGGGGGAGTGAAAGGGGATGGTTTAAACTATTTTGGAAATTCTTTTATTTCTTTATAGAGTTGAATCTTTCTACAGGAAAAAGGAGAAAGTATGAGTTAGGTTACACGTTTTAAGGAACAGTGACACGAATTTCCTTTGCTACTTAGCCCAGCTTGCCAGAGGGACAAACTAGTTTACTTTAATCAGATTCCAGAGGTTGAACTTCACTGTAACATTTTGTTTACCCATTTCTCTGTGCTCCATGCTCCCTGCCTCCCCCTTATTACCTTGAGATACTAACATGCTCCAAAGACATAATGGAGCTTATGAGGACAGGGATATGCAATTATTTGTTGACGGAAGAGAAGTCCATTGGACAGTTATTTTTTTTTAAAATAAAGAATACAAGGGGTCACTGACCTAAAGAGGCTTATTATAAGCACTTAATAAAATAAGCACTTAAAAAGTGGTTCCTGTTGAATTAATGACTATACTATATTATATCAAATTAGCCAACATGAGTAAAATGCTACAGAAATGCTAACTACTGTTTCCTAGTAAGGGTGATCTAGAACACTTTACTAACATCATCATACCCAGGCCTTTTTCAGATATACTCTTCCTTCTACCACAAGGATTCCTTTGCTAATCCTTTCTTCTTGATAACCTCTCCTCTATCCATGGTACTAAATCCTCATGGCTCTACTCCCACCTCTCTGATCATCCCTTCTCTGTCTCCTCCAATGGCTTCTTATCCTCTTAAACATGAGTGTTCCCTGAGGTTTTGTGCTAGACCCTCTCTCCCTTGATGGTCTCATCAATTCCCATGGTTTGTATTCTCCTCTTAAGCAGATGACTTCCCACCGTACCAGCTCTCTGTGTCCAACTTGCCACTTATTATGTCAATGTGCATGTTCTTACTTCATTCACACTCCTTCATTCAATGAGTATTTATTAAGGACAAGCTGTATGTCAGTTAACGTATTAAGTGCTTGGGATAGTAAGGTAGAAATTAAATAGTCCTGCTTTTGAGGAACTTATATTTTATTAGGGGTAGGAGAGAGTGGAAGGGTAGCTAGGTGTGTAGTGGATAGAGCACTGGACTTGGAACAAGAAATTCATCTCCACGAGTTCAAATCTGGTCTCAGACATTTATTAGCTGTGTGACCCTGAGCAAGTCACTTAACTCATTTTGCCTCAGTTTCCTCATCTGGAAAATGAGCTGGAGAAGGAAATGGAAAACCATTCTAGTATTTTTGCCAAGAAAATCCCAAAGAGTAGGACACAACTGAAATGACTGACCAACAAAAAAGGGTGGAAGCAAGATTTACAAAATATCTGCAAAGTAAATACAAAGTAATTTTGGAGAGGGCAATGAAGAGCAGCTGAGTGCATCAGCAAAGACCTCCTACAGGAGGTAGCACTTGAACTGAGGTCTGAAGGAAGCCAGGATCCTCAAAGCAGCAGGAGGGAAGGGGAAGGGGAAGGGTGTGCAGGTATGGCACAGGGGCAGGGCTGATTGGAACACAGTGTATGAAAAGCCTGAAAAAAGCAGGCTGGAACCATTTCATCAGGAACTTAAAATGCCAAACAAGAGACTGTATTTTATTCTAAAGACAAGGTAGAAGCTCTGGAGGCAGCCTGCCCACCCCCCACACCCCTCCCCAAAGCACGTTCAGAAGTGATCTCTTTAGTGTCTTTCCCAAAACCTCTGCTGAAAGTCAGTTAACCAGACTTGATACCATGGAACTGTCTTGGATTCTTACTATCCCTTCTAGGTATCTTTATTAGTTGTTAAGTCTTGCCTATCTTATAGTACCTCTGGCATTATCCTCTCTTTTCTAATTCTTTTGCATTAGCCTCCTTCAGGCCCTTTCTTCTTCTGGTATGGACTGTTATAATACCCTCTTAACAAGTTCTTCTTTCTTCAGCATATGTATGTATGTGTGTGTATTATAAATATATATATATGTATCCCCTCTATCTCCTTAAAAACTTAAAAACCTGCAGGAGGCCCTACTGCCTATCAAATAAATAATTAATTTGCCTTTCAGGCATTCAAAGCCCTCCACAATCTAGCTCCAAATAGCCTCTCTAGGTTTATCTCCAATCATTCATCTTCATATATGATATATTCCAGACAGACATTCCTCATCTTCATCTGGTGAAGTATCCCCTTCTTCTAAGGCCCAGTTTAGGTTCCACTGTCTCTAGGAAGCATTTCTTGACCCCTACCACTCAAAGTGATCTTCTCTGATTCCTCACAGCACTGTTATTTCATCTGCACTTATCAAAGGCTCCCTGCATTGCAGTTTTTTGTGTGTGTGCAAATCTCAACTGTCTACATCCATAAATTCTTAAGCTTTTTGAAAGTAATATGTTTAATCATTTTTTTATCCAGAGAACTTAGTACAGAAGCTTGGATATAATAGGTACCCAATAAATGTTTGTTTAATTAAATCGAACCTTTATCTAAAGTATGAAGATGGAGAATAACAAAGCTTATCATATAGGAAGAATTCTAATCCCCTCTTTACAATAGCACAAGACATTACCCTATATACAAATGATCTTAAAGGTCATTAATGAGTTAAACTTAACTAAGACCCTATAACGTTTATATCCTAGGGAAATGGCTCTAGAGTAGAGGTTCTTAACCTTTTGGGTTTTATAGATCACTTTAGCCATTAGTCTGGTGAAGCCTTTGGATCCCTTCTCAGAAGAATATTTTTAAATATATAAAACAAAAGGCACATTGTCATGGGGAACCAAGTAGATATAACTTTTCCTCATCCAAGTTCACAGATTCCCTGAAATTAATAAATGGATTCCAGGTGAAGAACCTCCAATATAGAGGATAAAGATTAATTTGCTCGGTGGGAAATTTGGAATAATATTGAATATTCCTCCTAAATCTTAAATCTTCATGACTAATTTCCATAGTGGGCATTAATCTAGAACTTAAAATGAATAAGTACTGCTGCACTAATATAAATACACAAGAGAAACACTGGGCCTAGAGTTTGGGAGTGGATTGAACCAATGCATCACTAGGTAGAACTGCCTGAGAGTCCACTCAGAAAGGGCTGGTCATCCAGCAAGTTTCATAATCTGTGACACCACTTATCTTTCTCTGGCTATGATATCTGCCTAGAGCTGCCCAATTTAGAAATGCTCAAAGTACATGAAGACTATTTTCAAAAGAAGAAATTCAAAATATCAAGAATTAAGACTGCTCCAAGTCAATGAAAAGAAAAGAAATACATATTAAATCATCTTTGACATTTCACCTCATATCCTGCAAACTGGCACAGATGACAAAAGACGGAACAAATCAATGTTATATTGACTGTGTAGAAAACAGGTGTATATATCAACAAAATGCTGGCACAGCTGTGAATTGATCCAAGTACTCTTGAAAACAATCTGGAATTATCTGAGAAGAGTGAATACATCACAGAGAGCCAAGCAAGAAAGAAAGGTTTTAATTACGTTATCTAATTTGATCCTCATAACCCTCCCAAGAGGTATCTCCATTTTATAGATGAAGAGATTAAGGACGGGCAAGATTAGATGTCTTGTCCAGACTCACACAACTAGTGAGAGTCTAAGTCAGGATTTGAACTATAAGTTCAACATTCTAAGCCCAATGGGAGAGCTAAGCTGCCTCTGACTAAATGGCAGGACAGGAAAGAGGGAATTTGAGTGTCCAAACAGGCAGGTGCAGTTGCTCAGGAAGGATTGATAGATGGAGGACCCAGCCTGAGTCTGGGGGTTGGGGGAATCAAACCTGGAAGAGTTTGGTGGGATATAGATGTGTAGGGAGCCCAATGCCTGGATTGGCAGAACTGGGTCCAGCCATAGGGGTTGGAGGGTTCCTGGCTGAAATCTCAGGGAGCTATTGTGGCCAGGGAATGAGAACTCACATTTCTTTACCTCTTTTTAGGCTTACAAGGTGCTGAATGAAAAGTTTTAGTGGAAAGACAAAGAATTAGGGTTTTGGAGTCTGAGACCCTGAGTTTTAATTCCAGCTTTACTGTTTATTACTTCTAGTTATCCAACTCAAATGCCACAGGAAGCCTTCTGTGATGCCCTTGTGGGCAACCATCTTCCACAGAAGACCTTCCTTGGACTCTCTAATGAACTTATTTTTAAAAGAATATGTTTGATTGATACCTTTTATCCTTACATCTCAATCATTTCAGCCCCTCCCCTCTTGCAAACTGAATTCTCTCTTAGGACAAAGAAAAATAATTAAGAAACAACCTCTGTAGGACCACAGCTCATGGTGTGTCTGTTGTGGGATTAGAACTACGGTCTTTAGATACCTCTCTCCGCCCCTACCCCACTGCCAGTCAGAAGGAACCTTAGTGGCTACTGAGACCAACCTCTTGATTTATAGATGAAGAGACTGAGGCACTAACAAGTTAAATCAGAATTGCTGTATGTGTCTGTATCATAATTTGAACTCGGGTCTTCCTGACTTCAAGTACAGAACTCCATACACTCCATCAACTAGCTTTTAAAAAGGAAACACATACACACACACACACAAAAGAGAGAGAGAGAGAGAGAGAGAGAGAGAGAGAGAGAGAGAGAGAGAGAGAGAGAGAGAGAGAGAGACAGAGAGACAGAGAGACAGAGAGAGACAGAGAGAGAGAGACAGAGAGAGAGAGAGAGAGACAGAGACAGAGACAGAAACAGAGACAGAGATTGGCACAAGATCCTGATTTAAAGAGACTTCAAGGGTCAGCGTCTTTTTACATAGGTGGACATGCCCAAGGTCCCACAGGTACTTGCTTCAGAACTAATTAATCCCCTTTGCCCTGTGCCACTCTCATCTCTTTGGAGGCTGGATCTGGGATTAGAAATTGCCAGTCTGTCACTTATCACCAGTGTGACCTTGAACATGTCCCTTAAACCCTCTGGCCCTCAGTTTCCTCCTCTGTGGAAAAGTGAATTAGACTGGCCAGACCTTTAAAGTGCTCTCCAGCTCCAAACCTATGATTCTATGGACTTTCTAACACTGAGAGCTGGCCAATGCTAGATACTGTGAGGGTAGACTCGATGTAGAGAGACCAAATAGAAGGTTCCCTCTGTAGTCTAGGCATGTACTAGGGTGGGGGGCTGTGTGAATGTACAGAAGGGAACACAAAAAAGAGATGTTGTGAAGGCAGAAACAAGACTTGGCAACAGTTTGGATATTGGGGTGAGTGAGAGTGAGGAGTGCAGAATGACACTAAAGTTGAGACCCTGGGTGACTGAGAGGATAGTGGTACCTTCAATAGTAATGAAGAAATTCAGAAGAGCAAAGAGTTGGTAGGGAGTGGGGTAGGGAAAATAATGAGATCTTGAGTTTGGAATATCTACAGGATATTCCAGTTCCAGATGTTCAAGAGCCAGCTTCTGATGAACACTGAAGCTCAGGAAGGGGAAAGAGACAGACAGATATGGGACAGATATATAGATATAGGAATCATCTGTCTAAGGAATATAACTGAACCTTTGGAAACTAATGAGAACAAATGAGAGAGTATATAGAGAGAAGCAGAAAAGGTTCAGAGCTTTGCATAATATTCACAGTTAGTATACATGACATGGAAGAAGATACAACTATGGAGACTGAGAAGTCACAGTCAGGCAAAAGAAAAAGGAGGAAAAGAGTATCCAGGTGAAGAGGGTGAATGATAGTATCATCAAAAAGGATGAGGACTGAGAAAAAGCCTTGTTGATTAGGAGTTCAGTGGTAACTTTGGAGAGAACAGTTTCAGATGCATAGTGAGGTCAGAAGCCAGAATGAAGAAGGTTTAGAATCAAGTGAAAGAAGAGGAAAGGAGGCAGAAAGAATTGATGATTTTTTCAAATTTAGCCATGGAGGGGAAGAGAGATATGGGATAGTATCTGGCAAGGGAGGGTTTTTTTAAGGATGGGAAAGACAAAGATGTTTGTGGGTAGCTGAGAAGGGAGAAATTGAAGAGTAGTGAGAAAGCGGGGGATGACAGAGGGAGCAATCTGCAGGAAAAGATGAAATGGAGTGGGATAAAAGGGAACTTTGACAGAAAGAATGAAGTCAGGAAGAGGAAATGGCTTAGAAGGAAAGATGATAAGTTCAATACTTAACACACTGAGTTTAAGATATCTCCAGGATGTCCACTTTGTCATGTCCATCTCTTTGGGACTCTATTTGGGGTTTTCTTGGCAAAGATCTTGGAACGGGTTACCACTGCCTTCTCTAGCTCATTTTACAGATGAGGAAACTGAAAGCAAACAGGGTTAAGTGACTTGCCCTGGGTCATATGGCTAGTAAGGGTCTGAGGCCAGATATGAACTCATGAAGAAGAATCTTCCTGACTCCAAGTCCAGCACTTTATTTACTGTGCCACCTACGTACCCTCTTATGAGGTTGTTGAGAGTATAAAATCTTATATAGATGGTCTGCTTATCAAATTTGCAAATGACACAAAGCTAGAAGAGAACACATTGAAAAAGAGAGTCAGGATCCCCAAAGATCTAGATAACCTAGGATGTTGGGTCAAATCTATTAAGATAAAATTTATTAACAGAGACAAATGTAAAGTTTATATTTAGCTTTTTAAAAAATCAATTTCACTGATTCAAAATGGGAGAGGCAAGGATGGATAGAGAAGTCTGAAAAAAGTCTGGATGTTTTAGTGGACTGCATGCTCATTATAAGCTAAGAGTATTGTATGGCACCCAAAAGGCTGCAAGGAGTCTATGTCTGGCATGGACTTCCTGAATTCCATCTCCCACTATACTCTGGGACTAAGAAGTCTTCACTAATTGGAAGAGGGTCCTGAGTATCATAATCCAAAGGCAGGTAGGCAGGTAAGGAACAGATATGCCAGGCAATATGTGAAATGCAGGGGATACAAATACAAGCAAAAAAGAAAGACAGTTCCTGTCCCAAGAAACATATTCTAAGAGGGAAAGACAACACAGAAAAGGGAGCTGAAAAGCAGGGGAGTACTGGTGGTGGTAGAGACCTATCCAAAAGTAGAAGGTGGCCTCAGGATGTAGACTTTTTTCCTCACCAGAGGTCTTCATGCAAAGGCAGAATGATTATTTAATGGCTTGCTGAGGATGCTGAACAGGATGCTCCTCTTTCAGGTATATTGAATTGTTTGGCCATAACAACTCTAGCACCTCTTTGGTAAACTGAATAGATCCACACTGTCTTTCCCTTGCTAACTGAAGGCCACTACTTAAGACATCATTTTTTTTCTTTGCAAGAATGTTTAACTTTTGCTTGATGTCAGTTTTAACATTTGAAAGGAAAATGCTATTAATTTTATTTTCCACATTTCATAGATTTATAGGATTTTTATTTTGAGTTTAATAAAATTTCTGATCAATTTTTTCTTCCTGTGGTCTTTAAAGAAAGAGAAATTTGCAGTGGAGATACTTTTCCTACATTGAAATTTTGCTGTACAATGTGGTTGGGGTAGATATAAATTGAATAAACAGTCTGATGGAATTGTTAATCTAATGTAGAGTTCTAAAATTATACTATCAATGAGACAAACTGAGGTTGACTCAAGAGAAAAAGTGACATCTAGTGTTAGCATAAAGAAAATGAGACGTAAGTCATGTCTAAAAGTAACATTCCTTAACCTAATGAACAATATCCAAATTGGCTTGGGTTATATGGCCAATCCCCATTTTTTTGAAGGTGACAATATGACTGAATAAGTTGTTTGCAGACTATAATTGGCTTGTTTTCAAATTAGCAAACTCACAGTGACCAAACTAATAATATTAGACATTGTGCAAAGAACAGTGGACATGTCAGAGTGAGAGAGAAACGCCATTCTCCCCATAATAAAAGGCATGATGATATCAGAGGAATAAGGCAGTGAATTTCTGATCTCTTGCCATGATAATGCAAGGAACTCTGTCTAGATCTTTAGGTTAAAGTAGTAATCTCACTTTAAAACTGTTCCACTGCTTATTTTTGTTTGATGGCTCATCAGTTCCTTAATTTAATGGGCACTTGTTACACACCTACAATATGAAAAGCCCTACTGATGCCAGGTGATCTGAGAGACAAAACAATGGAAGAAACTCAGTCTCTGTTCCCTGAGTTTATAATCCATTAGTTTTGCAAATAAGCAAAATCATATATGTGACTTGAAAAAAGACAATGTGCATAGAAAAGGAAATACTTTGTCAACTTTTAAGTATCACTTGGACTAAAACAAGAAAGAAAAAACGTCCATCCTAGAAAAGACTAATCACTGCTTATGTCGAGGTATATTTCCTACTCAAATGCCTCATCAGTGTGGAGGGAGGTGATCCTAGGTTCTCAAAGGCTAGTATGTCAGTGGAGCACAAACTCCAGCCTGTCCTACCATACTCCAAGTCCAGGTCTGGTGATGGACTGTGTGTTTCTCCTTTAAGAAAAGACTAATGAAATGTAGAGATCCTGAAAGGCTGGCCATCAGGTTGACAGTTTTTCCCTTGTAAGAAACTGACTGCATCTCTGTCCCTGCTCTATTCTGATTACTTTTTTTTGGCCACAGTAACTCAAGAAAATCATCCAATAAGACATGGAGGAGTCGTAATCTCAGACTCTGAAAGGAGTATCCATACCACTGAGGTCATTCATCTTCCACAATAGTAGCTCATCCCTGAGAGTAACTCTATATATTGTACTCATAGGTTTCTCTTCATTCATTCATTCATTCACTCACTCTCCATGGATTATTGAATATCTATTGTATACACAGCACATATATTATGCACTTGGGGAGAAGGGCAGCAGACACAAAACAAGTAAAACCATCCTTCCTCTCAGAAGCTGATGATACAGTTTGGAGACAAAGCATAAACACCTGCAACATCAGGAGAACACTTACAAAGAAACACAAAAGAAAGTGAAAGATAATATAACATAAAATGCATATATAATATAAACAATTAGTTATCAAAGACTGAAGTGTTCTGGTTAACAAAAATATTCTGGTTACTAGTCAATGTAGAAAATTAGAAAATACAATTAACATGAAAACTATTCAGAATACAATGCAGTTTTTCTTTGGAGATTCAAATGGCAGTCTAGGATGCTGCAATGCTCATGGTTATCCTTATGGACATAATTATCACGATACTGACAAAGGTTAAACATTAAAGTTAATAAAATATGTGCTAGTTTTCAAAGTGTCAAATGTCAAAATGAGAGGCAGCAGAGGACAGGGAATAAAGAACTGGCTTTGGAGTTAGTAGACCTACAAGTCTTACATATGACCCATACTAGCTGTGTGACCAGGGACAAGTTACAAGGTTACCTCGTTTTATTGGGCTTGTCTTTACTGCTCTTCACAATATTGTGTTTTTTATAAACTGAAGGTTTGTGGTAACCCTTGAATGAGCAAGTCTATCACCACCAGTTTTCCAATAGCACACAATCATATTGTGTCTCTGTTACATACTGGTAGTTCTCACAATATTTCAAACTTTGTCATCATTATTATGCCTGTTATGATGATCTGTGATCAGTGATCTTTCATGTTACCATTGTAATTGCTTGGGGGAGCCATGAACTGCTCTCATATAAGAAGGTGAACTTAACTGATAAATTTTGTGTGCATTCTGACTGCCCTACTGACCAGTCATTTCCCCATCTCTCTCCCTCTCCTCAGGCCTCCCTATTCCTTGAGGCACAACAACTGAAATTAGGCCAGTAATAACCCTACAATTACATTTAAGTGTTCAAGTGGAAAGAAGAGTCAACGGACCCAACAAGCTTCACTGTTGTCTAATTTGAAGAAACTGTCACAGCCACCCCAACCTTCAGCACCCACTACCCTGATCAGTCAGCAGCCATCAAGACCAGCAAAAAGAGAACTTGCTGAAGGCTCAGATGGTGGTTAGAATTTTTTAGCAAGAAAGTATTTTTTAACTAAGGTATGTACATTTTTTAGACATAATACTACTATACACTTAATAGATTAAGCAATAGTATAAATGTAACTTTTATATACACTAGGAAACAAATTCATGTGACTTGTTTTATTGTGATATTTGCTTTATTGCAGTGGTCTGGCACTGAATCCACACGATCTCTAAGGTATTCCTGTACTTCTAAGAGCCCTAGCCACTAGTTAAGACTATAAGTTACATAAACAGCAAATTTGTACCATTGGAGGGAGTTTCACAACATGAACTTCTTATACTGATAAAACTGCAAGGATAGGACAGAACAACAGCAGTAGAATAGAAGGATAGATAACAAATAAAGTTTATGGTGCATAAGAGTAAGAGCTATCAGAAAAGGATATTACCAGGAACCACGATTAATTCAATGTATACTAATTTTCCTGAAACTGTCTCTTGCTGTATTAATGTAATGGAATATTTCTGTTCTGTAAGAAATGTCAAAATAGATATTATTCTTCACTCTGCTAGTCCGCCCTCTTCCTCAGTAAATTCTGAGTATCTGTCTCCCTATTTTAAGCCTCATTTGATATTGATAATCAGATTATTACTGAAAACACCGACATCTGTGGTTATAGCTTTTAAGAAATCATATTCGTGGGAAAGATCCTGTTGGAAAATAGACTTTACAGTCAAAATTTTTTTGCAATCAATCAAATAAACATAGTTGGCTCTTTTTTCCTCTCTGCCTCTGAGTCAACTATCTGATTGTCAAGATGTGGTCTGATGTAGAAAGTAATCAGCAGAAACATTCTTGTTACCTTCTCATGATAGCATCAAGGATGCCTTAGGACAATTTTCATAAAAATTTTGTGGAGGTGAGAAATTAGGCATATGGTTTGGCAGCTACTAATGTCTTCTCTGTCCCCCCTTTTCCTTGTTTGGGAATACTGTCTGTTATTTCTATTTATTTAGGATATTCCTCTATTTTAGGTATCTTGAATATCAATTCCTACATGCCTTTAAAATTATATGTTGCTACCAACCATGTCTTTTTTATCAGTGGTTGTTAGACTGGGGTATATGAACTTATTTTATACACACTTTACCAGAATGCCAAAGGGGTCCATGACACAAAAAGGTTAAAATCTTTTGTTCAATATGCATTTGGCCATGTCCAGCAATTCTTCCTTATAGTATCTTAAGTACCATTTTACAGTTTTTCATTTATCCACCTGGAGGGTGATGTGGAAGAATCTAAATGTGGTAGTTTCATTGTCATAGATAATGAAAATAGATCACTAAAAAAATGCTAATATATCTGTTTTGTTTCACATCTCTTTATGGTTCTACTTTTATCTATAAATGCTCTTGGGATGAATTATCTTATTTAGATCTCAGAAGAACCTTTCTGCATACTTGCTTTTTCCTCTAATGTTTTCTAACATTTAATGTGGAAATTTTGGATAGTCATTTCCTATTAAACTATATTCAATTTCACTTTTGCTTAGGATGGCATTACAAAAGATCACAAAGGAGCCCAACACTAGCATGTATACTTCAGTAAAGATCTGAAAAGAACATTAGATTAAATAGTGATCAAGACATCCAAAGACAAATAGTAAACTCCTCATCCAAACTTGGGACTACACAAAGAAGAAAGATGAATCCCACCAGGGAAGTCACAGCAAGCTACTGTAGATAAGTAGGAAACCAGTCAATTTCTATATGTAGAAGAGATGCAAAACAATTTTTCAGAGAAGGCACTAGCAGCTGGGGGATCTGATGATGACAAGAGAGAACCAAGAAAGAGAACAACATAAAAAAAATGAAGGTTGAAAGAGTATCCATAAGGAGAAAATACTCTGCAGATTCAGAAAGTACCAAGAAGTCAAGAAAGAGTACTGAGCAAAAGTCCATTAGATTAGAAATCAAGAGATAATTGGGAGTTCTGGGTAGATTGCTGCTTGAATGGAGGCAGACAAGAGCTTCTATACACCTAATGTAGTAAGTACCAAAAAATAGTATCAGACGATATAATGTAAAGAAATTCAATGTGAAACTACATTGATTTTATCTCTCTCAGAACTGTATGAAAAGTATAGGTAACAGCAAAGGCAAAGCACAGGAAAAGCTAGCTCCAGCACAGGCAAAGAAGATGGAAATTTCCCAGAAGGATCAGAAATGGACCAGAGGCCCAGAAAGCTCCCCACAAGGAAATGCCACCGTGTGGCCCTTGGAAGCCACTGAGAATGGCAGCAACCCCAGACATGGAAATGTTCAGACTGGGACTAACAAGATGCAGGGGCTATAAGGTGGGTAATACTGCCCTGAGATGTGTCAGATAATCAGGATGGCTTCATTCAGAACAGATTATGCCAGGATACTTTCATTTCCTTGTCTGACAATACTAGTAGATGAAAGGTTTTGCTGTGAATATAGTTTTGCAAGATTTTAGAAAGTTTCTGATAAAGTATCCTATACTATTCTTAAATGATAATATAATTAGATGGATTCGGAATTTGTTATATGACCAGACTCAAAGAACAGTTATTAATGATTCGCTGTCAAAGTGGTAAGAGGACTCCATGAGAGTATTACAGAGATCTTTTCTTGGCTCTAAGTTGTTTAACATCTTGATCAATGACTTGAATAAGGACATAGATGGTATGTTCATTTAAAGTTCATTAAAGTCCTCGCACATTCTGGCAAATGACACAATGATGGGAGGGATAGCTAACACAGCAGAACAATCAAGATTAAAAAAGACTAAATATAATCAAGACTGGAGCACTGAGTTGAATCTAATAAGGTGAAATTAGAATAGGCATAGATATCTTGCACTTATGCACAAAAATTAATTTCACAAGTACAAGGGGTCATGGATTGAGGTCTCTAATCTAGCATTAAAGGTCCCCCACAGCCTTACGTTTTTAGCTCTTTCTCATGTTCCTTCCACAGAGTATATGTCCCAGCCAAACTGAATTATTTGCTGTTCCCCACCATATGGCCTATCTTTTATTTTTCCATCTCCATATATTTGGTTCATACTTTTCCCTAAGTCTGAATTCTTTCTCTATCTGTTGAATTCCTATCTTTTTTCAAAAATATTTTATCTATTTTCTTAAATATTTCCCAATTATATGTAAAACAATGTGTAACAATCATTTTTTAAAATATTGAGTTCCAAATTCTCTAGCCCCCTTCCTGGAGAAGGCAAGCAATTTTATATCAATTTTACATGTGATGTCATGCAAAATATATTTGCATATTAGCCATGTCACAAAAGAAAACACGCACACAAAATAAAACAAGAAAATTTAAAAAAGTTTAAAAAGATATGCTTCAACCTGAATTCAGAGCTCATCAGTTCTCTCTCTGGAGTTGGATAGTATTTTTCATCCTGGGTCCTTTAGAACTGTCTTAACTGTCTTCATCAGAGCAGGCTCAGCCTTTCACAGTCAATCACCCTTACAATACTGCCATTACTGTGTACAATGTTCTCGTGGCTCTGCTCACTTCATTCTGCATCAGTTGATGTAAATCTTTCCAGGTTTTTCTGAAGCCATCTCATTTTTCATTTCTTGTCATTTCTTATGGCACAATAGTATTCCATCGCAATCATATACCACTTGTTTAGCCATTCTCCAATTGAGGAGCATCCCCTCAATTTCCAATTCTTTGCCACCACAGAAAGAGCTGCTATAAATATTTTTCTACATATGTCCTTTTCCTTTTTCTTTCATCTCTTTGAGATACAGACCTAGTAGTGTTATTGCTGGGTGCAAGGATATGCACAGTTTTATAGTTCTGTGAGCAGAGTTCCAAATTGTTCTCAAGAATGATTGGACTAGTTCATAACTCCACCAACAGTGCATTGGTGTCCCAATTTTTTGCACATTCCCTCCAGCATTTGTCATTTTCCTTTTCTTTTTTTTAAATTAATTTGTTTTCAGTTTTCAACAATCACTTCCATAAGTCTTAAATTTTCTCCCCCTCCCTCTCAAAGACAGAATGCAATCTTATATAGGTTTTACACATACACTTATATTAAAACATATTTTCACATTTCGTCATGTTGCATATAAGAATTGCTGTGGAGGGCCAAGTCTATCAGAAACAGTCCTCGCACATTGTGGCTGTTACTGTGTACAGTGTTTTCCTGGTTCTGCTCATTTCACTCAGCATCAGTTCATACAAGTCTTTCCAGGTCTCTCTGAAGTCCTCCTGTTCATCACTTTTTTTGTCATCGTATAAATTGTTCTCCTGGTCTTACTCACTTAACTCTGACTCAGTCTATATAAGATTCCCAGATTTCTTACAACCTAGTAATATTCTATCACATTTATATACCATGCCTTTTTTTTAGCAGTTCCTTAGTTGATGGGCACTCTCTCAGATTCTCATTCTTTGCCATCTCAAAAATTACATTTTAATAGTTTGTTTTGCTTAATTTTTAATCTTAATCTGCCTTCCTTCTGATTCCCATTTCTACCTTGTCTCTATTTCCCTACTGAGTGAAATGTTTTTCTGTACCCAACTGTGTGTATACATGTATATGTGTTTGTATCTTTTAACCAGTGCAGATAAGAGATTTGAATATCAGCTTCTACCTTCATCCCTTCTCCTTGTTAGTTATCTACTTTTGCACCCTGATTATGTGAGAATAATTTTCCCTAACATCCCGTTCCTTTCCTCCCCTGTTTTCCTCCTCTCTTAAGGTCATCAGGACATAACAGAAACAAGTCTTGTCTAATTAAACTCTTTTTTTGAACCTTGCTGATGATAGAGTTCACAGGTGACATCTGAACATATTTGAATGTAGTTTGTCCTAGTTTAGTCCATTATAATTATTCATTTGTGTTTGCCTTTTTATGTTTCTTTTTACTTGTGTTTGAAGTTCAGAGTTTCTCCACAGCTGTGGTCTTTTCATCAGGAATATTTGAAAGTCCTTTATTTCCTTAAAAATCCATTTTTTCCCATATGATGATACTGTTTTTTCTGGATAGGTTAATTCTTGGCTGTAAGCCTATATCCATTGCCTTTGGAATATCATATTCCAAGCTGTGATCATGTGTGATTCTAACTGGTTTCCTCTATACTTGAATTCTCCCTTTCTAGCCATTTGAAATATTTTTTTCTTTGACCTAGAAGCTCTGGATTTTGGTTATAGTGTTTCCAAGAGTTTTCATTTTGAGGCTCTTTCAGGTGACCAGTGGATTCAACTTTGCCTCCTTGTTCTAAAAAATCTGGGCAGTTTTAAGATTTCTTAAAATAGGATGTCTTTTTTCACCACAGCTTTCAGGTAGTCCAATTTTTCTCCTCCTTGTTTTTTCCAGGTCAGTTGTTTTCACTGTGAGAAACCTTACATTTTTGTCCTTAGTTTTCAGTCTTTTGACTTTGTTTTAATGTTTCTTGTTGTCTCATGGAGTCATTGGCTTCTTCTTGGTCCATTCTAATTCTCAAGGAGTTTATTGCTCGCACAGGTTTTATGCCTCTTGTGTCAATCTTTTAATCCTCCTTCCAATTCTTTGTTACATGCTCTCCTTTCTTTTCCAAAATATTTCCTCTAGCACTCATTTCATGTATAAAAACTTTTAACTCCTGCTTTCTTGTTTCTAGAAATTCTAGTGGAATTTGTGCGTCCAAGTTGTGTTTTTCTTTGAGGTTTTGCTTGTAGAAGTTTTGGAGTCATTCTTTTCATTTGAGTTTGTCATAAATGTTCCTGTCACTATAATAGCCTTTTCTTTTTTTTCCAGACTACTTTGACTTCAGCCTTGATGTGAGGGTCTGTTTCTGAGCACTTCTGAGGAGAACAGCTAGACTCCTCCCAAAGCTGATTTCTTGAGATAGTGAGTGTTATATCAGAGTCAACACAAACTGTGCACCCAAAAGCTTTTAGTGATCCCCAAATGATCTGATCTGTTTGTTGCCCCTGTGGTCTCAGCTCTGCAAGTTCCTGATGTGGTCTTGCATATGAGCAACAGTAGATGCTGGTGGACCCTGTTCCTATCAGTCACCTGAAAAGTTTGCTGTGATGCAACTGCAGTCTGCATGCATCTGTGACCCAGTCACGTGTAGTGTTCTAGAGTTGCCAGTTCCTAGACCTTGCACAAGGCCTTCAAGTTGACATGCCTCACAGTCTCTTGTCCTGTTCATAGCCCCATTCTCAACCCACAGACTTCTCTGTCTCTCCATGCCAACCTGAGCTGGATAAATGTGACTTTTTTCATAGAATTGCCCATCAGGCTTCAGTCAGCTATGTTTTCTCAATCTGTCTAAAGGAGTTTTGGAAAGGAGTTCCTGCTACTCCACTATCTTGGCTCTACTGCATCTTCTGATAAATTTCCAATCATTTTCATGTAGCTTCATGTATGCTTTTAATCCTTTACGTTACCTGTAAAGACTTCACTTATTCATCCCACCCCCATTCCTTTCCATGTCATACGTATTAACTGAGCAGAGAACCTCAAATGAATACGCTAACACATAAAAATTTACTGATAGGCAATGTAGTAAGGTGATTGCTGGATCTGGAGAGTTTGAGAGTTTTGAGTTTAGGGAGAGGACATGCTAAGAATAGGGGACTGGATGAGGCTACAAGGTATATAAGTTAAAAGGTACAGAGTTGATCCTTTTTCAAGGTTTTTTTTTGTTTGTTTTTTAGGGAGCAGAGAATAAACCTAGAATTTTGACTAGAATACTGACTTCATAGAATTTAGAGCTGGAAAGGATTAGGTGGAAGTCTTGAATAAAATTGCTCTCTCACTTGAGGGTATACAAAATCTTTGCTCAAAACAACCCACTGAAATAGTGGTCAGTTTTCTCTATTCTACAAATAAGGAAACTGAGGCTTCTTGTTTATAATCAAAGAGCCAAAAAGTGTTTGAATCAGGATTTTAACCCAGGTCAGCTTTTTCCACTAACATGCTACCTCTCCCTACCTTTCCCTGTGAAGGAAAAGTAGAGGTATTCTGTTCATCATTTCTTATAGCACAATAGTATTCCATTATATTCATATACCACAACTTGTTCAGCTATTCCCCAATTGATGGGCATCCCCTTGATTGGGCCACCACAGTTCTTGGCCACCACAAAGAGAGCTGCTATAAAAATTTTTGTACATGTGGGACCTTTTCTCATTTTTATGATTTCTTTGAGATACAGGCTTAGAAGGAAGTGATATTGCTGGGTCAAAGGGTATGCACATTTTTGTAGCCCTTTGGGCATAGTTCCAAATTGCTCTCCAGAATGGTTGGATCAGCTCACAGCTCCACCAACAATGAATGTGTTCCAACTCTCCTACATTCTCTCCAACATTTATCATCCTCCTGTTTTGTCATGTCAGCCAATCTGATAGGTGTGATGTGGTACCTCAGAGTTGTTTTGATTTGCATCTCTCTAATCAATAGTGATTTAGAGCATTTTTTTCATATGACTATGGATAGCTTTAATTTCTTCCTCAAAAACTGCCTGTTCATATCCTTTGACCATTTATCATTTGGGGAATGACTTGTATTCTTGTAAATTTGACTCAGTTCTTTTTACACACATACATACATACACACAGACACACACATATATGCATATGAGGCCTTTATCACAGACACTAGTTGCAAAAATTCTTTCCCAGTTTTCTGCTTCCCTTCTAAACTTGGTTGCATTGGGTTTGTTTGTGCAAAAACTTTTCAATTTAATGTAATCAAAATTATCCATTTTGCACTTCATAATATTCTCTATCTCCTCTTTGGTCATAAATTTCTCCATTCTCCATAAATCTGACAAATATACTATGCCTTGATCCCCTAATTTGTTTATAGTATCAGCCTTTATATCTAAATCATGTATACATTTGGACTTTATTCTTGTGGACAGCGTCAGGCATTGATGTATGCCCAGCTTCCACCACACTGTTATCCAATTTTCCCAGCAATTTTTATCGAACAGTGAGTTCCTATACAAAAAGCTGAGGTCTTTGAGTTTATCAAACAGTAGACTGCTATATTCACTGACTACCGTGTCTTGAGTACCTAACCTATTCCACTGATCTACCCCACTATTTCTTAGCCAGTACCAAGTGGTTTTGATGATTGCTGCTTTATAATACAATTTGAGATCTGGCAGGGCTAGACCACCTTCCCTAGCATTTCTTTTCATTAATTTCCTTGATATTCTGGACCTTTTGTTCTTCCAGATGAATTTTGGTATTATTTTTTCTAGCTCCAGAAAATAATTGTCTGGTAGTTTGATTAGTATGGCACTGAATAAGTACATTAATTTAGGTAGACCTGTCATTATTAGTTCAGCCTACCCACGAGCAACTGATGTCTTTCCAATTACTTATATCTAACTTTATTTGTGCAATCATTTTCCTTTTCTGCCAAGTTAGTCAATCTGATAGTATGAGGTAGTATCTCTGAGTTATTTTAATTTGCATTTCCCCAATCAGTAGTAGAGGATTTTTTCATGTGACCATTGATAGCTTTGATTTCTTCCTCTGAAAACTGCCTATTTATATCCTTTGACCTTTTATCAACTGGGGAATGGCTCTTAGTTTTATAAATTTGGCTCAGTTCCCTACATATTTGAGAAATGAGGCCTTTATCAGAGAAAACTGCTATAAGGAATTTCCCCTAGTTTTCTGTTTTCCTTCTAATTTTTGGCTGCATTGATTTTGTTTGTGCATAATTTCAGGAAATCAAAATTATCTATTTTACTTCTCATGACCCTTTCTATCTCTTGTTTGGTCATAAATTCTTTATCTGCATATCTGACAGGTGCATTTTTCCTTGCTCCCCTAATTTACTTATGTATACCCTTTATATCTAAACCATTAATCCATTTTGACCTTATCAAGAAAAATGGTGTGAGATGTTGGCCAATGCCTAGTTTTTGCCAAACTGCTTTTTAGTTTTCCCAGCAATTTGTGTTGGATCTTGGGTTTATCAAACACTAGACTAGTATGGTTATTTGCCACTGTGTATTGTATACTTAATTTATTCTACAGATCCATCACTCTATTTCTTAGCCAGTACCAGATTGTTTTAATGATTATTGTTTTGTAATGTATTTTCAAATTTCAAACTGCTAGATTGCTTTCCATTTTTTCATTGATTCCCTTGATACTCTTGACCTTTTGTTCTTTCAAATGAATTTTGTTATTATTTTTCTAGCTCTATAAAATAATTCTTTGGTAATTTGGTATGGCACTGAATGAGTAAGTTAACCTAGGCAGAATTGACATTTTTATTTTACAGTCTCAGCCTACCCATGAACAAATAATATTTCTCCAATTGTTTAGATCTATCCTTATTTACAAGCAAAGTATTTTATAATTGTGTTCCTATAACTCCTGGATTTTTCTTAGTAGGTAGAGTCCCATGTATTTTACATTGTCCAAAGTTATTTTAAATGGGATTTCTCTATATCTTGCTGATGGGTTTTGTTGGTAGTATATGGAAATGCTGATGATTTGTGTGGGTTTATTTTATAACTTGCAACTTTGCTGAAGTTGTTAATTGTTTCCACTAGGTTTTTAGTTGATTCTCTAGGGTTCTCTAAGTATACCATCATATCATCTGCAAAGAATGATAGTTTTGTTTCCTCGTTGCCTATTTTTATTCCTTCAATTTTTTTCTTGTCTTATTGCTATAGTTAGCATTTCTAATACAATACTGAATAAAAGTAGTAATAATGACCATCTTTGCTTCATCCCTAATCTTACTGGGAAGCTTCAAGTTTATCCCCATTACAGATAATGCTTGCTGGTGGTTTTAGACAGATGCTATTTATAATTTTCAAAAAGGTTCCATTTATTCCTATGCTTTCTAGGGTTTTTAATAGGAATGGGAATTGTATTTTGTCAAAGGCTTTCTCTGCATCTATTGATATAATCATATGATTTAAAAAAATTAGTGTGGTCAATTATGCTGATCATTTTTTTTTCTTAATACTGAACCAGCTCTGCATTCCTGGCATAAATTCCACAGCATCATAGTACGTAATCTTTGTGATATATTCCTGTAATCTCCTTGCTAATGTTTTATTTAAACTTTTTGTGATATTCACTAAGGAAATTGGTCTATAGCTTTGTTTCTCTGTTTTTGCTCTCCCTGGTTTAGGTATCGAAACCTTATTTGTGTCATAAGAGGAATTTGGTAGGATTCCTTTACCTATTTTTTCAAGTAGTTTATATAGTATAGGGATTAACTGTTCCTTAAATATTTGGTAGAATTCATTTGTAAATCTGTCTAGTCCTGGGGATTTTTTTTCTTAGGAGCTCATTAATGGCTTGTTCAATTTCTTTTTCTAAGATAAGGTTATTACATATTCTATTTCCTCTTCTATTAATCTGAGCAGTTTATATTTTTGTAAATATTCATCCACTTTTCTTAGATAATGGGTTTTATTGGCATATCACTGGGCAAAATATTTCCTAGTGATTGCTTTAATTTCATCTTCATTTGTAGTGCATTCATCCTTTTTTACTTTTGATACTACTAATTTGTTCTTCTTTAATTTTTAAAAAGTCAAACTAACCAATGGCTAATCTACTTTATTGGGGCTTTTTTTCATAAAACCAACTCCTAGTTTTATATACATATGTACGTATATATATTTATACTTTCAGTTTTATTAATCTCTTCTTTGATTTTCAGAATTTCAATTTTGATCTTTAACTGGAAATTTTAAATTTGCTCTTTTTCTAGTTTTTTTTTTAGTTGCATGCCCGATTCATTGATCTGCTCTTTCTCTCTTTTACTGATGTACATGTTTAGAAATAAAAATTTTCTCCTAAGTCAAGTTTTGACTTGCTTTGACTGCATCCCAGAAATTTTGGAATGTTGTCTCATCTTTTTCTTTAGTGAAATTATTGATCATTTCTATGATTTGTTCTTTGACCCACTCATTCTTTAAGATTGTTTTATATTGTTTCAAATCAATTTTTAATCTGTGCTTCCAGATTTATTAAATATATTTTTATTGCATTTGGTCTGGAAAAGGGTGCATTTAATATTTCTGCTTTTTCTGCATTTGGTTGTGAGGTTTTTATGCCCAACTACATGGACAATTTTTGTGAAAGTGCCATACAGGGCTGAGAAGAAGGCATACTCCTTTTTTTTCCTATTCAGTCTTTTTCAGAGGTATATCATATGTAATTTTTCTATTTGATTAACTAAACTGCATTAATGGAGGAGTTCCTATAAGGCAAAAGCCTGGAGAAAAAGAATCATGTAATTTAGAAGCACTAAATAATAACGGCTCACATTTGTTTTGCCCTTTTCATTTGCACTTTACACACATTATCTTATTTGATCCTCACTATAACCACGTGAAGAAGACAGGCCAAGTATTAGTTTTTCTGTTTTACAGATGAGGAAATGATACTCAATGACATTAATTTGAGTAAGGTCACACAGCTAGTATATGACAGTCAGGACTTGAACACAGAGCTTATGCATCTGAGCCTACTGCCCTTTGCACTATATCAGATGACAGATTTAGTGAAGGATTGATACATAGGAATCAACAAATAACTATATAAATGTCTTTTGATAAAAAAAAAATGGTTCCAGATTCTTTTATTTCTCTTAAATTGGAACAACCATTTTACATGATAAGAAACATAAGCAAGTGTACCTTAGAAAGACATTTTGATGCCATGCAAAGGTTCAAGTTTCTACTGAAATAATAGTGTCAGAAAATTGACTGAAATGGAGCAGATTAAGTGAATACCACATGTAGCTTGGTAGTGAATGACAGCTCCTAAGGGCATTTTTCTCCCATAAAATCCATGTACTCAGTTGAATAATTTCACTCAAATGGTATGACATGTGGTAAAACTACTGATGTGTAATCCATATGCTAATGTCAAACAAATCACTTTCTGGTAAAGAGAACAAGAAAAACATGTTGACTCAGAGGTAACAGTGTTTCTTAGAATTTCAGCAATATGCTTGAACTGCTTCACAGAGATATACTCAAAAACCATGGACAAGAAAGGATTGCTTAATAATGGAGTGAAACCAATAATATCTACCCAGCTATACATTTTTATCTTAGGCCATCTTTGCACATTACATTTAATGAGCAGTATTGGGTCACTGTCACATAGTGACTAGCCTACTATAAGAAGTTAATGTCTATGGATAGGTGGACACATGGGAAGAAGGCATTCCAGGTCTGTGGAATAGCAAGACAAAAGGGCAGGAAAGTTGGAATGAGTATTGTCTCTGAAGGGTACTTGATTAAATTTGACATCACTTAGTCCTGAGAAGAGTTGAGATCCCTATATTGGAGTCAAGACAATGATAATGACTGGCTTTGCAGTTAGGAAATGTACACATAGAGGGGTAGGAGTTATTATGCTACAGGCTCATGCTTTGTTCTGTAGTTCTATGAAACCTATCAGAGCTAAATAAATAAGCATAAATTCAATAGTGAAGTTGACAAGCTATTGACTGATGTGCAAAAAGAAAGAACCACCAAATGTAAAACCAATAACTCTTACCCCTTTGTATGTGCATCCTTGTGCAGGGAACATGTTAATCTTCTCTGTACAATTCCAGTTTTAGTTCAACGTGCTACTGAAGTGAGAACTGTTGTAATTCAATCTAACTCAACAAACATTTAAGAGCCTACTATGTGCTAGACACTGATGTTACAGTGCTAGAGATGTCTCCATCTCTGTCCTCTGTCCTTATATTCTCCTGGGAGTAATATGACATATATACAGGTAAGTAAAATACAGATGAAAGGAATAATGAGAACAAAGGGGAAAGCCACACAAATAACTGTAGGAAAATCTGAGGAAGAAATCAGGAAAGACTTCATCAAGGAAGTAGCACTTAGAAAGAAAAAGAAGCACCTAGAAAGAAGAGAAGGAGATTAGAAGGCAGAGTTCACCTGAATGCCCAGACACAGGAGATGGCAGGTTGAGTTTGGGGATCAGTTAGCTGTCCATTTTGACTTCAGTGTAGACTATTTTAAAGGATGTTATATGAAAAAGGGTTGGAAAGGTGAATAAGCTAAGGAGATTATGTTTTATAAGGTATGAAGAAAGGTGGGAGGTTTGGGCAAGGTAGTATCCTTTTATCTCTCCAATTTGACCTTTCTTATTCCCCTTTTCTTCAAAGAGTTCACATTCTCAGACAGAAGTTTATTTTTTAGGGAAAAGTGGTACAGATTATGACTTACTGAACAGATTGGAGGTCCTTAAAAAAGTGTGAATTCTCCAAATTGGGTGGCCACCCATGGCAAGTTTAGACAAAAATCCAGAGAATCAGCCCACCTACAGTTTTTTCTGGCAGGTCCAAGCATAATTCAGGAACACTCACAATCATGATGCTCATGTCTGAACTCTAAAAATATGTGTGGTCAGTTTCCATCTGTCACAAGCTCTAAGAAACTGTGCTGAGAAGATGGCCGCACCATCAAATCAACCAGAGAGAGATGTCCTGCCACTCCCCCAAAATGCTGCAGGTGGAGGGACAGTGGGGACAAAAAGAAAAAGGCCTAGACTTGTGATTTTACTGATATAGAGAACACCCAGGGAAGAAACTCCTCCTTCTATGGCAGACTGGTCCCTGCTCTGCAAGTCATAGTTGTTTTTAGTTACTTGGAGCAATTCAGAGGTTGCCCGGGGTCACACAGCCACTGTGTGTCTGTCAGGACTCGAACCTAGGAATTCCTGACTTCAAGGCCAAGTCTCTATTCATTAGGCTGTTCTCACTCTCTAAAGGTTATGCTATAGGGAGCCTACATAGTCTGTGCCCTGCAGGCCGCTTGTGGCACACCAAAGGATTTCAGGCAGCACATGAAAAATGTAGAGGACTGAAAAATGACAGGTCTGGATTAGATGATTGTATGAACATGCTGATGCTGAAGTTAGGGAAGATTTGCTATTTTTAAACGTATTGATAGCAATGACACATCAAATTAAATGTTTAATATTATTGAGAGATTTTTAAACAAAAATAATATAATGTGAAAGAACCATATTGGACTTAGAACCAATGGAGGTCAGTGGATGCCAGAATGAAACACAAGTCTACAAGGACTGGGTAAAACTCTGGCCCCTCTTGCAATTTGGATACAGCTGCTTCATGTACAATCTCTTGTATAAAGAAATATGTGAGGAAGGGCTGCATACAGTTCTTCAAGTTGTTGAGAGCAATCAATTCTCTAAGAAGTCTATTTTTTAAAAAGACTTTGAAAACTGTGTCACAATGTAGAAGCAGAGCACAGGGCATGTCTGTACTTTTCCAAAACACATTAGATTTTCTTAATAAAGCACTTTAATGGAGTTTTAAAAGAAGAAATTGCTGTTTTTCCTAGTAGTAACCATAAAGATGAATCAGAATCATTTTTAACAAAAAAATTTCTTCTAAAATGTATATATGTGCTAGTATTTTAAAAAATAGTTATCTTAGGGGGAAAACTCTAAATTAAAAATTCTAAATTAATCAATAGCAGTACTTCAAATTTGTTTTTTGATTCATATGAAAAAGTTAGAGTGATGGATAATAAATTTATAAAATAATATTTTGGTGCTTCCATTTAAAAGATACCTGCCCAGTAAATGAAAGAGAAGTATTGTCTACCTATAGATCACCTGAATAATATGAAAAGCTATTCTCATTTCATTTTAAAGACTTAGATATTTCTAAATGTGAAAAGAAAAGGAACCCATTTATAAAAGACAAAGAGAAAACATTTGGTCCTGCTCCATGTAAAGCAAACTGGTCTTAGGATAGTACACAGAAACAGGCATTTGAACCAGAAAATATTTTTGCCTTTTGGCATAGGTTAAATAGAATTTTCCCTTGCTACCAATTGTAAAATCTTACTTATGTGAAACAGGGTTTTCTGCTGTTACATGTTATAAAGTCAAAACATCAGACTCCGAGACTGAAAAAGAATTATGAGTCAGTTGTATCAGGTTTTAAAAAATTTTACATCAAAAACAAAACCGTTAATCATCACCATCATCATTGTGATTTTATTTCGATTATTATAAGATATAAATGTGAAAACTGCAAAGGATTTTTATCAAAATCGTCCTATGTCATTATCTTGTGTTTAAAATTTGCTTTGTGCTATTAAAACTATAATGAATACTTAATTTAAATTAAAAAAACAAACTATAATTATTTTTGTAGATTGATTTGTGGAAGGTATGTGATCTCTTGGCACAGTGAGAGACTGGAGGTACAGAACAAGATATGAACTTTCAGACACAACCAATGTGTTAATTTCTTTTGTGTGACTACACTTGTTACAAAGGAAGGTTTTTACTTTACTTTTTTTGGGGGGGGTCAAGACTTTGAATGGGAAGCGATGGTGGTAGCAGAAAAAGGAAGACAAGAAAAGAGTCTCAGTGAATGAGTACAAAAATAAAAAGAAGACTGTAGAGGAAAGTACCAAAAGGGTCTAAAGACTAAAGACTCTAAAGAAAAAAGTTGTATACAAGAAAAAAACTGCATCTTACATAAATTCAGTTTCATCTACAATTTTCTTTTTGCTTTTCTTTGCATAATGAAAAATTTCTATTTGTTCATTGTTAAATTTATAATAAAAAAGAAAAAAGCTTCAAGCATGTATGAGGTGTTACATTTTTTTTTTTTTAGAAATGCTGCATAGAAAGTCTTTCCTGATACTCCTAAGTTATTAGTGTCCTCTCATTTCTCCAATTACATCACACTTTTAGCGTGGCTAAATGTTCTATTCCTTCAAGCTGAATATAAGCTCTTTGAGGGCAGAGACCATTTTTTATTTTATGTTTGTGCCACCTGTGCTTAGCACATAAATGCTACTTAAATGAAATTATAAGACAAAGTTCAGAATGGAGGATTCAAACTAAAGTCCTCGAATTCTAAATTCAGTATTCATGAAGGCATGTGCAAGGTTTTCTGAGGTGACTAGGGATAAAGCTTTCAGGTTTTCCTGTACAAATTTACACAGAATGTTCAAATCTACCTGAATTCTACCTCTAGAGGGACATCCTACACAGAAAAGTCACTGGAAAAAAAAGAGGATTTCAAACTGGAATCTCTTTCATTACACAGATGAATAAGGAAACCTCACACATGGAAAATGACTTTCCTTAAGGTTACATAGGTAGTGAGTGGCTGAGCCCAGATTGGAGCCCTAGCAACAAAAGTGTTCTTTTCTGGGCATCATGATGCAGATTGCTTTCTTCAATGGGGTAAAAAAGGAAAGGAACAACAAAATGACAGACTGATACTACCAAATGGAGTTTTTATTTATTTTCATTGTATTGTGTTTTTAGGTTCAACCAGAGCAAAATTTTCAAGCTTTTGAAAAGTTCTTTCAATGAATTCTATTGTTTCGTGGTGGGGAAGAAAAGACATTTAATTTCAAATCATGTCAATAGTTTAATCTATGACTTCTAACCACATCATGTAGCCCTCTACTTTTCATCAAGAGCCAACTAATTTTCACTGTGAAAAAAAAGTAGTGAGCTTTACAGATATGGTACAAAAATATCTTATAATAATACATTAACATTAAATAAATATACATGAGACATGAACTGAATGAAATACTAATTTTGTTTTAGTTTAGACTATCTATTATGATTGCTTTTTCCCTTCCCGTAAACAATATTAACAAAGATATGTTTTATCTTATTAAATATTATGTGGTACAGGGAATCACTTAGTAGGTTCAATACTAAATTTTCCAAGAGCAGTAAATTTGTATACTTCCTGGCCATTACTGATTTTTATTTCAAGTACTTGGATTTGCACATGTACCAGAAACATGCTTTACATCACAGTTAATGTGAGCAGAAATAAAATAGTCTCTAAACATACCAAGGAAAAAGCATTGCCATGGAAGGACTTCATGGTTTCAGGTTTTGGGGTCATATGTACAAACTTTACTCAGGAAACAGCTCCTGGGAGGAAAATGAGGAAAGTGGAGAAAGCAAAGAACTGAGGCCTCTAGCAGTAGAAGCAGAAGGTGAAATAAAGATTCATTATCCAGCAGTTAAGTTGGGAAGGAAAAATGACCTATGCTTCAAGGAAGGTCACCTAATAGTATATGTATCAGTAACAGCAGTTGTACAAGGTGACTTAAGTTAGTCAGGATAACAGCTATTATACTACACTCCCATTCTGAGCACAGTCACTTGGCAATAATACTCAAGTGGCATTGAAGAAAAATCAATTGTAAACTCAGTTTGATAGACATGATAGTCCTTAAATCAGGAATCATCAAAAGCTAGATGACAAAAACCATATAAACAGAATTAGACTTTAGTTGTAAAAAAAAAAAACCTTGAAATTTTTACTTTCTGGTCTTTGGAAAATACAATTAATGGCTTTTGTTGATTTGGTACAAATGGAGAGTAGCCAATAAGTCAACACTGAGATTTATGTTCTTGGAAAACAAAAGGACTAGTAAGGTGTTTTTCTGTATAAGACTCAAAAGTACCCTTAATCAATTCCATTAATTAAGATATCATCTTCTGTGATACCTTATATAATTCAAATTCTGTGATATATCAACTTCTAATTGTCTTTTGACCTGGGCTAAAATTGTGGACTAGAGTGGGTTTTACACCATTTTCCCCCAAAACTATTCTCATCTTTAACCCCACAATCTCATGTTCTCTCATTTAACTACATTACCCCACTTTCTGTGCCCTACATTCAATGTGTTCTTTCAACTTTCTGAACTTTTTCTTTGAACAGGACCTGTGATTTCATCAGAATAGGGAGCTCCAAGTGAGGAGATTCTATAAATATTATCACTATCTGCTCTGCAACTTAGATTTGGATTGGGGGAGGCAAGGTAGAAGGAAAATGAGAGTCAGTGACTAAGAGCAAATGAAATTAGTTAGGTGAAAGCCTAAAGAAGAAGGGACATATTTAGCATGATTGTGAGGGAAGCAAGGAGATGAAATGAAGTACTCAGGGTCACATAGCCAATATGCATGAAAAGTAGGAGTTGAACTCAGGTCTTGCTGACTATGAGGCCAGTGTTCTCTCTGCTTTGCTAGAGCACCTCTCTAAATTATTATTTTTCTCTCCTCTCTACTAAATCCTTTTCTTTCTTCTCTCATTTTCTTTTTTCCACCTTGCCTTCCCCAATCCAAAGCATTAATCTGTTCCTCTTCCCAGAAATGATTTTGAATTAGAGTTCATGGAGTCATAAGAATGTTTTAGCTGGAAGAAATCACAGAGAACACCTAATCCAAACCATTCACTTTAGAAATGGAGAAACTGAGGCCCAGAAATATGAAGTACTTTTCCTAATGTTATTCAAATGGAAGTGGCCAGGCAGCTATTGTCACCTCTATCTTCTCACTTCCCCCTTTTCCCCACCATTCACCTTCACTTACTAACTGCAGTGTCTTTGTGTCGTCCCCACTTCCACCTCCACCCCTACCCCCATTCCTAGGTCAACTACTATTACCACTACCACCACCACCATTACTGTTGCTGAGCAGTATTTATATGGCACTTTGAGGTTTTCAAAGAGCCTTACATATGTTATCTCATTTTATCCTCACAACAACCCTGTGAGATTGTCACTA
Source organism: Notamacropus eugenii (assembly GCF_028372415.1). Classification (NCBI taxonomy): domain Eukaryota; kingdom Metazoa; phylum Chordata; class Mammalia; order Diprotodontia; family Macropodidae; genus Notamacropus; species Notamacropus eugenii. The sequence continues at coordinate 278,428,903 of NC_092874.1, forward strand.
CTCTTATTCCCATTTTACAGACTCAGAAACATGAAATGACTTGCCCTGGTCAGATAACTAGAAAGTACCTGAGACCATATTTGAATTTGGACCTTCCTGACTCCAAGTGCAAAGTTCTATGCATTCCATCACCTATATGCCTTGACATATACTATGGTTATACTTATTACATTCCCCAAAGTATGTGCTTGTGTGTGTGACTGTGTGTGTGTGTGTGTGAAAGGGGATTCACTAGTTTGTGACAGCAGAACAATCCAGATATAGTGGAGGTTATGTATTTGTAAATGCAGTCTGAGATATCACCCCAGACATTACATTGACTGTCCTAGGGCAATTTTCTTGACTATTATCATGCAATCCTCAATTTGACTCAAACTAATGTTCTCTCACTAGAAAGTTAGGGTCTATGCTCAATCAATCAGTCAACAAGTAATTAGGGCCTACCATGTGCCAGGCACAGTACTGAGTATATGAGTGAAACAATCCCTATTTGCAAGAAGACACATCTATTCCTCTTGTAATAGTGCCAGATTTCCTGAGTTTTCTACATAGCCGAGGCTGTACCTTTCTCTGCTGTTAAACTGGTTCTGTCTAAAAGTAACAGTTGCAACCTATCTTACACATTGTAGCCAATGCTTCTCCTCTTTAAAATATCCCTTTACCCTCCAAAATGGCAGCACAATTACTGGCTGTACATTTCAACTGTTTCCCATGCTTTGCCAGCTCCACTAGGTTCCTCCAGCTATTATTCTGAGAGTCAACTTGCAATGGCTAGGCACTAGATGATGATGATTCAGACATTCAGATGATTCGGATTCGTGCTTAGAAATTCAGCTCTGAGGCAACCCTTCTCTGTCCTTTCCATCTAGGCAAATCACAGAGAAAGTAGTTCCTAAAATATCCAGTCTATGTGCTCCTTGATTTGTCCAGTACAGCACTGCCACTGGAGCTCCAACTCATCACCAACCCCAGCTCTATAACTGGATCCATATCTTGCTTAGCAGCTACTCTACTGTGCCATGATCAAGCTTCTTTCCTGATTATCACCAAGCAGCAGCCCTACAGCACCATCTATTGGTCAATAGTCACTTGGCTGAGGAGCTTCCAAGGCCCAGGGCAGGACGATGTGCTCCATTCAATTCAATTCAATTCAAATTTATTAAGCATCTTCTATGAACAAATTGCAGTATATGGGGCACAATGGATGAAAAGATAAAAAAATATATATAGTCCCTGTTCTCAAAGAGTTTACAATTGATTAGGGAGCATATAAAATATAGACAAATATGACGAGACGCTGTCATAAGAAAAATGACCCAATCTAATCTAGACAAAGAGCTCTAAGAAATTTTGAGAAGAGACCTTAGCTAGAAGTATGGAAGAGGTGGCAGTTGAACTAAACCTTGACGTGAGTCCATCCCAGTAATACAGGATTGCATGGAAGCAGGAAAAGAGCAGGATGAGATTCTTTCCCAATCTTCTACTAGTTCAGTCTGGCCAGAACATGAAAGACATGGTGTGGGTTTGGAAAAGCAGTTTGTGGTATTAGGAAACATTTTAATGACAGGCTAAAAGAATTATATAAACCATAGGTAACTCCTAGGATTTGAGGAAGAGGGAGTAACATAGTCAGATTATTCTGTCAACTGTGTTTTCTGCCTTGTCCCTTTCCATTCTACATGCTCTAAGGCAAAATTCTGTTGTTGCTACTCAAGTCATTTCAGTCATGTCTGACTCTCTGTGACCCTATTTGGGGTTTTCTTGGCAGACATCCTGGAGTGGTTTGCCATTTTCTTCTCCGGCTCATTTTACAGATGAGGTGACTGAGGCAAACAGGGTGACTCTTCCAGGGTCACACAACTAGTTAAGTGTCTGAGGCCAGATTTGAATTCATGAAGATGAGTCTTTCTGATTCCAGGCCTGGCCCACTGTATGACCCAGCTGCAGCAACTGCAAAATAAATCTAAAAACCACTTTTCCTAATGTTGGCCCCTTGTTCAAAAACCTTCAAGGGCCTACCATTACCATAGAGGACTGAAGTTCAAAGTCATGAGTCTTCAATTTGGTTTCACCTTCCTTACCAAGATGATCTCTTCTTCTCCAAACCCTGTGCTTCAAGCAGACATATCGTGCCTTGAACATTCCTGCTCTCTCCCCTTTTCTCACACTATTTATTTCCCTACCTGGAATTCCCTCCCCTTCTTTCTTCTCTGTCAATTCAATACCATCTATCCTTCTAAGTCCAGCTCAAATCCAATTTCAATGGGGAAACTGTTCTTGATCTTGAATCCCCATCCATGGTGCTCTCTCCTTCCCTGGATCTGTGACATTCTTGTGCAACTTCTCATACACTATCTTGAATTAGCTATCTTTTTATGTGTACACATTTCATTTTCTTAACTAGGTAGCGACTGTATGGCATTTGTATACCCTTAGCACTTAGCACAACACTTGGCACATAGTAAGCATTTAATAAATGCTTTTCATTCACTCATTCATTTATTTAACTATGGTGATACCAGAACATTTTTGGCCCTTTGAGTCACAGATTCAGAGTTGGAAGGGACCTTCACAACCATCTGATCCAACTCCAATTTTTTAGATATAGACGTATGGCCCAAAAAGTTTAAACAATTTGTCCAGGATCACACAGGATCACAATTTTGTTTTTTCTTTAATTATCTCTATAGAGACATTAGGAAAATAACTTTTATCAGATGATCAAAATTTTTTTTAAAAAGTAAATTTCAGTTAAATGTGATCCTTTAAATAATTAGTAGATATCACAAAAACAATTTGTCAACTATTTGAATTGTCACAAATGTCTGAAGAGTTGAGACTTCAAAATACACTAAATAGTAAAACGTTTGTTTTTTGTTCTGGAGAGGAGAAGTAAAAGGAAAGTTCTAAAGTTGTGTATTTTCGTTTCTTGCTTCAGACAAATTAACACTGAGGTTTCTTGAGCTTTTTAAGCTTAAGTCATCTTAAAAATAACAAGGAAAAGTTAAGTTAATTAAAATAAAAAATTCTTTGAGGAGTATTTAATTGTCTTTTTGGAATGAAGTGCAAAAACCTGCTGAATAATTTAATCTCCAACAGCAGTGCTTGCCTTTTCTTCCTTTACATAAAGAATTTTTTGAAAGGAGATTTAAGATTATACAGCATGACTTTTTTCCTTATTCTTTCCTAGTAGTAAGCATTGTTTTACTAAGAATGTGTTACAGTGCCTAAGTATAGTTTCATATGAATGGAGAGAAAACATTTCAGAGGCCTAGATGGCAAAAAAGACATAATTTTCTGTCTTCAAAACCCTAAGCACTACTGTTGAATGAATTTTTTATAGTTCACCTTAGTTAATATGCAGCCTGGCACATTCCAAATTGATTCACTGGGTCTATAAGCCTCATCTGACACACTGAATTCCAGCAGACTTGTTAATCTTCTGCCTGAATGGAGCTGAGTGGCCTATTAGTATAAAGAGATTTAGACCACTGGAGAAAAAAAAAAACATCTTTAGGAAAGAAAATGAAAAGTCTATGACAAAGGAGAGATTTTTAGAAATGGGACTAATTTCCCACGAAAATAATATCTCTCAATTTTGGGCAAAAGGGCTGAAGGACAAGCATCTGTTACAACTTTGTAATTAGAGATATGCTTATACTAAACATAGAATTGTTTTGTTTTTTATCTTCATAATAATAAATAACTTATACTAAAAATTAAAGACATAACTTTGTTCTCATTAGCAGCATGATCTCACCATCAAGCTAACAGATACATATTTGACTACTTAATTCTTTAACTTGATAACAATGCCTAGTATTTCTATAGGACTACCATTTACAAAATAATTTCACACACATTATCTAATTTAATCCACATAACCCCTATGAGGTAGCTAAGGCAGGTGTCATCACTTTGAAGAAGGGGAAGCTGAGGGTTAAAGGTTAAGTGACAAGGTCACCATAGAAATGGAACTGAGATTAAAACCCACATTTTTGAACTACTAGACCAATGCCCTTCCAACTATACGGAAGAGGAAAATTCATTCAGATATTAAATTAAACTCTGTGAACACTTAAATACAGAAATCAATATGACCCAAATTTACCTAGAAGGTGGTATACTCAAGAAGGCTGATCACTTCAGGACAAGACTTTAGAAACCAGAGTAAAAATAACTAGCTAAGCCCAGTGAAGTTTTCTTTGTAAATTCCAGAAATCAATTTCACAATAAGTTTTAGTAGTCATGGTGGGAGAGAGGTAAGGCATAGAATTCTGAATAGAATTCCCTACATGACAACATGTACATTATCCAAATACGACTTCTTTGCCTGCATGCTTAGAAAACTTCAGCCTTGACTTTAAGTAGAATTTTAAAAGTCTTGATTTGCAAGGGTGAAACAGGAAATAGAAGTAAAATAGTAAAGACTTTCAGAACTACAGTTAATGCAAATTGGTGGGCTAATTATATTAAAGGTTCTGTATCTGCTAATAAACATACATGTTACATTACCTTAATATTTCAAAAGAAGAAACAACAATTAAACACATTATCTCAGTCTGAAAGGAATACTAGCAATGTTTCTGAATCTAGATGTTATTACAAACTTAGAGAGAACAAAAGTTACATATATTCTAATATATCATTATAGGAGTCACTTAAATAGTAACGATGAATATTTGGAACAAAGCTCACAGAAATAAGGGCCACATCGTCACCAAAGGCCTCTCAATAGTCAAAACAGTTTTTTTTAAAATTCATGTATTAAGATGAATGCTCTTTAGTTTTTGAGAAGAGGAGAAGGCAGTTAGAATCAAATAAAGTGAAAAAAGCAAAAAAGTGACAGAGATCACCTCTCAAAGGCTGAAGAGGCAAAAAACCCAAAAAACTTTTTAAAAAAAGGCACAAAAATTTTAAAAAACATAGTCCAGTAAGTACAGAGTTAGGCAGTCCTAAGACCTCAACAAGCCTTGCAGGCATCACCACATGGCACAAAGACAATGAACTTTCGAAGTCCTCAAGAAACTTTATTCAACTTAAGAAAGTACAGAGGTATGTGATACATCTTTTAAAATTTCCAGACAAAATTAAAAAGTTTGATACTTAAAAAGGAAATTTTAGTCATCAGGAAAGTTCATTTATGTGGAACACTTCAGTCCTTTCTGATTCCAGCTAAGTCAAGCATCACTGTATTTTTGATCCATGCTGTCCTTACCCTCTTGTGTGACTCCAGTCATTCCCTGCTCATCTCTCTTGTTCAGGAAGCAGTTCATGACCATCTTCCACAGGAGTCCTTTTCTGAATCCCAATGGCCAGAGTGTTCCCTCCATAACTGCCTTGTATTTAATAAACCACCTTTTTGTTTATTTGGATAACATTAATTCAGTAAATACTTATATAGACAGACTACTCATAGGGGAGGTAACATGGCAAGGTGAACAGAAAGCTGGCCTTCAAGGCTTGGGCTCCAATCCCACCTCTGACACATTGTGGCTGTGTGGACCTGGGAAAGTTGCTGAACCTCTCAGGCCTCTAGACCATACGGTGCAGAGAAGGTGCCCTATGAGCAGTCCCTATGCTTCTTTGCATGCTGTTCCCCCTGCCCCAACCAAATAGAATAGAGGCCACTGGAGAGAAGTGATCATTTCGTTTTTTACATTAATATCCTCAGCACTTAGTGCAGCATCTGGCGCTCGCAGCAGCTAAATTAATGCTGATTGATTTATAGCTGACATTTATTTTGCATGCATTGCAGCACAGGGAATTTAAAAAAAGTAGAAGTCCTTGCCCTTAAAGAGCTTACACTCTGCATATTGAGAAGAGAAAGGTAAATAACAATGCAGGCAGTCAGTACGTGAGTTCAGAGGAGAAAATCACCATAAGTGAGGGTTCTCAGATGGGGTTTCATGAAATGGTCTTTAAATGTAGGATTCAAATAGCTAGTGGTGAACAAAGTTCAATCCAGAGGAGTGGAGTGAAGGAACAAAGCTGTGGAATTAAAAATGGACAACTTGGGGGGACAGTGGATAATGGCTTGAGTAGAAAGCTAGTATAAAGGTGGAGTATAAAAAATGTTATAAAGGAAAGTTGGAGCCTAATAGACGAGGACTTGAATATCTGTTTAGAAAATTTAGACTTTATCTTGTAGAAAGTCAGAAGCCAATTAAGGTTCTTGAGCAGGGAAATTACATGATGAAAAGTTTTCAGGAAAATTAATTTGGAGGTAGTGTGAAGAATATATGTTAGGAGGGACAGAGTATTGCCAGAGCCCAGTAAATGAACTAGTACAATAGTCCAGCATGAGGCAGAATGTTGGCAGCAACATCAGAAAGTAAGGGGCAGATCTGAACATTACTAAAAAGGAACAGACAAATCAGACTTGGTGATTCCTCCACTGTGCTGGGACTAAGTATTGGGCTGTGAAATTAGGAGGCACTTGTCTTCGAGTGTGTAGATTTAAGGTACTGCAAGTGGGTTTCACATAATACTATGGCCATGGGTACAGGATTCATTTTCTATAATAGGGTCTAATTAAATCTGTTAGAAATGGAGCCAGTATCCCTGCAAGTAGGAAGTTGGTGCCAATGTCCAATATGGAAAATTTCCCCTGGTTTCCAGGCACAGACTCAAGTTATGTAAAATGAAAAAACACTCCAGAAAGTAACCTCAGCTGTTTGTGCCACTGGTTCCACTTCCATCAAGGCTATAAGAAGGTGAACTTGAAACTGTGGACCTAAAATTGCTCTGAAGTTCTAAAGGGAACAAACAAGATATGGTGTAATGGATAGTATTAGGCTTGGAGTCAAGACTGTCCTTGATAGTCCATTGTTACGTGAATCTTAGCGAGTTACTTAACTTCAAAGAAGCTGGATTCAAATCCTGATTCTACCCCTTACTATTTTTCTGACTTCAAGCAAGTCACTTCACCACTCTGGGCTCAGTTGCCTCACATATAAAATGGGAGGGGGTGAAGGGGTTGGAGTCTTGTTTTCTATGACACTATGATCCTATGATGCAGACATCATTAAGATCACACACGTTACTTACATAACCAATCAAGAACCACTTCTTATTGAATTCACTTTGAATTAAATTCTCAAACTTTAATTTTTAAGTGTGTAGACCTACAAATAAGATCATCTATTCTTAGATGCATGCATCTTGCAATTTTTCTTTCTTTTCTTTTTCAAAATGTGTTTTGTCGATTGACACTTTTTGTCATTCCATAAGTCATCCTAGGCCCCCCTCTCATATCCTTTGTAATAAAAAACAATTAACCCACAACATCCAATACCAAGTCCTATGGCATTGGACAATGTATACAGTACTACGCCCCGACAGCCCAGTGCCTCTGAGAGAAGGCGGAGATGTGCTTCATTCCCTCTTCTCTAAAGCCTTCACTTTTTCTAGTTATTTCAGATGCACTTTGTTTTAGTGATCTTTTCGCTCACAACGTTGTGCTCACTGTTGCACATTGCTTCTCCTTGTATCCGCTCATATAAATCTTCCCATGCCTCTCTGAACTCCTATTTGTCACTTCACACGTGTCCTACATTTACACAATAATATTCCATTACACTTAAATACCATATTTTTTCTATTCCCCAACTAATGGGCACCCAACTAGTTTCCAGCTATTTGCTACCACAAAGAATACTGCTACAGATATTGTGGTATCTACTGAAACTTTGTTTCTGTTTTGATGTCCTTTTAGTATTTGTCTAGTACTAAAGACTACTTACTAATCCCTACCAGTAGGAACTGTTGAGTCAAAAGGTATGTTCAATTTAGTTACTTTGTTGCATTACATCAAACTGATATCCCATTTCATAGTTCTACCAGCAATGGATTATTGTGCCCAATTTTGTCTCTCCTCCCTTTTTTTGATACTCTTTAGGGAACTTTAGGGAAATACCAGATTCCGTCTTTCTCAAATATGTCTAGTGACATCTGCCCCTCCTACCTCAAGTGGTTTTTATGGGAATAAAATGAGAAAATTGAAAAATACTGTACTTTACATTAAGTAAGGTACCACTGGGAGGTGGAGGCCTTGTTCTGAAGGCAGCCTGGGAGCTGAGCCAGGGATGGTTCAGCTCTAGCAAGTTGGTCTGGTTGGGTTATTGGAAAAAGTAATGGACTGAGGTTCAAATCCTGGATACATTTGGACACAGTGACACTGAATGAGGCATTTCATTCTGAGCCTTCATTTCTTCATGGGCTAAATGGGGGTGATATCTGCCCTCCCTACTTCATAGGGTTGTTGCGAAGAAAGGATCAAATGAGGTAACATGCACAGTATTTTTCAAACCTTAAAGTGCTATATAAATGCTCTTCTTATTCTACTTCATTATAAATTACAGAATGCTATAAGACCTCAGGCTGAAAGGGCCAGGGTCTCCCATTGCATCCTGGGTCATCTCCAGCCACCCTGATGAATATCAGGTCACTGGACCCAGATGACTCTGGAAGAGAAAGTGAGGCTGGTGACCTTGCACAGTCCTCCACTCAAATCAAAGTCAAGTGCAAGTCATGTCATCATCTTGACGTCATGGTCCTCTTTGAGAATGAGGGACAAACACAAGAACAGCGACAAGACAACAAGCAGCACTTAGTACTGACTGTGTGCTAGACAGACACTAGGTGTTGGAGACACCGGAACTAAAGAAACAAGTCTACACGCTTAAGGAGCTAACATTCAGAGGAGATCACATAAATGGACAGGCATATCAAGAATATATACAAGACAGATACAAAGTAGTTTTTAGAGGTGGGCATTAGCCAGTGAGAAGATCCATAAAGGTTTCATGCAGAAAGTGGCCCTTGAACTGAACTTTGAAGGAAATTAGGAATTCTATGAAGCAGAAGTGAGAAAGGAACACTTTTCAGGAACGGGCAACAGTCAGAGCAAAGACAGTGAGACAGGAGATGGAGTGTGTGTCCAATGAACAGCAGAAAGGTCAGTTTGGCTAGACCACAGGATGTACAAAGGGTACAATGTGTAATAATGTTCAAAAAACAGTTGGGGTCAGATTGAGAAAGGCTTTAAATACCAAATATAGGGGAGCTGGAGAAGTCATAGTAATCCACTGGAATTTTATGGGGTACATTGGAATGACATGGTCAGACCCTGACTTTAGAAAAACCACTTTGGCAGCTATATGGAAAATGGATTGGAGTGGGAGAGGCTTGAAGCAAGGAAGGTAATACAAGCCAGAACTAGGGTGGGGTATGTGTGAGCAGAAAGAAGGGGGAAGATGTATTAAATGTTTTAGAAACAAGATTTGGCAACTCATGGGATGTATGGTGGCAGGGGCATAATATGGATGATGAAACAGCAAAAGAAACTAACTTGTGGTCGAACCAGTTAGAGGAAAACCAAGAGGGATCAGTGTCACTAAAACCCAGAGAAGAGAGAATATCCAGAAAGAGAGAGGGTCAATAACGCCAAAGGCTACCAAGAAATCAAGAAGGATGAGGAATGGTAAAATGTCATCCTATTTGGCAATTAAGACAACAATGGTAACTCTGGAGGGGGCAGTTTCAGTTGATTGATAAGGTTGGGAACTAGACTGCAAAGGACTGGGAAATGAGTGAGAACAGAAAGAGGAAGCAACAAGACGGGATAGCTTTAGCTGTTGAAAGAATCATAGGATCCTAAATTTGGAGCTGGAAGGAATCTTACAGGTCACTGAGTGCAATCATCTCATTTTACAGATGAGGAAACTGAGTCCCAGAGAAACGAAGTGATTTGCCCAAAGTCACACAGGTAGTAAGTGGCAGCAGTGAGATTTGAAGTTATATTCTCTGACTTCAAATCCTTTGATTTTTCTATTGTGCCAGGTTTGGCTGAAAAAGGAGAGGTATAAGATGACGACTTGAAGAAATGGTAGTAGAGTTTATTGAGGATTTATTTTTTAAGGTTGGAGGAAATGCGCACATTTGTAGGGAAGGAAAAATTAGATAAAGGAAAATTTAAGACTGGAGTGAGAGAGTGGATGATTGTGAGTACAGTGTTCTGGAGATGAGACCGGAAGAGGGTCGTGTACACGCAGACAGGTTGGTCTTGACAAGAGTCTGGAGTAAAGATACAGCAAACAGATGATGTCAATGTATTTGTCAATGTATGTGGTGTAAGGTACAACCTCAATGTTGTTTTAATTTGCATGTAGCTAATTGTTGGCCACTTGGAGCAAGTTTCCATATAGTCATTTATAGTTTGCAATTTTTCCTTTGAAAACTTGGTATTGACTATTTATTGCTTGGGGAATGACTACTGATGCTCAATTCCTTATACATTTTTGATATCAGATTTTTCATTGGAAATGTCTAATGCAAGTATTTCCCCTGCTCTATAATTTCTCTTTAGTTCTATCTTCAGTGATTTTGTTCATGGAATAGCTTTTTAAGTTCATGTATTCAAATGCCTGCTTGATCTTTAATGTTATCCTTTATCTCTTGTTTGGTTGAGAATTCTCCTTTTAGACATAATTGTGAAAGTTACCCGATCTTGTTATTTTCTATTTTGGTATGATCTAATAATGATATGATCATTTATATGGGAGCCATCAGTGTATTTTCTATGATTTGTTCTTTGATCCATTAAATCTTTAGGATTAGATTATTTAGTATACAACTAATATTTAATTTTTTCTTCAAAGGATATTTATTGAATTTTTTTTTATTACATAGAGGTCAGTTGGACATGGTAAATAGTTTCATTTTTCTACATTTGTTTGTGTAGTTTTTTATGCTCCCACAATACACGGTCATTTACTTTTAATGGTACCTTGCACAGATGAGAAATATTTCTGTTCTCATTCCAATAATAGGAGTTTATGATCTCTAACTTCTCTAAAGGCCCATCCTGGGCTTTAATTTTTTTTCTTTTCTTTTTGTAATAGTAGTCTGGATTTGAAAGGGGTTCATTGAGATCCTCCACCATTATAGTCTTCCTGTCAATTTCTACCTGGAATTCAATTAATTTTTCCATTAAGTACTTATATGCTATGCCATTTCATGAATAGCAAATAATACTATTGATTCATTACCTCTTGTGCCTTTAAGCATAATCCAGTTTCCCTATTTATCTCTCTTTTCAGGTCTATTTTTACTACTGCTTTGTTTAAAATTATAATTGTTACCCCCTGCTTTTGTGAGTTAGCAGAATTCAACTCCGTGTGAATCTGTTTCAAGAGTATTTCCTGTAAATAATGTATTGTTGGATTCTGTTTTCTAAACCATTCTGCTATCCTCTTGCTTTAAATGGGTCGTCCTATCTCATTCCCATTTACAGTTATGTTAATTTCCTTGATCTCTAGTGCCTTTTCCTCTATTTTTCACTGCTCCACTTTTTTGCAAAGAAGGTGGTAAAAGAAGTGTTTACTTAATATTAGTGGTCTATAATTGAAGGGATTTGTTTTTGCTTCTTTAGATCTTTTTCTCCTTGCTCCATTCTTGATCAGGAATTTTTACTCTTTATTTCTTTCCTTTTAGTTTCCCCTTCATGCTCCACCCAATGTCTTTGGAGGGTTTTGTTTTGTTGTTTATGACTATTCCCTCACCCACCTTGGCCTCTTTCTTAAACCTTCTCCTCTTTCCCTGTCCCCACCTACTTATTAGTTGAGCTTAAGGTCTTTCTACAGCACACTTTTTTTGTTTATATGTTCAACCTTTTTTGGTCCAGTATAGATAGAAGTGAGGCTTATGGGATGTCCATCCATCCACCTCTTCTTCCACAGCGTATTCTCTTTATCTTACGCACTTCTACTGTATTAGAAAGTTAAGATTGCTCTCTCTCTTCCTCCTTCACTCTCCAGGATATTTCCCTTTCCCTCCCATTTCATTTTTCTCCTAAGACTACCAAAACAGAACAAAACCACACTGAGGTCCTCTGCCTAGTTTATTTACCTTTCATTATGAGTGGGATAGACTTGGTGAAGACTCCTCAGATTGTGGTTTTCTCCCAGGGGTGAGGTGGGGCCTGGAGGCTCGGGGCTGCAGTGTTTTTGGAATAGAATAGTTCCATATAAGGTATAAAACTGTGTGGTGTACTGGGGTCTCAATGATTGGACAAAACTTGCGTAATTCCTCGATGTCTTCATTTCAAAGGGATTGGTTAGATTTCGTGTCTAGAATGTAAGACCATATCCTCAGCTAATGAGGATAATGGTCAGTGGGGGGAGGAGGGACTTGCGTTAGGGTTTATAAATCACTGTCCTGATTTTTGTCTTCGGCTTTCCTACTCCAGGTGAACTGCTGGGGGATTGTCCAGATTCTCGAGAATCGAATAAAACTCTTTTCTGTCATCACTTTGAGAGGCCTCTGAGTAACTGATTTATGTAGGGACCTGAGCCATCCCACACAGTTATGATCCCTGAAGCCAACAGGATTCTGAGAGGACCCATCTTTTTTCTCTCCCTATGATAATGTAAAAATTCATCATCTTATAGTGCCTTCCAAAGAATCACACATATTTAGCTTTCGAGGTTTCTCCTGACCATTGTGTGTGCTTTTCTAAGTTTCTACTCATTTCTGGCCTTTTCATCAGGATTGCTTGATAGCCCTTTATTCTATTAAAGATTCATTTTCATACAGTAAGATTATGCTTGGTTTTGAAAAAATAAGTTATTCTTGGCTGTATGCCTCTCTTTTGCCTTTTGGAAAAAATATTTCAAGTTCTCCTCTCCATACTGGCAGTTACCAAGTCTTTTGTGATCCCAGTGAAGCCTCGGTACCAGAACTCTTTCTCTTTAGCTGCTTTCTTATAGACAAATCACAATTATAGTTTAGTTTGCCTCACTTAACCTTATCTAACCACCAAATTGTATGAAAAGCTGCTCTGACTATAAGATGCGTCTCTGGTCACTGAAGGGCCAATGACTTCTACTATTGGCAACAGCTAGCCTTGTTAATAAAAAGATTATGGTTGGGTCTTTTTCCCTCAGTTTCTCTTTGCCACAGGTTTTTGCCATGACAATTTTCTCTAGAAATACAGTATTCAAGCTTTTTCTTTAGCATGGTTTTCTGGCAGACTGATGATTCTTAGATTATCCCTCAACCTGTTTTCCAGTTCATGTCTCTGAATATGTATATGTGTATATGTAAATGTAATGTGTATATATGTATTTTATATTTCCTTGCTTTTTCCTATTTGGCTTAAGAAATATATTTCTTTCCTCAATTCCAAAGAACTCATGATGGAAAATGCTATCTACCTCGAGAGAACTGATAAACTCTGAGCGCAAATTGAAGCATACTTTTTTTACTCTATTTTTCTTGCCTTTCTTTTGCAATATGGCTAATATGGAAATATGTTTTCATGATTTCACGTGTATAACTGATATACTGTTTATCTTCTTGACAGGTGGAGGGGCTGGAGGAACTGAGAAAATCTAGAGAGCAAAATTTTTAAAAATTAATATTAAAATGAATAAAGTAAACTGAGTCACAGTCTGTTCCCCTCATACTCTTGGATGGTTTGGGCAGGTCTATTTGATCTTGAATGTGGTAGCTAAAACCAGGCTTCACTTTCCACAGGAATTTCTGGGTTTTGGTTCAGTCTCTCAGTGCCTTGATTTAGGTTTTGCCTTGGTTCTTTCTCTGTCTCTTCTTGCACAGTTCAAAACCCAGAGTTGTCTCTATCCCATGCTATAAGCCTGACAGACCCTAAACAGATGTTGTTAATTGTGCTGGCAGGAGGCCTTCTATAAGACCCCAGATTCTTTGCTTCCCTGGCCCTTTATCCTGCTATAGTGCCTGCTATGGCTTGGCATGGGTTAAACAAACAATCAGTTGACCAGGTGCTATATTTCTTGGGCCTGGGCCCTGCAATGGCTCAGTTTTGGTCTGGTTCAGGCTTTCATCATGGACAGAGCTTGGATGCTGTTGCAGCAATGTCTCCTACTGTGTCATAGGTAAGGCTGCCCGGGCACTGAGCTGCCTGTCAGTTATTCCGTGGGCACAGCTCTGGCCACTTTCCTGATGTCCCTAGGGCAGGACTGCCTGGGCATGAATTGCCTGGTACTGCTCTGCCTAGAAACAAGTCTGGCCCAGTTTCCTCCTCTGGTTCTGTACACATTACCTTTCCCCTATTCTGACTATTCTGACTATTCATCTACAAGGTACTAGCATTCTATTTGTGCAGACCTGGACTGGACGAAAGAGAATGTAGATCTATTTCTCTGGTTTTATTTATCATAAATTTGTAGTGCATTTGTAGAGCATTACTGGGCTGTTAATGGAGAATCTTTGCTCTTCTAGGTCCTAATATTATCTTTTTCACAATTATCCATTTTGAGATTACTGTGGCAAAATGTTGGTCTTTTGCAATTCATTTTCATAATCAGGAAAACCCTCATTTTCTTGATTATCCAAATAATGAAATAAATACATTTTTAATTTTATGCTAATGTTAACAAACCTTGCTTTAAAAGAGTTAATTACATAACCACTATGGCCACAGAAATACTAATGGCACAAAGAACTTTAAAATGTAACATCTAGTTTAGAAGTGGTGATGAATTAATATATTATTCTTATGCCACTCAAGAGAAAACCCAACATTCTGTATAATAGCTTCATCATCAAGTTTGTATTGTCAGTAAAGTAACTCAAGGAGAAATTAAGCTGATTTTATCAGGTGGCATCAGTTCCTTCTGGCATGCTTTCTTTCTTCCACCATGACAAATACAGCTGTCCTTTAGGTCACATTAAAATGATGATGGTGGCACTTGGCAGAAATCAGCTGTATCTTTGCTTAATGAGTTGTCAGAAATTCTGCCATGCCATTTGTCTTCTAAACAGGTTATTATGAAGAATGTCAGTGGAGGGTAAAGATGAGGTAAGCAATATACTCTCCAGGCAGCAGGGAGCTGAGAATCTGTTCACAAGAGATCAGCAGGAAGCTGTGGGAACACATCTATTATCCAAGCATAAACCAAGACACTACCATTCAAAAGACTGGTATGGGTCTGTAGAAAGCAAAGTATTCTGCCTACTTACAGATAATACCGTAAAATAAAGCAGAGCAGTCTTTCCAGTATGAGAGGTATTTTAAATATGACCTCACTAAAGCCCAATTCAGGACTGAATGAATAATCAATCTGATATTACAGCAGTTCAGGTTTACAAGTAATTGGAGTTGATGGTCTCATATTTGAGTTTCTTTACAGTTATCTGAAATATAGGAATCTCAAAATCTCACTCTAATGACTTTGTAATATATATAATTATGAATTTTTCAAGTTGCCTGAATATCTCAAAGAACACAATAACAAAGTATTTAATAATACAAATAACATCTAATAATATTCAAATACCAGAACAATAATAAAGCAAAGTAAAACCGTGCCACTCCCCACAGCAACGAAAACATCTATTAACTTGTAAGTAGGAATGGATAAATCAAGGCTAGGGGCTCTTTTGCTGTTTCGGGGGAGACTTTTGCTTTTATTGCATTTCTGTGCTTTAGGTGATCTTTACCTACTGTAATGTCAATAACTTGATCTTATATATCCACTTTGTATAAAGCAGATATAGTTTGTCACTATCATGATATCATTCACAGTTTATCATATTCCCTAACTGATTTGTTATACCTTGAAGGCTTAAGTATCAATAGCAGTTTTACCTACTTTTATTTAAAAAAAACAACAACTTATACTCAATAATAATGTGCTGAATGTATCAAAAAACAAATTACAGAAACAATTATTAGTTATGTGGAATTACAATAATGAGACATTAAAATTTCAAGAATTTGCTAAAACAGTGCTAAAAGGAAAAAATTGTTATCTCTAAGAACATTTTGCCAATGTAGAAGAAAAAGGATTAATAAACTAAATATCCAAGGAAAAAATAAATGCACATAAGTACAAAAGATGAAATTTTGAAAATTGAAGATCAAGTGAAAAGCACCAAGACTACAGAAGTGATAAAACCAAAAAAAGTTATTTTGAAAAGGCTAACCAAAAAAAACCCATTAGGCCAATATGATAAAAAGAAAACGTAGGAAAATCAAAGTACTAAAATAAAAAATTAACAAGGCATAATCACATCAAAGAAGAAATAAAAAGAATTATCATTATCTACTATACATAGTGATATGCCAGCAAAACTGTGTAAAAGTAATGGAGGATTAGCTGCAAAAATCTAAAATACCCAAATTAATAAAACATGAAATAGAGATTTTTAAAATTTAACTTCAGAAAATGAAATTTAACTAGGTGCAAAGTAACAGCCAAAGTGTGGTGGGGGTGGGAAAACCCTGGTCCAGACTTATTTACAGTTGAATTCTATCATTAAAAAAAAAATTAACACATACTACACAAATAATTCTTAAAAACTGAATAATACTCTACCGACTCCTTTTATGAAACAAGTATGATCTTAATGCCTAAACCATGGAAGGATAAGGCAAAGAAAGAAAATAATAGATCAATATTATTGAATTAATTTAAAAAAGTTATTAACTACTAAATATGTACTTATTGCTGAGAATAAAACAGAAAAGTAAGACAGTCCCTTATCTCACATTTTAATTGGGAGAGATAACATACATGGGCAGGGGTAGGGGAAGGAGGGTTCAGCTACATGATAGATTAAAAAAGCAGATATTTGTTTTGACTCAAGAATTTAAACTAACTGCCCACTGAGCCAGAACTCAGTGGGTATGCAAAAGGTAAAATCCTACACAAAAGGTAAAATTCTTCTGCCTTTCTCAATTCCCTTTGGCTTCAAAGCTTTAGGACTACTTTGAGCTGCCTCCTTAGAGTCTGGTGGGGAAGAAGCAGTTGAACTTGTTCCTCTACCTGGCCCCCACAAACCCATGTCCTAGCTAGGCAAGCTAGAACCTAGGTTTGGGCTGCCTCTTGTTTTCCTTCTGAGTAGGTGACCTAGAAACAATCTCAAAATGGAAGTGTCCAGCTGCTGACTTTATGAGTTCCAAAAAAGCCAGATGTCCTAGGAGGCCTGCAAGATAGTAACATGCCTCACTGTCACTATAATCTTACATCTGAGCCTACCCTTTCCAGACACAGTGGGTGTATTTGTGGGAGAGTGCACTCCCTGGATATAGTGCTTTATAACTATTATTGCTGTCCCTTTCAAGTAAATGCCTGTGTTGCTATTTAATTGTTTTGTGACCTTTTGGGGGGTTTTCTTGGCAAAGATAATGGAATAGCTTGCCACTTTCTTCTCCACCTCATTTTACAAATGAGGAAACTGAGGCAAACAGAGGTTAAGTGCCTTACCCAGAGTCACACAATTAGTAAGCATCTGAGGCCAGATTTGAATTAAGTGATATGAGTCTTCCTGACTCCAGGCCCAGCACTCTATCCCCTGTACCACCTGGCTGCCCCCTTAATAAGAGCTAATTACATTTACTGACTTTTTATTAATAGGAAGCACATGGGGTGGGGGTAAGGGGTACTTACAATGTTATAAGTATAACTCCATTGGTTACCCCTAAAACCCTGAGAGTAGTAGCTGCTCCTCTGTGAACAAACCCAATAACTATGTGTCTAAGTTCAAGGAGTAAATTCCTAGCTAAGGATTTACTTGTCTACTTCCTCTTCCAAAATCCAGACTCTCAAATACTTGAAGACAGCTATCATGTTCTTACCTCTCCTTATCCCATACCACTTAATCTTCTCCAGGCCTTTCCTCAGGCCTTCAGATCCTTCAATTAATCCTTCTCTGACACAGACTCAAGGCCCAGAATCATCCTGGTTGATTCCTTGGGATATTCTCCAGCTTACTAATATCTTTTTAAAACGGTGGCCCTGAGAACCAAACACTACACTCCAGATGTGGTCTTACTAGGGCATAGTACAGCCAGACTACTACCTGCCTACTCTTATGAATGAAGATCACATTAGTATTTTTTTTACCTTCACATTATAGTCCTAACTCATATGGGGTCTACGGAAGCATCTAGACACGTTCCAGACCACTTGCTGTCCAACTACACCTAACACACCCTGAACTTATGAAGACGAGATTTTGAAACCATAGATAAACCTATCCTAAATATCTATTTATCTGCTATAGGAGTTTTAAATAAAGATATAAACAAGTCATATACAATAAGAAGAAAAGAATGGGTTGCGATCTCTACTGGTTATGGGGGTATCCATATGGACGAACTCATGGATCCACCAAAGTAATGAAGAAACACAAGATGCAAATTTCTATTGATAATGCATTCATCTTAAAACACTGCTTTCCATTCTTTCTGTGCAACACTTAAGCTGTCTTCTGTGACCAGAATGATGTATACAGGAGTTTTTTTGTTTATCGTTTATAACAAATGCTACCAATTGCATGCTATTTATGTGAAACATAAACACACTGGCAAAAAAACTGGTAACAATATAATAAACCATAATATTACGTTATGTCCATAATACTTAGTGTTTTAACTACTTTTTAAGGAGCGTGATAATTCTAACATGTAACAGAGGGGTTTTGTTGTTGTGATGTGGTGGTGCAGTTTTTATAAAGAACCACTGAATAAATGTAATTTAAGTATAAAATCATAGTAAACATCAGCAAATTAGGATAGGGCCTTCTCTAACATGGAATTTAGCAACTCCAAAATGCTTTGCACATACTATCTAACAAAATGATGGCTGCTGAACTGAACTGCTGAGTTGTTTTAAAGCATTAAAGTGGGCCATAGATTCATGTGACTGTTACAAATTCCATCAGGGATTTCTAAGGACTATTTTTCACATTTTCACAGGGACGATTCTTTGTACATAGTAGGCACTTAATAAAACTCATTGACTGAATGAAAGAATGCTATATACAGTCAGACAAGATCACTATGTCAGTCAATTATCATTAGCTCTACTTCTTTATTACAAAGGATAGTTACATGGGGAGGAGAATATCAGGGGGGAAATGTGGCCTATAAGACAAATGATTTTCATAAATCATTTTATGAATCCCATTATACAAATTATCCACAATATTTCATACCGATTTACTCTGTAGTCTTGAATTAGACTCATGTGAGAATTAAGCTTAAAAATTAGTGAAAACACAAAGTATTGTAGTTGTACTAAGATTTTTTTTTATTAGCAGTTGTTTCTTGCCTCTTGGATACATGATGTTTGCCAATATGTTTGTGTTTGAAATAAGTAGTATGAAATTAGTAGCATATGTTATAAATAACACAAAAATCCTACATATACTGTAATTATTCTTCTAGTCAAAGAAGAAAAGTTAAACATTGCACAGGAAGAATAGAAAGCTGTGCCTTAACACAAACGTGTTATTAATAGAAATGTGCATCTGGCCCCACTTCAATACTCTAAAGGGCCTATGATCTCATCCATCTGGTTACCTTCCAGCATAAGTGGAAGCAATATTATCACATGCAGAAAGACAGCAGGGTATAATAATATAGTGGATAAATAATAGCTAAACTTGGAGTCAAGGGAACCTGGGTTCAAGTCCCACCCCTGACATTTAATCTTCAGATTCTCTAAGAACAGACGCCCATCTGCAGCGACAGAGGGACTTTAAATTTCTTCACTGGGAATTCTCTATACCATTGTCTAAACCATATGATAGCAATGAAATCACAAGGTCAATCCAACAGTAACATGTGCATAATTTAAGATCATGCTTTCTTTTTTCATGAGAAAGATAGAATATTTTCTCTGATTAACTAATGAAAGCATTACCTTTTGAATATACACACGTCTCATGGCAATCATTATGTGGAGCTTGACTTCTCTATCATTCCAGTCACATCCAAAACTCTGATTTGGGTGTCTTGGACAGTACCTTCATGAGTTATGAGAGAAAAGCACAAGATTGTTTCTTGACACATTCCATTAAGATTAAAAACCATGAAAGTTAATCATTGAAGATATGAACCCCAAGGATCGCTAATACCATCCTAATTTTTTACTTAATCTCTGTGTCTCTTAGCCCCCTCTGCTATTCTAAGATTCCTTAGGATATGCCTAAGTTTCTAAGGTACCATCTATCAGATTGACTAGTATGATAGAAATGGAAAACAATAAATGTTGGAAGGGATGTGGGAAAACTGGGACACTAATACACTGTTGGTGGACTTGTGAATTGATCCGACCATTCTGCAGAGCAATTTGGAACTGTACCCAAAGGGCTATAAAACTGTGCATACCCTTTGACCCAGCAATACTGCTGCTAGGTCTGTATCCCAAAGAGATCAAAGAAAAAGGAAAAGGGCCTATGTGTACAAAAATATTTATAGCAGCTCTTTTTGTGGTGGCAAAGAACGGAAATTGAGGGGATACTTATCAGCTGGGGAATGGCTAAACAAGTTGTGATATGATTGTGATGCAATACTATTATGCTGTAAGAAAGACAAGGGGGATGTTTTCAGAAAAACCTGGACAGACTTACACAAACTGATGCAAAGTGAAATAAACGGAACCAGGAGAACATTGTACACATCGTCAGGGTTTGAATTCTGTCTCAAACTCTTAATAAACAGAACCAGGAGAACATTGTACATATTGTCATAGCAACATTGTATGATGATCAACTGTGAAGGACTAAGCTACTCTCAGCAATACAATGATCCAAGATGATTCCAAAGGAGGACACATGATGAAAAATGCTATTTACCTCCAGAGAAAGAACCGATAGAGTCAAAGCATACTTTTTTTAACTTTCTTTATTCTTGTGCTTTTTTTTGTCTGTGTTTTCTTTTGTAAGTTGGCTAATATGGAAATGTTTTGCATGACTGCACATGTATAACTTACATCAAATCGACTGCCTTCTCAGGGAGGGGAAGGGAAGGAAGGAAAGAATTTGGAACTGAAAAATTTCAAAAATAAATGTAAAAAATTGTTTTTACATGTAATATGAAAAAAATAAATTTTTTTTTAAAAAAGGATACACCTAGATTACTCCATTTGTTCCTTTGTCTTCAAAAAGGATCTGTTGTGTTTCTGTGTCTTCTAGAAATGATTTTGGGTTGCAGGGAAAAAAGTTTAGATAAAAACATTCTTAATAAGGAAGGGTATTCTTTAGATATCTATAATTTTATAATCCATAAATTTATTATAAATCTATTTTATACATACATATAAATTTAGATATCTATAAATTCACCAAGCACCACTTTACTAATCTCTTAAGCCCTCTTATTAATACACTCATAATACTGAAGAACCAGTCCTATGGAAGCAGGGGATTGAGAATTACCTAGGTGCTACAGAAACCCTGTGTCAAAAGGGTATTATAAATTATATTCTGTAAACTTCCTCATAGAGATGGATCCCTCTGTGGCTGTGATTAGCATGGCATCAACACAAAGGAGCAGAGCAAAAGGGTGTGAAGGCTTGGGAATCACTGCTTTTCAGTAGTGTTGTCAACTGACACCAGCAGGGACACAGAGTAGAAACAGTCACTGATATTTAAACTTCCTCCACAATTCTACAACAGAGTGGAAAGGGGCCTGGGAAGTCATCAAGTCCACTTCTCTCATTTTACAGATAAAACTGAAGTCCAGAGAGGCTAAATGACTTGCTCAGAGTCACACTGCTATTAAGAGTTTGAAACAGAATTCAAACCCTGGTTGCCCAGAGTTCAAGTCCAGCACTTTATCCATTGTATCACACAGTCATTAACTTCCCAAGCTGTGATGTCAATGATAATCCCAAAGTCCTGGCTCCTTCACATCTGCATCGTTTCTTTGTGGCTTCACAGTGGCATCTCTCAATTGAAGAACATGTCTAAGGCTCATCATTCTACGAAGGAGAGTCCCTCTAGCACCTTGTAACTCTAACCATTTTTATTGCTGTTCAACCCTGACTCTTCACGACACCATGGAATTTGTCTTCTTCTTGGCAAAGATACTGGAGCGTTTTATCACCTCCTTCTCCAGTGTGCCCCCATTCTATGGATGAAGAATTGAGGCAAGTAAGGATCAAGTGACTTGTCCAAGGCCATACAGCTAGGTCTTCCCAGCTCCAGGCCCACTGCTCTACCCACTGTGCTACCTAGCGGCCTCAATTCTGACCCTAGTACTGATCAAATAATCTGTCATATTAATGTGGTGTTATTCTCATCAGATGACATGAGCAGAGACAAATTACACTTCATGGACAGTAAATTACAGTTATCATAATGGAACACAAGAACACTATGTATTTTAAAGAGCTGCATGTTTGTACATAAATGGGCTTTTACCAAAGCTTGGGGTATCTTTTATGCAGCTGTCTTTGTGAAGACACAAGATTCCTAATTAATAAATGGTGGAGAGAATGCTGATGTAATATTTCAAACTTGTGTTAGCTTGCATACCTCGATCAATTAATCAATAAACATTTATTTATTAAGTGCCTACTTTGTGCCAAGTATTGTGCTACATGCTGGGAATACAAAAATAAAGGACAGTCCCTGCCCTCATGGTACTCACAGTCAGGCAAAGGGCTTGGGACCAGATTATTCCTAGTTTGATGTGAGCCAAATGAAAAGCCCCAGGAATAAATGCTGATGTGCTGAGTTTGGAAGAAGGAAAAAAAAAAGCCACACCTCAGCAAATGGAGAGGGAGTGAGCTGCTGGGAAAACTCCACTTTCATGGAAAGAGGGGGAATTAATTCCTTAAGCCTGTTCAGAGAGGTCTGTGGGCTCATAGGATGGTTACAGGAAATTTATATGTAAGATCGGATGTGCCCATGTAATATATGTCTACATAGATTGTCTGATCACCAGTAAAACTTGATGAATTCAAGTCACCTGGCTGAGATGGCCAAAATGAACTATATACCTGACCAGAGTCTTCTCACACCTCATATCCCTCCCCTACCGTCCTCTCCCCAGGTACCCTGAGGACATTGACTCTGGCCTTCTTGCAGTTTCTTGAACAAGATAAAGATACGCCATTTCCTCAGTTCAGGCATCTCACTGGCTGTCCCCCATTCCTGGAATGCTCTCCCTCCTCATTTTCACCTCCTGGCTCCCCTCGGCTTCTTCAAGTCTCAACTAAATTCCTACCTTCTGAGAAGCCTCTCCCTGGTCCTTAATTCTGGTGTCTTCTCTCTGAAATTATCTCTAGAATATCCTGTCTGATTATCCTTGTTCTTGTACATCGTTATTTATTTGTTTGCTTGCTCCATAAGACTGTGAGCTCCTTGACACAAGAAACTGTCCTTTCCCTTTCTTTGTATCCTTGGTGATTAGCACAGTGCCTGGCACATAAAGGTTCTTAATAAGTGGGAGATGTAATTGCTACAGTATTCTCAGTAATACTTGAAAGGTTATGGAAAACAGACGTACCTCAGGACAGGAAATGGACCCACCCCACACTTCACCAAAAACAGCAAAAATGATGGGAGTCAAGCAAACTACAGAAGATTCCTGGCAAAATTCTAAAATGCTTTATGAAAGATCTAGTAAACATCTAGAAAAATAAACTGTGATCACAAAGGGCCACCACTACTTTGGCAAGAACAGACTAACTTTATTTCCTTTTTTATAAAAGGTTATTAAAACTGACAAAGCAGAGGAAATACATTTATACACACACACAGTTCACCTAAATTTTAGTAAAGTATATGATAACAGTATCTCATGCTATACTTTTGGAATAACTGGAGAGATACAGAATAACTGATAATACTAGACAGATTCAGAATTAGTTGAATGGCTGAGCTAAAAAAGCCATCATTAATGGTTTGATTCCAACTCTGAAGGAGGTCTTCAGGTGGACTATCACTGGGACCTACACTCAGCCTTGTGATGTTGCACATTTTTATTAGACTCCAATAAAGGCATGGATGACACCAAGCCAGAAGGGTATCTAAAACCCTAGATGATATAATCGGGTCCCAAAAAGACAATGACATATTATAAATGTAAAGTCTCACTCTTGAGTTCAAAATGTTAGGGGCCTGGGTTGGCAGAAAAGAGATCTGAGGGTGTAAGTGAACAGCAAGTTCGATGGCAATCAGCAGTGTGATATTGCAGGTAAAGAAGCTGGTGTGACATTGTGATGCTCAGGAAAGGCAGGGCCTCTTGAAACAGGAAAGTGAGAGCCCCATTTTACTCTGCCCTAGACACTATAGTGTTTAGGAGGTGCATTGATAGTTGGATAATGTTCAGATGAAAACAACCAAGATGGTAAACAGCCTTCAGTCAGTCCACATCATATGAGAACTGGCTGAAGGATAAGGATATTTAACATTGGGAAGGGAAGACAACATGAGAAGAAACGTGCCAACTGTTTTCAAGCATCTAAAGGGCTATCAAATGGAAAAGGGATGAGACATCTTCTGTTTGGCCTCAGAGGGCAGAACAACTTACAATGGATGGAAGCCACAAAGAGGAAAATTTAGGCTTAATATCAGGAAAAAATCTGTAACAACTGGAGCAGTCCACACCCAAGTGGAATGCGCTGCCTTAGGAAAGAATGGCGGCCTTCCAGCGAAGCCAAGATGAGGTACCCACCAGCTCTGAAAATCTATGATGACGTGAACAGATACTCTAAGGGTTGTAAGGCCCCTTCAACATTTTGCTCTCTTCCTCTAGGCTTGCTCTAGTTTATCAATGTCCTTCCTCAAATGGGGTTGCAAGAACTAAATCGTTTTCCAGTTTGTCTTACCAGTTCTGTAGAACTATTTCTTTACTTCTTTGAATACTGCCCAAGGTTTCACTAGTTTCATTTGTGGCCATGTCATATACTTGACTCTTACTGGACTTATAGTCTTCTAAAACTATACTATCTTTTGTAAAGGTTTATTGATACCTTTTTTTTTTTTACACATAATAGTTATTTTCCCTTAAAGCCTCATACCTTCTTAAGACAATCCATTGTGCTCTCGGCTCAGGTATAAGACAGTATTTGTCTACTAAATTTGGTCTCATCAGATGTGTTTCATATTTAGCTTTTTGGGGTCCTAATTCACTCGGTGTGTTAGCTTTGCGTCAACTGAAAATCTGACAAGCATGCTATCTCTTTCTTCAGTCAAGCCATTTATTAAAAAATACTGAACAGTAAAGATCCTGAGACAGTCCTTCTGCTATCATCAACCTGTTAATGACTACTCTTTAGTTTAATCACTGAAATGGTTCTGAATTCACCATCATCTAATATAATCTCTCTCTCCTCCCCTACCTCTTTGTCTTCCCACTGGACAGGTAATTTTGAATCGAGGAACACTGCTCCCAGCGGAGAGCAAAGACTCATACTCCACACAGACATGGATATAGAAAGGCAGTCACTCGAGAGAGGAAGCAGCTTCCAGGAAAGGGACCTCTGGAAGCAGAAAAGTGAGCTTACTGTGGACTCAAAAGGAAGTAATCCTTCACAAGTAAGAGTCAAGTGTAAAGGGGAACAGACCCTCAGAGCCCAGTTCAGCACAGACAACACACCCAGAGGGGAGAGGCATGAAAACTCTATGAAGTGAAAAAGTAAACGAAGCCTTTCAGCACTGCAGTTTATGTAACAAAAAGATCATAAGCACATCAGCTTAGAACTAGAGGGATCTTAGAGCCATCAAGTCTGATTCCGTCATTTTACAAATGAGGAAACTGAGGCCCAGAGAGGTTAAATGTCTTACCCAGGGTCACAAAGCAAGTGTCTGAAGTAGGATCTGAAATAAAGTCTTTCTGACTCCACATAATGCCCCTCCTGGGTGAGTGCCTCACTACCAGTTTACTCTGAGTTCATGCCCACTCTTCCCACAGATGCTGTGTATATATATGGTAGAGGATGTACCGTGCTATATGGGGAGGGAGTTGTTTGCAGCCGCTGTTTTTACTACAAGTTACTTGTGTCTATTTTCTTACATTTAATGGAAAACACAGTGGCAAAGAACTTGGAATAGCTATCTTTCCCTAAGAACTCTACCCACAAGATCAAGTGCAGATTGGGGGAGTGTCCAGAAGGGGTATTACATTATGGGGGCTTCAGAAAGAATATATTTGGATGTCCTGGGCATTTGCAGAGAGCTACTAGAGAGATTCTCCATTTGAGGCTCTCCTTCTCTGATGCCTGAATATGGTAGGAGTTTCTTAGAGAAAAATCAACGTATTTCTCCCAAAAAGTAATCAAAAGGATACAAATAGCTACTGCTCCATTTGCTAACTTTCTCATTTTAAAATCTTTATGGAAATTATCTACATGATACTAAAGGTATTCTTAATGAAAAATGACAAGAAAACAGAAGGCTTTTGCAAATGATTTTCTATAGCATCTTTACAGTCAGTTGATTGAAAGATACAGGAAATATTCTTCCCAGAGTATATCAAAATTCAAACTTAGCAATGGCATTCAAAACCCTCCACAAATGTGTTTTCAATATGTCTTTCCATTTAATCTCCTCCAATTCTCCTTCACGTGCCAGATGCTTTCAAGAATGTCACTCTCCATTTCCTGAATTCCTCTCACCCTTCCCTGCTCATGCTGTTCTCCCAACCATGCCCTTCCTCCCTCTAGCTACCTGTTTAAATCCTACCCATGCACTTAAAGGCTAACTCCTCCAAATTCCATTAGCATTCCTTTCATACCTCTCTGGCAGCACTTATCACATTCTGCCTCATCTTATAACTACTTGCGTAGGTCTTTTATCCCCTGACATAGAGAAAGCCCCTCAAAGGAAAAGCCAGTGTCATTTATCTCACAAAACATACATAACAGGCTTTTAGTGAATGTTGTTTGATTGAACTTCTGATACTCCAACAAGTCATTAAGGGAGATACTTTGAGGCACCCCTAAAAGATACACCTAGAAGATTCACTGGCAGAGAGATAAAGTAATAATCAAAATGAACAGAACTTATATGTCCTTGTACATGTGTATACACACACGTAATTTACCATAGAAGGCTTAGATAATTGGAAAAAAGCAAGTTCTTCCACTGACACTATTACACACATCTTCATTTTCTCTAAGCCTCAGACACTTTAGTACAGCAGAAATGAAGCAGGCTTTAATACTTTATACTGTCTTGTACCTTGGACTTTCTCCCTGTTATTGACTCCATCATGATTTCAGGGACTTCGACTTCATTAGTTAGATCCATTCCAGTGAACTGTCCTCTATGCCAGATTACAGTCATCATGGAAAAACCTAATAGAACTGAATCACTATCCCCATAATTAGTGGTAGCCTAAGTTGGTTTCGCAAGAGGTTATAGACTTTAGCAGCTGTTAAGGATCACAGTTAAGAGGAAAAAATGCTCTTTATTTTTCTTACAAAAGTACTACTTGTGTAAGGACAGTTTTCATTCAGAGTAATCTCAAAAAATCATTTTGTCTCCAAAAAGAGTAAAAATAAAAATCAGCCTTCTCCTATCATTTTAGTTGCGTTCAAGTGTGGATCATTCTTCTTTTGGACAAAGAAAAGATCAAGTTCTAGAAAACTCTAAAACTTACTAAGCCCACAAAAGCACTTGGTAACTAGTAGTAATTGTACCAAGAGCTTCAGTTAATCTCTCCTTAATGGGAAAAAAGAATAAAACTGTCCCCTTTTGAATGTGAGAATGAGATAAAAGCCAAAGGAAGGTAAGGGAGGGCTTTCAGGGAGGTAAGATAAGGCTAGAGGCATCAAGTCCAGAAATTTACTCCTCACCCATATCCTTACAAAGAGCCTTGTCTCAAACAAGCTTCCTAGGGAAGGGAAAAAAGAGACTAAGTCTCTCCCCACCCTGGGAGCTCCATTCTCATAGTTTTGAGCAGACTTCTGACACAAAGAAAAAGGAATTAGGACTTCTGAATTTCCTTTTTGTAATTGTGTCAAAATGAAAATATCAGAAAGCCTCTCCTTCAGTCATAGAACTCATTTCCCCTCTTATTTCCTGTCACTTTCCAGGAACAGGGGACGTGACAAGATATTCTATACTATTTTGTTACATGAATTTTATGAGCCTTCCTGACTCTAGGTTCAGCATTCTCTCCACTATGCCACCTAGTTCTCTATCTCTGTCTGTCTGTGTCTCTCTGTCTCTCTCTACATATATATGTGTGTGTGTGTGTGTGTGTGTGTGTGTGTGTGTGTGTGTGTATACACACACACACACACACACACACACAATTTAGATACAATATGATAAGATGGAACAAAGATTTGGAGCTAGAGGACCTGGATTTAAATCTCAGCTCTGCCACTTAATACCTATGTGACCTTTAGCAAATTATTTAACCTCTTTGGGCCTCAATTTCCTCAGCTACAAAATGAAGAAGTTGGAATCAATGGGCTCTGCATCCATTCTACCTCTAAATTTATGTTCTTAACTCACAGGGTTGTTGAATAGAAAAATGATTCAAAAACCATAAAGTTCTAAAAATGTGAGCTATTATCACTTTTCGGTGTCATTCACAGACATTTAAAACAGGCTAATCCACAAGATCCAAATTAGTCAGTCAACAAACATTTATTAAGGGTTTACTATGTGCCAAGCATTGTACTATGCACCAGAGAATGCAAAATGCAAACAAAAAGATAGTTTCTGCTTTCAAAGAGCTTATGTTTTAATGAGAAGACAAACATAAAAGGAAGCTGAAAAGGTATGGAAAGTAGGAAGAAGGTACCCAGCATGGGAACTTGATGTAGGTTAGCCTGGCAGGAAATGGAGAGAAGGCTGGCCTGGTTCCCCTCTTTAAATGGAGGTTTGGGGAGGAGTCTTCCAGCCTCCAATCAGAAGATCCAGGGCCAAAAGCTACTTCTGAGGTGGGAGATAAAGGACTGGTGATCTTCTAAGATTAAAAAGTTCCTGGGGCATGAAGGAGAAGTCAAGATCCTTGATGTAATAGGGAGCCAATGGAATTGGAATAGGGAGAGAGGGGTGAATACGGTCAGAGCTATACTTTAGAAAAATCACTCTGGTAGTTGTTTGGATAAAATGAAAGATGGGGAGAAACTTGGAGGCTATAGTAATAATTAAGCAAGAGGTAATGAGGGCCTAAACTAGGATAATGGTTATTTGTGGAAAGAGGAATGTGGATACTAGAGATATACAAACAGAACCTACAGTATCTGGCAGATGCTTATATATGTAGCATGCCTGTGACTGAGAGGACTGTGATATTTTTGACATATGTAAGGAGGTTCCGAAGAGGGAGGGATTTACATAAAGAATTCTAGTTTTGGACACACTGAGTTTGAGATGCCAACTCCTATATGGTTTGAGGACTGAAGGCTTCTGTGAAAGATTAAATCTGTCTAAGATCGTGGCTCTTCTGCTTTGTCTTTCAAGACACTCAATCTGTAACCTATCATTTTCTAGACAAAGTCCTGGTCTGCTGTCCCCATGAAAGCCCTAGCTTGACTTGGCTAAGGAGCTAAACCGATTCCCAGTCTCTGACTTAGCTTTTAGATGAAGCAGACCATCTTAATTTTGCTAGGAAAAAAACCTTCTTCCCCAGAGATTCTGACTTCACCCCAACATGCAGAGAGCCCCTTTTCTAGGCAGAAAAGAAGGAAAATAGTTGCATACAGTCTAGCTCTTTACTCACAGGTGTTGCCAACTACATCTTTGTGAACATTTTGAAGATGCTACAAAAGTGCTATTACTGAAGAAAATGAGTTAAAAACATGAATTTGAATGTGAAGTGTTACTGTTTAGTAATTTATGTAAAAATATCTGGTTTGGCCTGATTATCCGCACAGAAAAGACCAAATAGATGAACGATGTCTATTGTTCAGATTATTAGACAGATTTGGACATCCATCAGTACGCACTGCTTAATTTTTTGGAAAAAGGAGGGCCTTACTGCTTTGGATATTATTAAATTGAATCTCCTTTAAAACACTGGGTTGATAAGTAAGCATAATGGTAATAAAACAACAAGCTATGAAATGCTGAAGGGGGATGTATTTAATTCCTTATTCTGAAGATATTTTCGCTATTAAGTCTTTTTCAGCATTGCTGAATGAATAAAGTCAGCATTGCTATGTAATTCATACTATTTGCCAAAAGAAGGCCAGAGTTGTTTATTCTGGAACTCCTATTGGATAGGCAGAAATAGTAATGAAAATTTACACTGGTTATCTACTCTGATCTCCTCCTCCTTCCATCCCCATTTTCTATCCACAGTAGAGGAAACAACTCACTAAAGAAATACTGAAGATGTAGGTGCTAAGGATACTTTTTATTGTTCATTCCTCATTTTCACAGAGGACCAATGACATCAAGGGTGCTGTCATTGTATGAACTGGACTTAAGTGAGGCAGAGTTGCACGAAGTCATCAGCCTCACTATCTCTTTCTAAGCCATGGGAGTTCAGTGGCAAGACAAAAGTCAGGATGACTGATAATGGCCTGCGACAAAGTTGACGACCTTGGGGACTTTGATGTCTGACCAAGTCCTAAGCATTCCACAGAGCCTACATAGGCTCCTTCGTGGAACAATTGTTCTCATCTGCCCATTCTGCTGGGAGAAGTCTTCACTTTCTCCCCTAACTCACCATTAGTTTTGAGGCCTTTTGGTTACCCTTACTTGGTTTAGCTCATCTGCTAAGATGGGTGTTACTGCGGTGTGGCCACTGTGCATGCTACACTTTCGTAGAGCCACAGGTGAGAGTTAGGTAGCAGATGGAAACCAAAGATGGATAAGCAGCCCGAAAAGGGCTCGGCAAGCCTTCACACCAGAGATGCTAGTACTCCCTAAACACTCCATACACACCACTAAGGATACCAAGGTTGAGAAAGGAATATCATTGGAATAAGATCACTATTTTTTTTATTGCTTTCGATTCCTATATATCAGATATGTCTCTTTGTTTTACTTTATGAATTTCTCTAAGATAACAAAGTTTTACTTCACAACCTAAACAGCCACTGAATGAGGATTTACCACTATTTATTATAATTCAGATTCCCAAGGTGGTATACAAGAGATTAGTTCTTTTGACATCATAATTACTTGGGGAAAATGAAAACCTTTCTCTCCTTTCTTCTTCCTCTTCTCCCATCCTCCTAAAAGAAAAGTTCAGTTTCAAATATTCTAGGATAAATCCTGACTAATATCTAAATTTTGGCTAGCAGTTAAATTAAA
Organism: Notamacropus eugenii; assembly: GCF_028372415.1. Taxonomy (NCBI): domain Eukaryota; kingdom Metazoa; phylum Chordata; class Mammalia; order Diprotodontia; family Macropodidae; genus Notamacropus; species Notamacropus eugenii. Next base: position 278,459,908 of record NC_092874.1, read on the forward strand.
ATTAGCCGTGTGTGAAGCTGTACAGCTGAGTTTAGGAGTCACCTGGTTTTATTCTTTTGTCACTTATGTTATGGATCATAATTTTAAAAACTGTGTAAGTGTGAAATGACAGCACCTCACCAACACAGGGTTCAAGACCAGATGGTCCTTTAGAGGTCAGCTCTTCCAACCATCCTTTTACAGATGAGGACAATGAGGTTCAGGGAAATGATCTGCTCCTGAAACAACCAATAAACAGCAAAACCCTAACTCTAACCTACGTCCTTGCATTCCAAATTCATTACCTTTCTACTATGTTACATGGTTTTTCTTATGCCATATTTCCCCTATTACAATGTTTTGCAAAATATACAAATTTTATTTTAAAGACTTTAAAAAACGAGGTACAGAGAAGTAATATTTTCAAAGTCACACAAATAACAATGCTATTATGTTCCCTGACTTAACTTGAGAGAAAGGCTCTCAAGTGTGCATGTGGGGTGGAGGGGCAGGGTGGGGGGGTATAAACAGCTATCAAATTAGAAGATCTGGATTTTAAATTGGGTCTCAATTAAATCACTTACTCTCTCAGAGGCTACTTTCTCATCTATTCACAAATCTTTATACTTACCTAAATTATGATGGTTAAATGAGATCATACAGGTATTCTATAAATATTAAAGCATTATATAAGTCCCAGCTATTACTCAAATTTTACTTTAGTTTTTTAAAAAAGAAACCAGCTGCTACATTTATTAGACATTTACTTGCACCCTCATCTGTCTCATGTTCTCAATCGTCAAAATGCAATTTATTTTCAATATTTTTGTAAAATATTTCATGTTTGAAAGCATAACATGGCTTGATTATATGTGAAAGCAAAACATGGGTGGATCTAAATGTTCTCAAACTATCTATTTATGGCTTACATAACTAAGTTTATTACTAGCAGTTCCTCTTTCAAAAACATAGCTTCAATCAGGAAATTTATTTGACAGTTCAGTGGTACAAATTGTAATCTCCAAGAAGTTCTCACATAGAACAGGAACCAGATAGTTGCCTGACAATGTGAACAATTTAATTTTTTTCAAATGTTGTCAAAATGTCTTATTATACTAACAGTGTAACAGACCTTGGCTATTGTACCTTTTAATCTGTTCTCACAGATCACGAAATGTTAACATTTTGTGAGCCATTACCCAAGGGTGGTGGGAAAAGATTTGAAATCTACTGAAAGACTATGGCTTGAGTACCAACAACTATTTAATGGCACCCACATCCCAGGGTTGTTGTTGTGAAGATCAAATGAGATAATATTTGTAAAGCACTTAGCATGGTGCTTGGCACACAACAAGTTTTATATAAATGTTAGCTCTCAATCATCTTCATCATCATCATTATTATTAACAGAACTTGTTGCATAGTAGAGATGTACATCCATAACAGTTTCATACACTACTACATATAAATGAAATTTTGCTAAATGCGAGATTTCTACCTTGAGGTAGAAATGTCTCCCTTGATTAATCCACCCTAACTAATTTCGTTGGATCAGGTTGCTGTTTTATTCACTTCCTTCAATTCTGAACCAAAAGCAAGAATTAGAAAAGTAGGAAATAAATAAAGAGGGAGCCAAAAGAAAGTAGAAAAAAATCCTTTCAATAATCCTTGTGAAAAAACACATATCACAAAACCAAAGCATATTTCAGAGAGTCTGATACATATCAGGTATAGTTCACTTTCATAAGCCATTTGCATTTGGGCTCTCCAACAGAATTCTTGAAATTCTTTCATTTTATATTTTTTCCTGAAAATTAAAAACAAAAATACAAAATGGTCCCTAGTCTTGTTTTGCCCCTTTCATTCTTCAACTGATAGTGGTGGAGTGAAATGTGTCCATATTTGTTGTAGAGAATGAAGAGATAAAGAATTTCTGTGAAGAACTCAACTAGACTCCCAAAATAAATCAACATACACTTCAATGCTCAGTAACTGTGATGCGAAGATAGGCAAGGATAGGAAGAGGAAAAACACTTAAGATATCACGAATTCTTTCTTCAGTAAGATAGCTAGGAAGCACTAAACATGATGAATATTAATCATAATCGTAAAAACTGAAAGTAATTACATCTTAACAAATAGAAAATGATTGATTACCAATAGGGAAATCATTTCCAAATCAGCTGTGTCAAGTCAGATTATTACTTTGTTTGTGAGACCAAAATTCACACTAAATTTAAAGAGTAACAATGGAAAGACAGAGCATGCTCAAAATATTTCCAAGCATGATTTATTCAGACAACCTTTTGATGTTGAAAGAGAAGAAGATAAAGAAACATGGACGGACAATTTCCTATAGAAGTTTAATAAATGTAAAGAAATTGCCAAGATGAGGTCGACTTAGAAATCACTTCAGATAGCAAACTTTTGACCTTTGCCAAGTGGTGAGATGTAGTAGTCAAGGGCAACACTAGTATAGAGAAGGATTGTGGAAAATTATTAGTAGTAAACCTCAAAAAAACAGGAAGATATAGCAGAGGGAAAAATTAGAGTTTACAGAAAGCTTAGTATGTAGTCCAATTAAGTAAGATCATCCTAACAGCATTTAAGAATGGAATTTAAAAGGTAGCAGAGATGAAAGATAGACCAGTCAAGATTTCTATAAAAAACTACATTTTCCATTAATAAGAATGCAACCATCAAATTCAAATTCTAACATCATGAAACTTATTGTACTTCTTGAAGAAGTAGAAATGATAGAAAAGAAAACACAAACAGGGAGAACAGCTGGACCATACCCTAAGAAGATAAAAAAGGATGAGATTTTCTCATGCCAGTGCCATGTGTTTTGCAATGGAAATGACACAATTTTGTGAGTATGGAGGGATATGTGAAAGAAAGCTACCAAATCCCTGGACAAAATCATTTTGATTACTACCAAAAACATGATTATGATGCTATCAATTACTAAGGACCTTCACTAAAGTGAATGGTATTGAACCCTCACTTGACCCTACCACCCCTTAAGCTAGCATCCTATGTCTTCCCTTCTGGAAAATGCTGTTTATAATGGCTGTCTCAACTTTACCCCCAACTCAATTCTTTCCTACCACTCAACACAACTGCTCTTTTCCAGGTCAACAATGATTTCTTTATTGCTAAATCCAGTGGTGTTATCTCTATTCTCATTTTTCTAAACCTTCTGTAGGTTCTGATACTGCTGACCACCCTTACGTCTGGGTGTTTCTGACACTGATCTGCCATCACTCTTCCTACCAGTCAGATAAATCCTTCTTGGTCTACTCTGGAGATTCTTATCATAATTTACATCTCTCTTTCTATGCATGGGCATAATCCTAGGCTCTTTCCTAAGTTTTATATTCTTCCCTTGGTGATCGCCTCAGATCCCATGAATTCAACTATGCAGATGAATTTTAAGGTCTATAAAAAACTCAGCTATATATGGGAAGCTAGGTGGCACAGTGGATAGAGTGCCAGGTCTAGAGTCAGGAAGACCAGAGTTCAAATCTGGTCTCAGACACTTACTAGCTTTGTGACCCTGGGCAAGTCACTTCATCCTGTTTGCCTCAGTTTCCTCATCTGTAAAATGAGCTGGAGAAAGAAACGGCAAATCCCTCAATATCTTTGTCAAAAAAAAAAAACAAAATACCAACTCAAAAGGGGCCACGAAAAGCTGGACACAACTAAAACAACTGAATAATATAGTACAGTCCTACTTCACCCACTGAACATTTCAAACTGAATGTCCAAAGCAAAACTCATTATCTTCCTTTTAAAAACTTAATCTTGTGCTTTTTAATTAACAAAAATCTATTTTCTCTCGCTTCCATCTCTTCCTACTATTTAATGGGGGTCATTTCCTGATTACTTCTTAAAGAGGCCTATTCACTGAATGGGCGTTACTTCATTCTAAGTGAGTACCTGAATAGGCCAAGGTTGCCCAGTGCATTGTGGGCTGTCTCCAGCCATCCTGATGGTCACTGGATCCAGATGGCCCAGGAGGGGAAGTGAGGTTGGTGACCTGCACAGCCCTCCCTCACTCAAAACAAAGTCAAGTGCAAGTCATGTCATCATTTCTCTAATGTCATGGTCTTTTTTGAAAAAAAAAACCAACTATTGAAAAATGAAGGAAAAACAAAATCCTTATAACAACTATGCAGAGTCAAGAAAAACAGATCCCTGCATAGGTCATTTCCAAAAAGATACCTGTTTTAATCTGCTTCCTGAACCCAGCACTTCTCTGCCGGGAGGTAAATAGCACAGAACTCATTATCTCTCCCCACCCTACTAAGCCTACCTCTCTTCAAAATTCTCTTTTTACTGCGGGCACCACTATGCTTCCACTCATGCTGGCAGCATCATCCACCTTCAGCTCCTTACTCCATGTGCCAAGCACGTCTTATCTTTCTAGCTCCACAAAATGTCTCCCATCCTTCCTCTTCTCTTCACAATCACATCTTGTCTAACCTATTTCAAATTTCCTAATTGATGTCTTTGCCTCAAGTGTCTCCCCAATTGATTCCATCTTCCACAGAGCAGAAAACTGATTTCTCTAAGATCTGACGATATAACTCTTCTAACTCTCTCCTGCCTTTACAATAAAATACAAACCTCTTGTTTGTGAAGGTTGTACCTTCACAATCTGATACCAGCTTACAATTCCAGGATTATCACATATTATTTCCCTTCACTCATTCTTCTTTCAATGTATTTGAAAAAAAGGTGTTTGCTACTGTCATGAAGAAATCTACTGCAGAGTACAAACAGAAGAGATAGTCCATATAAATAGTGAAGTCCTCCAGATTTGCAGAAAACATTGTGCTAATTGCATTAAGTCCCAGAGTTTTGCAAAGCCTCCTAAATGAGATATATAAACGAGAGTTCATCCACATAAGAAAAAAAAAGTGAATTTTTGAAAAAAAAAATCTATCATGTAAGTTGGCTAAGCAGCTAGATGTACAATTCATATTGGACAGACAATACAACTGAACAACAAACTGAGTCCAGAACTAAACAGGAGACTGTTCTGGACTATACTGGCTAAGACTGCTTGTAGAAAATTGCATAGTGTTCTCAATGTCTCCAACCTTTTCTATTAAACAAAATACAATCTTTTTGAAAGATGAATATATATATATTCTATATAGCTGTGAATCATGGAATATTGCAGAATATGAAGAATCAAATTTATGGGTCATCCAGAATAAAGGAGAGAAGAATGGTGAGCATGAACAGGTCAAGTTTACTAATGACGAACTTCATATACAAAGTGGCAAAAAAGATCACCAAAAACATACATAAGAAACGGGAGTAAGCTATGGATATATCAAGAGCATGACATAACTGATAATGAAAATGAGGAATTCAGAGAGGCACCGGAAGAATTATAAAGTGAAATGTATGCCTTATTTCCCATGCACTGGGCACCCACAATATGTTTAGAGATTAAGAAGGTTCTAGCATGATGGATAGATTACCTGTGGCAGATTTACAGGAAATTATGAACAAGAGTTGCTCAGGATGAAAAGAGGTGGATGGGCAGATATCTGTAATGTTGGAGAAAAGATCCATACTACCAAGATCACAGATCCTCTTAAGTATTAAATTATGAACATTAAAAACACACAAATTAATACAACACATTTCTTTTGTGTGAACAAAGTACATCTGACATTGATGTTCACAAATCCATGTAAGACAGAAAAAAGAATTGCCATGGATTTTAGAAATAAACTAAGAATCCTATTTATTACAAGATCATCACCAAAAAGTAAATTTTCAGCCTGATTTAGCATTTCCCCTCCATTTAAAAAGCTGATGCCTTTCGCCTTTTTTAAAGAAACATTAGTTATTTATCTGTATTTTCCTTCCTCCTATCTCCAGCAATGAATCCTCTTTTGTAACAAAAAAAAAAAGTTACTCATACCTGATACAGTAATCAAATCTGGTCATGTATGCAATATTCTATACCCAGAGTTCCCCACCTCTGTACCAAGGGAAAGACTAGATGTTATATTCTCTCTTCTCCAAAACCAAAATAATTGACTGCAATTAATCTGATTTTTGGTGATGTTTTCATTTACATTATTGTATTCATTACGTAGACTGTTCTCTTGGTTCTACTTCCTTTGTACTCTGTCAGTTAATATAATTCTTCCCATGTTTCTCTTAATTCCTCCTAGTCATTTTTTCTTAGAGCATAATAATATTCCATTACCTATCAAAACTGTTCAGTCAATCAATGGATACTCACTCTGTCTACAGTTTTTTACTACCACAAAAAAGTACTGCTGTGATTATTTTATTATATATTAGCCCTTTCTTTTTGTCATTTACCTCTTGAAGTATATGTCTAGTAAAGGGATCACTAGGTCAAAGAGAATGAACAATTTAGTAACTTTTTTGCATAGTTTCAAATTGTTTTCCAGAGTGATTGGACCAATTCATATCTCCATTACTCACATATTACTGTGCCTCTCTTCCCACAATAGCCAACAAAAACTATTTCCAATTTGATGGTTTTAAGGTGAAACTTCAGATGTTTTAATTTAATTATTAAAATTAATTTAATTTTAATAATTAATTCAGATGTTTAATTTAATATCAAAATTTCTTTTGATAGTAGTTATTTTGGAGCAATTTTTCATATGGTTGCTAATTATCTGCATTTCTTCTGAAAGCTGTTCATATCCTTTGATCACTTATTTATTGGAGAACAGTTTTGTGGTCTTACATATTTGTGTTACTTGCCTACATATCTTAAATATATCAGACTTTTAACAGAAGCATTTGGTACGGTTGTTTTTTTTTTAAGCCAAATGACAGTTTTCCTTCTTATTATAGCCACATTGATTTTGTTTGTGCAAAAGCTTTCAAAATTTATGTAACTGGAACTATTATTTTCTCTTTTATGCTCACCAAGTTAGTCTTCTGAACAACTGAAAGAAAATCAGTCCAAAAGCTACAGTGACACCTTGTGCCCAATAGAAAGCATTGTTTGGCTGAACAGTTCTCCCTTTTGGAAGAGCTACCTGTTTGAGGAAACAAATTCATAAAATTGTAGAGCTGGAAGAGCCCTTAGACCACCTTCACTAATCCCCAAACTTTATCATAGAGGTAAAATGACTTGCCTTAGGTCCCTAGGTAATCCATGGCAGGGTTAGGACAAGAATCCAATCCAGAACTGATACAAGTGCAGGTCCTGACATTCCCAGCCCTCGTTTTTGTTCTTCAGCAAGCCCTCTGTTCATTCTTCTTTGACCATGCAGACTAAAATCTACATCTATCACCAACACTGATTTAATAAATGTTTGTTAGATATCTATTTACCAAGCATTATGTGTTGAATGCAGCCTAGCAAAGAGTAGGCTACAAAGATATGATTGTCCCTGCCATTACAAAGAACTTAGATTAGATGGTGACATGATATGTACACAATTACAAATCAAAGCAGTATGTGAGAAATGCCATGTGAGTGATACAAAGCACAGCAGTACTGATCACAAAAGAAATACAAAAAGGACTGGGATCACAGTAAAAATCTTATGAAATTACATGCCATTAATGGTTCTAAGAATGAAAAGACAACAGAGTTGCGTTTTTCTTTCTACATGAAGTCTCCTGGTAAGGGCATACCAAGAGAATACAGAAAACACTTTACAAACTCTAAAAGTAAGTTATCATTATTACAGACAGGTTAATGTTCTACTTATTTTTAGTCATAACTCATGAATTCTCTATTTTTACATATTCTTCCTTGTTTTCTATTCTTCTACATCCATGCCTTCCACATCTACCATCTTCTTTTCTGTGTAGTCAAACATATTTTTAATGTTTCCTCCTCATTACCCACATTATCAATCAATCAACAACCATTTATTAAGTACCTCCTATATGCTAGAAGAGACAGCTAGTTGGAGCCATAGTACATAGAGTGCCAGTCCAGAGTAAGGAAGACATCTTCCTGAGTTCAAAATCAGCCTCAGACACTTCCTAACTATGTGACTCTGGGCAAGTCACTTAACCCTGTTTGCCTTAGTTTCCTCACCTGTAAAATGAGCTGGAGAAGGAAACAGCAAACCACTCTAATATCTTGGCCAAGAAAACCCCAAATGAGGTCACGAAGAGTTGGACATGACTGAAACGACTGAAGAAATTTGTCAGGAACTGTGGCATGGGGGTAAAAATGTACTATACATGCGATTCAAATATTACCCCATTCTATGAAATGATGATTCCCTGAGCTCCTTTTCTTTCTAATATGCTATGGTTTTTCTCCCATCTCCCAAACTTCTGTAACGATTAATATTATCGCTAGTTAATTCTTTTAAATAAACAGTAACAATGTAAATATTATCAATGTATCTCCTAACTGTAGGTCCTTGTTTAGAGCTACTCAATTTTGATAATCAGACACTAAATTGAAACTTCATGCTCTGGATTTTTCACTCTGCTTAAAACCTTTCTTCTAAATTACATTTCCTGTGTTGCTAACGTAGAGAATGAAATTTATACTTTATTTTCTACAACTTACATCCATTCCTTATAATAGCTTGACAAACTTCTCTATTGTTTATTGTGTCAGTCAATGAGATTTTTTTATAGAAGCTTCTTTACACTTATCAACTCCTCTTCTGAATATATGAGATTTTACTTTGATTTATTTTTTTAAAGACTGAGTCTTTAAAAAAATAAAAGTAAAATCTCATATAGAGAGACTGAGTCTCCCTATCTTGTCCAAGCTGGAAGTCCAAGGAATACTCATGGGCCTTATCCCATTACTGATTCACACAGGAGCTTGATCTGCTTCATTTTAAAGCTGGGCCAGTTTACCCCTCCTTTAGTAACAAGGGCGTCCTCTTCCCAGGACTCATTGTATTGATGCTTAGCCCACTGCAGCTCAGAAGTCCAAAAATCAAGAGATCCTGACTCCCAGTACCTGAGACTGAAGATGTAGGTCAACGCACCTCATGAGAATTAATTTTAGAAAGTGTTCTGAGCCTCTTGTCCTTGGTTCTTTAGAGGTATAAATAAATCAATCCACAAGCACTTTTTAAATGGCTGCTATGTGGCAGGTATTGCACGAGGCAGTGGAAATAAAAATACAAAAATGGAAGAGTCTCTGCTCTCAAGGAACATGTACTCTACTGGGGTAGATAACATATATGCTTAGAAATATACAGGAGGTAAATACAAATTAATTTGGAGAGGGAAGGCACTAGCCATGGGAAGGCACTAGCCATTGGAAGGAACCAGGAAATACCCTATTCAGAAGGTGGCACTTGAGTCAAACTTTAAAGGGTGGATTCTAAGCAATGGAGGTGAGGAGGGAGGGCATTTCAGGCACGAGAGACAGCCACTACAAAGACAAAGAGATGAGAGTTGGGGGTTTTAGTGAGAGGAACAGCAAAAAGGCCAGTTTGGGGGGAACATTGTATTGAGTGAAGTGAAAGAAATATAATAAAAACTGGAAAGGTATATAAGAATTGTTCAGTCAGGACCCTGGGTCTCTCTTAACTCTTCTAAAAAGCTTGACACTATTTCTTATGGTAGAGTAGGTACTGCTAACCTGAAAAAAAAAACTAGGGGAAACCTCACAGCTTCTAGGTAGGAAATGAAACACTTCAGTTAGCTTCAACACCTTGTCCTTCCTGTACACACTGCCTAACTCATTGTACTGTGCCTCTCATGTTTTGATTCTTTTTCCCTGAGGTTATAAAAGATCTTTCTCTGCCCAACCTGTCTGAGTGATTCTTAGGATCCAGACCAGACATGGAGACTGTCATGGGTCTCTTCTATGCTTTTGTTGTTTTTCAGAAGTTTTAGTCATGTCTAACTCTTCATAACCTTTCTGAGAGTTTTCTTGGCAGATACTGGAGTAGTTTGCCATTTCCTTCTCTAACTCCTTTTATAGATGAGGAACTGAGGCAAACAGGACTAACTGACTTACCCAGGGTCACACAGCTAAAGTGTGTGAGGCCAGATCTGAACTCAGGAAGATGAGTCTTCCTGATTCCAAGCCCAGTGCTCTATCCCCTGTGCCACCTAGCTTCCATATAGGGACATGTTAATCTGAAAAGGAAATATGCTTTTGCCATGTAATAGCAGAGGACTTTGAGAGAAAGTACTTTAAATACCAAACATAGGAGTTTGTATTTGACTCTAGAGATAATAGCAGAGCTTACTGGGCAGGGGAGTAGCATGGACAGACCAGTACTTTCCAAGCATCGCTTTGGCAACTACACAGATAACAGAATAGAAAGAAGAGAGATATGAGGCAGGGGGATATATGAAGAAGTCACTGCAATAATCTAGACAAGAAGTGATGAGGATTTGAACCAAGATGGTGATCTCATGAGTAGAAAACTGACAGATATAAGAGAAGCTGTGGAAGTAAAATCAACAAGAATTGGCAAATGACTGGATCTATGGAGTGAGGGAAATTGAGAAGTCAGTTGCAAACCTGAGTAACAGGAAGGATGGTGGTACCCTTGAAGAGCTTCCCTACAGAATCCTTCTGTAAGGTATGAGCAAGTAGCACCTTCAACACACAGGCTGATATTTAGGGTAACTGAAGAAAGGGCTGGAATAATTTGTCCCTTAGGAAGGTTCTGCTGGTTACCTAAGTCCATAATGACCCAATTATAAATAATTCTAAGACAGTCAATGCTCAACATTTCCCCATTTAACTTTCGTGACTTCATGTGATTTTATTTATAAACTCACTTTCACTTACACATTGGCAACCATGCACATCCACAATGCAGGATAAGTCTGTCTGGTGTCTGTTCCTCTAGGTACTTCACTGGTCATTGTAAAGAGCTCCTTGTGCACCCATTGCATATTTTCATCGTTTGCTTTTAAGGTCAAGTTTTGCAATTATGCCCACAAAGCATAGTGCAAGTCTGCATCCAATGTCAAGCTGATGTGTCCTTCACAACGATCTCCAGCACCATCCACGCTAGTAGTGGCATTTTCCTGACAGCAGCAACTGAGGTCCCAGCAACCTCTCCCTTGGTTTTCAGAAGGCAGCCAAGGGCAGAGATTTATGATGGAAGAGTACATAGTACAACACTCACACCACCATATGACACAATGGAGGGCAAAATTCAGGATAAAAATGTTTCAGTTTTGAGAATTTTATTTGCTATACAATACTTATGGTCCTGTAGATTTTGTGTGATATGAGAAGTGAATACAGTCTGAAATCAATGTGGTTTTTTTTTTACTGAAACAATTTTTTACTATTTTCCCCATTTTTTTACTTTACTTTTAGAGATGAGGTTTTTTACTTATAGAAAAGGTCATAGAATTCGAGTGAATTGCTAGCAAAAAAAATGTTTTTTGCATGTTGCCAATTTTATTTTGTGTACTGTATCTTATGGGTTATTTCACTGATTACTATGTTAGGAAAACTGTATATTATCAGAATTAATGTTTTCTTACAAAGAGCTACATGCAGAAAAGTATATTTTCAACCTGCTCTAGCAAAAGATTACAGCTTTTGGTGGTCACAAGTACATAACTCCCTATTTCTCATAGATTCAATGTATCAACATTTGCATTTTTTGGCTTTCAGATCGTTTTCTAGGAATGTTATCCTTGCAAAAATAGAGGATTACCATTGCTTTGAAACGCCAATGTTTTACCGTATTCCAGAGGTGACCCTGACCTCTCAAAGGTTATCCAAGTATCTGACAAGTTCTGCCAAGCTAGAAAGGCTTCAATTACAGGCCCAGTGATTGGCACCCAAAAACCTCACTCAGTTGGTAGAGGGACCTTGCCAGAAAGCTGCATGTCAAGTGATGATTCTTTTTTTCTACCAAAGCATTTGATAAAAACCAACTATTATCTTTATCTGTACACAGTGATGAAAAATAGATCTTTTCACAAACAACTTTGAAATTCTGATCAAGACAATGACTAACCATGATTCCAGAGCAACCATGAGGAAGCAAACCTCCTGACAAAGAAGTAAAGCATTCAAGACGCAGAAAACGATATTCATTGTTCAGCCAATCAGTGTGAGGATTTGTTTTGCTTAACTATGTATATGTTACAGGAGTTTTTTCTTTTTTTGCTTTTTTTCAAGGATCACAGAAGAGGGAGAAAAGAAAATCAGTGTTAATTAAAAAATGAAACCATAGTTTTTAAAAATAGATTGGGGGGTAGTGAAATATTACAATATGTTATGCCATATCCTTATTAACTTACGTCACATTATACATCCTTACCATTAGCAGCACCTTCCCTAAAATTCCTTAAAACTTTAAAAGAAACCTTTTACTACATGACTTTCCTTACCCTTCATATAGAGGACATACCTGCTTTTTCAGTTTTTCTTCCTTTCCTGTCTCAGTACACATATAATCAATGATGTGGAATGGAAATGTTTGTTGAATTCAGTCTTTTTAGCTGGTCTTGGTCCCCCTTCAGTCCACTTGAAAAGAAAAAAAAACTTTCAATAAACTGAGTAACCGATCCAATCCACACAGCTGACTGTCCATTGTGCAGGTAAAAGAATGAAGCCCAGGTAGACTTTTAGCTCGGGCTGTTTGGCTGTTGCTTGGGGTAGTATTTACTATTAAGAACATCTTGTAAACACAGATGCTAAAAATGCGGAGTTTAACTTGTACTCAGAGCAGTGGAAAAGGCATTTGAATTACAGGCTGGGAATAGCTTTTGCTATCACAATTGGCTTTCCAAAACTTTGCAAGCACTTGGGTTGTGCTAGTTCAAAATACATTTGTACTCATCTAGTGGAACTCTCTTTGAGAATTCCAAAGTATTTTTCAAATTCAAACTCTCACCATTTTTGAGAAAGGGATTGTAATTCAGCATTATTATCCATTTCATAGGACAGAGATTTCAGTGTGACAAATGAACTCAAATCAACTCAATAAATACATGTTAAGCATCTTCTATGTGCGAAGGATTGTGTTAGATGCTGGAAATATAAGGGAGAAATTTTACTTACATATGTATATACACAATTATCAATAACGTAACATTAATTAAATACAAGAGATATTTTTAAGAGAGTGTGAAGGAAGCACAGAGAGGTAATAATGGTATAATATTTGACAGAGTTCAAGGCAATGCTAGATCATGGGATTTCAGAGATGCAAAGGACCTTAGATGGCCTATGGTCCAACCATACTTGAATAGAAATCCCCTAAGGAATGATTATTTGGCCCTCACTTAAAGAGTTCCAGTGAATGAAAATTCACTATTTCCCGAGGCAGTCAATTCCATTTTGAAAGCTATAATTTTCAGAGTTTTTTTCCTTGTCTTGAGCTGAAACCTGCCTCGTTGCAGTTTCCATCCGTTGCATCTGGTTCTGGACGAAGGCCAAGCAAAAGTCTAATCTTTTTTCCGTATGATAACTTTTCAGTATTTTTTTTGCTTTTGATCATCATCCACCTTCTGTCCCCTAAGCATAGGAGTCACCGAAGGCTCTGCACTGGGTCTTCTCCTCTCTCTCTACACTTTATCCCTAGGTAATCTTCTTAGCTCTCAAGAGTTCAATTATCAAGCCTATGCTGGTGATTCCCATAGCTATACATTCTGTTCTAATTTCTAGTCTTAGCTTAAGTCCCATATCACCAAATTCCTACTAGACCCCTTCACTGCAATGTCCCTTCGGCATCTCAACTCTAGCATGTCCAAGATGGAACTGAAAACACTGCTCTCCACAAATCTAGGATTTTTATGAACCTTCTATTTCTATGAAGGGTACCACCATCCTGTTATTCCCCTAAATTTATATGTTCAGGACCATCCTTGATGTTTCCCTCTCCTTTACCTTTTATATCCAGTGGCAATGGAGGAAATGACAGTTTTTCATAGGAGATAAAGAGCCAGCTTCAGAGCCAGGAACACTTGGGATCAATTCTGATATGTACAGGTTATGTGCCCCTGGGTAACCAACCAACCTCTTAGTTCTCTAGGCAACTAAGACTATAAGTGGCCAACCTAGGTTGGCAAAGGAATTTCCTTATGCAAAGACCCCATATACCAATGAAATCTAGGTCCCTATCTAATTAACGAGTTATCAAGTCTTGTCAATTCTCTCTACAACACATTTCCTCTTTACTCACATGATCACTACTCTAGTTCAAGCCATCACCAATTCTCTATGGGGCTATTTTAACAGCCTTATTGCTTCCCTGATTTTAGTTTCCCCCCTCTCTAATCTATCCAACCACACAGCTGACATAATAATCTTCTTAAGCTACTCATCAGGCCATGAATGAATGAATGAATTATTGAATTTCTTACTATGTGCACTGTGCTAAACACTCAGGAATCAAAAAAGAGAGACAATCTTTGTCCTTAAGGAGCTTACATCCAATGTGTATAGGAGGAAGATAACACATGTGGTGATCAGGGCAGGGTATTTTGGTTGGTGAGATCACAGAGATGATGAGTAGGGCAGTGCAGCAGTCAAGTGACACATTCTTTCTAGAAGCAATGGAAAGTTGATTTGATGACCATTCCCAGTGGAAAACTGGAAGGAGCAGGGGTGGTAAAGACACTCAGCGAGGAACATAGCTAGTGTAAAGCCTGGTTGGGGGTGGGAGGTGTGTCTGAGGCCTACTAGATGTCATTAGGACAACTCAGCCCCAGGACAGGAGTTTCGAAGCTGAGAGGCTTAGCTTCTCCAGGGCAGGAACTCTGGAGGTCCTCTTCAGAGGGTGTAGCACTAGCAGGGCAGCAGGGCAGGAAGACAGTTGGGGTGATGCATGGTTAGAGGTCTGAAACTAGCTAGATGTAGTGGCTTCTCACCAGTCAGGACAGGATGGCCCCTGCCAGAAAATATCTGCTCTCCTTGCCAAACAGATACAGCAGCCAAGGGCAATGAATAGTCGATTAGAATAGAAATTCATGTGCAACATTCCTGAAGAATATTATGGAAGACTGTGAGTAGTATTGCCTCGTGAAATCTCCAGAAGTGTGGAAAGAAACATGAGCTTTCAGAAGGTTTAGTGTAACACCTAAATAAGTCAGATTATCATCCCCAAAGCCTTTAAAGATGAAATTAAAAGAATTTGTTAAGATTTCTACTAAAAAAAAAAAAAAGAAACAAAACCCCTTTTCTCCATGGATCACCACAGGATTATACCATTTGTCCATAAAACATCCCATGAGGAAGTAGAAAAAGCACTAAAGAAAATATGAGGGTGAAGCTGGGCCAGTTCAAGTATATGCAGAGGATGCACATGCTAGTGGTCACAGAATTTTACCAGTAAAATCTGAGGGATCACTTCACATTATTTGAAGAAAGCAAACTAAAACATGGGGAAAAACTGAGGAGATCATTCTTTTAAAAAGGAGGGGAGAATTGAGAGAACAATAAATACTGATGTCCCTACTTTTTCACCTCTCTGAGGCAACATAGCTTGGCAAACAAGAATTTTCAACATGCACTCAGGAAATCTAATTTGAAACAGCAAGTCAATTAACCTTTCTTGCTCATTCTTCTGTAAAATGGGAACAATATGTAAGAAAAATTACTAAACAGTTCATATTCTTTGAGACTTTTCTAAAGAGATTATATTTCAAGATATACTGTTAGCAAGAAAAGACCCACATATACAAAAAAATTTATTTCTTAAGATAAATTTTATTGATGCCTTTTAACATTGTGATTTTCAGATACACCCACCTCTCTCCAGTGATCTCTCCTGATCTCTCCTTTATAATAAAAAGTTAAAATCAAGTAATACAGGAACCATATCTGAGGACAGAGAGTATGCAACATTCTTTGTCCATAATCCCCACTGTAGGGAGAGAGGTGATTTTTCATCTCTTCTAGGACAAAAATTAGTCACTACAACTACTCAATCTGACATCATTGACTGTTTTTTCATGCCCCAATCAATGCAGATCTACTTTGTTTCTTTCAAAACAAGTCAAGTGTCATTTGAATACATGTGTAGGGCTTTTCCTAATCCCTCCAGACGCTAGCACTCCCCACTCCAAAAAAATTTAACTTCTGTTTTGTTATATATGTGTTTATATTCAGGCTGTCTCTATCGAGAGAATGAAAACTTCTCAACGGAAGGGACTTTCATTTTTGTCGTATCCTCAGTACCAACAACAATCCCGGCATGTAAGACGTACTTAATAAATGCTTCACGGGTACTGTGGAAGAGATCCTACTAGGGAGGAATCCTGTCCCTGATGAGTCTTCTCTTCCCAGGCTAAAACTTCATCTTCATTCAACTGAAATGTCATTGCTTCTAGCTCCCTATGTTGGTTGTCTTCCTTTGGACAAGTTCCAGCTTGTCAATGTCTTATATAAAACGTGGCACAATGCTCCAGAAGTGTTTTGACGAAGGGAGAGTATATAAAGAAATGTCACTTCTGTCCCTTCTGGGCAGGTTTCGTCTCAAACATTGCCTGACCAATCCTAAATGACAGATACCAGGTTAAATACATATCAAGGCACTGGAGATACCTTTAGTCAGAAAACCTGGGTTTGAATCCCAGCTCTCCACTTACTACCTTCATAGACTCTCCTGTCACTTCACTGATCTCAAGTTCCCTCTCTGTAAAGTAATGAATTCCAGGTTCCCCCCAAGTTCTGGGGCTCTTGAATGGATCAGGCTGAGCAAGTCTCAGGACCATGTTCCTAGCTCCTTCAAGACTTGGCCCAGGCTGGACTTGAGAAAAACCTGGAAAGACTTATATGAATGAATGTTGAGAGGAGCAGAACCAGAACATTGTACACAGTTACAGCCACATTGTTGGATAACTTTGATCTCAGCAATGCAAGGTTCTGAGACAACTCCAAAAGGCTCATGATGGAAAATACTATCCAAATCCAGAGAATCAGGAATCTGAATGCAGACAGAAGCATACTATTTGCTCTCTTTTTTGTGATTCATTCCATTGGTTATAATTCTTTACAATATGACTGTGAAAATGTTTCATATGAATGTACGTGTAGAACCTATATCAGATTGCACACTGTCATGGGGAGAGGAAATGGGAGAGGAGGGAGAAAAAATTTAAAACTCAAAAGTTGTGGAATTGAATGTTTAAAAATAAAAATAAAAAAAGATTTATGTCAATATAAAAAAATCAGCCAGCCTTTCCTAATTCCCCTAGGTGTTAGTATTCTCTCTCCCTAATCAAACTGTTGTACATTCAACAGTCAGCTTCTGAGTTTTATTTTGTCTTTGTATGCTCAAGGTCTAGCAATCCCTAACAAAGAGGAGGCACTTGATAATTGTTGACCTGAATTAACTGAATATGGAGTAGTGAAGATTCTTGGATTTGTAGTCATAATATCTAAGTGCAAATCTTGGCTTTCCCATTTATTACCTGTATGAACCTGGGCAAGACAATTCCTTTCCCTGGGCCTGTTTCCTCAACTGTAAAATCAATTGATAAGAATTCTAGTGTTAACTGTGTCAAGCACTGGGGGTACAAACTAAGGTGGAAAAAAAAATCTCTGTATATTTTGAATGGTGGGGGAGGAACAACATCCATATAAAACATGTATATATATATATATATATATATATAAGTTATAGAGTAAATGAAGGGTAATCTTAGATGGGTAAGGGGGAGATGGTAAAATCCCCTAGGGATTTTAAGAGATGGAATTAGAGACAGAAAGCATTCAAGGCATGAAGGATAGTTAGTGGATCACACTGAAAACCTTGTTTTGCTTTGCCCCATTCCTACCTTTCCAGTCTTCTTACACCTTACTCCTTTCTACAAATTAGATCCCCATGACACTCCACCTGTCTCAAGCAATTCCACTGTTTGCTCCCACCTGCTCCCCCCCTCCCCATGCCTGGAATTCATCCTACCTTCTTCTCCAACTCTTGGCTTCCCCAACTTCCTTCAATTCCCTGCTAAAATCCCACCTATTTTCAAGAAACCTTTCCCTATCCTCCTTAATACTAGTGTCTTCTCTCTGTTGATGATATCCAACGTATTCCACATCCATCTTTGTACAGTTGTTTTTATGTTGTCTGCCCTACTAGGCTGTCAGATCCTTGATAAGAGGAACTGCTTTTTGCCTAGCCCAAGCACCTGCCACATAGCATGTGCTTAAGGAATGCCTGCTCTGCTGACTCCATCTATCAAGTATCATTGTACAGCATACGGACTGAAGTAAAAGAGTTAGGGGCGGTCAGACTACTAAGAGCCTAAAACGCCACAGATTATACAGAATATTCCAAATGTCTGTTTTGCAGTTTTAAGCTATCAAAGCTTAAGTTTTAATTTCAAGGAGATCCGCTCCTGGATGTAATAGGGAGCTTAAGGAAGGGTTAAGTGGTGAGGTAGGATGACAAGCTAGGCCTCACCCAGCCTCAGACGCTTACTACGCAAGTCACTTAACCTGTTTGCCTCAATTTTCTCCTCTGTAAAACGGGGAAAATAATGTTTTGGAGGGTTGTTGTGAGAATTCACTAATTTGGGTTTACAATTCAATAAATTATATTTCAACATAATCAAGCCAAATAATATTCCCAACATACTATCCGACATAGATATACTGCAATTACGTATTTGGAAACATGACAGCGAAGGGCAGGCTGGTCTAGATTCTCCTCCAAGCTATGCTTCTCCAATCACCGACGAAGGGGCAGCAGGATGGGAGCCTCGATTTACATTCGGCCGTGTCCTCCGGGCCCCAACCTCCCATGTATATACGTGTATATACACACATATACACATGTATACACACATATACACGCATATATACACATATACATACATGTATACACATGTATACACACATACATATATACACATATACACACGTGCATACACATATACATACATATATACACATGTACATACATGTATACACATTGTATACACATATACATACATATATACACATATACACACATGTATACACATATACATACATATACACATGTACATACATGTATACACATTGTATACACATATACATACACATATACACATGTACACACATATACATACATATATACACATGTACATACATGTATACACATTGTATACACACATACATACATATATACACATGTACACATACGCATACACATACATATATACACATGTACATACATATATACACATGTACATACATGTATACACATTGTATACACATATACATACATATATACACATGTACACATACACATACATATACACACATGTACATACATGTATACACAGAGTATACACATATACATACATATATACACATGTACACACATGTATACACATATACATACATATATACACATGTACATACATGTATACACAGTGTATACACATATACATACATATATACACATGTACATACATGTATACGCATTGTATACACATATACATACATATATACGCATGTACACACATGTATACACATATACATACACATATACACATGTACACACATATACATACATATATACACATGTACATACATGTACACACAGTGTATACATATATACATACATATATACGCATGTACACACATATACATACATATATACACATGTACATACATGTACACACAGTGTGCACACATATACATGCATATACACGCATGTACACGCATGTATACACATATACATACATATATACACATGTACATACATGTACACACAGTGTATACACATATACATACATATATACGCATGTACATACATGTACACACAGTGTGCACACATATACATGCATATACACGCATGTACACGCATGTATGCACATATACATACATATATACACATGTACATACATGTACACACAGTGTATACACATATACATACATATATACGCATGTACATACATGTACACACAGTGTATACACATATACATACATATATACGCATGTACATACATGTACACACAGTGTATACACATATACACATATATACGCATGTACACACATGTATACACATATACATACATATATACACATGTACATACATGTACACACAGTGTACACACATATATACGCATGTACACACATGTATACACATATACATATATACACATGTACATACATGTACACACAGTGTATACACATACACATACATATATACGCATGTACACACATGTATACACATATACATACATTATATACACATGTACATACATGTACACACAGTGTGTACACATATACATACATATATATGCATGTACACACATGTATACACATATACATACATGTATACGCATGTACATACATGTACACACAGTGTACACACATATATACGCATGTACGCACATGTATACACATATACATACATATATACACATGTACATACATGTACACACAGTGTATACACATATACATACATATATACGCATGTACACACATGTATACACATATACATACATACACATGTACATACATGTACACACAGTGTGCACACATATACATGCATATACACGCATGTACACGCATGTATACACATATACATACATATATACACATGTACATACATGTACACACAGTGTATACACATATACATACATATATACGCATGTACATACATGTACACACAGTGTATACACATATACATACATATATACGCATGTACACACATATACATACATATATACACATGTACATACATGTACACACAGTGTACACATATATACGCATGTATACACATATACATACATATATACACATGTGCACACATGTATACACATATACATACATATATACACATGTACATACATGTACACACAGTGTATACACATATACACGCATGTACACACATGTATACACATATACATACATATACACACATGTACATACATGTACACACAGTGTACACACATATATACGCATGTACACACATGTATACACATATACATACATATATACACATGTACATACATGTACACACAGTGTACACACATATATACGCATGTACACACATGTATACACATATACATACATTATATACACATGTACATACATGTACACACAGTGTGTACACATATACATACATATATACGCATGTACACACATGTATACACATATACATACATGTATACGCATGTACATACATGTACACACAGTGTACACACATATATACGCATGTACGCACATGTATACACATATACATACATATATACACATGTACATACATGTACACACAGTGTATACACATATACATACATATATACGCATGTACACACATGTATACACATATACATACATACACATGTACATACATGTACACACAGTGTATACACATATACATACATATACACGCATGTACACACATGTATACACATATACATACATGTATACACATGTACATACTTGTATACACATTGTATACACATATACATACATATATACACATATACACACATGTATACACATGTGTAGATATACGTATATATATATATTTGAGATTAGGAAATGAGGCTCCGGGACCCGAGGCGACTTGCCCCGGCCGAGCAGGGCCTTCCCGGCCACGCGTCCCGTGCTCCCGAGGGGCACCCTACAACCTCGCGGAGACGGAAGGAGCGAAGCCAGGCCCCCGGGGGAGGCGAACGAGGCCCCGGGGTCGCGATACCTACAGCCGCCACCCCCCTCCTCCGGGGAGGCCGCTTCTGGCGCACTGTCCCGTCAGCAGAGGCAGCGTCCGGTCAGGATTAGGGAACAAGAACACGCTCAAGGGCAAAGAAATAACTGAGGCACTTTGGGGAAAAAGGTTTTTTAAAATCTCCGACTGTTGGACGCGTGCGGCGCAGGCGCGGGAGGAGTCCGCATGCGCACTGAGCAACCCCGGCACGAGCCTCTCCTGCTCGGCTCCGCCCCGCCCCGCCTCCAAGCCCCACCCACCTGCTTCCGTCCAATCCGAGAGGCCCGGGAGGAGGAGAGCGGGGGAGGAGAGCTATGACAAGGAAGCCGGGGTGAGGGGTGAAAGTTCACCTTCCCGGCTGGCGGCCATTTCCCTGCCTTCCGTACGCTTGCCGGCTAGAGGGAGGCGGAGGTAGGGGCGGCGGTGGCTCGCTTCACGTGGGCGCAGGAGAACCGGCGGCGGCGGACGGCCCGTGGCGCTCTTCGGTGGTGACGATGGTAAGGGGGCGGCGGCAGCGGCGGCGGCAGCGGCGGGAGCCGTGGCGGCCTGGTAGCGGCGTGAAGAGCGTCCGCACGGGTTCTCGCTTCCCGCCTTGCCCATTCATTTGCTGTGGGGGGCGGGAGCGGCCTGGCTCGTCCCTTTCTTCCCTGTCCCCCCCCACCTCCGGTCTCGCGAGAGGAGCGGCTCGCGAGCCTGCTATTTTTCCCTCCTACATTCCCCCTCGACCCCAGTTGGTTTCGCCCGAGTCCTGCGCTTTAAAGCCTCCTGGAAGGGGCCATTTAAAGGGGGGCGGGGGGAAAGGAGGCGGGGCCAGAAGGGAACTTTCCGTGGACTCCTAGAACTTAAGCCAGGGGGAGAGAGCTTGGAGCCGCGGGGCTGCGGCCGTCTGGGCCCACCTCCTCACTTTACAGCCCGGGAAACTGAGGCCTTGGGCAAACTTCCCTGGTCGGATGGGCCAACCCCTTTACAGCCGGGGAAACTGAGGCCCCAGAAACACAGCCCTAGGCACAGGTTGGGATCCAGAAGGGGCCTCAGAGGCCGTCTGTGATACAGGTTCACTGCTGTTATATTTAATAATAATAATCGAAGATCAGGGAATCACTCTGGTCAGCTCCTGGCTCCAATTTGTGCCCCCTTTAAACTCCGAGTTATCCTCTTATAGCTCCTGAGCCTCAGTTTCCCTCACCTGCCAAAAAAAGGCACCTTTTTCCTCTTTTTTCTGTAGTTTGGCCATCTTATTATATTTTATTATAATTATCGTATTTTATATACATAATTATTTTATATACGTATAATGATTATTATATTTTATTATTTCCCTTCCCCCAAAAAAAGTAAACGTATCTGAGTTTTCCTTCACCAGTGGCTTCCAGCAGTGCCTTGTGGTGGGGAGGTGACTGTTGGTTATCATAGTGTAGGAGAAATAGCTTTGGCCTTAGAGATGCAGGGTTCAAGTCCCTGCTCCGTCCCAGTGTTAGCTGGGGGCACTTGGGCCAGCGTTTAAGTGCCAGCTCCAGACCAGGTGCCGGTGCCAAGCACTGGGGATACAAAGAGGCCAAAGACAGTGCTTCCCCTCAAACGTGCCACCTGGGCTTTGATTTCCTCCTTTTAGAAGGAGGAGGGGTGGACTTTACTCTTTCTAAAGCTTCTAACTCCCATTCTGGGGGCTTGGTAGAGAAGGAGGAATCTGGAACTGTTGAATAAACGAATGTGAATTTATCTATTTCATCCCATCTCTGTGAATCAAAAATGAAAGAGGTTAACCATAGCAGGACTCAATAGTTTGGGTACTAGGAAAGGCTGAATGTAATATAGGGTGATTTAGGAAAGTACGAGGAGTGGGCTCTGGGCTTCTCTGTCAAGTAAGAATATTGGACTAAATGAACCCTCATGTTCCTTCCCTTACTTGAGATCCTGTGAAAGCTCCATCTTGACTAATGTCTTGCCTTTATCACCTCATCTCTGTACAGAGTTTACCCCTCAACCCCAAACCATTCCTGAATGGACTGACAGGGAAGCCAGTGATGGTGAAGCTTAAGTGGGGAATGGAGTATAAAGGTTACCTGGTGTCTGTGGATGGCTACATGAACATGCAGGTAAGCTAAACTCGAGTGGGGTGGGCCTCACTTTACTTGCTTTCTGAGACTTGGAGCCTTGTCCAGGATTTCAGTGAAAAGTCATGTCCTTTTAATAATTGATACCTTAATTCCTCTCCTAAGCTTCAGGCTTCGGAGTCTTAATTTACTTGAAGTAAAGAGGGCAACTAGGTGGTGCAGTGGAGTGAAGCCAGGAGCCAGGAAGACCCAAGTTCAAATTCAGTCTCAGACACTTACTAGTTGTGTGACCCTGGGAAAGTCATTTAACCCTATTTGCCTCAAGTTTCCTCATCTGCAAAATGAAGTGGAGGAGGAAATGGCAAACCACTCCAGTATCTTTGCTAAGAAAACCCCAAATGGGGTCATGGAAGAGTCAGACACAACTGAAAGGAATGAACAACCACAATTGAGAGGAGCCAGCTTGTGGTATAACATTTGCCAGGTATGTTGGTAGTAAAGTCACTCTATATGCCCTCTCACTGCCCTTTGGATTGATTACTTAATACTTAGGATTTTCGGTGATCTAAATGGTCCTTGATTCACAATCATTTAGCATTTGTTTTTAAATAGACAAGCAACTAATAATGTTAAAAGACTTTACTTCTTAAGAGGAAAATAAAAGATTATTGTCAGGAAAACTGGAATTCAGAATTTGAATGTATTGTAGAGAATTTAACCGTGCTTTGTGTGCTTTGCAGTTTAAATAAATGTGTTGATGTAATACTGAAGAATGTAACTGGAGATGGACTTATAACCATTTCTTCAGAGTATTATTTTAGTAAAACAATTGAAATTAGCTTTTTAAGAAAGTATGTTTTTCTTAAATGAGATAGAATAAATCTATCTTTGATTAAATTTTCTTTGAGGAAAAATTTATTTTCTGCATTTAAAAATATTTTTTCTGAGAAAAGCCCCATCCATAGGCTTCATCATAAGCTCCCTACCCCCTCCTCGATATCTACATTACATAGTTATCACTTGGTCTCCATCCTTCAGAAGATGAGCCTCTTTGAATTAGGTGAGGCTTGTGCTCCAGCTGCTGTCACAAAGGTCACTTCCACCTCGGTAGGACCTGCCAGCATGTGCATTCTACTCATAACTTTGTAGAGCCATGTCATGAGACATCAGAGTAGGATTTTACTGGTGGGTTTAGAAATAATAAAAAAGCAAATGTTAGGCTGTTTTTCTTGCCTCTGTCATGAACCAGTACAGGCTGTATGAAAGATACCTCTGAAAAGCATTGAAGGTGGTGACTGCCAACATTCAGTATTTCCACTCCATTATTCTGCCATGAAGAATGTGACTGAAACCAGGTACTCCCATACCTGGGATGCTGGGAGCAAAGTTTTCTCCAGCAGGGTAATCTTTGCTCAAGCTAGATAATGCCAGAAAAAAAGAATGTTGCCTTTGTCAAGTAACTGTTGCATCCATTGGACGGGACAGATTGTTCTGGTTTATCCCATTTATAAAATACTGATAATTTAGAAAACTGACTTTATGGTATTATGTGATGAAAATAACAATAACCACCTCTAAAGTAGGTTATGAAAAGTAGACTTATGCAGTGTGGCTCTTGAAGTTTGGATATAGTCCAAAGGCCTCATTTGAGCACCTAGAGGACCACATGTGGCCTCTAGGCTGAAGGTTTCCCACCCCTGGGGAGGGTCTGTAAACAGGAGGCCCATAAAAGCCTGGCCTTTATCCTCAAGGAGCTTGCATTCTCTTTTCCCTTCTCTGAGCTTTTTTCCATTTGACATTTTTCTTTTTCCATTTGTTCTTTGTTCCATTCTTGAGCCAAAGAACAATAATAGGAATCATGGCCAGTGAGCAGGAGAGTAATGGGAGTGATGCATGTGAATTCAAGAAAAGGAAAGCTAAGCACTGTTTGAAATTACATTAGACCTCTTAAGAGCCAGGGTCGTCAACTTCCAAAGCACTTGTCTTCAAGTCCTCTTAGTATCTCCATAAAAATCTCACTCTTAACTGCTTTGTCTCTGTGGAATTATAAACTATTATCTTTACAGCAAATGATTTCCAAAAGACTTTTGGATCACAACCTTTTGTAAGCTGATTGTTTTCTGTGCTGAATTGGCAAGTCTAACAGGAAGGGAAATTATGTAAAATCCCTCTAGGGAAATTAAAAAGAAGTCATATTAAAACAAATATTTTGAAGCAAACTTTTATTATGTAACAGTTTTACATATCAGTCAGTTGCTTGGCTGAGCAGATGTAATAATAATAACTCAGGATGGTTTTTAATATTAAACTGTTGTTAATCATTTGCAGATAAATAGATTTGTGTTATTACTATAGAATGGCCTCAGTATGTTAGTTAACCCTCCAGATTTAGTTGGTTTATACAATTTCCCCCTTATTCAGTTTTACTGATTTATTTTCTTTTTATTTAAAAGCTTGCAAATACAGAAGAATACATAGATGGGGCATTGTCTGGACACCTTGGTGAAGTTTTAATAAGGTAATTCTCTCAGAGCAACAGTGTGTTTAGATTACCACAAACATAAATATCTATTGATACAAACTAATTGATGCTTCGGTTTCCAAATTTCCCCTTTTTTTGCTTTTAACATCACTATTTAACAGTGTTCTACAAATAGAAAATTCTGACAATTGTTAGATTAATGGTAAAAAAAAAAGGATTTAAATATTTTAAAACAGATATTCATTTTCAAGATTTTCCTATTGTTGAAATTAAACAATTTGGGCCTTAGCTGTATACCTGTTTCAACGTTCATAAATTACAGGAGCTTTGGCTAGCATATAGAAGTTGAGAAAATTAAGTTGCACCAGATAATTTGTTTTCAATAGGATTTGGCTTCTATTTTCTCCAACTTCTACTCTGCTACTTTTCTTTTGAATATTTAGCAAGTGTGTCTGCTTCCTGAACAACATAGTAGGCTTGCTTTACTAATTATACAATGAAAATGAGTGCCACATTTCCTATAACTAATAGCCTCAACTTGAAAATAGTTTAGCAATAGTAAAAAAAGAATTCCATACTTAACATTCTGAATTGTATATCTAAAAATACAGTACAAAATTAATTTATAGCTACCACAGTAAATGCTGTGACTTTTTCCTACTTGGAACAACACAATTAATTCTAGTTCTCTTTACAGGTGCAATAATGTCCTTTACATCCGAGGTGTTGAAGAAGAGGAAGAAGACGGGGAAATGAGAGAATAGCATCTTTTCAGGGGGGTGGGGAGGGAGGGATTTCTTTTGTATATTTCTAGAAATAAAGATTTGTTTGTTTTTCAGTTTATGTTGGTCTTTAGGTCCATAAATTGTTCTCCATGAACTTTTGTAAGTTGAAGGTAATTTTCACTTGTTCAAATTCAGAACAGAAATTCAAAACTTAGGAAATAGGTAGTTTGTGGAGTTAATAGCAAAAGACAAACTGCCTTTTCTTCAAAATGTATCTATATATTTTCCATGTTCTGAGGGGAAAAAAAGATTGACATTCCCATATGGGGGAATTTTCCTAAAGGTAAAGTAGTCTTTGTGATTTCAGGAAGGAAGGTTGTAATTAAGCAGCTGCTATTTCTTTTGGTTTCATATTTAAAAGTACCCATTTCTCAATATTTTTGCTTCTAAAATTGCTTAATTGTGAATTCAACTTAACTTAAAATATATGCATATATTTTAATAGCTCATGACCAGGGTATATTCAGAAAACAGGATGCTGCTTTTTAGACTTCTGTTCTCAAGGACTTTAATTTACTTAGCTGAGAGAATTAAATGTATCCTGAGGCTTGTTGTTCAAAACCAAGCACTTTTGTCCACTTTACGTTTGTGGTTATAATCAGGATAAAAGACCTCAGTAAGCAAACCTTTTAGACATACTTTTTCTGGTGATTTTTTTTTAATCCTTCTAATGAAAATATTATAAAAATAATTAAAAGGTTCTGGAAAGATTTGGTTCACTGGAATTTGGAGATGTAAATCTGAATGACATTCATTCATTAAAACAAAAATTCTGTTACTCTAAAAAAACAAAACTTAAAACCTGACAAAAAATAAATAATTTTCAGGCTTTTACCTGAAAATGAAGATATGTGTCTGACTGATTTTGTTCAACTAAAAAAATACTGTTCCTCCAGTAATTTTGACTTTGAGTCATCTACAAAGAGTGTTTCTTGTTTGATGTCCGATAGAGGTTGTGAACGATATACAAGTTTCCTTCCCATCTGTAGCAAAGAAAAAAATGTTAATGTCTCAGTCCTTCATTCTCTTCTGTTTAATAATATAAAATGACTTTGGTAACATCTGCCATTCCAAAAACAGACAAAATATTAATTACCGAAATTATAAAATGTATTTATTTGACCATAACCTATATGGTTATAAGCATTTTTTCAACATTAATTTTTTTCTAATTATGAAATGAATTATGAATTGTTTCAAATTATGAAATGAAGCACTTCCCAAAAATATGAAATGCTTCTAGAATTTTCAGGTCGTCCTTGCAAAGGGACCATGCTAATCTTCTCTGTATGAGCATATGTGCTGCCAAAGTGAGCACAGTTATGTAAGTATTGTATCTATTTTGCAGATATCTCTAAACTTCAGTTACCCTCTATTTGCCGAACGTCGCAACGCTAGTAAATAGCAAAGCTAAGACAAATCCTCAAAACGCTTGACATTTTCCTTCTTATCAGTAGGAAAAAAATTAGTCTCGACAAAACACAGACCTTTTTCTTTGGTTTTGACACAGCTCTTTCTAGGGCAATTCTTATTTTTTCTTCCTGGGATCTCTGTTTTTCTCTCATTTTCTCTTCACGCATTCTGTTATAAGAGGGAAAAAAGTTCTTATAACTAAATTGCTGTAAGCACACTCAGGGGACTGCCAAGAATAAGTTCTGTTTTTATTACATAGGGAGATGTTGCTTTTCGTCGTTTGGAAAAGCATCAGATTTACCTTTGAGCCAGGCTATAAAAGTATTCCCAGAGAATGGGAGCAGAAACTAGAAACCCATGTATTTCTAGGGGTGTGGCTAAGCAAGTTGTGGCATGTGTCTAATGAGATCTTGTACAATAAGAAATGGCAAAGATAATCCACACACCTCCACTCCCCCTGCCAAAAAAAAAAACCAGGGAGGACCTGAATATTGAAGAAATAACTAGAACATAAAATACTGGCTATAACTAGTTACTAAAGGCAATAATTTTCCCGAATCAATCAACAACCATTTTATTTTACCGAAGTGTTGAGAATACAAAGGACAGCCACATCCTTCCCCCAGGGAGCCTGTATGCAAGATTATGACCTGTCTGGTATAACATTCACATATATAACGTGTGTGTGTGCATATTTCTTGGCAGCTAGATAAGAGGTGTTTCAAAGGAAAAATTTCAGGAGTTCAGTCTTTTTCAGTTGCATCTGATTCTTCATGACCTCTTTTTAGGGTTTTCCTGGCAAAGGTTTGCCATTTCCTTCTCCAGATCATCTTACAGATGAGGAAACTGAGCCAAACAGGCTTAAGTGCCTTACCCAGGGTGACACAGTAAGTATCCAAGGCTGGATTTGAATTCGGGTCTTCCTGACTCCAGGTTTGACACTCTACCATGCCACCTAGTTGTCCCCTTCGAAAGGAGTTAGCATAGATGACAGCACATTTTTGTCATCTTGTTAATAGATGTTTTTTTAAACCAGCTGGGAAAACCAAGTGCCACTTTGTGGTTACTTTTATCATGTTTGCCTTGCTTTATCAGGTTTGTTGGGATTGATGCTAAGACTCCTGTGACACCACCTCTCAGTGATAGGTTTAAGTTATCTGCTGTCTAATGGGGTGTGAGTTGGGAGTACAGGCAGAGGTTGAGCCATCACTGTGAGGAATAAGATAGTAAAGAACCCGTGTGGATGATAGATGGATGTGGTCAAACAGGAGATAAAAAGATTAAACATCAACATGATGGCTGTCGGTAAAGTTAAATGGACAGGAATGGGTGAATTTAATTCAGGAGGTCATTACATATACTACTATGGAACAGAATGCCTTAGAAGAAATGGAGCAGCCCTCATAGTCAATAAAATGGTGAGACAAGCAATACTGGGGTATAACCTCAAAAATGACCAAATGACATCTGTTCAAACCCAAGGCAAACTGGTCAACATCACAGTTGTGCAACACCAGGTCTATGAACCAAGAATGTTGCCAAAGAGACCAAAGATGATTAGTTTTATGAAGACTTACAACATCTAGAAATAATACCCCAAAAAACCCAAATGTCACAAAGGGAGTTGGAATGCTGAAGTAGGAAATCAAAAGATGATTGGAAAAAGCGTTTGGCCTTGGAATACAAAATGAAGCAGGGCAGAGACTAATGGACTTTTGTCAAGATAACTCATTGATATAGGAAACACTTTTTCTTATATTTTGTTTTTCAGTTACATGTAAACAATTTTTGACATTTTGTTTTTAATTTTTTAAGGTCCAAATTCTCTCTCTTCCTGTCCTCTTCTCCCTTCTCCTTGAGATGACAAGCAATTTGGTATGGGTTATACATTTGTAGTTATGCAAAACATTTTCATTTAGTCATGTTGTAAAAGAAAACATAAACCAAAAAAAAAAAAAAAAACATGAAAAAAAGAATGTAAAAAGTAGTATGCTTTGATCTGCATTCATTTCCAGTTCTTTCTCTGGAGGTGGATAGCATTTTTCATCATAAGTCCTTCAGAGTTATCTTGGATCTTTGTGTTGCTGGAAATAGCTAAATCATTCACCATTGATCATTGTTATAATATTGTTACTATGTACAATTTCTCCTAGTTCTGCTTACTTCACTTTTCATCAGTTACGTAAGTTCAAGTTTTTCTGAAAGCAACCTACTCATCATTTCTTACAGCAAAACTGTATTCTGTCATAATCATGCCACAACAGGTTTAGCCATTCCCCAAGAGAGGGAATACCCTCAATTTCCAATTCTTTGCCATCATAAAAAGAGTTGCTATAAATATTTTTGTACAGAGGTTTGATTTTTCCTAAATCTCTTCAGGATACAGACCTAGTCATGAAATTGCTGGGTCAAAGGGTATGCACAGTTTTATAGCCCTCAGGGCATAATTCCAAATTGCTCTCCAGAATGATTGGATCAGTTCACAACTCCACCAACAATACATTAGTATCCCAATTTTTTCCACATTCCCTCCAACATTTGTCATTTTTCTTTTCTGCCATGTTAGCCAATCTGGCAGGTGGGACCTCAGAGCTGTTTTAATTTTTATTTCTCTAAGCAATAGTGATTTAGAACATTTTTCATCTGATTATACATAGTTTTGATTTCTTCATCAGAAAACTACCTGGTCATGTCTTTTAACCATTTATCCACTGAGGAATGACTTGTATTCTTATAAATTTGATTCAGTTGTCAATAAATTTGAGAAATGAGGCCTTTATCAGAGAACATTGCTATAAAAAAAAATTTCCCCCCGTTTTCTGCTTTCCTTCTACTCTTGGCTGCATTGGTTTTGTTTGTAACCTTTTTAATTTCATGTAATCAAAATTATCCATTTTACATCCTGTTAGTGCTCTCTGTTTCTTGTTTGGTCACAAATTCTTCCCTTATCCATAGATCTGACAGGTAAATTATTCTGTGCTCCCCTAATGTACTCATGATATCATCCTTTCTGTTTAAATCATGTACCCATTTTGACCTTATCTTGGCATATAGTGTGAGATGTTCATCTATACCTAGTTTCAGCCAATTGCTTTCTAGTTTTCTCAGCAGTTTTTGTCAAACAGTGAATTCCGTTCCCAAAAGCTGGAATCTTTGCAACAAATATTCTTTTTCAACAACCCAAAAGGCAACTCTACACATGAACATCACCAGATGGCCAGTATCAAAATCAGATTGATTATATACTTTGCAGCTAAAGGGGGAAAAGATCTATACGAATAGTTGAAACAAGACTTAGGAGCTGACTGTGACTCAGATCATAAGCTTCTTATTGCAAAATTTAGACTTAAATTGTAAAAAACAGGGAGAGCCACCAGACCATATAAGTATGACTCATGATTCAAATAATATCCCTCATGAATATGAAGCAGAGATGACAAATAGATTTAAGAGCTAGAGCACTTGAAGAACTATGGACAGAGGTTTGTATAGGAGTCAACAACAACAAAAATTCCAAAGAAAAAAGATCAAGAAAGCAAAATAGCTGTCTGATGAGGCTTTACAAATAGCTGAGGAAAGGACAACTGAAAGGTAAAGGAGAAAGGGAAAGACATACCCAATGGAATGTGGATTTCCAGAAGATAGCATGGAGAGATAAAAAGGTTTTCTTAAATGAGCCACGCAAAGAAATAGAAGAAAACAATAGAATGGGAAAGCCAAGATCTCTTCAAGAAAATTAGAGATATCAAGGGAATATTTCATGAAAAAAATGAGTATGATAAAAGACAAAAATGGTGGGAACTTAACAGGAATAGAAGATATTTAGAGGTGGCAAGAATACACAGAAGAACTATACAACAAAAACCTTAACATCACTGATAGCCACAATGGTCTGTCTGATCAAGAGCCAGACATTTTGGAGAATAAACTTAGGGCCTTAGGAGGCATTGCTAACAACAATAAGGCTAATAGAGACGATGAAAATCCAGCTGAGCTATTTAAAATCTTAAAAGATGGTGCTGTTTAAGTGTTGCACTCAGTATGCCAGAAAAATTGGAAAACTCAGCAGTGGCCACTAGATTGGAAAAGATCAGTTTACATTCCAATCCTAAAGAAGGGCAATGCCAAGGAATGTTCAAATTACTCAACAATTGTGCTAAAAAGATTTTGCTTAAGATTCTGCAAGTTAGACTTTGGCAAAACGTGAACCAAGAATTACCAGAATAGGTTTGTTTTCAAAAAGGCAGAGGAACTAGAGACCAAATTGGCAACATTTGCTGGATTATGGAGAAAATAAGGGAATTCCAGAAAAACATCTACTTCTGCTTCATTGACTACACTGAAACTTTTGACTGTGTGGATCATAACAAAACATGGCAAATACTCAAAGTGATGGGAGTGCCAGATCATCTTACTTCTCTCCCGAGGAACCTATGCCAAGAAGCAACAGTTAGAACCAAACACAGAACAACTGATTGTTTTAAGATTGGGAAAGGAATACAACAAGACTGTTAACTTATTTATTGTTGCCTAAGTTTATTTTATTTACATGCAGAATACATCATGTGAAATGCCAGGCTGGATGATTCAAAACCCAGAATTAAGGTTGTCCATAGAGATAGCAACAACCTCAGATATGTAGATGATACCACTCTGATCTCAGAAAGTAAAGAAGAATTAGGAAGCCTCTTGATCATGATGAAAGAGGAGAGTATAAGAGCTGATCTGAAGCTTAATATCAAAAAAACTAAAATTTTGGCAACTGGTCCCATAACTTCCTGGCAAATAGAGGGAGAAGAAATGGAAGAAGTGCCAGATTTTCATATTCTTGGGCTCAAAGATCACTGCAGATGGCAACTGCACCATGAAATTAAAAGATGCTTGCTCCTTGGAAGGAAGACTGTGACAAATCTGGACACAATACTAAAAAAGCAGAGATATCACCTTGACAACAAAGGTCTATGTAGTCAAAGCTAGGGTTTTTTCAGTAGCAATGTATGACTGTGAGCGTTGGACTATAAGAAAAACTGAGCACCACAGAATTAACACTTACACATTGTGGTACTGGAGAAGACTTTTGAGAGTGCATTGGACAGCAAGGAGATTTTATATCAGGCAATACTTAAATTAATTCAGGCTATTCATTGAAAGGTCAAATACTGAAACTGAAACAAATATTTTGGCTATGTAATGAGATGATACTCATTGGAAAAGGTCCTGATGTTGGGAAAGATTGAAGGCAAAAAGAAAAGGGGACATCAGAGGATGCAATGAACATGAACTTGGATAGATTTCAGGAAGTAGTGGAGGATACAAGGTCTGGTTGTGCTACGATCTGTGGGTCACAGAGTCAGACTCGACAACAACCATGACATTCTGGAAGTCAGATGCAACAACCAGGTGAAATTGTTTCTGCTGCCCCTAAAGTCAGTTTCAACACTACACCATGCTAGTTAAATATGGTGGTCAGGGAAGGCTGTTAATTACATAGGAAGTAAAGACTTTTGTTACCCACCTATCCAGATCAGAATTTGGAGGAAAAAAAATGTTGAGTGCAAAGAACCATACTCAAATACTGATCCTTTCCAATGGTTAGAGCTGGACAAGACATGACTTTCTTACATCTCCTTAAAAACCCAATACCATGCAAGAGGTGCTTGACATAGTATGCATTTTTCACTCCCACCTTAGATTTTTATAGTTCATAGGATCATCGATTTAGACTCATAAGGGTCATCTAGAAGTCATCTAGGTCAACCTCTTCATTTTACAGATGAGAAAACTGAGGCCCAGAGAGATCAAGTGTCTTCCCCATGGTCAAACAGCTAGTAAATATCAGAGAGCAGGGTGGACCCAGGTTTTTCTGCCTTCGAGGCCAGCATCCTATCCACCCTTCCAGTTATGATTTTGGAAATTCTGCCCAAAGAATATTTTACCAATAAGTCCTTAGATGTGTCAGTATTTGAGGATCTATTGTTTCATCACTGTATTCCCTTCATTGATACAATCTGCAATCCCTTAATGATTTAAGAGTTGATTTTGGGAGTTGCTGTGGCCCTCACTTAGTGGCAACTTGTGAAGAGTATCTCTAAGCTTATCTAGGTCAGTCTTTGGGCAGTAGTCTATGGTTTGTATTGAAGTCAAACTCTAAAACTTTCCAGCTCAGCAGACCAGTGCCTGGCAAATAGTAAATGCTTAGTAAATAACAATTAATTAATTAGAATCTACCAGAGCTTTCACTGTCCAAAACAAAGAGTCACCTCTAAGTAATAGTAAGACAAGAACAAATCTTTGGTGGAAGAGTAAATTCATTAGCAATGGATGGACATATATATTCTCTCTCATTTGGAATTCCAACCTGGTGACTCTATGCATCTCTGTGTCTAAATCCTTCCCCCCAAAAAAATGCATACTTGAAAACAATAATAAAGCTACTTGTTTTGAACGCAAAACACATAGACTGTACTTTTGTCTTCTTTCCCTCTGTTTCGCCTTTTCAATGGCTTCTATGTTTTCTTTAGGAACAGACTCAATCAGGTCACTTAGCTCCACCAGCCGAGACTCTACTTTGACCAACTTTTGGACTGGGTTGAGGTTGGCCACATCCACTTCTCCGATGCAGACCTTGTACACTTGGTTGACTTTTCTACTTAGGGAATCTATCAGTCTTTCCTAAGTTTGAAAAGAAAGGGGTGACAGAAAGCATAAAGATCAATGAAACGTCATGTTATTAATTAGTAAATACATATCAAATTGCTTGAGCATTTGACAAATGGCAGAAACCTTCCAAGTTGTATTCCCCATTAGAATATAAACGCATTGAGGGTAGGGAATCTGTCAGTCTTTCCTAAGTTTGAAAAGAAAGGGGTGACAGAAAGCATAAAGATCAATGAAACGTCATGTTATTAATTAGTAAATACATATCAAATTGCTTGAGCATTTGACAAATGGCAGAAACCTTCCAAGTTGTATTCCCCATTAGAATATAAACGCATTGAGGGTAGGCTGTGTCATTTTGTCTTTGTATCCTTAAGGTCTTAGCATAGTACCTGGCACATAGCAGGTATAATCAACACTTGTGGAATTCAGTTGAATCTGATCCAATGAAATTTCAGCACAAACAAAATCTGAATTACCTCCTTAACTCTTGTAGAAATGGAGTTTAATCAGTTTCATAATTAAAGATGTGTGATTTCTATGGTAACAAGTTGGGTTATTCTCAATCATGGCTTGAAAAGTAAAAAAGAGATGACAACAATTGAAGGATATTTTCCACAAAAATATTGAACCAAGATGCTCTGATTCCAGAGTTTGAACTTTACTTGATAAAGTTGTTGGGGTAAAATGGAAAATTTTACTCAGATTTTGGAAAATCTCTGATTCCAAAACAAGTTCTCTTTCCAATACATCATAAGAGCCTCCAAGTGAAAAAATCTGGAACCATAAAGATTTTTTTTAAAAATAGGGCTTTGAAAGGAAGTTTGGAGAGTAGGAAATTTTAGGTTTATAACCAGAACTATAAGGATTTTTAAAAAGAAATTTTCAGCTCCATCCTACCCTATATGGTTGGAAATCCTGGCTCTCTTCTCTTTCTTCTCTCTTTATCCTCTCCCTTGGTGACCTCCTTCTATGGGTTCATTTCAATTATCTCTATGCAAGTGACTCCCAAACCCATCTAACTAACTTCGATTTCTCCTTTGAACTCCACTTTCGCACCTCCAACTACTTGCTGGACAAGTACTTGCCCAACAACACTCAAATCAAACATGGCCAAAATTAAACTAATCATCCTCTCTAAAAAGGACTTTTTGTCCTACCTCTGTATTTCTATTGATGGCACTAAGATCCTCCTAGTTATTCAGGTTTGAAGCCTTGAAATCATCTTTGACTTTTCCCTCTCTCTATCTAATCAGTTGCCAATCCTGTCTCTCCAATCAAACTGTGCCTATCTGTAGCTTCTGCCTGCACTGTCGTAATAGGTTTCCAATTCACATCCCTGCCTCCAATCCTTCCTTTCACAGATGTGGAATTTTCTTAATGGGTTAGATCTAACTAGGCCATTTCTCTGCTGGTGTCCTATTGCTAAATATGTAAAGTTCGGTCTTTAGTCCAGCTTTTAATTTAATTGTGGTCTTCCACAAATTAGCACCTTCCTAGCCTTATTTCAGTTTATTTCCCTTTATACACTCTCTACTCTGATCCAACTGAACCTTGACATGTTATCTCCCATCTCTATGTTTTTGCACAGACCATCCTCCATGGCGGAATACATACTCTTTTCATCTTCACTTCTCAAAATCACTATTGCCTTCCTTCAAAGCTCAGCTCAGGAAGCACCATTTTTATAATGCCTCCTCTGACCTCCCTAGCAGAATGTAAGCTCCTTGGCATCAGGGAATATGTCATTTTTGCTTTAATCTTTGTATTGTCAGTAGGGAGGACAGTACCCTACACATAGTAGGCACTTAATATGTGTTTGTTAAAATTAATGAAGGCAATGAGAATTTCTTCCAATTCTACTCTGATCCTCCTTGAACCAGACTAACTAATGGGTCAAAGAAAGACTCAATTATTGTCTAATTCTATTTAAAATGCAACACACTCCTGGAATTATGTCTAGTTAGCCTTATCTGTGGCTGTCATCTACCTTCCCTAACCTAGTCCACACTTCCAACAGGTGAATGATAGTCTTGTGGTATCCTTCTTGGATGGTGGGGTCAATCATTTTCCTTCCACGCTATGTAAAACCTCATAAATATTCTCATAAAAAGATTCTCATCAACTCTCATAAAAATTCAGCTATTTTACAAATATTTTCCTCCAACCGCCCCCATAAGATTGTAAGTGAGCAGGGCCTGTATCAGTCAGTTAGAATTTATTAAAAAGTCTTCTATGTGTCAGGCACTGTGCTAAGTACTATGTCCTCTTTAACTTTGTAGACCCAGCATCTAACAGAGATCCTGCAAAGGATCAGAGGATTTTAGAATTGCAAGGAACCTTAGAATTCATCTAGCAGATGAGGAAATAGTCCCAGAAAAGTGATATGATTTGTCCAAGGTCACATAAGGAGTGAATGGGTGAGTCAGAGTAAGAGCCCCAGATCCTCTGCTTCCAAATCCAGCTTGGCCACTGTGCTACAGGTACCTCCTTTTTATGTGTATGTTTTAAATATTTACTGATTTGAACTGGATGAAAAACAAATCTATCTGTTCAAAGGCAGGCTTGTTGAGTTGTGATTAGCTCTAGGAGGGATGAAAATTACTTTCCTTTTGATGAATTTAGCAGGGAAAGTAACATTGCCTATAATTAGAGGTCTGAAAACCAAAGCTATCAGATACCACCTGATTAAATGCAGAGCTTCTGACCTTTTTCAGGCAGTCTGGTGAAGTCTATGGAAACCTTCTCACAATAATGTTTTTAAATACATAAAGTAAAATATATAGGAATACAAAGGAAACTCAATTATATTAAAATATAATTATAAAAAATTTTTTAAAAAAGAATAAGTTCATGGGCCTCATCTTAAGAAGTCCTGGATTAAAGAGAAATTCAATTTCTTAGAAAAAAATTCAATGGAAGATAGTCTTCTAATTACTGTTAGATATTTGAAGAACACCAATCCATAGGCTTGCATATTTCACACCCATGTAAGAGGACTCTCAAACATGTTACCACCATATATATATATATATAATTATAATCAACTTCTTGTGACTGTCTAGATTATCTATGGAAAACTTAAAAATCAAGATAATTTTCTTTCTCTTTTGTCAAAGGTAGAACTGGGGGTTCATTAAACCCCACATCATCATAGGATCATAAACCTATGCTTTAATTCCCATAGAGAAAATATAGAAGCCATTTCAAAGGCCATTTGGTCCAACCCCCTCATTTTACAGCTGAGGAAACTGAGACCCAGGAGAAGTGAAATAAATTGCCCATGATAACACAGGTAGTAAGTGGCAAGAGCTAGGATTTGAAACCAAATCTTTTGATTCCAAGCTATTGTACCAAGCTCTCTCTAGATTGTGTATACAGTTATCCCTTTCATATCTCCGGTTTTGATATATCACAGGTCAGCATAAGAAATGAAATGGGAATTTGGGGGTAGTTCTGTGAAAGCTTGCAGATGACACTTGAAGGCCAGCAGACAACACAAAGTCTATGATCAAATACTTAACTCGAATTTTACAACAAAGATTTGTAAACACCCCATAAAAGAAAAAGGAAAAATTCAGACTTCTCTGGTATGAAGGGAGGGTCAAACAATTCTACCAGGATTTTCCAAAATGTTGGGGTTGGTGTGGGGAGGCAGTGCCACACCCTAGCACTCTTCCCTCCACCATCCACCCTTGCCCCAGCGATATGGAAGGGATGGCTGTATACAGGAATTAGAAGATAGGCTATCCATTAGCTTAAGCCATTACCTGAACTTCTGAATTAAACTCGCCAAAATTAAATAGCCGTGACCTTAATTCCAATTCTGCTGCTTTTTCTTCCTCTCGAGCACAGTTATTCTTAAGCATTTCTTTTTGATTCAGTAGAGTCTCTATGTTACTATTCCTGTTATAAAAGAAGAAAAAAACATGGTATAGTCAGTGAATACAGAGTGTAAATAGAATGAATTCCCAGAGCTGGGAGTCAAGATGAAAAACTCTTACATTCTACTTAAGAAAATCAAAGGAAATAGCTAGATAGAATTAGCAAGATTAACTAGATATAAAAATTGCTTTACCCTAACATATAGTTTATGAATGGATTATCGAGTTGAGTAAGGTCTCCCAAACTCAGTTTATGAGAGGAGAGCTTTCTGTATTTCTGAAGCTGTAGTCCATAAAAACACATCTTGTTGAATGCCATCTACATTGCTATACATTCAATTTACATGGTGAGGTCCCAATCTTTAATAGGAAAAAATGTTAAAAATGTCTCCACTTGGACTTTACCTTCCTGCTTAGGACTTTCAGTCACCTCATTTTTTTCCCCACACAAATCAGAAGAGGTTGTTAGCAATTGGTGGGTTTGTTTTAAATATTAGCATGTTCAGTTTCTCCCATTTATTATAATTCTTCTATGCAACATGATTAATGTGAAAATGTATGAATAGGAATGTATGTGTAGAGCCCATATCAGATTGCATGTCGTCTCAGGGAAGGAGGGAAAGAAAATTTAAAACTTATGGAAGTGAATGTTGAAAACTAAAAATAAATAAATTAATAGATTGGAGGAAAAAAAGGAGTGCTAGCATGCTGTCACCACACTCCTGGAAGAAGACATACCTTGCA
This sequence comes from Notamacropus eugenii, assembly GCF_028372415.1. Classification (NCBI taxonomy): domain Eukaryota; kingdom Metazoa; phylum Chordata; class Mammalia; order Diprotodontia; family Macropodidae; genus Notamacropus; species Notamacropus eugenii. The sequence goes on from NC_092874.1 coordinate 278,499,496, forward strand.
AGAGGTTATATACAGTGTCTTTTACCCTGTATTAGGAAAACCCTGACTACTTTCTTCCTGCTAGGACCTTCACCAACCACTAGATATTTTTTTCCTTTGTCTTTCCCCTAAAAATATATTTTTATTGATATCTTTAGTTTTTATATCACCTAGATTTCCCCCCTGTATCCATCCCTCTCTGCCAGCTACAGATACATCTTTTATAAGAAAGAATTTTATTTTTTAAAAAAAGAAAAACATTCAGCAATATCTATTAACATGTTGAAAAAAGTGACATTATATACAATGTTCCACATCGGTGGACAGTCCTCCATCCCCAATCTCTGCAAATAACCATTATAATTATTATATGCAGCTTAGGCAAAATGCATAGAGATGTGGTGACTGGAAGCTGGTTTCATAGCCAAAAGGATGAAGTCTTCTGTCCCTGGCTAGTTCCCCTCTTAAGCTGGAGACAAGGTGCCAACAACCTGCTTTGGTAGAGAAAGCTTTCTCTTCTGGTAGTTCCCTATTGGAATGAAAACATAGATCCAGCTTCTATCCCTATTAGATTTTTACAAACCACACACACACACACACATACACATACACACACCAAAAAACAAAACAAAACAAAAAATCTAACCCCGGATAGATAAAAGAAATTTAGGACCAAACTTAGAAAACCCTTCCCTGTTTTGGATGGCTTACACTTTATCTTGTACAGCTTTTTCTCTTTTTGATACATCTTCCAGAGCTTCATCAACATCTTGGGAATATTGTACCAAAGTAAGATTCTGCTCTTCTAGTTCGGTGAGGACATGAAGTAACTCTTCCGGTTCTTTGAAGTAAAGCTCTGGTTCCTAATCAATTTTTAAAAGATATGGTGTTAAATTTCCTAGAGGAAGGTAACCTCGGGTAAAATTTGGCACTGATGGAAAAGTCAAGGTTTTAATGGTAAATTTGATTTTATGATTGCCATTTAATCAGGAACTAGAACACGTATAGAAAGGCATGTAAGCCACATAAGACTTGCCTCAAAACATGTTCCTCAGCCAAAGTGAAACTATAATCATATTTGAAACATGATTATTGGAACTTGCCATTTTTGGATGCTGTGGGAATATTAAGTGACTGTTCTTCTGAGTCTAACTCCAGGTATGGGTAGACTCTAATCCATGATGCCAGTAAGCTGATGAGATGCTGGTATGAACTGCATAAGGTGATCTCAAGGGAAGGGTGGGAGAGCGGCTGTTCAGCATGGGCTGAGGTGGGGTTCTCCTGACTCAATTTCCCCACTGACACCTGGCAGACTTTAAGCCGGACTGAATGCAAGTGGACAATCTAATCCTGCCTGGAACTGACATGAAGTTGGGGAGATATTGTATCCCTGCAATGTCCCTACTCTTGGTGGCAATTTCCTATAGTCAAAAGATTTGTAAGCTTAATACCAGATCTATTCAATCATACATTATTGGTAGGGGAGCATCCAAGGTTGTCTAAAATTAAGCTATTAGGCATAGGACTTTAGACCAACAACAATAAGTTAGGGTCCTTTAATTCTTAGTAATACTGTGGAGACAATTAGGTCAAGAGCTTGTGAAGTTAAGCAACATAAATATTATTTGTGTCTCAGCTGGTTAATGTTTAAAAAAAAATTCTTTTGTGGTCCATATTGTAAATGCTTTAAAAAGAAGTATCACCTGACCAAAAGTCAGAATTGCTTTATGTGTTATAAACTGTGTTAAAAATAAATTAAAAAAAAGACATGGTATTGTGCTCTTCTTTAAAGACTGACCCCATAAAACACACACAACTTCAGGTTGATTTTTTTAAAAAGGTTTAAAACGATGTCACAGGGTGAACCTCATAATGGATGATAAAGAACATGGAGGAAGAAACCAGGGTGAAGGAGTGATCCTAGACAGGTACAGGGGAGATGTATTGGGCAGGGATGGGGAGTCATGTTAAAAAGAGGTTGGATTCTGAAAGGGTAGTCAACTATTGTGTGGTCAGGCAAGAAACTTTCCCAAAAGTGAGGGAGTGGCATAGGGTGAGGAAAGGCAGAGAGAACAACAGGGAGAAGGAAAAAAGAAGGCAAATGTGGACAGCATCAGTTAATCCATAAGCACTGATTTTGTTGTTAGTTATTTTTCAGTTGTATCTGACTCTTTGTGACTCCTTTTGGAGTTTTCTTGGCAAAGATACTGGAGTGGTTTGACATTTCCTTTTCTAACTCATTTTCTAAGTCATTTCTAACTCATGAGGAATCTGAGACAAACAGGGTCACACAGCTACTAAGTGTCTGAGGCCAGAATTGACTCCAGGCCCAGCAATCTCTCCACTGTGTCACCTACCTGCCCCTAAGCACTGATTAAGAACACACTACTATGTGCCAGATACTGTGCTAGACCCTGAGAATACAGAAATAAAAATGAAACAATCTCTAACCTCAATTAATAATAAAAAATAGATAGCATTTAAGCTCTTCACATATCTTATCTCATTTAATCCTCACAGCAGTTCTGAAGGGTACATGCTCATTATTATCTCCATTTAAAAAATGATGAAAATTGAACCCGAGAGTTGTACAGCTTTTAAGTATCTAAGACAGGATTAGAATTCATGTCTCCCTTACTCTAGGTCCAAAGTTCTGTCTGCTGCATCACCTAGTTGCTCCAGTTTATGTTTTTTGGGATTATATATACATATAAAATATACATGTAATACATAGAAGGGAAAAAGGAGAGGGGAGAAATAGAAGTGGAGTAAAAAAAGGGCAAAAAGTGAATACAGAAAGGGATGGAGGAGAAACGGGTGAAGGAGGAATCTAAGTTTCTCGAGGGCAGGGACTGTTTGGGGTTTTGTCCTTGTATTTCAAGTGTAACCACAGTCCCAAAGCCCATTGGTCTGGGACTCTCTCCTTATTGGTGGAGAACAATGCCCTACACTTATGTCTGGGAGTGGGATGGAGTTGGTAAGAATGAGAGAGAGAGAGAGACAGACAGACAGACAGACAGAGACAGAGAGAGGAGATCTTCAGTCTCTTCAGGTGCTTCTGGCCTTCCAGAGAGAAAATAGATGATGCCACCCCAACTTTAGGTTGCTGAAGACTCTTGGCAAGAAGTTGGCATGGGAGGGGTTGGCAGTCTACATCATATTCTTGACCTCATCTTATTATACTATCAGGGAATTTCCCTTTAGGTGAAATCTAGGATTCTCTCTCCTGGTTGAGCTGAATCACTCAGCTCCCAATGGGAGAGCTCCTTCTGTCTGTATTGTCTGGCATATATTCTACTATGCATAATTTCTCCAATTTCTGTTTTGATATAATTTGAATAAACAAGTTTCTTTGATAATTGCCATGTGTGTTCATTATATAATTGGTATTTGGTGGGAAAAGAGCCAACTCTTGAATATAAAGTTAGGGGTCTTCCTTCCCCTGATAATGAAAAACAGTCATCAGAAGTTAGATTGAACCTGAAAATCACATCCCCTAGACTAATTATATTTAAAGAAGATATAATTCTAGCTCAGTACTCTCTCTCTCTCTCTGTCTCTCTGTCTCTCTCTCTTTCTGTTTCTCTCTCTCTGAGGTGAATTGAGTGGCCACCTACTGCTTTTCCTCCTGGCAGAAATTAAAGTCTCCCTTGGAGAAGGATGGGGAGAGAAGAGGTTAAAGATGTCTATTTTATGACCCTTTAAGGCACACAACATGTGAGGACAGCCTTTAAAATACCAGTATGCACACTGCCTTGCACATAGTGGCTACTCAGTAGATATCTGTTAATCAAATAATGGGGCCGAATAAAAGAGAAAGTAACAAAGAAAAGGGAAAAAAGGAATCCTGGGTTTGAATTCTAGTGGTACCACTTCATATGTGTATGACCTTGAGAAAGTCAATTTATTTTTTCTGGGCCTCAGTTTACCCATCTATAAAATGAAGGGATTAGACTAGCTGACATCTATGGTTCTTTCAAGCCCCAAATCTTTTAATCCACTGAGTTTAAGACATAAAGAAAAGAGAGAGAGATAAGAGGACTGGTGAAAAGTAGGGAAATAGGAGAGTAAAGGAGAAGAGGAGGCTGGGAAGTAGGTTTCCTAGGCCCTCATATTTTATGGAAAGATTGTTCTTCTGTAATCTGTGGTCCTCCTAAAAAATGCATTTCATCTAGGTGTGTCCTGACAATGTTGTAATTATAGGTAAATAGAGTGTCTATGTAACCTTAAGGAAAGTTTGAAAAGTGTTTAAAATTCCCAAAAGGCAAGATTTTAAAAGAAAATACGTGCCCATGATTTTTCCACTGAACAAGTATTGAAATAAATCAAGAAATATCATTTGGTTACCAAATCACAGTCTGCTTCATCAATGCCAAAATCCAAGCTGTCTTCTGAACTAACACTTGCAGCCCTGTTCAGAAAAAGAAAAGTTCAGTTCCTGCCTCTTTTCATTTCATTATTTCCATTTATCTTGTGTTATTCTTTTTACCCAACAGGTTTTTTTTTGGTGGGAAAAAACCCCATGGAATAGAATTTGATTTAGGAATCAGATTCTAAGAAGCAACATCGTTTCAGTAGCTTGCGCAGTCTTTTACGAACACAATGACTCAAAACTTACTGGCATCCTTAGATGCATATTTATCTTTCTCTGGGTTCATTATTTTTGTTTACCAAACCTGAACAATGTGGAACAGAGGTTAGGGCTCTGGGCTTTGGAGTCAGTGGACCTGGGGTCAAAATGAACAGTACTGATGCTTACTACCTGTGTGACTTTGAGGAAGTCTCTTGAACTCTCTGGTCCTCAGTTTCCTCATCTATAAAATGAAGAACTTGGACTAGAGGGCTTCTGAGGTCCCCTCCAACTCTAGATCCATGAACCTGAAATTTGTCACGGGAACATTCACAGCCCCCACCTGCTTTGATTAAGTCCTTGGGTGATTAAAGGAGGATGGAAACATTGGAACCCTCAGCAAGAAGGTGTTGCTCATCTGGACATGCAGAACCCAGAGTTGAAGCAGGCAGGAGGACAAGGAATACATTCTCCAAGATGAGAAGACCTTCATATAGTTAAAAAGAAACATTGTATTGAATGACAACAGATGGTTACATTGTTCCTCAATGGGGAGCAATGCCCAGGACTCTCCACTAGGAAGCAGTAGAGAGTAGCAGAGAGCAGTACCTGGAGCCATCCATGGGGAACAGATAGCTTCAAACTGGGTAAACCTTAAAGTGGCTTGATGCCATCTCTACATTACCACCCCTCTCTCCCCCGTTGCCCCCATTTTCCCTTTCCCCTAGAGGCAGCTAGGTGGTACAGATGAATCCTGGACCTGGAGTCAGGAAGACCTGAATTCAAATCCAGCTTCAGACCCTATACAACTCACTTCACCTCTGTCTCAGTTTCCTCATCTGAAAAATGGGGATGATAGCACCTATCTCCCAAGGTTGTGGTGAATATGAGATGAAATAATACTTGGAAAGTGCTTAGCACAGTACTTGGGATATGGCAGGTACTTAATAAATGCTTGTTATCTTTCTATCTCAGCATGAAAAATGAAAAAAACAAAAAATTCTGATGAGCCATACCAGACTGAATCTGATATCATGGGATCATAGGATCACAGATCAAGAGCTGGAAATGTACTTATTAGAGGTCATCTGCACCAGTCCTATTATTTTACAGATAAGGGACCTGACGTGACTTGCCCAAAGTCACACAGGTAGTAAGTAGGACAGTTGGTATTTAAGCCTAGGATTCCTCACTCTCCATGCAGGACACATTCTGCTGCATGATCTTGTCTCTTTCTGTAGTAGCACTATTCCAAAGCTTCTTCCCTCCCCATCTTGGCCCTTCAGACTCGGCATATGACTTTGCCTCCCAATGACAGAGCCCAGGGCAATGTAGCCCGAATTCCTTGAATTTCACCCTGTTCCACACCAGAGCTGTCTTCACCCATTCCTTCCTTCCAATATTGCCTCATCATGGCAGGGAGATGACCATGAGCTCCCTAAGGCTTTGCTAGGGGTCTACAAGCCCTGGTAGATTTGCCAAGCTGGATTTTTATACGTGCCCACATGCCTCATAGTCTTTTGATATGGGTAACAGCTTTGACTATTTCAAGAGAGGTAATTAATTTCATACTTTACTTTGGTGATGTGGGTTTCTTTTTTTCAAATGGGCTTTTTTTGTGCTTTCTTCCTTCTTCACGGAGGTTGGTTCATGAGGTTTTTTTAAAGGAAAAAAAATAATGCAATTAAATTTTTTTTTATATTCACTAGACCCCTGATATGCATTCTCTGTGTGGATATATTCATGGTATTTTGTTACTGCACAGAACATAAGTTAAAGATTAATTTCCTCATAAGCTAAAAGCTAACTTCCTCATAGGATCAGAGGCTGGTTTAATGCTAGAAGGATCCTTGGAGGTCATGGGGGCTGGCTCTCATTTTACATATGAGGAAACTGAGACCCAGGAGGTCTTAACCTAGAGTACCATAGGTCTTGATGAGAGCTAGTATGCAAGGATTTGATTCTACCTCTCCCTGTCATCTCTCCTCTCCAACTAATTGCCATCTTGTCAGTTTTGCCTTCTTGACCCCTTCTTTCTCTCCCTGTTTTCACCCCCATCTCAAGCACTTACCCCCAGTTCAGACTTTCATTATTGCTCACCTGGACTACCGCAAGAGTTCTTAACTGTTCTCTTTGCTTCTATATTCTCTTTTCCTAATATATAGGTCTGACTGTGGCATCCCTCCCCTCTGCTACCCCTATCCAACTGAAAAACCTTCCATGTCTCCCTATCACCTACCAAACCAACCCCAAACTCATAGTATTCATGCTCCTGCTACATCCTTTCCCAATCTTCTTTCACACTGTTCCTCTCCATTTCAGAAAGGTACACCTTTCACACCATCATAGCTTTACATATGGAAGGGACCTTAGAGGTCAGAAGATCAGAGACCTAGAACTGGGACAGTCCTACTCTTTTCAGACCCAGAGATGAACAAAGACTTGTCCAAGGTCATACAGGTACTAAATTTGACATCCAGCATTCTATCCACCATTCCACTTTCTATTATACCAGTTTTCCTATGAACTTATAGTTTAAGTAAATTATAGTTTTGTGTAACTATTTTACCACCTCCACCTGAATTGTATGCTCCTCAATTAAGGGCAGAAAGTGTGTGCCAGTCCTGATGCCAACACAAACATATTTTTATTAAATGCCTACTATGTACAAGCTGCTGGAAGTACCAGTACAAAAAATGAGACACTTCCTATCCTCAAGGAATTTACATTCTTCTATAAGACTGCTAGGTGGCACAGTGACCTGGAGTCAGGAAGACAAGTTCAAATCCAGCCTTAGACACTTATTAGCTGTGTGACCCTGGGCAAGTCAATTCACCCTGTTTGCCTCAGTTTCCTTATCTGTCAAATGAGTTGGAGAAGGAAATGGCAAACCACTTCAGTATCTTTGCCAAGAAAACCCCAAACGGGGATCACAAAGAGCTGGACATAACTTAAAATTAAACAATAAAATTAGACCAAATATTTTTTATGGGGAGTGGGGTTACATATGTTTTACTGAAACAGACTCATCTCTAGTAGATTGGCCACAGTCTACTGAAACGGTGAACCTTTGGTCTCAGGGTCCCAGGCAAAATTATGAAATAGTTTGAGTTTTGAACAGCGTCCCACATCTCTTTTCCATTACACCCCTCCTCTATTCCTAAGATGCCTTGTGACCTCATACATGCCCCTAGTTACCCTTTGAGCACCAAATTTTTTATATTTTCTGCCCTGCTATCTCCAACAGAGTTTATTTGCTATTAGATCGAAGGTTTAAAGATTCCAAGTGAAAAATATAAGGTAGGGACTGGAGCTGTGACTAGTACAGGGAGTTCTCTGGATTAGGAAGTTTTCTTTACCAAAGTGCTAACTTTGTAATTTATAATCCTAGAGAATTATCTGGAGAATGGAGAAGCTCAATGAATTTCCCAGGGTGGTGCAACCAACATGGATCAAAGGCAGGACTTGACCTGGTTCTATACTATGTTGCTTCTCTTAAACTATAGATGATGAAAATTTTAAATGACTAAGTTCCATTAAACCTTGATTGTATGACATGGAGGACACAGAAGCATGTTATTGTCATAAAATTAGCATCTAATTATCTTGCATCTTTAAAAAAAAATACTGATTCCTGAGTATGATTTATCCACACCACACAGAGAAAATATACAGTTTCTATAATGGGTGCGCCTTGTCAATGAGCTGGTTGTATGTTTATAACTGATCTTTAGGACTCAAGACCTGTTGATCCAAGGTCAGGGATGCAGAAAGGAAGATCTTGTGGATCTACACTCCTCCCCTTCACCCTCCTCCCAAGCAATTATTGGGGGGGAAATCAAGGTGAAAGAGAAAGGAAGTCCATAAAGAATGTTTGGAAAGAGGGGGAGAAAGTGGAACAAGGGGCTGAATGAATGTATCTGAAATTTAGGTTTCTTTTTTCTAGTCTTGTGGATAGTAACCAGTTCATAAATGCTTCCTGAATTGTAGTAGAAATAATACGAACTAACATTTATTAGGCACCTAATACATGCCAGGCACTGTGTTAGCACTTTACAAACACTGTCTCTTTTGAGGTATGCTATTATTATCCTCATTTTACACATGAGGAAACCAAGGCAGACAGACGTTAAATGATTTGTCCAGGGTTGCACCACTAGTAAATATCTGAAGCTAGCTAGATTTGAAGTCAAGTCTTCCTGCCTCCAGGCCTGGCACTCTATTCGCTGGGTCACCTAGTTTCAGAATGAATACATGATAACAGATGTAGCAGGCCATTTAACTTTTCACCCACCAACTGCCAATCTGAGTCAAGGCCCAACTATTTATCAAAGCTCTCTCTCTCTCTCTCTCTCTTTTTCCTCCCCTCTCAACAAAAACAACAACAAAAGATCAGGTGTTGGGACCTTGCTTACCAAGGGACATCTTTACCTACAATTAAATTCAGGTCAGAAACTGGGAAGTGAGAAACTGTACGTATTGTTGGTCTTAGAAGACCTGGCAGACACCCTTGCCCCCTTTTCTTCTCCCTTCACCATCCTATGGTACTGTTGGAGACCTTTGGGCACTGAGTGGCCCCCATGATTCAAGATTCGAAAGTTTCCTTCCCCCCTCTTTATTCCCTCACCCCCTTTCACGTATAAGCAGTGCATTTCATCTGGCTAGTGTAGATATGATCCATATGCTGACAATATTATTGATCTTGATCCTCTGATGAAAGTACAGGTCCCTTTCCCAGGCTTTGAGATGACCACCTTCTATGTTTCTCTTTTTTCGGGAGGAAAAAAGCCCTTCAGGTCCTCCAGACTCATGTTGAAAATTTTTTACATAGCCAGGGTCTTCCGTATTTGACATCTTCTTGATCATGTCGAAATTTTCCCTGGATGATCGACCCTTTGATGACACTAAAAGAAGGAGGGTGGGAAGAGAGAGAGAGAGAGAGATAGCGAAAGAGAGAGACAGAGACAGAGAGAGAGACAGAGACAGAGATAGAGACAGAGACAGAGACAGAGAGAGCAGTGTTATAACTTTTAGTTACAGATTGTAGGATGTAGATAGCAAGCCTTCTCTTATCTCTACTTGCTCCTTACTGGTCCCCCTTGATGTGGGTATTCCCTATGGGTGTTTCCTTAGGATTTTCCCTTCTCTTTTTAACTGCCTCTGCTATGGCAGGCTCATACACTCCCATGCCTTCAACCACCTCTGTACTTTTAACTCCCAAATCTATACCTCCAAGACTGACCTCTCTTCTTAGCTCTACACTTGCAACTCCAACTGCCCATACATAGGACCATCTCCACTTGGATGTCCCATTAGCAGCTCAGAATCCACTTACAATCCACCTTACCATCCCTCCCTAGTTATCTTGTATTTAATCACCTTGTATTGTTTGATTAATCTAGTCAGTCTGTCTGTCTGTCTATATCTATCTATCTATCTATCTATCTATCTATCTATCTATCTATCTACTATCTATCTATCTATCTATCTACTATCTATCTATCTATCTATCTATCTATCTATCTATCTATCTATCTATCTATCTATCTATCTATCTATCTACCTACCTACCTATCTATCTATCTATCTATCTATCTATCTATCTATCTATCTATCTATCTATCTATCTATCTGTTTTCTTTACATATGTTCTGTCTACCAAGGCAATGAAGCAGCTAGGTGCCACCATAGTGCATAGAGTGCAAGGCCTAGAGTCCAGAAAACCTATCTTCCTGAGTTCAAATCCAGCCTCAGACATTTACTAGCTGTGTGACCATGGGTAAGTCATTTCACCCTGTTTGCCTCAGTTTCCTTATCTGTGAAATGAGCTGGAGAAGGAATTGACAAACCACTCCAGTATCTTTGCCAAGAAAACCCTAAATGGGGTCATAAAGAGTCAGACATGACTTAAAATGATTAAACAACAGTAACATGAAACTTAGCAAAGGACTGAACAAACTACAACAACATGACTTGCTAGTCAAGTCAAACTCCTTTTCCTGGTTTTCAAAGAACTTGACATTCAGGAGCTGAGGCCCCTTTCCAAGTTTCATGTAATGCTACCCACCCACCACATATACAGTAGCAAAACCAGGCTATTCACCACTCCTGTTGTCTTTCCTCCGTATGTCTCCCATTCAGTGGCCTCCCATTCAGCAAATGCTCCCTTTCTTTATAAAGCTCTCCCTAGTCACTCAGGTTCCTAATTCATACAACTCTTTGTTTTAGGCCTCATGAACATACTTACCCTGTAGGAGGCTTTCAGAGGTGGGGAATCTATGACCTTAAGGCCACATATGGCCTTCTAGGTCCTTGGGTGTGGCCTTCTGACTGAGTCCAAGTTTTACAGAACAAATCCTTTCATTAAGGGGATTTGTTCTATGAAGTTTGGATTCAGTCAGAGGGCCCCACTTGAGGACCTAGAAGGCCATGTGTGGCCACAAGGCTGCAGTAACTATTTCTTTTTTACCCAGGATCCCTGAGGGTCTTCCCCTCCCACTTTGTTTTTTTTTTTGTTATTTTTTCTTTTCTTAAAGAGGCCTATTCATTGAATGGGTGTATCTCATTTAAAGTGAGAGTCTGATAATACCTTAGCCTAAAATGGCCAAGTTCCCACAATGGCCATCTCCAGTCGATTTGATGAATATTAGGCCACTGGACCCAAATGGCTCTGAGAAGAAAGTGAAGGTGGTGACCTTGCACAGCCCTCCTTCATTCATATCAAAGTCAAGTGCAAGTCATGTCATCATTTTGATGTCATAGTCCTCTTCGAGAACAAAGGACAAACACAACACAATCCCCACCCCTAGGCCCTGGCCCAATCTCTCCAGGTGCTAGTGCCCTCCTCAATCAATCAACAAGCATTTATTAAGATCCTACTATGTGTTTTATTAAAAACCAATAAAAAAGACAAACTCTTGGCTAATTTGAATAAAAAAAGAAAGAAGAAAACTGAATTACCAGGATAAAAAAATGAAAGGGTGAATGCACCTCCAATGAAAATGAAAAAAAGCAATGATCAGGAGCAATTTGGCCCAATTACATGTCTGTGAAACTGACAATCTAAGGAAAATGGATGAATATTTACAAAAATATAAATTGCCCAGATTAGCAGAAAAGGAAATAGAATAATTAAATAACTCAATCTTAGAAAAGGAAACTGAACAAAACAGAAATGAGCTACCTGAAAAAAACAATCCTTGGGACCAGATGATTTGCAAGTGAATTCTACCAAACATATAATAGCAATCAATCCCAATAACTATATAAGCTATTTTTAAAAAGAGGTAAAGAAGGAGTCCTACCAAATTCCTTCTATGTCACAAATACGTTCTTAACACCTAAACCAGAGAAAACAAAAACAGAGAAAGAAAACTATAGACAATTTCCCTAATGACAATCAATGCAAAAATTTTAAATAAAATACTAGCAAGGAGATTACAGCAATAAATCACCAAGATCATATACTGTGACTAGAAGGGATTGTACTAGGAATGTAGGACTGGTTCAATATTAGGAAAACTATCAATGTAATTGACAATTATCAATAACAAAAACAACAAAAATCATATTATTATATCAATAGATGTAGAAAATTTTTTTGACAAAATATAATACTCATTCCTATTTGGAAAAAATAATTAGAAAGAATAGAAATAAATGGAGTCTTTCTTAAAATGAAAAAATAATATTTATCTAAAACTGGGAGCAAGCATTATCTATTACAGGGATATGCTAGAAACCTTCAATAAAAACAGGAGTGAAGTAAGAATGTCCATTATCACCACAATTATTCAATAATGTGTTCAAAATGCTAACTGTAGCAATAAGACAAAAGAAGTTGAAAGAATAAAGACAGGCAATGAAGAAACAAAACTTTGCAGATGACATGATGGTATACTTAGAAAACCCTAAAGAATCAATTAAGAAACTAGTTTAAACAATGAACAACTTTAATAAAGTTGCAGGATATAAAGTAAACCCACATAAATCATCAGCATTTCTATATACAGTATTATCAACTAAATCCAACGAGAAGAGATAGAGATGAAAAAATATTAATTGCTCATAGGTAGGCTAAGCAAATATAACAAAAATGGAAATTCTTATGAAATTTATTTATCTATTTAGTGCCACACCAATAAAATGACTAAAGAATTATTTTATAGATCTGGGGGGGGGGGCGGGATTCATTTGGAAAACCAAAAAGTCAAGAATATCAAGAATCTCTATGGAAAAGCATGTGAAGGATGCTGATTTAGCAGTACTAGATTTCAAACTACATTACAAAGTGATAATCATCAAAACAATCTGCTACTGGCTAAGAAAGAGAGTGATGGATTAGTGGAATACATTAGGTATAAAATGACCATCATAATCTAGAGTTTGATAAACCCAAAGATCTAAGCTTTTGGGGCAAAATCTCACCATTTGACTTACACTGCTGGGAAAGCTGCAAAGCTGTTTGACAGAAACTAGGAATGTACCAGTATCTCAACTGTATACATCAAGTCAAAATGGGTAAATAATTTAGACATAAAGGGGTGATACCATAACTAAATTGGGAGAGCATGGAAAAATTTACCTGTCAGAGCTATGGGAAAGGATAAGACCAGATAAGAGATAGAGAGGATCTCAGAGAGCAAAATGGATCATTTTGATTATATGAAATTAAAAAGATTTTGCACAAACAAAACCAATGCAGCCAAGATTAGATGGAAACCAGGAAATTGAAGGGAAAATTTACAAGTTTCTCTGACAAAGGCCTTATTTCTCAAATATGTAAGGAATTAAGTCAAATTTATAAAAAATAAGAGCTATTTTCCAGTTTTTAAATGGCCAAAAGATGTGAACAGGTAGTTTTCAGAAGAAGACATCAAAGCTATCATTAATCACATGAAAAATAAGAAATGCAAATTAAAACAACTCTGAGGCACCATCTCAAACCTATTATAGTGGCTAACATGACAGAAAAGGAAAATGATAAGGGCTGGAGGGGATAGAAAAAAAAAGGATGCTAATACACTGTTCGTATAGTTGTGAACTTATCCAGCCATTATGAAGAACAAGTTGGAACTATGCCAAGAGGGTCATAAAACTGTATATTCCCTTTTATCCAGGAACACAGCTACCAGGTCTGTATCCCAAAGAGATCAAAGAAAAGGGGAAAAGACCAATATGTACAAAAATAAGTATAGCAGCTCTTTTTGGCAAAGAATTGGAAAATTGAAGAGATGCCCATCAATTAAGGAATGACTGAACAAGTTGTGGTATATGATTATGATGGAATAGTATTGTACTGTAAGAAATGATGAGGGAGATACTTTCAGAAAAAACTGGGAAAGCCTTACATGAATTGATGCAAAGTGAAATGAGCAGGACCAGGAAAACACTGTACACAGTAATAGCAATACAACAATATTGTTACAATCATCAACTGTGGAAGATGTAGATGTGCTAATCAAGGCAACGATCCAAGGGACCTATATTATCCATCTCCAGATAGTGAACTGATGAACTTTGAATGAAGACTGAAGCACATTTTTTCACTTTCTTAATATTTCTTGTGTTTTTTTTATTATTGTTGTTTTTGGAATATGGCTAATACAGGAATATGATTTGTATGACTTTTAAAAAATCCTGCTACATGCCAAGAATGGTGCTAGATTCTGGTATTACAAAAACAAAGTAATCCCTGCCCTCAAGAGGCTTACATTTTAGTGGAGAGAATCAGTAGTGCACATAGATAAATATATGCAAACCCATTTCCTAACCACCTGATAGATGTAAGCTACAGGGCAGCACTTCCACATTGATTTGCCTGTCTCTGGCTCATCTACTTCTGTCAAAATCTGAGAAGAGCTCTCTGAGAGACTAAGAGAAAGATAGGCTTTTCCTTCCCATACTAAAGAATAGGAAGTAAAAGATCAAACATATACATGTCTTTTGTTACCAAAAAAGTTCTTCATTTTTACACCCTAAAGATATGTCCAGCTCTGAGATGGACACATTGGCTTCCATACGAAGATACATGGTCAGCCATTTCTGAGTGTTCAGATTTCTTAGACATATTTATCCCAATAACCATGTTAATCCTCTGCTAACATTCCAATATCCAGTCACATTCTTTAGGCTAACCATCCCTATTTCAATCAACTGTTCCTTAGTAGAGCATAATCTTGAGACTCAACCCTATCCTTGTGGCACTCCTCTGGCTCCTCTCTAGGTTATCTATGTCCTTGTTCAAATATGACACCCAGAAATGAACATAATATGCCAAATGGATCTGACCAAGGCAGAGTACAGTGGGACTAACATCTCCCTAGTTCAGGGCACTATACCTCTCTTCAAACAGACTGAGATGACACTAGTTTATTGGCTACCATATTGTGTAAAGTTTACAATTTAACTAAAAACTTCGTATCCTTTTCAGTAGATGTGATGTCTAACTATATGTACCCCATCTCATATTGGTAAAGATTGGTTTTTTAAAAAATTCAAGTGAAATACTTTATTTGTAACTCTATTATATAATATTTTATTAGATCTGGTACAATATTCTAATCTGTCAAAATGCCTTTAGGTTAGAACTTTGTCTTCTAGCATGTTAACTATTTTTCCCAGCTTTTTTGCCCCTGAAAATCTGAGATGCATGCCATCTATGCTTTTATTTAAATCACTCAAAAAAATGTGCCATTTGGGGCAAAGCACAAAAGCACTTATTGAACCATTAATGACTACAACTTTTTTTATCCATTCATTTAATCAGTTTCAAATTCATCCATCTATACTATCACCTACTCCATATCCTGCCATCTTTCCTTCAATAAAAGCACCAAATGCTGGGATACCATCTTGGTAGACCCTACAAGGGTTATTCTGGAGCCAGTCCATATTGTTTTGCTTTGATTATTAAATTTTCAGTGTAAACATTTACAACTGAGAAATTGGCAAACACTACAAATCTGGGCTTAATTTATTGTTTTCTTGATTGTCTAGACTAAGGAAAGTGATGGAGAAAATGTTAATAATGCAATTTAAACATAAAGGTGCAGACTAACAATTTTCTCTCTCTGTAACAAATTTTGTAATCAGAGAGAAGTATATTTCGGTTACTCCCAGAAATTTACAAAAAGACCAGAATCAAATTTAGCAGTGTTGATACATTTTTAGAGAATTGGTTAGTTATTTACTAGCATACCAGTGATCAGCTCTATAGTATTCCCCTAATCCATCAGTCTAATAACACTGTCAAAACAGGAAATAAGGTTAACCTTGCATGACCTGCTCTTGATGTTGATTTTCTATGATGACTGCTTCCTTTTCTAAAGGTTCACTAACCATCCTTTTAAGAACATGTTCTAGAATTATGCCAGAGATTGAAGTGAAACTCATTGACCTATAGTTCAAAAGACTCCACTCTCATTTTGAAAATCAGAAACTTTCCTCTTACCAGTACTCTACTACATAATAATGGATAAATCTTAAATGGAAATAGCAGATTGAAGAATATAAAGGGAGGGCACTTTAGGAGTTGGAGAAGGAAAGAAAGGTAGCATCCAAAGCAAATATCCATGTTTTCCTTTCTTCTAATCTCTGACCAATCATGCCAAGACAAATTAATGTAGATGATGGGTTAAACCACTCAGTCAGAAACTTGTAGGCAGCCAGTATATTATAGGTTACCATCTACTGACATGGCGGTCTTCAAGGTCATTTAGATTTGAAGAGTTACCGTCTTCTGTAGAGGATAATACTGAACTTTTTCTTGAACTGTCTTTGTCTAACTTTGACTTCTTCCCGGACACCAGTTCTGGCATTGAAAACAAACAAACAAAAAAACCTTAAATTTTTCAGCTTTCAACAATGGCTAAGCTACTGGTATGATATAATGAAGTAATTCAAATGATAGATATGACATAAAAACACGGCAAAAGATTTGATAACATAGTGAGAAAAATCTGAGGGAGGCAAGCAATCGAACCAATTTCTCCAGATATTCACAATTGTCTCAAAGATTATAGGCAACTAAGTTCTGTGGGAAAAGGGCTAGTTTTGGAATTAGGAGAACTTGAATTCAAATCCAGCTTTAGATATTTACTACCTGTGTGACCCTGGGCAAGTCACTTAATTTCACTCATCTTAGTTTTCTTATACAATGAGGGGGGTTGTACCTGATGACTTCTGAGGTCCCTTCCAACTCTAAATTTATGATGCCAAGTGGGAAAAAATACCATCATAAGTAAAATGGAAATCTGAGGCAGGCAGTGTATTCATATATAATGCCTTGCTCATAATCCATACTTAACAAATAAACTTTGAATCAGTTGAACATATGAGCAGTTTGCTAGCGCTCATGGGTCTTGTGGGCTTCCTAGGAATTAATGAGACGATCAGTCTTAATATGATGTGACAATCTTGAGGCTCTTTAGCACCCTGGTTGCCCTCCTGATACTTTCTAGATTATAATAGTTCATAACAATAGAAATAATAATAATAATGATAATACCAAAAATTTGTGCACTATGCTTTGAGATTTGCCAAACACTACATACATTATTACATTTGACCTTCACAACAACCCTATGAAGTAGGTGCTATTATTATTAATTCCATTTTATAGATGAGAAAACTAAGGCTCAAGAGAGGTTAAGTGAATTGTCCAGGGTGACACAGCTAATAAGTATCTAAGTATGTGGGGTTTCAAACTCATTTCTTCCTGACTACAAGTCTACCCTCTATTATTTACTATGGGACCTTACTGTCCATTTTTAAAATATTAAGAAAGAATTTTGAAAGCATCATAGTCTACCAGGTATGGTGGTATACCTATAAGCCCACCCCACCTAGGAAGTCAAGGCTGCCAGGTCCCTTGAGTTCAGGAATTCTGTGTAACAGTACCTCTCTGCCAATCAGGGGTCCATAGTAAATCTGGAAGTGGAAGACCACCAGATTGGTGACCCATTTGGGAGTAGAAAAGCACCAGATAGGTGAGCCAGTTCAGACTGAAAATGAAAGTTCAAAGCATTCACACTGATAACTAGTGAAATTGGGTCTGTGAGTAGCCCCTGCACTACCAGCCTGGGGGGAGATGGGAATTCCCAATCTTTCAAAAAATAAAAATAAAAAAAGCATCCTACTCTGAAACTTGAGAACTAATCTGAAACGGAAACTCTTGTTTGTCTTTTTCCAACAACTGTGAAACAATGTCCTGCTCCCCTCTCTCAGATCAGCCCAAGAAGGACTGCTTCCCTCAGGTAATTGTTGTTTAAGAGCAGTAGAAGGGATTTGAATTATTATGACTCACCTAAAAGTGATACCCTCTTTCCCCATTTTTTTTTTTGGAAGGGATTAGGATTTTGATCAGAGGGAAGAAGTCTCTGAATACTCTGGGTCACCTGTCTGTCATGGACCCCCCTGACTGTCTGATGAAGGCTGTGGGCCCCTTCTTGGAAAAATGTTTTTAAATGGAGAAAATAAAATACATAGGATGACAAAGGAAGTCAATTATACTGAAATGCAGTTATCTAAATACTTTTAAGAACACATTTAAAGATTTCAAGTTAAACCCTATTAGAGGGATTAATGAGTTTTAGGAAAAGGAATCTCCAAGGATTAAAATAACTATTGTTTGATGAAGCAAAATGTTGACTTTTATTTTACCCTGAGCTGTTTTGTGTTTTGTCATATTGTGAAACTCCCTTGTTCAAGACTCTTACATCTGTAACTTCAAATGTATCTTATGTTAGCTAACCAAGGAAGGAGGGGACTCTACCATTTTTGTTTTAAGCAGAACAATGTTTGAATTTATAATAATGATAAACTAATAAAATACTAACCAGAAGATTTGTGCCTGCTATACAGTAGACCATTAATATTTTTCTTCAACAATATGTATATGTACATTTACATGAATATTCTCACATGTATTCATCATTTGATCAACAAGAATTGATTGGCTACCATGTACCAGACACTGTACTGGGCACTAGAGATAGCAAGATAGAAATGAAACTTCCTGCCTTCAAGGAGATTAACAGGCATGACAACATGTACATACAGAAGTATATATGAAATCAACACAGGGTAATTTGTTGGGACTAAGAAAACTAATTTGGCTGGCATGGAGAGTGGGTGAAGGGGAGTATAGAAAAGCTGGAAAGATAGTTGAAAGCCAGGTGACTAAGGGTTTTGAATGACAGAGGAGTTTGCATTTTACTCCAGAGATGATAGGTAGCCACTAGTGTTTACTGAGCAGGGGAGTGGCCTGGGAAAATTTTGTTGGCAGCTACAGCAGTGTAGAGGATGGAATGGAGAGAAAAGAGAATTTGAGGCAGGGTGACCAATAGGAATGCCTTAAAATAGTCCAGGCAAGAGGTGATGAGAGATCCAGCTAAGCTTGTGGAAAGAAGGAGAAGGACATGAGAGATGCTGTGGAGACTGAATCCCCAAGACTTTGGTATGTTGGGGAAAGGAGTGTGAGGAATCAGGGATAACTCTAAGGATGGGGGATTTGAAATATGGTAATAGTGCCCTTGGCAGAGATAGGGGAGTTGAGACGATATGTGGCTTTGAGGGGAAAATTGAGTTGTTTTGGATATGCTGTGTTTGAGAAGCTGACAGACAGGGGGTGTTTAAGAAGAGGTTCAAATGTATGTATGTATGTATGTATGTAACATATATATGTATTTAATCTGTATATAAGTTTAATCTGTATTGCTAACATTTTCTTCATCATTTTCTTAATTCCAGACAATCACAACACAATAACTCAAGCCCTAATTTTTAAGTTTTGCTATTTTTTGAGGAGTAAATGCTCACATCAAACATTTAACAATTGACTCTCAGTGGTTTTAAGGTGGTCCCAACACACATCTGACTAGAGAACATCCAAATGGAAATATCCAATAGACAGTAATGTGGGGGCAGCTAAAGGGTGCCATAGTGCACAGAGTGCTGGTGCTGGAGTCAGGAAGACTCATCTTCCTGAGTTCAAATCTGGCCTCAGACACTTACTAGTTATGTGACCCTGGGCAAGTCACTTAACCCTGCCTGCTTCGGTTTCCTCATCTGTCAAATGAGCTGAAGGAGGAAATGGCAAACCACTTCAATATCTTTGCCAAGAAAACCCCAAATGGTATCAGGAAAAGTCGAACACAACAGCAAATGGACTGGTGCTCCTGAAAGAGACTAGAGCTACATATAAAGATCTTGGGGTCATTTGCATAGAGATAATAATTAAATCCATGGGAACTGATGAGGTTTAAAGAGAGAACATTTTTCCAAATGTGTGCATATACATAAGGCAGTTAAAATAATTAATATTATATGCAATACTGAAGTAGTTCTAATATTTATAGAATATCAGAATTTTCAATATATTTATTGGCTATATTGAAGAATCAATATAACTCACTTGACACCAGTTTGGGAAGGCTAAGGACTGAAGAAGTATCTTTAGATTTCATTTTCTTTAATGCTTGTTGAACTTGCCAAGTCTTGGGAGATAATTTCAGTAAAAAACATCCATATCTTATGTACTCCTTAAGAAGGAATTCAGTTTTCATAATTTCACTAATTAAAAGAAACATAGTAAAGATTACATTAAGCATGAGATAGTATATTAACACAGTAAGTTAAAGAGAATCTTGCTTCACAAAGTTACATTTTCTTAGCCATATGTTGACATAGACAGATTATATGAGCCTACTCACTTAACCAAACTCATTAATTCATTTAAATACAACCCAGGTATTACTTGCCTGCTGTGTGTAAGGTGAGAAGCTATTGGCTCAGAGGAGAAAGAGCTGGCCTTCAAGTCAGGAAGACCTGAGTTCAAGTCTTAACCCTGAAGTACTCTTTATGTAATCTAGGGCAAATGGCTTAATTTCTCACTGCCCCAGGCAACTCTGAGAATATAAACTGAAGAGAAGAGGCCAACTTGCATTGGTAAAGGAGGTACCTACAGAGGTATCCCTGTATTGATCAAATCAAAAGATCTTTTAAAAAACAAAATAAAACAAACATTTGTGTAAGGGGCCATGTTAGGCGTTGGGTTTTATGTAGAAACAAACAAAAACAATCGCTACACCAAGTAGTTTAGGGCAGGTTGGTGGCTGCAGTGGATAGAACGCTAGTCCTGGAATAAGGAAGACCTGGTCTCAAAGCTGGCTTCAGACATCTACCTGCCAGTTGTGTGACCCTGGACAAGTCACTTAATCTGTTTGCCTCGGTTTCCTTTTTTGTAAGAAGGGGATAATAATAGCACCTGCTACCCTTTATGAAAGTCTGAAGCTTTTTCCTCTGGCCATGGTACAGGTAGGAGGAGAAAGTTTATTTACCACTCTTTCCTTTTAATGTTTGTGTTTATAAAGGATGATAAACACCAGCCTTCATTTGTTGCTGCGTACTTGTTAGAAATACAGTTGGAGGAAGCAACTGGGAGGAGAAATATTCCAAGGGATAAGAAAGAAATAGATCTAACACTGAGGTATTTTGCCAAAAGTGCTACCCCTGACTGGGGGCTCAGAGTTAGCCAAAATGTAAAGAGAATTACAGATCCTTGGATGTTATTTTCAGAGTGAAGGAGTGTTTAGACCTGAAAAATACAACTGGGTGGTGAGTTAGTAGTAGGGTGAAGAGAAAAATAAAAATGATTGAACAATCTGATCACATCATCCCTTTAACAGTGCTACAAATGGCCACACATCTAAGCACAGCTATTTTGCTGCTTTAATTTTTTCTTAAAATATATTTTTATTTCATTAAACTTTCCTAATTACATTATTTAAAAAATTAACATTCATTTTTAATATTTTATTTTGCCCTAACTTCATGTAAAAACAATTTTTAACATTCATTTTAAAAAATTTTGAGTTCCTAATTTTCTCCTTCCCTTTTTTCTCACCCCTCTCCCAAAGACAGTAAGTAATCTGATACAAGAAATGCATGTGCAATTTTTAGAAAAAAGTTTTGCAATTCTGTCCCTCTCCCACCCCTTGACAAAGCAAGCGATATATTGATTATGCATGTAAAGTCATAAGCATAGCTTTTTAAGAGCTTTTTTAAGGAGTTTGAAGATGCTTATAAAATGTTAATATTTCTGTTTCTTTTTACATCATGTCCATTCTTAGATTCCTTCGATTCCTTAAAAGTAAAGCGAAGATATCACTTCCTTCATCCTTTCCTGATGCCCACCCCCACTTACCCCAGTTATTAGTGTTTTCTCCTTTCCAAAATTACTTTGGACAACTTTGTACATACTTTGTATTTACTTATATGTGTACATATGGCATCGCCCAGGAGAATATGAGTTCTTTGGGGGCAAAAGACTGTTTCGCCACATGAAAAAAGAAAAAACTTGCTTTTAGCAACAATATTGCATTATAAAAGCATTTTCCATCTCAATTTGCTTTTTAAACATGTTATTGACATGTAGATTAACACTAGTCCTAAAACCCTGGGTGATGAACCCTTCCACTTATCATAATCCAGGTGCTTAGGGTATATTTCCTGGTGACAAAATGAGTCAGAGGAGGAAAGGAAGGAAAGTCTCACTGTTCTACCAAGCCTATTTGTTCTTGATTTCTTGCCATACATTCTTTAACATGGCAGACCCAGAAGATCTTGGGGGCTGAGAGAGAAGCCTTGATTTTTCAGATTCACACAGTTATTTGGAGTTTGTTTGGAATGTGGCAAACTAATATGATTTGAAAGGAAAGGGGATACAGGTTGTTGATGAGGAATTAGCTGGAGTTAAAAGGGAATTTCTACTCAAGTCATAAAGAGGCTTGGGACAAACACTTGATCTTGCTAGCAAGAGGAAATGGAATTTAAAAAAATGTTTATATCTGAAACATGCTACATTCAATTTGGGGGATAAAGAAAAATTCTTCCTCTTCAAGAAAACACTGCTTTTTGCAAAAATAAAAAAAAAAGATTTGGTGTAATATTGTAGGGAAAAACATCTCAATTGTGATAGAGGTGGGAGTAAACTGTGACACTAATGGTTAAGCCCAACTATTCTTCCCCCAATTTTGTCATAGTAGAAGCCTAGATACATTTTCAGACATTCCCAGAAGTTAAATCACTTTTAGATGATTGACTATGATATGAAAGTCACAGAAAGCAGCCTAGATTCAAGGATAAACATCCTACCATGTGCAGATGTAGTTCAAAGCACTGGATGTTAGGAGAGATGAAACATTTGGAAAAGACAAGGTCTCTCCCTCACATTGGGTCCTCTTATGTACAGGAGAGTGAGCGAGGCACTGGGGATATAAAAGTAGAATGGAAAACTGTCCCTGTCCTCATGGATCTTATATCTGACTGGAACTAGAAGAGGATCAGAGGCTCCAGGACACCCTCACCTTTTCACAACCTGGATTTCCAAGTTGGCCTTCTTTAGCTCTGATGCCATTTGGAGTTTGCCAATGGTTTCTTGTGCTGCTCTAAAAGGCAATTAAAAAGTAGTTTTGCTTTGGTGTTCAAACAAACAATATACCAAATCATGCTTTGCAAAACAACTTTGTAAAAAATAGGTAATGATAGAAAGGATGCTAACATTTTCAAAGCATCTACCGATTTCTGGTCATTTTCTCGGAGAAATTCTTCAAAAGCAAGGGCATCTTCTTGAAGTTTTTTTTCTGCACTAAGGAATTGCTGCTCTTTTCTCTCCATACATTTCTGGAGCTTCATTATTGTTTGCCTTTTGGTTGCTAATGTGTACTAGGAAGACAAAATACAAGAAATATTGATGACGCTTTTCAAGGTAAATGTCAAACAAATTTATTTTATCCTTCCAATGCTAGCCACTAAAATAAAAAACAGAGAAATAAGCAAACAAATGAAAAAGAGTTTCCAGAAACTCAGAACAAAGGGAAGTGTGATCTTTGGGCAAATCCCTTAATTTCTTTGAGTCTTAATATCTTTATCTGTAAAGGGCAAGAAGAAGATTTGATGTTCTCTTAGGTAGCATCCAGTTGTAATAATAATAATGGTGATAATTATTATTATAAAACACAATTATATAGCACTTTAAGGTTTACTTTCTTCAAGACAAACATGTGACTTTAGGATTCTGTGAAATAAATGAATTTCAACCATTTCAATTTTGCTCTGTTTTCACATCTGAATCTATTGCAGCTTTCCAAATGTACAGAAAAATAGGATGCTTAAACAGAAGCTAATTAAACTTTTTTTCTTAAAGCCATTTACAGAGCAAAGGGTCATTACACCAGCCAGGGAAGTGAGACAATTTCCTTTTCTCTCACAAGATGTGTTGCCAAACAATAAAGTGCCATGTTGTTATTTAGTCATTTTAGTGTGTCTCACTCTTTTGTGACCCCATTTGGGGTTTTCTTGGCAGAGATACTGAAGTGGTTCTCCATTTCCTTCTCCAGATCATTTCTTCAGATAAGGAAACTGAAGCAAATACAGTTAAGTGACTTGCCCAGGGTCACACAGCTAATAAGTCTCTGAGGCCAGATTTGAACTCAGGCAGATGAGTTCAAACACCACATTATATATTGTCAGTTCTGTGTTTTCTAAAGTTCATACTCTTGCATATTTTGATAGTTCAGTTATTACCAGGGTCTCTGGCACTAACATTTTCTTTTTCTGGTATTAAAAGAAAACTACCTTACTTGTGGCTATGAAAGCTACCAGCTCCAGAGGAACATACACTAAAATAGAAAACAAAGAAATAGGCAAACAAATGAAAAAGAGCTTCCAGAAACTCAGAACAATGGGAAGTGTGATCTCTAATTTGCTTTAGTTCTGTGATAATACTAATAATACATCTTTAAAGTCTGCAATGTATGCAAATATGTAAAGTCTTTACATATATTCCTCACAACACCTCTATCGGATAGATGTTATTATCATTCCCATTTCACAGATGAAGAGACTGAGCCTGGAAGTAGTTTAGTGATTTGCCTGGAGTTGAACAGCTGATAAGTATCCAAGGTAGCATTTGAACATAGGCTTTCTTGTATACCAGAAGCATTTTGGGTTGTCAGTGGCCTCAGAAAATCTAAGATATTTCACTCCACTTTACCTTTAGTAGAGATGTCTTCCAACACATCAACACTTATACAGTGTCATTGCCAAAGGTGAAGGAAATTGATAATACAAGGGGGCAGACGTAGACAAGTATACAGGTAGGCAGGATAAAGACCATTCACCAACACAAGGAATACCTTTTACTAAATTTAAGGTCCTGTTTACATTTCCCTTATGAAGGTTTATTTTATGTAAAATCTTATATGTTGATTGTAGTAGGCATGAAAGTGTTGACTGAATCTGGGTCCCTGTTGTGAAACGTGTTATATGAAATTTAAACATATTTGTGAAAATCAAGCATATTTTCATTTTCTCCTGAACACTAATGGCTCTCATCAAGACAGAACATCTTACTTAAACCCAACAAATGGTTATAAATAAGATCATATTATAAATAAAATCATAAGAAATGTATACAGGATATACTTGCTGATCTTACTAATTATTCCACCCTATTGCCGTATTAGCCACTATTTGTTCTCTTATGTCTATAATTATATAATGCAAGAGGGATCACACAAAATATATTTAATACATATACACATATGCAAAATATATACACATAGGTAGATATGAAATAAGCATGCTTTTTCTTTGTATGGTTTTGCTCCAAATACAAGTTCTAGGTCCAGGATAAAAACTTCAGCTATTACTAGTAATGATCTAAAGTGTAATAGTTGTAGGATGTACAATTATAGGGTGACTAGGTGGTACAGTGGGTAGAGCACGAGGCTTGGAATCAGGAAGATCCGAGTTCAAATCCAGCCTCAGACACTTACTAGCTGTGTGACCCTGGGCAAGTCACTTAACCCTGTTTGCTTCAGTTTCTTCATCTATAAAATGAGCTGGAGAAGGAAAGGGCAAGCCACTCCAGTATCTTTGCCAAGAAAGCTCCAAATGGGGTCATGAAGAGTGAGACATGACTGAAACAACTGAACAACAATAAAAATACAATTACAGACCATGTAGTGGTTTCTCTGGACTATCAGATAGGAGTCCCCTGTGAGAAAATTAATATGGAATGAGAACTCAAAACCAATTATACTCTAGATGGCTTTCCATTCTAGGGGCAACCTAATATTACAAAGCTATACACTACGGTACCTCTCAGGCCTGCTGGGTCCCCCAAATAGTTGTAAATATTTTCCAGTATGGAGACTCTTTTAAAATTATTTTCAGTGTTCTACAACACTACCATATAACTTAGATTTTTTTCCCTCCCTCCTCTTGCTTTCCCCCTCCCTCCCCTCTCCCTCCCCCAGACAATATACAATTTTATATAAGTTCTACACATACATTCCTATTAAATACATTTTCACCATAGTCATGTTGCATAGAAGAATTAAAATGAATGAGAGAAATCATATAACAAACCAAAACGTAATACAAAAGAAGATGATCTGCTAAATCTGCGATTGAATTCCATAGTTCTTTCTCTGGATGTGGAAGGCATCTTCTTCATAATTCTACATGCTACACAATAGTACTTGTATGGCTAGCATATATTGATTAAAAAATACATTATGATTAAAAGCTATAAATTCAGTGAACTTTTAAGTGAGTTTGTATTAGATAACAGCACCATTTACATGCATTCAAGTCTATATAAGTTAGATTTGCTTATCTATTTTCTACTGTCATTTAACAAAATGACTGGTGCTTTTTTGCAGCTAAGCTTTCACAGATTCCTTGCAATAACTGTATGGATCAGTATAGTCCAGGATAGACTGGGAGTTATGGTCAGTAGCTCATAGATTGGGAAGGGTCATATTAAAATATGAATTATAAAATTAAAATAAATATAATATAAAATACGAACTAATAGAAGTTAGTTATGGAATACATTGCCTGACACATAGCAAACATGTAAAGGTTAGTTGTTATTGTTATTACTTATTTTGAGCAAAATAGCAAACCAGTCCAGTATCTTTGCCCAGAAAACGTATGGTCCACAAGGTCATAAAGAGATGGACACAACTGAATGACTGACCAACAATTTTGAGCAAGTTAATTACAAATTCATTAAATGTAAAATGTTTTGAAGATACCCATTGGCAATGCTGTAAATCGTTCTACCCTAAGCTTATAGGAAAAATACATTTCATTTATTACCTCCAGCATAAACCTTTCTCTTTGATCACTAATGAATTCTTGTATGGTCTTTTTCGCATCTGCACTTCCTGTTAAGAGAATTGAAATATATTTAGCTTGAAGTCAGTATCAGTTCAAGTTAACCAGCACTAATTTTAGATTAAGTGGCAGCATGACTGTTATTAATATATACTCAGTACACCTAGTATGTCCTACCTGTGTATATCCAAGTGTTAGCTAAATGTATTGCCTTCTTTAAAGGCATTTACTCCGCTCTTGGACTCTTGAAAACTTGGTAATAATGAACAGGATTTTAGCAAAGTTACAAACGAATAAGATTGATTTTTAAAGTTGGACTGTTTTGTTAAGAAATATTAATCATATTAATTATAGATTTAGAGCTGGGAGGAACTTGAGAAGCCACCTAGTCCAACGCCTCCATTTCAGATAACCCAAGATCTCCAAAATGGTAAGTATCCTAAGTATTAGTGTCTGGAATCAAAACCCAGTTCCTCTGACTGTAGAGCTAAGGCTCTTTTCATTGTGGCATGCCGAAGCTGCTGGTCCTCTTCAAGAATGAAGGACAGACAACAGCTGATGTCTGACTTTATAATTCACTGATTAGAAGCAACCACAAAAACTTCATTTCTTGGCCATGAATATGGTGAATAGATTGCCAGACTTGGAGTTGAGAAGACCTGAGTTCAAATCCTGCCTCAGATACTTATTAACTACTTGGACAAGGTACTCTGTGCCTCAGTTTCCCCATATGTAAAATGAGGATAACAGTAGAACCTCCACTTCCAGGTGGTTGTGAGGATCAATTAAGACATATAGAATATTTTACACACCTTAAGCACTATATAAATGCTAGCTGTGACTAAACACCTGTGAGGTAGATACTATCATGTTCCCCATTTTATAGCAGAATAAATTGGTATTCAAAAAAGTGAAGTGATTTTGTCCCAAGTTGCAAAGCTACTAAATGTCTAAGGCAGGATCTGAATCCAGGTCTGTCAACACCCAGTACATGATCCATGATGCCATATACAGCTTCTCTGGCAAAGGATTAGATTTCTTCTGCTTGACCCCACAGGATAAAACTAGGAACAACAGTGGAAGTTGTAGGCAGGAAGATTTAGGTTCTTTTTGTATAAGGAAAAACTTCCTAATAAGGAAAGCAATCAAAAGAGGAAGCCATGTTTGGCAGCTGTCAGGGAGAGCCCAGCACTGGTAGGTTTCAAGCAGATACTGGAGGGATTCAAACGACCATCCCCACTCCCCAATCTCAACTAATCCACAACTTTAGTAGATGGTCTTGGAGAGCAGCTATGTGTAAGAAGACCCTGTGATCCATCTGCAGTATTCTTTCTCTGTCTTTCTGCCTCTGTCTTCTCTGTCCATCTCTATTTCTGTCTCTCTAGGATCCAGACCAACCTGCTCTTCTGTTCTCTTTCTTGCACAACTTCTGCCTCCGCTCGTCCCCTGACTTTGGAATGTCCTTCCTCCTCCCTTAGCGTCCCTGAAGACTCAGCTCACCAACTAATACATGAAGCCTGTCCATGCCTCCCCCTCCAGCTGCTGGCAGCTCCCCTTTGAAATTACTTTGTGTTTATTTTGTACACCCCCCCCACACACACACATACACCCACACCCACACACACACATACACGCACACATAATATACACAGATACATATAAATAGAGATTAAATGTCGTGCTACTGCATTAAATACATTTTATATTTGCAGCAGTATGTACGTGCTGCTACAAGGAGCATGGTCTATGGACTGGCCTGGGGCTTGGTCCAAGTCTCACTTCTTACACTTTCAAGTTCTGTATCCATGATCTTGGTATCCTATGATCTGTTAAATGAGGACACTAATGTCATCTACTTAATGGGATTATTATGGAGCTCAACTGAGATTATTTATTGATATGACATACATGTCCCTATGGCTGTCATTTAAATAGTGCTTTAAAGTTCATAAAGCACTGCATATGTATATGTGTGTATGGGGAAGGGGGTGGGGGAGATGAAGGGAGAGAGACTCATCTTCCTGATTACAAATCCAGCCTCAGATACTTACTAGCTGTGTGGCCTTGGGTAAGTCACTTCACCCTGTTTGCCTCAGTTTCCTCATCTGTCAAATGAGCTAGAGAAGGAAATGGCAAACTACTCCAAGATTTCTGCCAAGAAAACCCCAAATGAGGTCACAAAGAGTCGGATGCAACTGAAAACAACTAAACAATAACAATGTTGTAGTTCTAGCTATTTTGTTGAACATTTTTCAATCACATTTTTAATCCGGCTGTTGGAGCATTATGGTGTGCCATGAGTTTGCCTTCTCTGACTTAAGGTCCCAAGAGGATAAGGGACTTGCCTAAGGTCATGCAGCCAGTATGTGTCAGGGGCAGGACTGGAACCCAGGACTTCCTCACTCTAAGATTAGTTCTCTAACCACTTTGACAGGTGTTCACTCATATCATATAAATAACATAATACTACTATTATTCATACACACAACAGACCAGATCAGCACCCTTCAACTGACATAGTACATGCGTCTCTGAATAACATTAATCTCTTTGTAACTGACCATATCTGCTATCTAATTTTATTTCTAACTTTCTTCTCCTTTTATTTATTCTTATTTTTTTGAGGCAATAGGGGTTAAGTGACTGGCCCAGGGTCACACATTTAGTAAGAGTCTGAGGTCACATTTGAACTCAGGTCCTTCTGACTTGAGGGCTGGAGCTCTATCCACTGTGTTAGAGCATCTTCTACTGTGATGGTCTAAACCTGGACTTGGCCCTATGCTGGATCTTGGAACTTGGTTTTTTTAACCCAGACCAGCTTCCTTTCTTGCTTCAGCTCTCAGAAAGTCAGGGTACAGGATGGGGTTTAGCTGTATTGCCTTCTGAGGGGCTATCACTGGAAGTAGTCCTTCTATATAAGGGCCACCATCTCCATCTCTGCCCATCTGTATATTCTTTCTTACCAAAATACTTTTAGTTCTTTTATGTTTTGGCAGAATCTAACACTCTTATGTCAGCATTAGCTATCAAAGGGTCTTTCATAAAGGACTAGAAAGAACCTTAGAAGTCACTGAGTGCAATCTCCTTTTACAGACAAGGAAACTGAGGTTTGGAGGTGAGGAATTGATCTGTCCAAGGTGAGACAAGAAGGTTAGGGCAAAGCTGAGATTTGAACCAGCCGCAGGGGAAGTCTGGTGGAATGGGCAGAGAGCTGATCTTGGGTTCAGGAATACACAAGTTCAAATATGTCACAAATTCTTGCCAATTGTGGTAAAGTCACCTCTCAGGTCAGATTCCTCCCCTCTAAGAGAAGGCATTTGAACTCAATGACCTCTAAGGTCTTTCTTAGCTCTCAGTCTAGGAACCCCGATCCAGAGGGGGCTTCACACTCCTCTTCACTGACTTCAAGCTGCTGCCTCTCATGGACCAACATTTTTTCTCTGCAAAGTAGGAAATGTCTATTGTATTTTGATTGCTTCTTATGCCACCAAAGTTCCATTTCCTTATCCATAAAATTGGGCAGTGGACTCAGTTACCTCTAAGGTCCCCTTGTAGTGGCTCTTTAAGTAAATCAGGTTGAGTTTTTGTACCCATCATCATGTAAATAGTAAACAGGGAAGATGAAATGTAATTTAAACTTTTCTAGGTGGCTCACAGTTGTCACTATGAGAATTTATTAGACTGGGCTGCAGATAACAAGTAATCATATGACTCTCTATTACAATTCAATGAATCTGGTCCAAAAAAATTATTAAGCACCTTCTCTGTTCCAAGCCTTGGGCAGCTGAGTGGCATAGACAATACCTTGGCAGGAAGACTCATCTTCCTGAGTTCAAATCTGGCCTCAGGCACTTATTTTATGACTGGGCAAGTCATTTAACTCTGTTTGCCTCAGTTCCCTCATCTGTAAAATCAGCTGGAGATAGAAATGGTAAGCCATTCCAGTATCTTTGCCAATAAAACCCCAAATGAGGTCATGATGAAGAGTTGGACACAACTGAAAAACTGACTAAAAATTCACACCTCACAAATAATCAGTAGGTTTGATTTATTGTTCGGCTGGTCATCCAGACCAGAGGTCAGCAAACCATTGCCAGCAGCCAAAGGCAGTTGTTTGTTGATCCCTGGTCTAGACTTAAGAAAGCGATGGGGGAAATGTTAATAATATAACTTAAACTTAAAAGTGTGTCATGTATTCATTAATCCCCCTCCCTCCCAAACTTATTCGCATAATAAACAAACATTTAGCAGCCTACAGGTGGCCATAACTAAATTACTGCTTTAATTAAAGACATATCACATAAAGAATGGGTGATTTGTACTCACTTTCTACAAAGCTGAGGATGATGGCAGAATCCAGACCAAGTTCACAAGATGCTGATTCAGCAGAAATATTTATTTCTCCCAGATGTGATCGATTCTTCATTCTGGATGAAAAAGTAGTTTTTTCATGCACTTTCCTACTACGGTTCAGAATTTTTTCCTGCACATATAGAAGGTTAAATTAGATTTTCTAGCACGGCACATTATTGTTTGGTCCAACAGTGATGGGACATACATCTCTGGAATGAATTGTTTGCTGTTAGCTCATGAAACACACAAAGCAAATTTTTTTGGCAAATGAAACAAATCCTACAGAATGGTGCCAGGGAAAGAATTGGACTTGGAGTCAGAGAATCTGGCTATGACACTTACAAAGCTGTGTAGTCTTGGGCAAGTCACTGGCTTCAGTTTCCTTTTCTGTATTGTGGAGGGTTTGGGAGTAAATTAATTCTAAAGTGCCTTCCAGCTCTAAGATTCTATTATCTTCCTTTGATATCTTCATAATTGGCATTATGGCCTTTGTTTCCAATTAAGAGCTGAGTAAAACTGTAGATGAAAACCTTAAATTTTATAAAGACTGGATGTAAGATGAGACAGAGAGGGAAGGAGATGACAGAGAGAAGAAGGAAGAGAATGAGAGGAGAGAGGTGAAGATAGAAAGAAAGGGGAGGAGAGAGAAGGGAGGGAAGGATACCCGAGCTGCTATTATGATTGTATTCTCCAAAGTCTTATGCTGCCCAGGAAGCTGTATTAGGACGCTTTGGGTGAAAGAATAAAAGGAAATGTACCTCCAAGTTACAGGATTTAGAGTAGAAGGGAACTTTAGTGTCCAGCCTCCTCATACCCTGAGACTCATGCTCCATACCCCAGTAAAATCATAGATCTGATGCCAAAAAAGGGCAACTTTTTATATCCAAGTATTTAAAAAAATACACAAATTATCATAAAATTTCAATGGATTGAGTGGAAAAGCATTTATCAAGTGCCTACTGCATGCCAGAGAAGCTAGGTGGCTCTGGGCTCTGTTCCTGGATTCAGGAGGACCTGAATTCAGATCCAGTCTCAGACCCTTACAAGCTTTGTGACCCTGGGCAAGTCACTTATCCTTGTTTGCCTCAGTTTCCTCATCTGCCAAATGAGCTGGAGAAGGAACTGGCAAAGCACTCTAGTATTTTTGCCAAGAAAACTCCCAAATGGAGTCACGAAGAATTAGATATGACTGAAACAATTCAACATTGACAGCAAATTAAGGACTAGGGGTACAAGGATAAAAAATAAAAACCATCTCTGAAGGAGCATACATTCTATTTGGGGAAAATTACTTTATATTAATTCATCTGTTACATCCTGTAGTAGAATTTTAGAATGAGGGGACCTGTAGAATGCTGTTGCTTTTTGGGAGATCCCTAGGTAAGGTTAGGGAACACCTTCTTGAAGTAATAGAAAATGTCCTGTGAGCATCTAGCACAGTAGATGTGTGGCTGGCACACAGTAGGTGAGGAATGAATGTTTGCTATCATCTTGGCTTGCTCCAGAGGGGGCCTGGCCGATATACCACATGCCTTCTTCTGGGTCTCTTAGGGACCTGAGGGTTCCACTGCACTATCACAGCTCCTCAGCCCACCCTCACCTGATCATACAGAACAAAATTCAGATGATACCCTAATACATACAAAATAGAGAAACTTTAATATTGGATAACACTCCCCTATTAGAACTGGAGGACAGGGACTCTTTGCTTTTTGAATTTATTTCCAACACTTACCCCAGTGTTTGGCCCATGTAAGCCCTTAATAAATGCTTTTTTTCAATTCCTTCATTCATAATACAATGCATAAGAAATAATAAACACGTAAACACCTTAACACCTTGACATGAGATAATCTTTGGGTGTTGATTTGATTAACCGTGGCCGGATAACACTTACCCTTTCCTTTTCTTCTAGTTCTTTTTGTTTGAAAAGAAACATATCTTCGAAATAGTATGTATATGGCATGGTTTTTTCACACCCGGCTCTACGTGCATTTTCTGTTACACAAAAGAAAAGTTTTTTGGGGGTCATTTTTATAAAAATATGAAGCATCATTTACTAGTTTTTCAATCTGGAAGTCATAAGCAGGACAATGCTACTCAGAATGGAAAGTCTATGAAGTTTCTCTTCCATGCCTGATCCCCTCCCTGCTGTCCCTGGCTCCTTAGTGGAACAGAATGGAATAAGTATTTATTAAGAACCTACTATGTGCCAGATACTGTGCTAAGTACTTTGCAGATATTATCTCATTTGCTTCTCACAACAACCCTGGGAGATAGGTGCTATTATTGTATTTTATAGTTGAAGAAACTGAGGCAGATAGAAGTTAAGTGACTTGCCCAGGGTCACATGGCTAGTGAGTGTCTGAGACTGGATTTGATTTCATTTCTTCCTGACTCCAAACCCAGGACTCTATCCACTGTACCATTAGCTGCTTTTGCAGCTGCCTGTGGTCTGGTTATGTTCTTCTCCTGCTCAGCATGGATGTTTTAGCACTTTCCCAACTTCTCTTCCTCCAACCCAAACTTAAGTCCATCCACTAACCAGAGGGCAGTATGGCCTAGCAGAAAGAGCAGAAGGCCAGAGGTCAGAAGACCGGTGGGACAGTCTTCATACATTTCCACCAGAGGTCGCTGCTTTCCTGATAAAATATGGAGGAAAAAAATTGTTTTAAATGGTTCTTCAGTTTTAACCCAAGAAAAAAAGGTTACAATTATGATAGAATGATAAGATAGTAGCTTTGGAGATGGAGAATCATCATCCCAATTCCTTTTTCAGATGAGGAAACTGAGGCCAGGAGAAACAATGTGTCTTGTGGATGGCTAGATGTCATTTTCTTCCCCACTTAAACATTTAGAGGAGACAAATATCCTTAAAATATAAGAGTTTTGGCTACTGAGTCACTACTAAGGCGGAAACAGTTTCAGGGCATTAATGATCATAGGGTTAGAAATTCTGGGCTGGAAGGGACTTCAAAGTCCAGTCCCAACATTTTACCGATAAGAAAACTGACGCTGATCAGGATGATTAGACTTGCATCAAGGTCACACGCCTAGGTGTTCCTGATTTCAAGTTCAGTGCCCTTTCTACCATACCATGCTGTCCCTTGAAAACACAAAATGGTTGATTTTCCCAGCATTTCTCTAAGGTAACAATTGCTGAAAAACCACTGATGCTCTATCCACTGTAACACTGAGTTGCCCTATTCCTAGCATTTTAAACATCACATTATTAATCTATAGCGCCTTCACCCCTATAAGAGGCAACTCAATGGCCCTCCCCTTTTCCTAAGCACTCTCATTACCACACACCTGATGGTCTCTTCTACTACACTAGAAGCAGCACTCTCTGTAAAATAAGTATCTCTACTGGGGATAATTCTAGCCCTTAGGTTGCTCTCTCTCCATTGTAGAGGGAGCACAGTAAATTCTCAGACTTCAGTTTACCTCCCCATTGAGGAGGGTAGAGAAAGAATTCTCAACCCCTTGATTATGACAGTGATCAGATAAGGACAGGACCTCTGATTTCCTTGAGAAAGGGAACTCTCAGATGGGGAAATCCCTCTACCCATGCAGGTTGGCACCTTGTCTGCAATTTAAAGTCTTAAGAGAATTGCCTAGAATACCAAAAGCTTTGGCAGCTCACCCAGAGTCTTAAAACAAGATGCATCCAAAACAAGTTTCTTCTTTAGGCAGAGACAGTTAGGTGCCTGAATGGATACAGAGTCAAGAAGACAAGTTCAAATCTGGCCTCAAACTCTTACTAGCTGTGTGACCCTGGGCAAGTCACTTCACCAATCCCTACCTCAGTTTCCTCAACTGTAAAAAATAATAGCAACAATCATGAGCAGCAAATGAGATGATATTTATAAAGCTCTTAGTACAGTGCCTGGCACATAGTAGGTGTTTAATAAGTGTTTATTTCTTACCTTCTTTACTCCAAGGCAAACCCTAGGCTAAGCTAACTCTCAGTTTTCTCATTATCATGAATCACTAAATTCCCTGAGTTCGAGAAGAGAAAGAATATGAAATTCATTTTGCCTCCTGATTTTCAGATTGGCTTGCTTATTTTTAATGGAGGTCAGATATCTTCTACATAACTATCTAAATTCTAAATTTGTGTTGGTAAAAACCAGGTCTTATATTAGGGCAGAGCTAAGAACATAGAATGAACTTAGTTTTTCTAAACCCGATCACCTAATGCAATGTGTGACACAGCATAAGTACTTAATGTCTTTTCATTAACCAAATAATTCATTAACTCATTCATTTGCGGCTTTTCCTCCCTGGCACCTAGCACTATGCCTAGCATGGAGTAGACAGTCCTTCCAGAAAAGCTTTCTTGGGATGAACGTAGAATGAATAAAATACCTCCTGGTTTGTCTTCTCTGTCTCTAGTAGAGGTGGTCGATCTTATGGGTAGTAAGTGTGTTGACATGATGACTTCTCCCCCTGTCAAGAAAATAATGATAATTAATAATAATTAATAATAATAATAGCTATAGTAACATTTGTATTGCTGGGGCATTGCACTAAATGCTTTACAACGACGATCTCATTGAATATCTCATTTATATAGTAACTTTTATGTGTGTTGGGGCATTGTGAGAAGAGCTTTCCAATAATTATCTCATTGGATCCTCACAACAATCATTTGAGATAGGTGCTGTTATTATTTGACAGATGAGGAAACTGAGGCAAAGAGAGGTTTAGTGACTTGCCCAGGGTCACCCAGAGAACAGAAGACACTGACATTAATCACTGAAACATAAAGAAGCTCAAGAGATAGTCTGATATCATAGAGAGTCAATCTCAGAATATTCAAGTTCAAATGTCACTCTGACACCTCCTGGCTGGGTGATCGTGGGCAATTTATTGAATTTCTCTGGACTTTAGCCACCTCAGAGTCTGTAAGCTGTCAAGAGGGTGCCAACTTGCACTGGTAGAATTATTGCATTGGGGAGTTTCCTATGTTGGTGAAATAACAGGATTGGCCTCTATCCCTAAAGAAACCCCATTTCAAGCATTAGCCTGTTGTGGTTTTGAAGGACCCACAAGAAGCCGGAGTGATCAAAGAGGTCCAACAGGAGATGTGCAGATAGGCAACATTCTGGAACCTTCCATTCTAACTGTCTCAATTCCCAGGATGCCTGATCTGGGGTGGTAACTCCCTCTGTCAGTGCAGAATGCAACCCTCTCTACTTCTTAATGTTCAATGAATTGTGGAGCCAAAGAAACACATCAGTTCATAGCTAACTCTTGAGTGACCTGTAGTATAATGCACACATCTACACACACATATTTACATATACATACACATATGTATATGTATGTATATGTATACATACCTATTATTGCATACATGTATGCATATGTATATATACATATGTGCATGTGTATATGTGATATATATATACATCTGTGTGTGTAATATAAGTATAAAAATCTCCCAGTGAGGAAACTTCCTTTAACAGAGGAATATCTCTGCTAGATTATAAGCTCCTCAAGGATAGGGACTGTTTTTTGCCTTTCTTTGTAGCACCAGCACTTAGCATAAAGTCTGGCACATAGTAGGCATTTAATAAATGCTTATCGATTGACTCAGTCAATACAGATTGGCATCTCTCCTTGTGCTTGGAATCTTTACAGAACTATCTGGGAGCATTGAGAGGTTAAGGATCCCACAGCCAGAATTTGTCAAAGATAAAACTTGAACCCAGGTCTTTGACTCAGGAGCCAGCTCTCCATATACTACTAGGCACTGCTTCTTAAGCAAATGTATGGAGTCTACAGACCCAGAACCTCTGTTAGAGGTAGGTAAGAAGTTTAGTTGCAACCCATAGCCTGATTTGAAATCAATTCATTTCAAGTTAGGGCACCCTAAGGAGCTTGTGTTTAGTCCTATATGCAAAGGAAAGCCAGTAAAAATTGGTGGACATAATCAGAACTGTACATTAGGAAGACCATTTGGGCACTTGTGTAATAGACTATATAAATGAGAAAATGGAGACAGAACAGCAAATTAGGAAACCAGCTCTGAACTAAGATGATGGCTGCGTGAATACAGTGCAATCTGATCCATCCAGCATTTCATCCAGCATTAGACAATCAAATACAAAGAAGACCTACCCTCAGGGACCTTACCTTCTACTGGGGATACAATACATTCATAGATAAGTAAATGCAATAATTCAGGAGCACGTTGAGAGCACTAAACAAAATGAGTCAGGAAAGACTTCCTGTAGGAGGCAGTGCCTGAGCCAAGTCATTTTTTTAAAATTTATTTATTTAACTTTTAACATTCATTTTCACAAAATTTTGGGTTCCAAATTTTCTCCCCTCCCCCCACCCCAAAACACCAAGCATTCTAATTGCCCCTACCACCAATCTGCCCTCTCTTTTAACATCCCTCCCTTCTCTTGTTCCCATCTTCTCTTTTGACCTGTAGGGCCAGATAACTTTCTATACCCCATTACTTGTATTTCTTATTTCCTAGTAGTAAGAACAATACTTGACAGTTGTTCCTAAAACTTTGACTTCCAACTTCTCTTCACCTCTTCCTCCCCACCCATTGCCTTTGGGAAGCAAGCAATTCAATATAAGCCATATCTGTGTAGTTTTGCAAATGACTTCCATAATAGTCGTGTTGTGTAAGACTAACTATATTTCCCTCCATCCTATCCTGCCCCCCATTGCTTCTGTTCTCTCTTTGGATCCTGTCCCTCCCCAAGAGTGTTGACTTCAAATTGCTCTCTTCTCCCATTGCCCTCCCTTCCATCATCCCCCTCCCCCACCCTGCTTAGCCCCTTCTCCCCCACTTTCCTGTATTGTAAGATAGGTTTTCATACGAAAATGAGTGTGCATTTTATTCCTTCCTTTAGTTGAATTGATGAGAGTAAGTTTCATGTTTTTCTCTCACCTCCCCTCTTTTTCCCTCCACTGAAAAGTCTTTTGCTTACCTCTTTTATGAGAGATAATTTGCCCCATTCCATTTCTCCCTTTCTCCTCCCAATATATTTCTCTCTCACTGCTTAATTTCATTTTTTTAAAGATGTGATCCCCTATTCAATTCACTCTGTGCTCTGTGTGTGTGTGTGTGTGTGTGTGTGTGTGCGTGTGTGTAATCCCATCAACTACCCAGATACTGAAAAGTTTCAAGGGTTACAAATATTGTTTTTCCATGTAGGAATGTAAACAGTTCAACTTTAGTAAGTCCCTTATGACTTCTCTTTGCTGTTTACCTTTTCATGCTTCTCTTCATTCTTGTGTTTGAAAGTCAAATTTCCTTTTCAGCTCTGGTCTTTTCATCAAGAATGCTTGAAAGTCCTTGATTTCATTGAAAGACCAATTTTTCCCCTGAAGCATTATACTCAGTTTTTCTGGGTAGATGATTCTTGGTTTTAGTCCTAATTCCTTTGACTTCTGGAATATCCTATTCCACGCCCTTCAGTCCTTTAATGTAGAAGCTGCTAGCTCTTGTGTTATCCTGATTGTATTTCCACAATACTTGAATTGTTTCTTTCTAGCTGCTTGCAATATTTTCTCCTTGACCTGGGGACTCCGAAATTTGGCCACAATGTTCCTAGGAGTTTCTCTTTTTGGATCTCATTCAGGAGGGGATCTGTGGATTCTTTCAATATTTATTTTATCCTCTGGTTCTAGAATATCAGGGCAGTTTTCCTTGATAATTTCATGAAAGATGATGTCTAGGTTCTTTTTTTTTTTTTTTGATCATGGCTTTCAGGTAATCCCATAATTTTTAAATTGTCTCTCCTAGATCTATTTTCCAGGTCAGTTGTTTTTCCAATGAGATATTTCACATTATCTTCCATTTTTTCCTTCTTTTGGTTTTGTTTTGTGATTTCTTGGTTTCTCATAAAGTCATTAGCCTCCATCTGTTCCATTCTAATTTTGAAAGAACTATTTTCTTCAGTGAGCTTTGGGACCTCCTTTTCCATTTGGCTAATTCTGCTTTTGAAAGCATTCTTCTCCTCATTGGCTTTTTGACCCTCTTTTGCCAACTGAGTTAGCCTATTTTTCAAAGTGTTATTTTCTTCAGCATTTTTTTTGGGTCTCCTTTAGCAAGGTGTTGACCTGCTTTTCATGCTTTTCTTGCATCTTTCTCATTTCTCTTCCCAGCTTTTCCTCCATCTCTCTAACTTGATTTTCAAAATCCTTTTTGAGCTCTTCCATGGCCTGAGCCCATTGAATATTTATTTTGGATGTTTGGGATACAGAAGCCTTGACTTTTATGTCTTTCCCTGATGGTAAGTCTTGTTCTTCCTCATCAGAAAGGATGGGAGGAGATATCTGTTCACCAAGAAAGTAACCTTCCATGGTCTTATTTTTTTTCCCTTTTTTGGGCATTTTCCCAACCAGTTACTTGACTTTCAGGTCCTTTGTCAAGAGTAGGGTATACTCTGGGAATCTGTGAGATCTCAGTTCCTCCAAGGTAGCACAATCAAGCGTGTACTGATCTGGATGCAGAAAGGGATTTTTATGCCCAGAATCTTAGCAGATACCTCTCCACAGCCACTTGGCCTCTAATTCCCAAGTCAGCACTGGGGGCTGATTTTCAGATAAGCTGGATGGGCAGGGTCGCCAT
Source organism: Notamacropus eugenii (assembly GCF_028372415.1). Taxonomy (NCBI): domain Eukaryota; kingdom Metazoa; phylum Chordata; class Mammalia; order Diprotodontia; family Macropodidae; genus Notamacropus; species Notamacropus eugenii. The sequence goes on from NC_092874.1 coordinate 278,539,194, forward strand.
TCAGTGTGAGACAAAGACCAGCTTGCCCAAGGCCTCCACCCAGGGTGGAGGCAAGACTCAGCTCTTCAATGCCCCCAGGGGTTTTTACGCTCCAACAATGGAGGTTCTGTATGGGCCGCTGTGCAGGCTCTGTGGCCACTGCCTGCTGCTGGAGAGATGGGAAAACCCTTCTCCCTTCTTGGACTGCTAATTAAACCCCATCACTGACCTTTGGTGCCTGTGGGCCGAGGGATCTGAGGCCCTGCTACTGTGACTGGAGATTCCACTCCCGAGGTATCCTCCTCCCAGAGTCTCCTCACACCACATGGCCAAGGCTGGTCTGGGCTCTGCACTCGGCTCTGTCTCTGGCACAACTGACATTTCCATGGACCTTTCAGGGCACCGTGGGCTGGAAATCTCCTCCACTCTGTTGTTCTCAACTTCTGCTACTCCAGAATTTGTTGAGAGTCCCTCTCTACAGGTATTTTATAGGCTGTGGGGAGGACCCTGCATAAGTGTGTCTTTCTAGTCTGCCATCTTGGCTCCGCCCCCTGAGCCAAGTCTTGAAGGGAGCTGAATATGCCAAGAGGTGAAGGAGAGGAGGGAGTACATTCTACGTAAAGGACAGAGGTGGATGGAATGCTGTGCCTAGGGAACATTAAGTTGATCCATTTGTTTGGAACACTGCTCAGTGCGTAAGAGGAAATAAAATAAAAAATAACTCTGGAAAGACAGGCTGAAGCTAGATTAGGAAGGGCTTTAAAGACCGAGCAAATAACTGTTTTTCTCTATTACAAGGGAAGACTCCTTCCCTGAGTGTTGGGATAGAACTGGAAAGCATCTTGGAGGCCTTTATTTTAGAGAGGAGGAAACAGGAATGTTAAGTGATTTGCCCAAGGTCCGAGGTGGAATTTGAACCAAGGACCTCTTGAATTAAAATGAATCGCCATCAGACATATTTTGGACATGATGCAGCTACAGGTGGACAAGAATGGTTGGTGACCATTTGTCAGGCCAGTGAAACTCTAGGATTTGCCTTTCCTTGACTTAGGTTTTAAAGATGAAGCTTCTCAAAATTGTATAACTTTCTCCTCCTGTAGTGATCTTGTTTTTCTCTCTCATTGGGTCTTAACCATTTCCTACTTCTATTCTCTCTTTTTTGAAAAACCCTCTTGTCTTAAGCATCTGTACAATTTCTGCCTATTTCCTGACACCTCTGAAAGACTAAAATTGCAGTCTTTTTAACTCAGTTGGAATCCAAAGCAGAGACTTGTTTTCCCACTAATTCTCCAATATTCTCTAAGACTTGACAATGGAATTTGTGAGACAAATGATCCCCTGAACTAACTGTTCACTGGGGAAGAAGATGAAGACAGGAAGAAAAAAGGTTGCAGTTAGCAGGGACTACCTGGGCAGGGCCAATTCGATGTACCACACTGGAGAAGGGTAAATCCAGGAAGTGCTTTTGGTGAGTGGAATACAAATCAGGTGCCGTTTACACACTGCCTCTGTAATAAGAATTTTAAAAAAGGGAAACAGATCACTGTCAGGTGGGAATTTCAACCATTCCTAGTTAATAATACCATTTGGTTGACCCAGGCTCTTTGGAGCTTAGATTTAGGGTGGGAAGGAACCTTGGAGGTTAGACTGTCCAAATCATTCATTTTACTTAGACAAGTAAACTGAGGCCTAGAGGGGTCCAGTGACAACTACAGCTAGTTTGTAGCAGAACTAGGATTTGAACATAGAAACAAGACATCCCCTCCTTCCCAGTTTAAGAATTCTAGTAACTTTTTTTGAGCCTTTGATAACAGAGTGAGGAGGCTTTTCAGTGTCCTGTATCATTTCATCAAATAGCGATCAAAGTGATGAGAAATATATTGTCTAGGATAAGTACTACACTCTGTAAATTGTTGAGCGTTCTATTAATAGCAGATATTATAAAGCATTACTAAATTGGGTCTTTTAAGGCATTTATGAGGTAGTCTCAGTCTGCATGGACTTTTGTCATTTTAGTGAGTTAGTCTCAAATAAAAAAGACCAAAAACTCCAAGGTCAAGAGAAGGAGGGGAGGAGAGGGGTGTCCCCAAGATCTCTGGGCATTGGACAAGCTTAGATTTCACCACGGGAGGGAAAGGTTGGCTTCAGAAGGGATGGAGCAAGGCCAGGCAGGGTGATCATTTCCTGAACAGACTTTTCTCCAGCTTCCACCTCCAGCTGGGTCTACTCTGAAGGGGATCAACGCAGGGGGATGGGTGTCTGCGATCCGTAACAGCAGAAGCGTGGCTGGACAAGGAAAGCTGGGGGCCAACGGTTTCCCACTGCACAAAGGCATGGGGAGCAGTCGAGGGGCACGTTCCTGGAGGAGTCCCTGACACCCGGACCAGTTTCAGCCCAAAGCACCCGAGAGGCTCACTTTTCTCCTCCGCACCTGCACCTGCACCTGCCCTGGGAGTCCTGGGTGACTGCTGAACACCGGGCCGCTCAACAGCTGGATACGTTGTGCGGCCCCTCCCTTCCTCGCGAGCTCGCGAGGCCCCCCGACACGCGCCGATCCCTTACCTCCCCGACGGATCTCAGCATTTAGCGCCCTAAGCATCGTCAGGGATCAGCTAGGTGATGCAGCGGATAGAGCAGCCGACATGAAATCAGCAAGATCTGAGTTCAAATTCGACCCCAAACGCTTAATGTCTGTGTTACCTTGGGCAAGTCACTTAACCCCTACTTGCTTTTCATCTGTAAAATGGGACACAGCGTAGAAGAAAATGGCAAACCACTCTAGGATCTCTGCCAAGAAAACCCCATGGACTTTACTGCGAGTAGGATAGTACTGAAAAAGGGCACTAAGTGACAAGTAGGATTTAAACCCAAGTCCTGTAAGTTCAAAACTTTGTCGCGTTTTAGCAAGCTGCCCAAATCTTCCAGCCGCTTCATTCCACCCGCCCCGCCCCGCCCCACTCCACTCCCCTCACCCTCCACGCCATCCCCACTCTGTAGAAAGAGAATCTGAGACACTGCGTGACCCGCCCTTTGCAGAGTCAGGATTGGAATCCACCACTGGTTCGAATCCCACTTCCCATAGGCATTACCCGTGTGCCTTTGGACATATCATTTAACCCTTCCAGGGCCTCGACCCTCTCACCTTTCAAAGAAGGGGATGGGATTAAAAGGCTTCCGAGGTCCCCTTAGCACCCTCGAGGCAGCAAAGGGTCTCAGTGGCTAGAGTGCTGGGCTTGAAATCGGGAAAACCAGAGTTCAAAGACTTTATGTAACCCCAGCAGGTTCCATAATGGCTGCCTGCCTCAGTTTCTCATTTGTAAACTGAGGATAAGCATCTACTTCCCCAGGGCTGTTGTAAGGATAAAATGAGATAATGTTTGTGAAGTGCTTTATAAAACCTAAGCTTAAACTATATGATACATACATATAGGATATAGTTTAAATATATAGTTGTAAACTATATAAATACTAGCTATTGTTGTTATTGTTGTCCTATGAAAGTGCCCTCCACATGTAAGAGGAGTCGGCCTCTAAGGTCTCTTCCCATTCTCCATCTCAGATTCTATGACTTCAAGTCCAGGGGACCTCTGCTGAAGCACAATGTCTTTTCTCATCAGTTCCTACACCATCCTTTACTAGGATCTGGTCCTTTCCTCTAGGTGAGACTCCCTCAGGGATTAAACACCTACTTTCTGCACATCTAGGTGGTTAGATGTGCAGTGGATAGAGCAGACCTAAGTTCAAATTCAACCTCAGACACTTACTAGCTGTGTGACCCTGAGCAAGTCACTTAACCCGTTTGCCTCAGTTTCCTTATCTGTAAAATGGGGATAATGATAGCGCCTACCTCCCAGGGTTGTGAGGATCAAAAGAGGTAACTGTAAAGTGCCTGGCACATAATAAATGTTATATACATATTAGCTATTATTAATATTTCTGGAATCTTTTTTTCCAGTCTCTTCCTCCCCTGTTACCAGAACCCTCAGTTTCTCCTAGTTACTCTGGGTCCCCCCTGCCCACTCTCTGTCCCTTCTGTCTAGACTTGCCTAGACCCTCCCAGATCCTCACACTGTTTCCCTTATTTCTCTTTCCTCCCTTCCTCTGTCTATAATGGTATCTGTTCACCAACTCTTTTTAAAACTTCTTACTGGTTTTTCCCCTGGGTTTTCAATTAAATAAATGCCCCCCAGGAAAACTCCATGCTCTGCTCAGCAGAGGATAGGAATTCTGGGTGACAGAAAGCAAAAACTGGAGTCAGTAAGAGTTCAACCCAGGTTCTGACCCTTAGGAGGGGTAAGACCCTGGGCAAGTCATTTTATTTTTTTGAGCTTCAGGCAATTTTAATACTAAAAGTCAGAATGTCGTTTTATTCAAATATTAGGCAGCTGCTAAGTGAATAGAGTGCTGGATCTCGCGTCTGGAAGACCTAAGTTCAAATCCAACCTTCAACACTACCTGGTCACTTAAGGACTGTTGGCCTTAGTCCGTTGGAGAAGAAAATGGCAAACCACGCCAGTATATTTGCCAAGAAAACCCCATGGAAGAATTGGATACAACTGAACAACAAAAACTCCGTTGCGTGAGACTTTTGGGTGCCTTAAACGAGTATTTATCTTATTCAGTATTTTAGTTTCCCCCAGTTATATGCAAAATCAATTTTTAACATTCATTTTTAAAACATTGCAAATTGGCTTTTAAAAGGTAAATTGAAAGCTCTTTCCGATGCAACACAGTGAAAACTGACCCCTTGGACTCTGGAACGGACACTCCCCCCTCACTGTCCCCAGAGCTGTTGGTCCAGGCAACCTTGGCTCATGCTCCTCCACTGCCCTTCCTCCTCGCTGTCCCCAGCTCCCACTTCCCCGGGCCCGAGCCTTTGCAGCCACGGGAAAATGAGCGAGAGCCAGAGACTCCTGTTGGAGAACGCGCAGCAAGTGGTGTTAGTCTGCGCCCAGGGCGAGCCCTATCTGGTGGGGGAAGCGATGCGGAGCCTGGCCATCCTGGAGAACGCCAGCCTGGTGGTGGGCAGGTAGGTCGGCCTTTCCGGGCAGCCCCGCCGTAAGAATGGCAGGAGATGGGCTAGGGGGGAAACCCTGGAGAGGCGGCTGGACTTGGGAGGCAGAGGACCTGGGTTCAAATTCTACCCGTGTAATATTGGATAAGTTATTTAATCTTTAGGACTCTGATCTTATAGAATGAGGCGCTTGGACCAGGAAACTATTAAGATTCCCAAATGCTTTTTGACTGACGGACTGAGTGACTTCTTGTCCTGTCACTGATGCCCTTTGGGCTCCAAATCATATGAGGGATGACGCATGCCGTAGGAACTGGGAACTGGGAGCGCATAACCTCCCCGTGGGTATTTGCCAGTTTTTACTTTTTCTTTCTCTAGCTGTTCAAAGGACCTGGGGAGGGAAGGGGGAACTCCTGATCTTATTCCCCTAGAGGATGCCAAAGCAATTAGCCCTTTACACTTCACCAATGTGATCTCATTTGATGCTTACAACCCTGGAGGGTAGATATCACTATTAACCTCATTTTACAGATGGGGTGGATGTTATTGTTATTATTATTAATTACAGGATGAGGTAGATGCTATTACTATGATCCTCATTTTACAGATGAGGAAACTGAGGCAGACAGCTTAAGTGACAGTTAGCCAGCCAGGAAGTGTCTGAGGCAGGATTTGAACTCTGGTTTTGATCCAGCACTCTAGGCGTTAGTTAAGGCAGTTTCATAGCACTAGAGCTGGAAGGGACCTTAGAGATCATCTAATCTAACTCTCTTATTTTACAGATGAGGAAACTGAGGCACAGAAGTTCAGTGACCCAAGGTCATACATAATCTCCCCAGCTGGAATTCAACTTTAACTCCAGGACCAGTTATTTCCATGACTACTCTTCCAAATAGGAACAGTCTAGTTAAAATGAATGCCTTCTGTTGAATTCTTTGAACCAATAGTTGATTAGGAAGTCAGGATGGTACAGTGGAGAGCGTCCTGACTGTGAAGTCAAAGAATCTGGGTTCAAATTCTACCAACAGTGCTCTGTGGGTATAGCTAAAATGGCCTGCCACAAATACTTGATGGCCATGTAAGTGACATAACCTCCCCAGGCGTCAGTTTACTCATTCTGGGAAAATGAGAAGGTAGGACTGGGTTGCTGATGTCACTTCCAGCTGTAGACCTGTGATTTAATAGAAATTGTTTCCTGATCTAGATGAGCCAGTGGGTATTATTAAAATAACTAATACAGCTAATGCTTTATCAAAACATGGATGGGAAATGATTATTGGGACTCCCCAAGGTAGTATACTAATTCTCATCTCTACTTAAAGATTTACAGAATGCTCACTGAAGAAGTGAGCCTTAAGAAGTAGGCATGGTAAATATCATTACTCTCATTTAACAGATGAAGAGGAACAGAGTGATTTGCTTGGAATTACATAACTAGTACATGTCTGAGGCAAGGCTCTTACAAGAGGTAGCTAGGTGGTATGGTGGATAAAACCCTGGGCTTAGAGTCAGGATGGACCTGAGTTCAAATCCAGACTCACTTATTATCTCTGTGACCCTGGGCAAATCGTTTAACTTTTCAGCCTCAGTTTCCTCAACTGTAAAACCACAACTCCCATTCGTATGGCCTTTTAATGGTTTTCAAAGCATTTTCTTCACCACAGGCCTGGGTGGTAAGCGATGCCAGTATTATCCTCATTTTACGGACTAAGGTAAAGAGACTCAGAGGAGTCAAGTGACTTCCTCATGGTCACATAGTTTATTTAAGTATAATATTATTAGCCTATGTTACATTTACTAATAGCTTAAGATATATTAAACTCAATAATAACATTAAAAGTCAGTTCTCAAAGAGTTTAAGTTACTAAGGAGTTCTCATATTTGTGTCAATGTTTCTGCATATGAAATCCCAGATCTGGACCACCCCTCCCCTTCTACATGCCTCAAATAATACTTGCATTAGCTGTATGGTTAAATAGCCATTTGAAAGTTAAAGCCTCACCTCTCTGATCCTCAGTTTCCTCCTCTGTAAAATGGACCTAGTAATAACTAGAAGCAATAACTGCTTCTGGATTGAGGTAATAAAGCTTACAGCTTCACGAAGACTTTTGAGGCACTCTGAGTTAGTAGTAACGAGCCTCTGAGGAGTGACAGACAGGGAAAAGGGAAGCTGTCCCATCAGAAGAGAAAGTATATTATTCCGCTAAGATGGGTAAGAGACCAAGGCACATTTCTGGTCTTTCCTGCAGCAAACTTCAAGAATGAAGAGTTTTGGGGGAGCTCTATTTCTCATGAAGTGTATTTGTCTCTGGAACTGAGAAGCAGGTTCCAAATTTGGCGGTTAAAGACTGGGAAGCTGGGTAGTGCTGGGGTGAGAGTGCCAGACTTGTAATTCTGGAAACCTGAGGTCAAATATAACCTCAGGCATTAGGAGATACCAGGGAAATCACTTCTTCTCAGCCTGCCTCTGTTTCCTCATATATAAAATGGAGATTATAATAGTACCTATCTCCCAGGGTTGTTGCGGGGATAAAAATGAGATCACATTTGTAAAGTGCTACAAAAATACCATCCTTTAAAAAAAACACATGCAAAATGAGTGGATTGGACCAGATGTCTCCTAAGGGCTCCAGATCTACAGTTCCATGAGCCTATGACTGGAAGATGAGACAATAACTGGAATAAAAGAAATTTAATAGTAGCTGACATTTCTGTAGCACTTTATAAACATGACAGTTGGCATTTATAGGATACTTCAGGGTTTGCAAAATACTTTCATAGTAATCATAACTGGCATTACATTGAAGCAGCCTGTTTTCACTTTTTGGGTTTTTTTTCATAGTTTTCCCTTTTGTTCTGTTTCTTCTCTCACAACATGACTAATGTGGAAATCTGTTCTACATGATTGCACATGTATAACATATTTCAGATTGCTTATCTTCTTGGGGAAGGGGGAGGGGAAAGAAGGAAGGAGAAAAATTTGGACTCAAAATCTTAATTAATGTTGAAAATTGTCTTTACGTGTAATTGGAAAAAATAAAATACTATTGAATAAAAAGTTAAAAAAAAGAAAATAGTAACTGGCATTTATACAGAACTTTCAAGTTTTCAAAGTCCTTTACATACACAGACTTATTAGATTGCCTCCATAATTCTGGGAGGTAGGTGCTATTATTATTCCCATTTTACAGATGAGGAAACTGAGGCATCTTGTCCCATAGTCCCACAGCTAGTAGGTGTTGGGGACAGGATTTAAATCCAGGTGTGTCTCCTGACTCCACGTTCAATGCCTTCTGTAGTATACTTTGCTGCCTCTATTATTATACATCTAAGCATAGATTATGATTGATGTGAAGACCCACATTCAGAAAAGCTGAGGTCTAAAGCAGAGCTCTTAACCCATTTTTGTGTCACAGAGTCCTTTGGCAATCTGATGAAGCCTAGTGACCCCATCTCAGATGATGGTTTTATATGCATAAACAAAACAGATAGGATTACAAGGGAAATCAATTATACTGAAATACAAATACAAATACAAATTTGATAACAATACAGTTATCAAAATAGTTTTTGAATTTCCAGATTTCAGGTTAAGACCTCTGGACTTAGGAGTCAGCATGTAGTGGTAAGAGGCAATTTCCATACTGGGAAGTCCCGACACTGAAGAAATCACAGGAATGGATGAAAAAAAAATCTAATGAATTTTTACCTTATGAATGTCAAGTGCAGAAGCTGGGTTATTCTAACATTACTTACTATTATTTCTTTGTCAATAAACTTAAACTCAAGAAGAGAATTGAGATCATAGTCTGAATACTTAAAGTTTAAAAACAAAGTCAAAATATTTTTCTTTCAGTTCTTGGGAATTTTGAGGCAAAAGTGTGAGGTTTTTTTCTTAAATTATTTGGGTAACTGACTAAAGTCTCCATTTCACTTTCTTTTTTTAAAATAGTATTTTATTTTTTTCCAATTACATATAAAGACAATTTTTAACATTCACTTTTAAATAAAATTTTGAGTTCCAAACTTTCTCTCTCCTATCCTTCCCTCCTCCCTAAAACAGTAAGCAATTTGACATAAGCTATATATGTACAATCATGTAAAACATATTTCCATATTAGTCATGTTGTGAAAGAAGACACTGAACAAAGGGGAAAAAAACTACAAAAAGATAAAGAAAGTGAAAATTCTATGCTTCAGTCTGCTTTCAGACTCTGTCAATATTTCTCTGGATGTGGATAGCATTTTCCATCATGACTTCAGAACTGTCTTGGATCACCGAACTGCTGAGAAGAGCTAAGTCAGTCATAGCTGACCATGGCACAATGTCACTGTTACTGTGCATAATGTTCTCCTGGTCCTCCACTTCACTTTCAATGTGTATGCAAGTGCAGAGCAAATTATGACAGGTCCTAGCAAGTGGAAAACCCTAGGTCTATTTGGTGGATGGCCATGGGTTATCTTCAGTCTAGTTTTTGGAAGTGAGAAAACCCTCATCACCAGAAGGTGATTCATCAAGTGCTGGATGCTTTTCTTTATGGCAATTCCCAGAATTATCCATCAAGGTCCAAATGAGTTGCTAGTCACATTGGTGATGGGAGTATCCTCTCTGATGGAGCCACAGATCTTTTGACATATGGAAGGAATTACTTATCCCATATCATTTTTTTTTGCAGAGATGGTTGCATAAAGGCCATAGGTCCGGCTGATGCCATCAGAAGAGAATTTTCTAAAATATCATTTGAGGAAAGGATTGACTGCTCTGGAAAATGCATTCTACCAGGTACTTCTCTTCTGGTTTAGTCATTAAAAATGGCTTTTAGCACAACTTTGGTAGTAGTGAGAGTGGGTAAATGGTGATAGTCTGCTCCTGTGTATCTAGAGTTAGGAGTCATCTCACAGATCAGCTGGTCCTACCCTGCCCCTCTCCCATTTTACAGATGGAAATACTGAGACTCAGAGTTCACTCTAGGTCACACAGGCAGAATGTAGCACTGCAGGGATTTGAATTTAGATTCTTGCCAGTTGTTGTTTTTTCCTAACATGAATCTTAAAAAATATTTCACCTGTGTGGGGAGTGAACAGCAATAGATTTGGGATCAGAAGTCCTGGGTTCAAATCTTGACTATTTCTAGTGCTGTGGACTCGGGCAAGTCACTTCAACATTCTGGGCCTCAGTTTTCTCATCTATAAAATGAACCTCTGAGATTCCTTCCAGTTTAGGAGTCTCAAACGTGACCTCAAGCCAGGCTCTGGCTGTCAGCTTTGCAAATTTTATGAGCTTAAAATCCTGGTGCAGAACGGTGCCCAGTGACCAAAAGAGGTTACCTATATTTAAGGAATATTTTTGTCAAGAGACAGCAGCATAGCTGAACCTCTTTCCTCCATTCCAGAGATATACTAGGCAGCTAGGTGTCCCAGCAGATAGAGCTGCTGGACTTGGGGTCAGAAAGACAGGAGTTCAAATCTAGTCTCAGACACTTTCTAGCTGTGTGATCCTAGGCAAATCATTTCATCTCCTTCTGCCCTCAGTTGCCTCATCTGTAAAATGGAGATAATACCTACCTCCCAGGGTTGTTTGTGAGGATCAAATGAGATAATTGTAAAGCACTTAGTATAGTGAGTAGTACTTAGTAAGTACTGTATAAATGTTTGCTTTAAAAAAAAAGTTGTGCACTCTTTCTCCATTCCAGAGATACACTAGGCAGAGAGGTAGCCCAGTGGATAGAGCCAGGAAGACCTGCATTCAGATCTGGCTTGATACTAGCTTTGTGACCTGGAGTGATTCTGTCTGCTTCAGACTCTCAAACTTTTAAACTCTCTACACCTTAGCCTCCTCGTCTATAAAAGAGGGATATTGATAGAAATAGCACCTCCCTTCCAGTATGGGGAGTGGTGGTAAGGATCAAAAGAGATAATATTTGTAAAGTTCTTTGCAAATTCTGCAAGGCTAGTGACTGGGATACTTGCATCCTGAAGTCAGGACCCCTTTGTGCTGGACAGCTCTGGAGACAACCAACGCATTCTAGGCTCCAAGTTGGAGTGAACCCTTCAGTTTGCATCGGTCATTATGGTATTATTGCAATGTGTTTTCAAACAAAGTAACAATGTTCTTGCTTGCAATATCTATTATGTACAATAAGTGAAGGAACAACATTTGGGAGACTGGAAACGAGAAATCTAGGTCCTGGTACAGGCTCTCTATCACACAGTATCTGTGTGATCCTGGGTAAGTCCCTTAACTTACTCATGTACAAAATGATGGTATTGGATTGGATTAAGGATTCTTAATCTAAGGTCCACGAATATGTGTGTCTGTGTATGTGTGTAAATGTGTATACACCCATACGTATACATTTGATCATCATATTTCAACATAATTGTTTTCTTTGTAATCCCATATATTTTATTTTATGTCTTTAAAAATATGATTCTGAGAAATGTTCAGTGGCTTCACCAGGCTTCCAAAAGAATCTGGTAAAACCAAAGAAAGGCTAGGTCATTTTAAGATCTCTTCGATCTCTAAAATTCTATGATTCTGATTCTTTCCTCTTCCTCACTTCTAATCAACTGCCAAGTCCTGCTGATTCTACCTTCACAATATTTTTTATTCATCTGTGAAAAAATCATTTCCTAATTTCTGTTGTGTACCAATTCCAGTCCAATCAATAAACACTTACTAAATATCCATTATGTGCTGGGCACTCTACTTAGGATTGGGAATACAAATAAGAAAAAGAAAGACAGAAGCTGCCAACAGGATGTTTACAATCTAATCCTGGGTAGCGAGGTGGCACAGTCGAATCCAGCCCCAGACACTTACTAGCTATGTGACACTGGGCAAGTCACTTACCCCTGTTTGCCTTAGTTTCTTCATTTGTCAAATGAACTGGAATAGGAACTGGCAGACAACTATATTATCTTTGCCAAGAAAACCTTAAATGGGGTCACAAAGAGTCAGATACAACTGACATGACTGAACAACAGTAATCTGATCTACCATTTTTCCATTCAATCAAGTGTGGTGACCTCAAGGTCACCCTTGACCTTTCCCTCTGCCATATTTCCCTTATCCAATCAGTTGCCAGGTCTGGTTTCTTCTACTCTGAAAATATCTCTCAACTCTGTTCCTTCTCTCTCCCCATATGGCCATCACCCTAGTTGAGGCCCTCATAACTGTTTGCCTGGATTACTGAAACACTAATTGGTCCCCAGCTCTAATTTTCCAGTCTCTCCTCTCATTGATCCATTCTCCACACAGCTTCTAAAACCATCTTTTTAAAAGAAAGATCTGACCGTATCACTCTCTGTCTCAATATCTTTCAGTAATTCCCTGTTGCCCCTAAGATGACGTATAGATGCTGCCATTTGGTCTTCCATAATCTGGCTGCAGCCTACTTTTGTAGGCTTATTATACACTCCTTTCACACAATCTATATTCCATCCAAACTACTCTTTCTTGCTCTTCCTAAATTTGGCTTTCAGTCCCTTGATATGTGCATTTGACCAAGCTGTCCTCCCTGTATGGGACTCTCTCCTCTGTCATTATGTCTCTTGGGACCCCTACCTTCCTTCAAGGATCCACCATCTCCTATGGGAATCCCCAGTCACAGTATTCTCTCCTCCTTAAATGACTGTTTACATTTATCTATCATATGCCCCAATAGAATGTAAGCTTCTTGAGCAGAGATATCAAACATGAGGCGACAAACCAGCCTGAACCAGATAAAAATGTAACTGGGAAATATTGAACAAAATAAATAAAATACAATAGAACATAGACAATGTTAATATGTGGTTTTCTAAGTCACTATGCTGCAGGGAAAGGGTCTTTGGGTATGGTTTAATGGCCCCTGTTTCTATTTGAGTTTGGAGCCACTGTTCATGCAGGCAAGAACTGTTTTCTTTTTGCATCCTCAGTGCCTTCCATGACAGATAGCAAATACTTAATACTGATTGATTTTTACAGATGAAGGAATTGAGGTTTCCTCTATAGAGGAGTATAGTAACTTGGCCAAGTTCTCACATTCAGGAAAGGTGAGAAGCATGTTTACTCACAGGTTTTCTTGATTCTAATTTGAGTGTTCTCACCCACGCTCCCTCACATTTAGTAATAGTAACTTGCCACATAGGAGATTAAAAAATATAGTATAATAAAGCATTCCAGCTAAATTAAGAAGTGTTATTTGTATATTTTACCAAGAACAAATCATTATGGAATATGGTATATATCCAAGTAGTTTGAATCACACAAGTAAATGAATTTTTAAAAAATCATGCATTGAAAAAACTTGCATGAAAAAATTATGCATTCTAAATGTACACATCCTATCAGGGGTTAACTTATGTTGCTGGTTTCATTTAGGTTTGGTGGATGCCCATGCTCATCCAGTGTGGGCTGGGGACCGAGTCCATGAATTTGCAATGAAGGTAATGTCTGTAGATGGTGACATTAAAACAAAGAAGGAAGGCAGGTGGTTCTTTCTCTAGAATGTTTCTCTCCTATATTTGCCTCAATTTTTTTTATATGATCTGTACTCCACACAGCTCCCAAAATGCATCCTGATGGCAGCTTCTGTCTTATTTGTATCCCCAGTCCTAAGTACAGTGCCTGGCAAATAGTAGATATTTAATAAGTGCATATGGTATTGCTTTGCTTTCTTGGACCATTAAAAAAATCACAGAATGGCACCCCATTTGCCTCAGTTTCCTCATCTGTAAAATGAGCTGGAGAAGGAAATGGCAAACCACTCCATTATCTCTGCCAAGAAAATCCCCAAATGGGGTCATAAAGTGTCAGACACAACTGAAAAATAATTAAAGAACTACAAAACACTTACAGGTTGATTAGTTGATTTATCAACTGACATTGTAGTTCAGCCTAAGAAGACCTAATTTTTTAATAATGTCTTAGACACTTATTAGCTGTGTAACTCAAGGCAAATCACTTCATCTCTTATCCTCAGTTTTTTTATCTATAAAATGGGCATAATAATTGTGCCTAAGGGTTATTGTGAGGATCCGATGTCATTATATATGTCTATATATTCATCATCCATATCTATATCTATATCTATATCTCATTATCTAGAAGTAAAGTGATTTGTAAATCCCAAAGCACTACAGGTCTTAGTATCCCTGTTATCACCATTGTTATTATTTTTTTTTTAAATTAAATTTACTTATTTAACTTTTAACATTCATTTTCACAAAATTTTGGGTTACAAATTTTCTCCCCTTTTATCCCCTCCCCCCCCCCAAATACCAAGCATTCTAATTGCCCCTATGACCAATCTGCTCTCTCTTCTATTATCCCTCTCTGCCCTTGTCTCCGTCTTCTCTTTTGTTCTGTAGGGCCAGATAGCTTTCTATACCCCTTTACCTGTATTTCTTATTTCCTAGTGGCAAGAACATTACTCGACAGTTGATCCTAACACTTTGAGTTCCAACTTCTTTACCTCCCTCCCTCTCCATTGTTATTATTCTTAAGAGAAATCTGTATTCAGTTGGCAGGTGCTACATATATGGAAATACACCAGGCTGGAGGAGGAATAAACTTCACTGTGGAGCATACCCAAAAGGCTTCGGAAGAAGAGCTCTTCAGCACCTTCAGATATCGACTGCTTTGTATGAGGAGGGCAGGGACCACCTTGGTCGAATGCAAGAGTGGGTATGGTTTGAACCTGGAGACAGAGCTGAAGATGCTGAGAGTCATTGAACGGGCTCAGAAGGAATTGGATATCAGCATCTCCTCCACTTACTGTGGAGCTCATGCGGTGCCCAAGTAATTGAAATGTCTTTCCTGGAGTTAATGGTGCCCACTCTGAGAGTCTAATCCTCTGATATTCCTCTATGGCTTTAAAGAAAAAAGGAATGATGGGAGGTGGATAAAGGGGTAAGAGCTAGAGAATCACTGCTTTGATTAAGGAGGTTACCTATGGGATCATTCACATCCTCCCAAAGAGGGGGTTTGGCAGATAACTCTGAAAGATGCTTCTTTTTCCCACTCTGATGAATCATTGAACGATTATGGAAGGGACATTAAAGGCCATCTAATCCAACCTCCTCATTTTACAGATTAGGAAACTGAGGATCAGGAAGGATCATTACTTTAAGACTGGAAGGCACCTCAGAGACCACCAAGTCTAGTTGGTTGTTCAGTCATTTTTCAGTCGTGTCAGACTCTGTGATAATGGAGTAATTTGCAATTTTTTCTCCAGCTCATTTTATAAATGAGGAAACTGAGGCAAACAGGGTAAAGTGACTTTCCAGGGTCACACAGCTAGTGTCTGAGATTGGATTTGAACTGAGGTCTTCCTGAAACCAGACCTAGCTCTCTCTCCACTGCACCACCCAGCTGCTCACCTTCATTTTACAGATGAATAAATTGATGCTGAGAGAGATTAAGGTCACTTTCTCAAGGTCACCGAATAGCATTTAGCAGAGATGGAATTTGAACTAAGGTCCTTTGACTCCCAGTCCAACAAATTTACCACTTCACCATGCTGCTTCTCAAATAAAAGGGTTCTTTCTCCTTTCCCAAAGAGAGAGGGTAGTGCCATATGGCTTCTGGAATCCAATCAACTCAACCAAGTTCAGTCCAATCCAATAAATATTAAATGCCTACCATGTGCCAGGCACTGTGCTAAGTACTGAGGATACAATTAATTTAAAAAAAGACAATCTCTGTCCTCAAGGAGTTTATAATCTAAGGGGGTGAGGAGACAATATGCAAAAGTGTGGCGAGGAGACAATATGCAAAAAAGAGTAGGAAACTGGGGGATTGTTAGGGTCAAATATGGCACTTGGGTGACAGACTGACAGCTGTCTTTGGGGGTAGATGGCTAAGTCGCTAGCAGCAGAACACTCAAGAAGATGTATCTCAGCCAGTGAACCTGCTGGGGTCATTCATGCCATTCAAAAAGTGCCTATTTAGTGCCTTGTAGGTGATGCTGGCTTTGGAATCAGAGGCTCTGAGTTCTAATCCTACCATTGTAGAGGTCAATGCCTGTGTAATCTGTGTAAACTTCTTAGAGCCTTGGTATCCTCATTTGTAAAGTGAGGGAGTTGGACAGGGTGATCTCTTACAGCCCCTTCCAGGTCCGGATCTACGCTATGCACATCCACATGGATGTTCTCTAAATATTCCGATCCTCATTCTCCCTATGGGACCCCACCTGCCAAATACTAGCAGCTTTCCAAACTCATTTGACATCCCTTCCCATATTTTTTTCCATCAGGGGGAAAACCCCGACTGAAGCTGCTGATGACATTGTCTACAACCACCTCCCTAAGCTGAAGGAACTTGGGCAACGTGGTGAAATCCATGTCGACAATATAGATGTGTTCTGTGAGAAGGGAGTCTTTGACCTCCATTCTACGAGAAGGATTCTTCAGGGAGGAAAAGCTATAGGGCTGCAAATTAACTTCCATGGGGACGAGCTCCACCCAATGAAGGCTGCTGAGGTATACCTTTTTTGGATGTGTTTGTGATGATTTTCTGATTTAACCCATGTGTTCAATTCAAACAAATGTTTATTGAGGACCTATTATGTGCAAGGGATAGGATAATAATTATCATAATACCAACAGATTTTAAAGTACTTTTAAAGTCAGCAAAGCACTTTATAGATAAAATAAATAATGTAGCAGGTCCTTACAGCAACCCTTCAAGGTAGGTGCTGTTTTTATCCCCATTTTACAGTTGAGGAAACTGAGACAAAGAGGGTTAAGTGGCTTGCCCAGGGTCACATCACAAGCAAGTGTTGGAGGCCAGATTTGAACTCAGGTCTTCCTGATTGGAGATCCATTGTTCTATCCACTGCCTCAGCCAGCTCTCATTTACATGAAATATGGAACAGGTGAAGAGAAGTGAAACATGCAATAACGCTAGAAAGGTAGGTTGGAGCCAGAATTGGGCTTTGAGTGCCTTTGTGGCAGACACCATACAAAGCTTGTTTGACTAGCTGGATCGTGACATTGCCTGAGTCAAACAGCCTCAGCTTGGGCTTCCTGTGCCCAGCGTTATTCCCTCCCTGCTAGGGCAGCTCACTGGATCACTACATGGAAGTCCATGAAATGCTTTTGGAAGGGGGAGTAGACACAACAAGGTGAACAAGGGGATAACAGATTTAGAGCTAGAAGGGACCTTAAAGATCCAATCTCATTTTATAGAGGAGAAAACTGAGGCTCAGAAAAATAACTTGTTCAAAGTCACACAGCTAGAAAGAGGTAAGATTTGAACTCTGAATCCAAAATCAGTGCCTTTTTCCATTGAGCCATGCTATTTCATGTGACAGGCTTCCCAATCCTTTGGACATTTGCTGCTTTCTTGTTCTAGCCCAAAAAGAAACTGAGGAAAAGTGGGTCAGGCTATCAGCTATTGGTAAGAGATGATGAAGTTTCATGTTCTTTTTTTTCACAAAGCTCTTTGATTTGCATCTTCTGAGTCAATAAATGACATGCAAAATTGATGTGCCAAGGTGAAGGTTTTATCTCTTGAACCTGGGAACAAGTGACCTTTATTCATCACTTGGTTGTTGTTGGTGGTGGTTTTGGCTTGTCAAATATTGACTTATCTTATCTTCCACTGGTCATGTCAATGGAAAGGGAGAAATCTCTGCGATGTCATTCATTAGCATCACAGAAGTTTTGACTATTCAATATAAATTTTTTGCAAGGATTATCTAGAATGGCTCTGAGACTTTTCCTTTTTGGACACCATATTAATAGAATCAGGGAATCCTGAAAAGACAGAATACCTTGATTTCAGCGAAGCATTTGATGAAGTCTCTCCTGCTCTCCTTGGAGACAAGATGGAGAGAGGTGGACTAGATGACAGTGCAATTAATTTAATTTAGAATCCATTGGATAACTGAACCCAAAGGCTAGTTATGAATGGAGAGATGTCAACATGGAGGGATGACTTTGGTGGGATGTCACAGGGATTTTCTCTTGGGCCTGTTATGTTCAGTATTTTTATCCGTGACTTGGAAGAAACTATGAAAGCCTTGTTTATCAAATTTGCTGATGGCACAATACAGGTGGGAGTATTTAACGAGCTGGATGAAAACAGTAAGAATCCAAAAAGATTATAGTAAGTAATAATGATGGGTCAAACCTAATAAGATAAATTTTTCATAGGTATAAGTATAAAGTTCTATCACTAGGTTCAAAAAATCAACCACACAAATATGAAGTTGTGGAGGTTTGGGTAAACTATAGTTTATGTAGGAAGATGTGAAATTTTAGAGGATGACAAGCTCAATGTGGGTTGACAATGTGACATGGCAGTCAGAACAGCTAATGGAATCTTTTTCTGATTTTCAGTTGTTTTCAGTCCTGTCTGACTCTTTGTGACCTCATTTGGGGTTTTCTTGGCAAAGATACTGGAGTGTTTTGCTATCTCCTTCTCTAGCTCATTTTGCACATGAAGAAACTGAGGCAAACACAGTTAAGTGACTTATCCAAGGTCTCACAGCTAGTAAGTGTCTGAACTCAGGAAGATGAATCTTCTTGACTCTGGGTCTGGCACTCTATGCACGATGGCACCACCTGGCTTAGACCACGTCTGGAATGTTCTGTTCATTTATTAACACAGTGTTTTAAAATGAACATTAACAAACTGGAGCATGGCCAGAGGAGAGCAATCATAACACTAAGAACATTTGGAAAACATTCCATATGCAGACCATGATGGCTAGGTAGTGCAACAAATACAGTGAACTCAGGAAGATTTGATCTACCTCAGCTCTACCTACTAGCTATGGGACTACACACACACATACACACACACATACATATGTGTACATCTATGTCTATGGTTGAAACACATAAATGTGTATATATGTACATGTGATTGTATATATGTTGTGTGATATGTATGAGATTGTATATATGTTTATATATTTGTGTGTGTATACACACACACGTATATTCTTGTCTCTTTATCTCAAACTGAATCAGGTACTCTAAAAATGTGTATAGGGTTCTAAATTTTTCAGATTAGATCTTATGTGTTTTTAATTTATCTATTTTCATGAAGTTCTTTCAGAGGACTTCCTATAAACTCTCTCTTACTTTATTTTTTTTAATATTATGATAGTGATTTTTTATTACCAATCTCACTTTTCTGAGTCCAAGTGTTTACTTCATTCCCAAAAGCAGAACTGCAAGTAAGGTGGGAAAATCAGGACTTTGTCCTAGGGACAGTGTCTAGTATTAGAAAGTGTCTATGACACCTGTCTTTCAGAAGTATAGAAGCAAAAGAGCTTAGAACGCACAGAATCCTAGAAACTCAGAGTTGGGAGGGACCTCATGTGCTATCTAGTCCAACCCATACCTGAAAAGAATTCCCTCTGTAATATCAATCAATAATTATTCAGTAAACAAGCATTTATTAAACACCCACTATGTGCCCCCACAAGGAATACAAAGGGCACAAGTCATACAAAGACAACAACAGGACCAGTCCCTACCTGACTTCAAGAAGGTTACACTTGAGAAGTCAAAAACTCTTGACTTAGACAGCCAGAAAGAACCATTACCTCCCAAGGCATGTCACTGTATTTTGGATTACTCTAATTCTTAGCAAAACTTTTCTGAACTGAAGTCTAAATGCAAGAGTAATTAGTTAAAAGAGGACACTACCAAAAGTTGAGCTGGGGAAGCTTTGCCCTGTTTGCTAGACAGATCCTCTGTACATTTCCTCCATGTGGCAGTGGCTTGACCTACATACGATATCTAGTTTTGTTTTTGTTTTTCAGGTGCAATCTGTGGTATTTGTCCCAGGACCAATACTCCCCACTAATAATTCTATACAAAAGTATTCATTTTTTTCAGACTGGTCTTTGAAGCAACAAATTAGCTAATGATCATTTTGAAATAAATTTCTTATTAAAAATGACTCATTCAACCTTTAAAAAAACCGTGATGGCAAAAAAGACAGTAACAGTTAATTTTTGGATGAGAGAAGGGATGGAACATATTTTTTTAGCATCTCATTACTAATCCACCGTTAATGTCTGTCAATCTTTCTTTCTCTGCACATTTTGTATAGCTTGGAGCTGAACTGGGAGCCCGGGCAATTAGCCACCTGGAAGAAGTTAGTGATGCAGGTATTGCTGCCATGGCAACTGGAAAATGTTCGGCTGTCCTTCTACCCACCACCGCCTACATGCTGAGGTAATGTCATTTAACACATTGCTAAGAATGAAGGCACATTCGTAAACCAAGGATGACTCTACCTTCCTTAGGTGTAGTTCTTAACCGTATCTGAAGACCCTTTAAGAAGCCAACTCAATTCAGGTCAGTTACTGAAGGTCCCTGCCATGGGCCCACTGTGGGGCTAGTCATCCCAGCAGGCTGGTATGGGATGCTAAAATGGAATGGGATGCTAAAAGCCCTGGGTTGGACTCGACCAGGGATTCAGTCCACGATGATCTGCAAAGAAAACTCAAGTGCAAAGTCCTAAGGAAGAAATTGAAATTTTTCTCCAAGTACAATTCATAAGTTTTTCAGTAGGCGGTCATGTCCTATTTCTATTCCTAGGCCAGCTCTAAATCTTCAGGTATAACAGTGAAGGGAAGGAAGATGGGTGAGGACCGCCAAGACAGGTATAAACCAAGAATGAAACAATGAGTCCAGTTAAAGGTCCAAGCAACACAGAACTTTGACAGGGCTTTAGAATCAAAGCTCTAGAGATGGAAGGGATCTCAGAGGGCATCCCATACTCTCATTCTAAAGTTGAAGAAACTGAGACCCACAGACATTAAATGAGTTATATAAGGTCACACAGGTAGTAAGCAGCACAGGCAGAATTTGAAACCAGGTGCACCAATGAATTCTGAAAACCTGACAATCAGCCCATCAACAAACATTTATTAAACATATAAAGCATCTAATATGTGGCTCTGTGAATAAAAATAGAGCAGCCTAAAAAGTCAGGAAGACTCATCTCTCTGAGTTCAAATCTACCTTTAGACACTTACTAGTTGTGTGACCCTGGGCAAGTCACTTAATCCTGTTTGCCTCAGTTTCCTCATCTGTAAAATAAGATGGAGAAGGAAATGACAAACCACTCCAATATCTTTGCCAAGAAAACTCCAAATGGGGTCACAAAGAATCTGGCACAACTGAAACTACTGAAAAACAACAGATTGGTACAGATATGTGAAAAAAAATCTTTACTTACACACACACACACACACATACATGTAGGTACATAGATAGATCTATATGAAAAATAGTTCACAAACCCCAAGCAAAGACTGACCAAAGCTAGTGTCAGATGATGCCAACAGTCCCAACTCTGGAAAAGCACTGGTAGACAATTTACCTTGGAAAGCATATAATATTATCTTTGAGAAGTCTCTTTTCCTTTCACATCTACTTATTTAACCTACTTCTTCAATCAAGCCATTTAAAACTATTGGTTTATTAGGCAGTATGACATTGTGGATATGGAGTCAACTGACCTTGGTGTCCAGAAGCCCTGGGTTTGAGTTCTGTTCCTGACACCTACTAATCTCTCAGTGCTCTAGGCCAATCTCTAATTCTAGCTTCAGAGCAGGCGCTAGTGCCCATTTGTAGTGGAAATTCCTTATCTGAACTCCCTATGCTGATGGAATAACACCCAGCTTGTATTTATATGGCATTTTAAGATTCACAAAGGACTTTACAAATATCATCTTTGAGTCTCACAGCAACCCTGGGAGGTAAGTGCTAGATGAAGAAACTGAGGCAGGAAGAAGTTAAGTGACTTGCTCAGGGTCACATGGCTAGGAAGTATCTGAAGCTAAGGCCCGGGTCTTTCTCAGCTGCTCCATCTATCAGCACAATGCTTGTAAAAGGAACTGTGTAGAATTTACTCATATCCATTATAGCTTTGGGTTCGGAAGGCGATTTCTCTACTTTCCTCTTAGATACTTTGTCTGCTGGTAGGACATAATTTCATCAGGCAGTGTTTTGTGGTCTGAATCACCACTTTACAAAGATAGCATAAGCAGAAAAAGAGCAGCATGTTTTTCTGTTAAATTACATAGGTATGTATATATGTAAGTACATATGTACACACACATATACACATGTACACACATATTTGCAAAAATAGGGTAATGACTAGACCTGTGATTTTAACAGATTAGGGAGCTCTGGGAAGGAACTCTTTCAATGTAATTTATAGGATTTTCTAGAATATAGGATGGAGAAGTTGTGACTTACTTTTCAGGGGTCACACAGAGTATATATTGGAGCAGGATGTGAACCTAGGTCTTCCTGGCTCAAAACCAGCTTTCTTTCCATTATATCAATATGCCTCCATTTACAAAAATATTTAGTCTCTTTTAGAATAATGACAACCAATTCCTTTAACTTTTCAGTGCTCCAGGGCAAATTTCTAAGTCCATAAATTGCAAAATAGATATCGCTCTGCATTGGTAAAAGAAATTTCTTCATGGAAAGTTTCCTATAGCAATGAAATTGAATATTCAGTCTCCTCATAATGATTAAATGAGTTAAATATAATTTTATTTGTGTTATTAGTCACTATATTTAAAGAGACAATATACAATTTAGAGCAATATTGAAAGGTATACATATATTTAATTAAGCACCTTTCTCACTGATTGCAACTAGTATTAATCACTACATAATCTAAACTTGGTTCTTCCCCATGATTGAGTAAAATACTTCCTTCAGGTCATCACTAATCTTATAACCTAGACCAAACGCTCTTAACTTGGGATTCATGAAATTTTTTAAAAAATATTTTTGATAACTGTATTTTCATACAATTGATTTCCTTTGTAATCCTACGTGTTTTATTTTATAAATTTGAAAACATCATCCTGAGAAGGGGTCCATAGGCTTCACTAGACTGCCAAAGGAGGCCTTGACCCAAAACAGGTTAAGAACCCCTGACCTAGAGTAAAAATCTTGCAAGGCTACATAGAACTTCCAGTCAACTTGTCATTGAAAGCCCTCCTAGATGACTTTTCCCATCTGCCAGTAGTTTCCTTTTATCATTGCCTTTTTTGTGTGGTGAAGCGAATTAAAGGAGGACTAGCTTTACCTCTAAACCTAGTTCAACCCAGCCCTCTCACTCCCACCCCAGCCCTTTTCTTTCTACACTCACAGCAAAAGTAAAACAAAACTAGAAAAAAGAAAAATCACTGTCATGTATACAATGTGTGCCTTTGTTAGTTGCCTGAATCCTGTAACTGTCTTTTTCTGTCTAGAATGTCCTTTGTTTAACTCATGACCAGATTGCCTTCCATCAGATATTTGCTTGAAACTTTTATATATGTGTATATAATATATATTATACATATATCCACTAATTATATTATCTGGCAGGGACTTAGCTTTCTGAAATTTTGTAGTCTGACATTATACACTTATTTGTTGAATGACTACTATGTGCAAACGTTCCATTAGGTCCTCAGAGAAACACAGTAGGCTGTTTCAGAAATTTCATCCCAATGGCAGCAATGATGCCACTATATAGATCATCTAAAATGCAAATATTCAGTGAGGGAGAATGGGTAGATTTTTCATTTCCTTCATAAATATCCCCAAATGGTTCATTGTGGTGACAGCTTGAGGACATGAATCCTGTCCTCTACAGGATGTAAGTTAATGAGTCAACAGACATATATTAAGTCTTTGCCATGTGCCAGACATTGTGCCAAGCATTGGGAAAGCACAGAAAAGCAAAAGACAGTTTCCTGCCCTGGAGGAGTTCACAGTCTAATGAGGAGGGCATGGAGACAATAAGCATGAAAGTATGTACTATGTGGAGCAAGAGGTGCCGTAGTCAGATCTGGAGTCAGGAAGACTCATCTTCCTGAGTTCAAATCTCAGGCACTCACTAACTGTGGGACCCTGGGCAAGTCATTTAAACCTGTTTGCCTCAGTTCCTCATTGTTTAAATGAGCTGGAGAAGGAAATGGCAAACCATTCCAGGATCTCTGCCAAGAAAACCCAAATGGAGTCATGAAGAGCTGGACATGACTGAAAAAAGGCTGAATGTGCCAGGCACTGTACTTTACAATGATCTCATTTGATCTGATTGTTTAATGTTTTAATTAATGTTTTAATGCACAATGTGCAAACAGCTATGTACAAACAAGATACAGACAGGATAAATTGGGTATAATCAACAGAGGGAAGGCATAAGAATGAGCTGAGATTGGGAAAGGCTTCCTGTAGAAAGTGGGATTTTAACCGGGACTTGAAGGAAATCAGGAAGGTCAAGAGGTAGAGATGTAAAGGGAGAGGAGCAAGCAGTAAAAATACACCAAAGGATTTGGGAATATGAAACATTCAGTATATGTGGGGGGAGAGGGGTGGAATCCCTATGTAATCTGTCAACAGCAAGTAGTGTGGACAGACAATAAATGTTGTTGGGTTAAGAGGAAGGGGAAAAAAACCACTTCCTTCTGAGAGTGACCAGGAAAACATCACGGAACATGTAGAATTTAAGCAAGGCTTTAAAGGATAAAAATCCAAAAACTAAAGACTGACTTTCTTTTTCCTCCTAGATTGAAGCAACCGCAAGCAAGGAAGATGTTAGATGAAGGGGTAATAGTTGCTCTTGGCAGTGATTTCAATCCTAATGCATATTGTTTTTCCATGGTAAATTATGTTTGTGTGTGTGCATGTGTGTGTGTGTGTTTTGCTCAGTATTTAGAGAATCAAAACCTCTTGAGTATTTCTTTGCATAATTCTTTCTCCATAGAGACAGTGTAGCCTACTAGATAGAGAGCTGGCCATAAATACCTGGATTTAAGTCCCACTTCTAACACATACTGAGACTGTGACTCTGGGCAAGTCACTTAATTTTTCAGTGACCCCAGACAACTGTCTAAGGCTAAAAGACACACAACAGGTATTGATATCCATTGGTAGAGGAAGTTGTTCCCTGGGAGCTTTACACCAGTGAAATCACAGGTCTGTCTAAATTATTTCTCTAAATATTTAAAAGAACCAAATTATTTTGTGAAAGTTAATGGAAAATGTCTAGAGACTGGGCAAGAAAATGCCCAATTTGGATAATAATGTAATCATTATGATGCTATTTGGACCTTCTTGGGCAAAGAAAGTGTAGGAACTTCCTGACAGAGCTGTCAAAAGGAAAAAAAAAGGAACAGGCTGAAACAAAGAACCATGGAATCTCAAGGCTAGAGCTCCTAGGTCAACTAGAGTCTAATTCACTGCTAAACACACATTCTTTCTGATATTCCTGGAAAGGGATCATACAGCCTCTACCTGAAGATCTCCAAGAATATGGAATCCACCACTCCTAGGCTGGTTACACTTTGGGATGACCCTGTGAGGAGGTTGTTTCTTGGAATCTTCCTCTCTGCAGCTTGGAGGCAATGTGCTACTAGTAGAAAAGACCACTGAGACTGGAGTCAGAGGACAGGTTCTGCTACTTTCCTGTGACCTTATGGTCATCTCCCCATGAAACTGGTTGTTCCATGGAGTTAAGCAGAACTAGTCTCATTTCCCTTTCAAATGATACAACTTTTCAAATATCTGATGGTCCCCTTCATTCAGGCTAAATATCCCTTAGTTCCTTCAGCCAAAGTCCCCATCCTCATGACTCTTCTTTGGATGCTTTATTGATGTCCTTCTGAAAACGTGGTACCCAGAACTGAAGACAGTATGACCGAAGTAGTTATTGCCCACCAGGTGGTGCCATAGTACATAGAGCACTGAGCCTCAAGTCAGTAAGACATGAGTTCAAATTCAACCCCAGGAACTTACTGGCTCTGTGAACTTACTAGCTCAGAGTCTCAGTTTTCTTATCAACAAAATGGGGCTAATAATATCATCTACATCACAAGGTTGTTGTCAAAATCAGATGTTAATCATAAAGTGCTTAGCACAGTACCCTGAACATAGTAAATACTCTATAAATGTTATTATTTCCTTCTCTATCATCATTCACCTTTCTCTAGCATCTCCTGTATTCTGGGCACATTCCTAGTGCCATATATCCTGGCAATGTATCTTCAGCTGTCAGGTCTCATTGCTTATTGAATCATCCATCTAGAGTCCATAGGAACATATGTCTAGGGACCTCAGAGACCATCTAGTCCAACACTCCCATTATATAGATAAGAAAAATGAGATTCAAAGAGGTTAAATTTTATGATTTGTCTTATTCTCTGGTTTATTAAAAGCCCACATGGGGTCTGGAAGAGTCCCAGTTTGCCTCCCTATTGCAAAAAGTCAGACATAATAAGATAAATACATTTGTAAAAATAGCATAGTTATTTGATTTTAAATATGCACATTGGGAATGGTCCAGAAAAAGTGGATGTAAATAAAGTTTCTGTAAAGTGAATCATAACTTCAATGTACTAAGTAGACCTCTCTACCTCAGCTCATTTGAGCCTCACAAATAACCCTGTGAGGAAGGTGCTTTAGCTATTTTATATTTTAAAATCCTATTTTATAGCTGGATATATGGAGGCTTAGAGAGTGTGTCTTGCCCTGGTTCAAACATATAGTAAGTATCGAAAGTGGGATTTGAACTTAGGACTTTACGACTTCATATGAAACTCTATCCATTATATGACACTGCCAAAAGCACACTTTCATATTTAACACATCATAGCCATTTTATTTAACGAGACTAATAGTGATTTAAGGAGAGACTTTGGGTATCTGCTGCCAATTCTTTGGTGTCTTCTTTGAGCTGATATTTCTGTCTTAGTCAACAGTCATGCATTTGGCGTGCGTAAACATGAGAATGTCGATGTCTGAGGCTTTAGCTGCTGCCACCATTAATGCCGCTTATGCCCTGGGACGATCTCACACCCATGGATCGCTGGAGGTTGGCAAGCAGGGAGATCTCATTATCATCAACTCTCCCAGGTGGGGATTCTTCTTCTCTTACTTCTCTATGACCAACGTGTGTTTTAAATCCTGTTGTTAGATATTAGCTACATCAGGATCTACCTGGCCCAGAATCTATCAGTAGCAGCCTTTCTTTCTTCCTTCTTCTTCTTCTCCTTTCCCCTTCCACTTCCTTCTACCTTCAGGCCCTAAACAAGTCATACTTTGGGATTGGCCCAAGTCAGAATAGGAAGTATAAAAACTGCTGGCTTGAGGCTGCCTCAGCTCTGGCTTGTAATTGTGTCCCCCGCATTTTGCTCAGACTAGCACCTAAGTTCTTAATGAATGTGCTCTCTCTATCTCTGTCTCTCTGTTTCCCTCTCTCCCTCCTCCTCCTCCTTCCTTTCTCTTTCTCCTCCTTCTCTCTCTTCTTCTTCCTCTCTCTCTCTTTCTTTCCTTCCTTCCCTCCTACATATACCTATCATCTCCCTATCTATCAATTTATGTCTATCTGTGCCTCTATCAGTCTATCTCTTTACCTATCTCCCCTCTATATCATCTATTTGCTACTACTGCATCTGCTATCTATCATCCCTCTATCATCCATCAATCTATATGTCTATCTATTCCTCTATCTTCTTTCTATCTACCCATCTTCCCTCTTTCATCTGTTTCTATCTACTATCAATCAATCATCTGTCTATGTCTAGTTGGTTGATCTATCATCTATCAACATATCTATCTTTCTTTCTGTCATCTATCTATTCTTCCATTATCTTTTTTACATACTTGTCTCTTCTCTCTGCTATCTGCTTCTGTCTGTCATCTATCTATCCATCCATCCATCCATCTACTCTATCTCTATCTATGACTCATTAGTAACATCCATCCATCCATCCATCCATCCATCCATCCATCCATCCATCCATCCATCTATCCATCTATCCATCTATCTATCTACTTATCTATCTATCTATCTATCTATCTATCTATCTATCTATCTCTATGTATCTATCTCAAGGTATACACTTGTTAGTGGTGTAACTCTCAAGTTGGAGTTGCCTGTGGCCCAAGGGGTATTTCCTGGTTATTTTTATCAAATGAGAAAAGTATTGAGGATGAGCCAAACTATGGACCATGAGTTTGTTATGGAAAAACTAATTTATTTAAGCCTGGAAACCTTTGTCTTACTAGGTGATGGATTTTTCTTGTTGTTGTTTCTGACAACAAGTTCCCAAAAATAGCATATGGAGAGGGGTCATGGATATAAATCCTCAAATGACCTTCGAGGACCTTGCTTCCAACTTTCTTATTTTACAGATGAGGAAACTGAGGGACAGAGAGGTTAAGGGATTTGCCTGGGATCACAAGCAATATCCAGTGTGGGATTTGAGCTCAGATCTTCCTGCCTCTGTCTGACGCCCTACTTAGCTGGACACTGACAGGGTGGAGGTATCTGATTACTGATAAAATCCAAGATCTTTTAATTTATTGGACTGAGGCTTATCAAAAAGACATTGTGTTTTGCTGACATTGAAATGCTTTCATTTCTTCTTAGATGGGAACATTTGATTTACCAGTTTGGAGGCTACCAAGAATTAATTGAATATGTTGTAACTAAAGGAAAAGTTGTCTATAAAAAGGACAGCACCAGCCCAAAAGGACATGAAGAAAAAAGATAAGAAAAGGAAAACTGCATATACTAATGGAATTCAGTTCTAGCCAATGTTATTAAGATTTGTAGTTTTTTCAAAGCAGATAAATCACATTTAAATAAATCTATTTTGATTTCCTAAGTAATTGAATAAATTTGTAATGGGACTCTGAAATGAGTACTGGTTTTAGAGTCAGGGAACCTAAGATTCCAATCTTGGCTCTGGTGATTATTACATGTGTGACCTTGGTTAAAGCAATTCACCTTCATGAGCCTCAGTTTCCTTATTTATAAAATGGGAGACTCTAAAGTGCCATCTGACTTTTAATGATTCCTGGTGATGCCATTTGGTGATTCCCATTTGATTATGATTTCCATTTCTGATTCCACACACACACACACACACACACATACATAGACATATGTACACATATGTGAATGTTCATGTCTATATCTATAACTTTCCCTTTGGGGAACTTTTCTTTTCTGTTTGTTTAATGTAATTTTGCATATTGTAATGACAAATAGCAGTGAAATACCCAACCTCAATTCCAGAGGACCAATGATAAAGCAGTTCCTTAGCTTCTGACCCAGGGGTGATAGATTCAAGATATAGAAGGAGAAAGACATTTTTGGACCTGACCAATATGAAAATTTGCTTTGCTAGACTGTGTGTATTTGTTAAAAGATTGTTTTAAAATTGGAAGTGGGGTTGGGATCAGGGAGAAAATGAATGCTTGTTAACTGAAAAACAAGATAGAATGGAAGAAAATAATATAATGTTGTATGATGATATCAAGACTTTCATGCTACGGATGCCTTTTTAAAAAAACAATCCCAATAAACTGATTTGTGTGAAATGATTTTTAAGTTGCAGTCAATGAGATTTCATATGAATAATATGACTATGGATAACATTTTATCTAAATCCCTCTGTGTCATAGACAATTTCCTAAGACTACCTGTTACAAACAGCCTCCCGATGTGCATCTATAGCACGAGCATGCATGCTGGGAATTCCCTACCTTGATGAAATCATTACTCTGGAACAAAAGTTTTAAGAATAAAAATTTTAAAAATCTTCATTATGGGAAAAGCTGCATTGATCTGTTGGGTTACAATGAATGACTGAAGTCACTGGAAGCAATAGCCAGCCTATATTCACAAAGCCTCCGAGTCTACATGGCAGAGTAGAAATACCACTGGCTCTGGGATCACAGAACATGCACTTCAATCCATTTTTGATGCTTATTACATGTGTAACTTTTGTCAAGTCACTTCACTGGGACTCAATTTCTTCATCCATAAAATGAGGACGTTCGATTAGGTGGCCCCGGAAGTCTTTTTTAGTCCTAGATCCATGATCCTACAGATATTTTCAAAGAAACACAGTTTAGTCATCAATTACATGAAG
Source organism: Notamacropus eugenii (assembly GCF_028372415.1). Taxonomy (NCBI): domain Eukaryota; kingdom Metazoa; phylum Chordata; class Mammalia; order Diprotodontia; family Macropodidae; genus Notamacropus; species Notamacropus eugenii. The sequence goes on from NC_092874.1 coordinate 278,569,101, forward strand.
TAATAGAAACTGGATGAACAAAGTATTGAGATCCTTAGGGGCCTTGATTTAATGAAAAGATTTTTTTTGGAATTAGTATATTATTTTGCATCTAAATGAATGTTTCAGAAACTATGTTGCACCTCTATCTACAATGCATTCATCATAAGGATATATACTATAGTTCTCTTATCCTTCTCAGTTGTAAACTCTGTGATGTCAGGAACCATGTCTTAGCAAAAATTTGTAGGAGGCAGTAAGATGGCATAGTGAGTAGGGCACTGGACCTGGAGTCGAAATGACCTGAGTTCAAATCTGACCTCAAGTACTTACTAGCTGAGTGACCCTGAGCAAGTCACTTAATACCATTTGCCTCAGTTTCCTCATCTGTCAAATGAGCTGAAGAAGGAAATGACAAACTACTCCAGCGTCTGACAAGAAGATTCCAAATGGGGTCACAAAAAGGCTGACACAGCTGAAACAACTGAACAGCAACAGAGTATGCAAGATGAGTGATTTGGAGGAATTTGACAAAATGTGTAGGAAAGGATGCAGGAAATAAATAGGACCAAAAGAACATTATAGAAATTGAGTATAATAATGTGAGTGAAAATTTTACAAAATGAAACCTGAACCCTGAGTAACAAAATTTCTATGAATGGTTCTAGAGAAATAGCTCATAAAATATACCTCCTTTATCATGGAAGACAAGATAAATTTCCCAAGATTGTCTCCTATACTCCTTATCAGAGACAGAACAGATACGTACTTGGCTAAGAATTAAATTTCTATATTCAGTGACAATGGCCAAAGCTACTCAGTTGGCTCCTGGGTCATGGTGGGGCTCATTAAATGGTACATGGATTGCTATTGCTAACAGTAACAATGACTGGTGATATCTGGGCTGTTCCTAAACAACAGACACAGTCTCAGTCACTGGATCCATACTCAAACCCTTCCTGATTTTTCAGGTACTACTATAACTGGTATTCATTTGACATAGCCTTTGAGAACTCAGGCACACCTCCGTGCCATCATAAGACAATCCACATTAAATGAAAGAACAAGGGAAGGGGGTAAATAATTAAGAGCTAACTTAGGTGTTGACCATTACCTTCTGTTTATTATCCAGTTGTTATCAGTCATGCTGAACTCTTCATGACACCAGCTGAGGTTTTCTTGGCAATGATACTGGTATAGTTTGCCATTTCCTTCTCCAGCTCATTTGACAGATGAGGAAACTGAGACAAACAAGGTTAAGTAATTTGCCCAGGATCACACAGCTAGTAAGTGTCTGAGGAGAGATTGGAACACTGGAAGATCAGTCTTTCTGACTCAAGGCTTGTGGCTCTATCCACTATGGGGCTGCCTAGCAGCCCTACCTTCTATTACTGACCCTCTTTTAAAAGGCATCACAGCTTTTGACCTAGAAGGTCATCTAAGACAATCCCTCATTTTCCGGGGAGGAAACTGAGTTCCATAGAGACTTAGTAGGTAAGTCATCTTGGAAGGGAAATCGTTAGATCAATTAATCAATAAGCATTTATTAAGCACCTGCTATGTGCCAGGCACCAGGAATATAGACAAAGAATGAAATATTTCCTGCCCTTGGAGAACTCACATTCCACCAGAAAGGACACACACATCCAATAATTCTGCTTATATCTAAGTATATATGGAAAAATATAATTTAATGATATTAAGTTATCAACAGCTTTACATTAATGAATTTTATTGGTGCTTTTTTCCAACATGAGAGCCTGGTATCTGATGGAGTAGGGACTGAAAGAGCATGGATGAGGAAGCAAGGAGACCCTAACAGAAAATTCTATTTCACAATTTTTACCTCAAGTCAGCTCTGCAAACATGATTATTCTGAAGGACAATGAAAGGCAGGTCAATTTCCCTGATTGTTTTTTCCCAAGCTGAAGGAATGATTGGAATTGTCTGATATGGGTGGAAGACTTGTACCTCTAGGATAAAGCCACACCCTCACTGTCAGCTGACATCCAGATCCTGCCAGCTTCCATAGGAAAGCATACCACTGGGCAATGCTTCCACACTGACCCTGAGCAGTCACTGTTTCTTTTGGATGATACCTGATTCTACCTTCATAACATCTCTTCTCCATTCCCTTTTCTCTCCCCTGGCATTGCTCACACCCCATATCATCTCACACCTGGATCATTGTGGCTGCCTGCTGCGGGTGGGGTGGTGTCACCCTGCCTCGGGTCTCTCCTCATCACAGTCCATCCTTCACTCAGTTACTAGATTGATTTTCCTAAAGCATAGGACTGATCATGTCACTCCAGTGGCTTCCTATTGCTTCAGGCATCGAACATAAACTGATTGGTTTGGTTTTTAAAGCCTTTTATGACCTGACACCTTCCCACCTTTCCAGTCTTCTTATTTCTTCCTCATGCTTTAAGATCCAGGGAGATGTTTGCTGCTCCTGGTACATGATGCCCCTTCTCCAGACCCTGGACATTCTCATTGATTGTTCCCCTTGCTTGGGATTCTCTCTCTCCTCATGTCTGCCTCCTGGAACTCTGGTTTCCTTCTAGTTTCAAATAAAATCTCAGCTTGTCCGATAAGCCTTTCCCAATAACCCTTAGTGCTCCTTCTCTCTGAGATGATCTCCAATCTAATCTAATCTTCTCTTTCTCTTTCTCATCTGTCTTTCCATCTACCTACCTATCATCTGTCTTTCTGTCTGTCCATCTTTTTTTTTTTTTAATTTTTTTTTTCCACAGGGTCACATATCTATTTATTTTTTTTTATTTTTTATTTTTTTAATGTTTAACAATCACTGCCATACAATTGCGATTTTATCCCTCCCCACCCACCCCCCACTACCTCCCTCCCTCCCCACGACTGCATACAATTCTGTATAGATTCTACATATACTTTCCTATTGAGTATATTTTCACTATAGTCATGCTATGTAGTCAGACTAAGATAAATGAAAGAATCCGTATAACAAATCAGAACATGATACACAAACAGATACACATACACAAACATGATCTGCTACATTATGTGAGTGACTTCCATATTTCTCTCTCTGAGTGTGGAAGGCATTTTGCCTTGAGGTCCACCATTGGGATTTTTTTTTTTCAGAAGTTCTTGTGTTATTACAAAAATCTAAGTCTACCAGAAAAAACTCTCACACACTGTGGTTGTTGCTGTGCATAAAGTTCTCCTGGTTCTGCTCCTTTCACTCAGCATCAGGTCATATAAGTCCTTCCAGGCCTCTCTGAAGTCTTCTTGTTCATCATTTCTTATGGCACAATAGTACTCCATTACATTCATATACCATAATTTATTCAGCCATTCCCCAATTGATGGACATCCCCTTGACTTCCAGTTTTTGGCAACTACATAGAGTGCTGCTATAAATATTTTTGTACATGTGGGACCCTTTCCCATTTTTATGATCTCTTGGGGATATAGTCCTAGTAGCGATATTGCTGGGTCAAAGGGTATGCACATTTTTGTAGCCCTTTGGGCATAGTTCCAAATTGCTCTCCAGAATGGTTGGATGCGCTCACAGCTCCACCAACAATGAATTAGTGTTCCAACTCTCCCACATCCTCTCCAGCATTTATCATTTTCTTGTTCTGTCATGTTTGCCAATCTTATAGGTGTGATGTGGTACCTCAGAGTTGTTTTGATTTGCATCTCTCTAACCAATAGTGATTTAGAGCATTTTTTCATATGATTATAGATAGCTTTAATTTCTTCCTCTGAAAATTGCCTGTTCATATCCTTTGACCATTTATCAATTGGGGAATGACTTGTATGATTATACATTTGGGTCAGTTCTCTATATATTCTAGAAATGAGGCCTTTATCCCCGAGCTTAGCTGTAAAAATTTTTTCCCAATTTACTACATCCCTCTGGATTTTGGTTGCATTGGGTTTGGTTGTGCAAAAACTTCTCAGTTTAATGTACTCAAAGTTATCCATTTTGCATTTCATAATGCATTCTATCTCTCCTTTAGTAAAGAATTCTTCCCTTCTCCATAGATCTGATAAATACACTATTCCTTGCTTCTCCAGTTTATTCATGGTATCAATCTTTATACCTAAATCATGTACCCATTTGGACTTTATTCTTGTGTACGGTGTCAGGTATGGATCTATGCCTAATTTCCGCCACACTGTTATCCAGTTTTCCCAGCAATTTTTGTCAAACAATGAGTTCTTATCCCAGAAGCTGGGGTCCTTGGGTTTATCAAACAGAAGGTTGCTATATTCCTTGCCTACTGCATCTTGAGTGCCAAGTCTATTCCACTTGTCTACCTCTCTGTTTCTTAGCCAATACCAAGTGGTTTTGATAATTGCTGCTTTATAGTACAGTTTGAGGTCTGGTAGCGCTAGGCCACCTTCCCAAGCATTTCTTTTCATTAGTCCCTTTGATATTCTGGACCTTTTGTTTTTCTAAATGAATTTTGATATTATTTTATCCAGCTCTAGAAAGTAATTGTCTGATAGTTTAATTGGTATGGCACTAAATAAGTATATTAATTTGGGTAGAATTGTCATTTTTATTATATTAGCACGGCCTACCCATGAGCAACTAATGTTTTTCCACTTACTTAAATCTGACTTTATTTGTGCAAAGAGTGTCTTGTAATTGTGTTCATATAGTCCCTGGGTTTGTTTTGGCAGGTAGACTCCTAAGTATTTTATACTGTCTACCCTAACTTTAAATGGGATTTCTCTTTCTATCTCTTGCTGTTGGACTTTGTTGCTAATATATAGGAATGCAGAAGATTTGTGTGGGTTTATTTTGTACCCTGCAACTTTGCCAAAGTTGTTTATTAATTCAAGTAATTTTTTACTTGAATCTCTGGGATTCTCTAGGTAAATCATCATATCATCTGCAAAGAGTGATAACTTAGTTTCTTCTTTGGCTATGCTAATTCCTTGAATATCTTTATCTTGTCTAATTGCTACAGCTAACATTTCTAGTACCATATTGAATAATAGTGGTGATAATGGACAACCTTGTTTCACCCCTGATCTTATTGGGAATGCATCTAGCTTATCCCCATTGCATATAATGCTTGCTGAAGGTTTTAGATAGATACTGCTTATTATTTTATGGAAAGTTCCCTTTATTCCTACGTTCTCCAGTGTTTTTAGTAGGAATGGGTGTTGTATTTTGTCAAAAGCTTTTTCTGCATCTATTGAGATAATCATGTGGTTTTTGTTAGCTTTGTTGTTGATGTGATCGATAATGCTAATAGTTTTCCTAATATTGAACCAGCCCTGTAGTCCTGGTATGAATCCTACCTGATCATAATGTATTAATCTCGTGATAAGATGCTGTATTCGTTTTGCTAAAATCTTATTTAAAATTTTTGCATCTATATTCATTAGGGAAATTGGTCTATAATTTTCTTTCTCTGTTTTGTCTCTTCCTGGTTTGGGTATCAAAACCATATTTGTATCATAGAAAGAATTTGGGAGGACTCCTTCTTCCCCAATTTTCAAGAATAGTGTATGTAGTATTGGAATTAACTGTTCTTTAAATGTTTGATGGAATTCACTTGTGAATCCATCTGGCCCTGGAGATTTTTTCCTAGGGAGTTCATTGATGGCTTGTTCAATTTCTTTTTCTGAGATGGGGTTGTTTAAGTATTCAACTTCCTCTTCTGTTAATCTGGGCAATTTGTATTTTTTAAAATATTCATCCATCTCGTTTAGATTGTCGAATTTGTGGGCATAAAGTTGGGCAAAGTAGTTTCTAATTATTGTTTTAATTTCCTCCTCATTGGAGGTGAGTTCACCCCTTTCATTTTTAATGTTAGTAATTTGGTTTTCTTCTTTCTTTTTTTTGATCAGATTAACCAAAGGTTTATCAATTTTATTAGTTTTTTCATAAAACCAACTATTGGTTTTATTTATTAATTCAATAGTTTTCTTTATTTCAATTTTATTAATCTCTCCTTTGGTTTTCAGTATTTCTAATTTGGTATTTACTTGGGGATTTTCAATTTGTTCTTTTTCTAGCTTTTTCAACTGCAAGCCTAAGTCATTGATCTCCTCTTTCTCTATTTTATTTATGTAAGCATTCAGAGATATAAAACTTCCCCTAATAACTGCTTTTGCAGTGTCCCATAAGTTTTGGTATGTTGTCTCACTATTGTCATTCTCTTGAATGAAGTTGTTGATTGTTTCTATGATTTCTTCTTTAACCCAATCCTTCTTTAGAATTAGATTGTTTAGTTTCCAATTGATTTTTGGTTTCTCTTTCCATGGCCTTTTATTACATGTAATTTTTAATGCATTATGATCTGAAAAGGATGCATTGATTATCTCTACCTTTCTGCACTGGATTGTGAGATTTTTATGTCCTAGTACATGGTCAATTTTTGTAAATGTTCCATGTACCGCTGAGAAAAAGGTATATTCCTTTCTATTCCCATTTAATTTTCTCCAAAGATCTATCATATCTACCTTATCCAGAGTTTTATTTACCTCCTTAACCTCTTTCTTGTTTATTTTGAGGTTGGATTTATCGAGTTCAGAGAGGGGGAGGTTGAGGTCCCCCACTAGTATAGTTTTGCTATCAATTTCTTCCTTCAACTCCCCCAACCTCTCCTCTAAGAATCTGGGTGCTATACCACTTGGAGCATACATGTTTAGTAATGATATTGCTTCATTGTCTATGGTGCCTTTTAGTAGGATATAGTTTTCATCCTTATCCCTTTTGATTAGATCTATTTCTGCTTTTGCTTTGTCTGAGATTAGGATTGCTACTCCTGCCTTTCTTACATGAGCTGAGGCACAATATATTCTGCTCCATCCTTTGACCTTTATCCTATGTGTATCCCCCCGTTTCAAATGTGTTTCTTGTAAGCAGCATATTGTTGGATTATGGCTTTTAATCCATTCTGCTATCCGTCTCCGTTTTATGGGAGAGTTCATCCCATTCACATTCACAGTTATGATTACAATCTGTGTATTTCCCTCCAACCTCTTTCCCACCATTTGTGCTTTTAACTCTCCCATCTCCCTTCCCCTCCTCAATAGTATTCACTTTTCTCCCCCTCCTCCTGCAGCCTTCCCCTCCTTCTTTTAGCCCCCCTCCCTTTTAGTCCCCTTTACTCTTATTGCTTCTTTCCTCCCTTTTAGCCACCCTCCCCTTTCTTCCCCCTTCCCCTCCTACTACCTATAGAGCTAGTTAGGATTGTCTACTTAAGATTATTGTTCCCTCCTTTGAACAAATCAGATGAGAGTACCTCTCAAACAATGCTCATCTCCCTCCCCTCCGTCCCTCTACTATAGTTTTGTACTTCTTCCTGAGATATAATTTGCCATTTTCTGCTTCCCCCTTTCCACACCTCCTATTACATTCCCTTCTCATACTTAAATCATATTTTTGACATGACATCATTTACTTTATGCCCGTTCCCTCTACATATATCCCTTTTATCATAATAGCTGCACAGTTCTCAAGATTAACAGGTATCATCTTCCCTTATAGGGAGGTAAACAGATTGCCCTAATTGAGTTGCAAGTTTTTGTTTTTGTTTTTTCCCCTCTGTTTACCTTTTTATGATTCTCTGGAGACCTGCATTTGAAGATCAAATTGTCTATTGAGTTCTGGTGTTTTGGTCAGGAAGCTCTGGAAATCCCTTATTTCGTTGAATGACTTTCTCCTTGCCTGAAATGTTATGCTGAACTTTGCTGGGTAGTTGATCCTTGGTTGAAGTCCCAACTCCTTTGCCTTACGGAATATTGGGTTCCAATTCTTTCGATCTTTTAACGTAGAAGCTGCAAGGTCCTGTGTGATCCTGACTGTGTGACCTTGATATTTGAATTGTTTCTTTCTGGCTGCTTGTAGTATTTTCTCCTTCACTTGATAGCTCTGGAATTTGGCAACTATATTTCTTGGGGTTTTGAGTTTGGGATCCCTTTCGGGTGGGGAACGGTGGATTCTTTCGATGACTATTTTGCCCTCTGAGTCTAGTACTTCTGGGCAGTTTTCCTTGATGATTTCCTGGAAGATATTGTCCAGACTCTTTTCTTCATCATGGGTTTCTGGCAGGCCAATAATTCTTAGATTTTCTCTCCTGGATCTATTTTCCAGGTCAGTTGTTTTTCCAATTAAATATTTTACATTTTCTTCTATCTTTTCATTCTTTAGATTTTGTTTGACTGATTCTTGTTGCCTCATTGAGTCATTAGTTTCTACTTGCCCAATTCTAATCTTGATCGTATTGTTTTCTTCAGTTAGCTTTCGCATCTCCTTTTCCATCTGACCAATTTTTCCCTTTAAGGAGCTATTTTCTCCATTTAATTTTTGTACTTCTTTTTCCATTCGACCAATTTTCCCAGTTAGGTTTTGGGTTTCCTTTTCCATCTGATCAATTTTCCCTATTAGGTTTTGAGTTTCCTTTTCCATTTGATTAACTCTTCCTTTTAGGGAATTATTCTCTCCAGTTAATTTTTGAACTTCCTTTTCCATTTCTTCAATTTTCTTTTTCAGAGTGATGTTCTCATCAGTGAATTCTTTTTTTATAGTTTTAAAATCATTGGCCAGTTTTTCTTTTATATCCTTCTTCAGACGTTCCAGGTAATCTAGTTGTGCTTGCGAGAAATTCATAGTCCCATCTGAGGTTTCAGATGGAAGTACAGTCTCAGCTCTGACCTCTTTGGTGTTTGTGTTTTGGTCCTTATCCCCATAGAAAGATTCTATGGTTTTTTCACTTTTCGTCTGCTTTTTCCGATTCATGATGTTGGCTGAGTGTTGTAGCTTTTGGTTCTTTCAGTCAGAAGATACAGATCTTTTAAGTTGAGTTGATGTTTGTCTAGGCTAAAAGCAGGCTTTTTTTGTTGTTGTTGTTGTTGTTGTTGTTTCCCAGATCAACCCTGGGGTTAGCTTGATAGGTGTGTGGGAGGGGTGGTCTGGTCTCAGGATATCTCCTCAGCTGGCCTGAGGCAAAGGCAAGGTCCGGGGATGGTGATCCCAGCTTCCCTATTGTCTTCCCTTTTCCCCTGGAGGGCTGGGGCACGCCTAGAGGCTAATGCGTGTTCCCGCCCCTCCTGGGGCTCGTCTCCCAGGCTGAGGCTTGCCTGGGTCTCAGTGCGAATTTTCTCTGCCCTGGGTCGTCTGTCCCTCCAGATAGCCTCCGCCACCGTAGGAAGAATCCCCCTTTGCCACTCTTCCAGCCTCTGGTGTTATGAGACCACCCGCCCCCTTCTGCTGTTCCCACTGATCCAGGATTAATCTGGGGAAGAATTTTATGGTTCCCTCACGGTCATCAGGGGGGAGGGGAGAGCACTTACTGATCACTCCGGCATCCCAGCTCCTGGATGTTCAGGTAGTGACCCACTGAAGTCCCGTCTTTAGGCTGAAGATTTCAAGGGCTGTTGCGCTGATATCGTTGGCTCGGCCTGGCTTATCTCCTGCTCCGCTGGTCTCGCCCGCCACTCTCAGGCCCCTCGGGTCCCCTCCGCCCTGCCGCACCAACCGCGCTGCGCTGTGCGCCGGGCTCTTACCCCCGCGGAACAGATCCCTCCTGTGGACCCTCCAGTCCAGCCTGGGCTCCGAATCCGTCAAAGTCCGTCTCCCACTGGATTCTACACCTCCAAAGTCTGGTCAGACTCTCCCCCCAGAGATATCCAGAGGAGTTTATCCAGGAGCTTAGGTGAGTCATTGCTTTCACTCCGCCATCTTGGCTCCGCCCTCCTCTGTCCATCTTTCTAACTGAAACGACTGAAAACAAAAAATGGGAAACGAGGCTGAAAATGTGGGTTGGGGCCAGATCATGAAGGACTCTGAATATGAGACTGAGTTTCAGTTATATTTAGTGGTTTACAGAAGTCACAGAAAGATTTTGAGCTGTGGAGTAGCATTCAGAACTGTGTCTTGGGAAGATTGTTGTTTTGTTGTGTCTGACTCTTCATGACCCCATTTTGGGTTTTCTTGGCAATGATATTGGAGTGGTTCACCATTTTCTCATTTTACAGATGAGGAAATTGAGGCAAACAGGTTTAAGTGACTTGCCCAAGGTCATACAGCTAGTGTCTGAGGCCAGATTTGCATTTATGAAGATGAGTCCTCCTGATTAGAAGCCTAGTGCTCTATCCACTGTGCCACCAACCTCCCCTTGGGAAGACTGCCACTGATGGTAAAATGCAAGGTTGAATAGAAGGCCTGGGGCCTGAGAGACCATTAGAAAGTTATGGAAATAATCTAATTTAGAAGTAATGAGATCCTTCAGCAGAGTAGTTGCAGTGAAAAATGGGGGGAAGGGGACATATGGGAGAGCTACTTTGTCAGGCTAGGGAGATGGGGACTGAGAGATTAAGATGGCAAAGTCATTGGCTTTAGAATTGTTCATGATGACTTGGGCCCTCTGAGTTAGAATACTACCATCAACTTTGACATCACAAGATGGGAACATTTTGAACAATGAAAGATTTCATTCCTCTACTAGGTTTTGTGGTGAGAGATACCATTTGCAACTGGATAAAGTTCAGATCTGCTCTTTGTTTATCTTGGCAAATAGAAAGATGAAAAAAATCATATTTAGAGAGAACTGTGTCTCCTCTGTGCAAACAATACTTCTCCCAGCACATTTTTTGTTGACTAAATTGCTTTAATCTCTTTGGACAGTGTTTCCCCAGGTCTGTCTTTACTTTCTCTGTAAACATTTTCTGACCTAAAGGGTGAAAATTTGCCTCAATTATGCAATATCCCATCAGTCCTACATCTGGCTGCTAACAACTATGGTGCAATCTGGGGGTTGTTTTGTCTTAGAATCAAAGGATCAATAAGTTTAAAGTTGGAAAGGACTCTGTAGGTTATCTGGTGAAACTCCTTCATCCTACAGATGAAAAAAACATGGCCCCAGAGGTTAAGTGATTGCCCAATGTTATTCAGGTAGTGTCAGAGGTGGTGGTAGGCATCTGATTTCAATACCAGGGCTCCTGAGTTGACCACTTATAGCAGTATTATTTTGTATGGTTGAAAATCATTCCATTTAGCCATCAGTGGAGAGGGGAAATTAATCCATTTGGATTAGACAACTTCTAGAAATTTTGTGACTCTAAGAATCTGATTCCATAACCTTCACCCTTGTCCTTTTGAACAGGCAGAGCTACCCTTATCATTTTTCAGGGAGTCTTTGATCTTTTTCTTGACTTAGATCCTGCCTCCCCCAAAGATGAAACAAATCTTGAGTCGTCTACAGGGATCTCCAACCTTTTCTTACAAGGAAAAACTTACCTTTGATTTCTCTGAATCTTCAAGGTTACTCTGGAGATGGGGATGGAGTGGAGGGAGAGGGTGGATGGGAGTAGGAGCAGTGTGGACTGGAAATTAATGACCAAAAAGTGTCATATTGAAAGTGCAAGTAATTGCCAGTGAGTAGTTCAGCTACACTCACTTCCCTATTAAGAATCTTAGGGAGCCATGGGGAGAATGATGGCAGCAGACAGTTCAGAAACCAAGCTGTTAATCTTTCATGACTGGTAGAACTCAATCAACTCATTTGGGACTCTGCTTCCATCATAAAGATCTTACTAATGTCTAATTGAAATCTTTTTTCTTTCAATTAAAAAACCATTTCTCTTGTTCTGATAGTTGGTGGTGGTTGTGATGGGGAGGGAAGGATGTTTTAATAATATATCATAATATAATATAATAATATTATAACTATATATATATATTTACATTTGGATATAGAAATAGCTGAGTCCCTGTCAATGACTCATAAATTGCTTTGTGATTTTTAAGATATATTTGCTTATACTCAACTTTGTGAATGCCAGTCTGGCCTCAGACACTTTCTACCTGTGTGATCCTGAGCAAGTCACTTCATCCTGTTTGCCTCAGTTTCCTCATCTTTAAAATGAGCTGAAAAAGGAAATGGCAAATCCCAAATGGGGTCATGGAGAGTCAGACACAACTGAAAAAAGGCAACAACAAAACAGATACAGAATTTATATGTGTTCTGTGTATATACATATACGTTAAGTGTGCTTGTAGAGGTGGGTGTCGGAAAGGTTGTGGTTTGTGAGTTATTATGAAGTATATAAATACATAATATGTATATAATAGTGTATGTGGTAAAATATATGTAATATGCATATATGTATATATATATGTCACGACTCATAAGCCACAACCTTTGATGCCCACCTCTAGAAGTAAACTTATGTATGTGTAAATACACACACATGTGTGTGTTCATCCATCATTGCCAAAGAAGACCGTGCCATCAGAGAAATGATGACATGACTTGCACTTGACTTTGTTTTGAGTGAGGGAAGGCTGTGCAGGTCACCAGCCTCACTTCTCCTCCAGAGCCATCTGAATCCAGTGACCATCCATTCATCAGGAAGACTGGAGATGACCCAGGATAAGGGTAATTGGGGTTAAGTGACTTGCCCAAGGTCACACAGCTAGTGAGTGTCAAGTGTCGGAGGTGAGATTTGAACTCAGGTCCTCCTGACTCCTGCACTGGTGCTCTCTCCACTGCACCACCTGGCTGCCCCAACACGCACACATATACTGTGTATGTATATATTGACATTTATATCTTAAAGATCACAGAGCAATTTATGTCATTGACAGATCCTCAGCTATATCTATATCTAGATGTAAATATATGTGTATACGTGTACATATATATAATACATATACATACACACATTTATATAGCATATATTGGTGGCTCAATGGTGCCAGGTCTGGAGTCAGGAAGACTCATCTTCATGAGTTCAAATCTGGTTTCAGACACTTAAACCTGTGTGACCTTGGGCAAGTCACTTAACCCTGTTTGTCTCAGTTTCCTCACCTGGAAAATGAGCTGGAAAAGGAAATGGCAAACTACTCTAGTATTTTTGCCGAGAAAATCTCAAATGGGGCCATGAAGAGTTGGACATGACTAAAATGACTGAGTAACGATATAATGTGAGCGTGTACACACACCTATACAGTCTGTTCTGCTGTATCTGACCTTGACATATGCCTTTCTAAAAATCACCTCACAATGCAAACTAGAATGATAAAAATCACAGAGAAAATGGGATTAGGGCATAAGACTCAAAGGCTTCATCAATCACGCACTATATGTCACACACACACACACACACACACACACACACACACACACACACACACACAAACAGAAACCTACTGAAAATAGTAGCACCATTTTACACGTGTTAAATGGTTAAGAAATACATATATACCACACTAAATAGTGTCTCTGCAGTGCTCACCCTGAGTTGGGGCCATGGTGGAAGAGGTTTGAGGGGAGGGGAGCAGGGAGGGGTGATGGGGCCCTGCCCTTGTTCTCTCCCCTCCCCCACCTCCTCCACCCCCAGCTCTGACCGCACTAGAAGACACAATGAATATGACTCTTTACCTTGGCTAAAGGCTGAAGTTTGCTTAAAGAAACAGGTGTCAGAATTAGAGTTGTATCATGGGAGGGATTGGGAAGTGCATGGAATTGATGGAAGCTGGTGGAATGTTCTCGATATTTCTCTACGGGTACACAAAGTTCCTCACTGAGCCCTCCCTAGACCAATAAAATGACTAGTCTCCTCAAATCTATATACCCACACATATATATGCATGTTTATTTACAAGTATGTGTGTATATTTATTTACCCACATACTTGTGTATTTTTATCCACTTGTGTATATTTTTTATTTACACACACACACACATATATACACACATGTGTATACACAGACACATTTTTATAGGCTGTCTCCCCCATTAGAATGTAAACTAGTAGACTATCTTTCTTTTTCCTTGCATTTATATTTCCAGTGCTTAACATAGTGCCATAATAAGCCCTTAAATGCTTATTGACACATACACATATGATGTATTTATGTGTCTATACACACATGCACATATGTACACACATATGTGTGTGTACATATGCATGTAAAGGGCAGTTAAGTGGCTCAGTAGGTAGAATACTGGATTTGGAGTCAGGAAGACATGAATTCAAATCTAGCTTCAGACACTGCCTAGCTGTGTGACCTTGGGCAAGTCACTTAACCTCTGCCTCAGTTTCTGCATCTGTAAAATGGGGATAATAATAGCACCTACCTCCCAGGGTGGCTGTGAGGATCAAATGAGATAACATTTGTAAAGTATATAGAAATATATAGAATTATAGAAATGCTAAACACTTTACAAATCTCACTTGATCCCATGCCTGTTTTGTTCCAGACCTATGTTTGCAGGAATAAAAGTAAGTAGATTGGTTCCCTGCCCCCCCCCCCACTCTAGGTAGGTAGAGGGGGAACTTGGAATGAGAAAACTTCCTTTACCATGCAGAACAGTAACTGTCCCTACAACTTTAGTTTTAGAGAGTTGCCAGGGCCACTTGGAAGTTAAGAGATTTTCTCCATGACACAAAGCCAGACTCCCAACTCCTGGGTAGTGCAGTGAACAGGGCATGGAATTAGGAAGACCTGAGTTCCAATCCAGCCTCAGACACTTACTAGTTCTCTCACAATGGGCAAATCATTGAACCTCTGACTACCTCTATTTCTTCAGCTGTAAAACGGAGACAATATTAGCACTTATTTGTCAGGGTTGTTTCGAGGATCAATGAGATATTTGTCAAGTATACTTTAAACCACAGAATAGCTATCTCTTTCCTAGGTTCTCCTCCTACCTGTCTGACTATTCCTTCTCAGTCCACTTTGCTGAATCTTCACCTAAATCATACCCATTAATTTTGCTTAGGCTCTGAGGCCCTCTCTGCTCCCTCTCTAGCATTTTCCTTGATGATCTCATCAGTTCCAATGGATTCAATCATCAGTCCCTCATTCTAAGAATGGTCTCCTTAACCATGTTATCTCTGAACATGCATGTTTCTCCTCCTTCCATGTTTCTCCTTCTTCAAGGGCCATCTCCCTCCTCCATGGTCTTTCTTGTTCTAACCAAGTCAGACAAGATTTTTTATTCCTTGAATATCCCTGGGCAATGTCTGATCTCTCCCAGTCATGTAATCTGTTCCTAACTTGTATGAAAGCTATTTATGTGTATGTCTCATCCCCATCTTCCTCTCCACCTCCATATTGTAGGCTTCCTGAAGGCAGGCACAACATTGTCCAGTGGAGACTGGCTCAAGAGTCAGAGCATTCAAATACCACCTCTGACTCCACTTGTGTGACCTAGGGCAACTCCCTCAGTATCCTCACTTGTAAGTCAAGTCAACAAGTATGTCATCAAGCATTACTGGGTATCAGGCAGTGTCCTGGGCAGTGGGGATACAAGCAGAAGCAAAGAAAGACAGTCCCTGCCCACTAGGGACATAAATGGGAACTAAGAAGGGGCGGTGGTTTAAAAGGGAGGGGATTAGTATGATGGCCTCCTCATGGGTTTCTTCCATCTGTAAATCTTTGATCTATGTCATTTTTCATTTCTGTCTCCCATGGTGCCTTGAATACAGTGGCTGCTTACACACACACACACACACACACACACACACACACACACACACACACACACACACACACACAAATGAGAGTTCCAACCAGGTGGATAAGCTACTTGCTGTTGGTCAAAAAATATATTCCTGTCTTTTTGGGGAAAAGATAATGTGATTTATTCTGTATGTTTCTTGTATTTATTTATTGGCACATATATTGTATCCCTTCAGCAGAATGTAGAATGAGAGCATGGACTGTTTCTGTATCCTCAATGCCTAATAATGTCTAGAATATTGCTGGCACTTGATAAATGTTAACTGATTGATAAAGCTTAGTTATTTCAGACTTAAACTCACTGCATATTTACTAAGAATAGAAGAGGGATACACTCTGTAACCTTTGCTCTTACTTAAGTTTCAAGTAGTAAACTCTCTCCCAAAGTCAAGAATTAACTACTGAGTATTTTTCATAAGACCAGAATGTATTTGTGAAATTTGCATCAAATTGATGAGACACAAAGTTAAGGAAAAATTAACCAAATATCCTAGTAGCTTGAGCATTGTAGACAGACAATCCAAATTTTTCCAATCCCTTCCACATCTCGTCCCTTCTCAAGGGTGATTTTTTTTACCTTAGTTTTCATCCTGATCCTCAAGACCATATGTCAACTTGTAGAGAGGTTATAATTTTTAGGCAGCTAGGGGTAACTAAAATGATGGACTTGGAGTCAAGAAGATCTGAATTCAAATTCTGCCTCAGACACTAGCTGTATGACCTTGGCTAAGTCCCTTAACTTCTCCAGGTCTCAGTTTCCTCTTCTGTAAAATGGACTTAAGACACTTCCAGCTTTAAATCTAAGATCCTAAGAGATCTACATCAGTATAAGGAGTATCTAGAAGGGACAAAATCACATATCCTTGAAAGACAGTGTCTATCTACAGCGATCAATCAAATTAGAAATTTCCCTGACACCCATGTGTCTCTGAACCACATAGCCAGTCTGACAGTGAATAGATCAGATAGTTATGAGAGAGAATAGTGCTGGTCTGCAATCTGCTTGATCCATGGTGAGAACCAGCGACTCCTTACAGATCTTCAGATTCAAGGTGATCACGCTTATTATTTGTTATCTTGCGCAGTGAACCCAGTGAAAATGCAGTGGGAGAGACGGGCCTGGATTCTGGGAAGAGTTCTTGATACTGTTCTATTCTGTACTTTTCAATGTAAGGCACAGCAACTTCCCAAACCTGGGAGGGACAAGAAAGACAAAGACAAAAATCACAGTGTTGAAAGGCACTTCATTTTATAATCCCTGTTGAAAGCCAACTACTTCCAGAGTTAGAAACTACAAGTGACTGGAAATTTAGTAACTAGTGGCTTATGGTTATTTCAAGTTTCTGTGTCCCCTATTTCACTTATAATATTCACTTATATTAATATCTCTTAAAACACAAGTCCAAAAGAACTTTAGTTAAAGAAAAATTTGAACAGATTTAAATGTGTTTAAGATGTCATTCATTCATCCAAGCATTTATTAAGTATCTGCCATGCATAAGATACTGGGGGGAAATGATATAGTTAAAAAAAAATAGTCCCTGGCTTCAAAGAACTTACATTCTACTACGAGATGTCAAGAATTATACAGATAAGCAAACACAAGGGAGAGAATACAAGTAATAAAAGGGGTACAGAAAAGATTTCTTGAGGGGTAGTACCTAATTTGAGTCTTGAAGGGAGCTAGAGATCCTAAGAGGTGTGGGTGAGGAGGAATGACACGTTTGGGAAACAGCCAGCAGGCCAGTTTGGCTAGAGTGTAGGGGAGTAACATGTAAAAAGACAGGACAAGTAGACTGAAGCCAGACTATGAAATGTCTAGCTGATGAGGCAGTTGGTGGATCATAATGCACAGTGCTCTGGGTCTGGAGTTAGGAAGACCTGAGGTCAAATCTGGCCTCGGACACTTCCTAGCTGTGTGATGCTAGGTAAGCCATTTAAACCTCTGCTTCCCTTAGTTTATTCCACTGTAAAACAGGGACAATAGTAATATCTACCTTGCAAGGTTGTTATGAGGATAAAAATGAGATAATATTTATAAAGCACTTAGCATAGTGCTTGGCATATAGAAGGAAATGTTTATTCCCTTCCCTTTCCCTGTCTGAAAACCTGAGTTTGAATCCTACTTCAGACAATCACAAACTATGTGATCCTAGGCAAGCCACCTAACCACTTTGAGCCTCAGTTTCCTCATAAGTAAAATGAGCAAGTTGGACTTGATAGTGTATATGATTCCTTTCAACTCTAAATCTATATATAATTCTATGAATTCAATTCAAGAAACAGTTATTAAATATGAAGCAGAGTTCTAGGTGGCCAACTAGGTGGTGCAGTGGAGATAACATGGTGACTCTGCAGTCAGGAAGACCTGAGTTCAAATGTGACCTCAGACACCTTCTAGCTGTGTGACCCTGGACAAGTCACTTTACCCTGTTTGTCTCAGTTTCCTCATTTATAAAATGAGCTGGAAATGAGAAGGAAATGAAAAACCAGTCCAATATCTTTGCCAAGAAAACCCCAAATGGGGTCACGAAGAGTCAGACACAACTAAAATAACTCGGTAACAAACACACATTTATCTCATTTGTGTCTCACAACAATCCTGTGAGGCAAGTACTATTTTATCCCCATTTTACAGATGAGGGAAATGAAGATGAGCAAAGTTAAGTCTTGCCTAGAGTCCCACAGCTAGTAAGTATCTAAGAAAGTGTCTGGACCCAGGTCTTCCTGACTCCAAGTCCAACACCTTGTCTGCTTGGCCCCTCTATTGTCCTTCGTTGGCTTTTCTGAACCACTACATATGGTTCATATGGATAAAGAACAAATCCAAAATACTCATCCTTGCTTATCCCTTTTTCTTACGTCCTTTGAATAAAGGGCCATTCTTGGAGTCAGTGCTGCATCCAAGTTCTCTCCTCCAGTATAAAATAGACCTACCACAGACAAATTATGTAACCTTTTGAGAGGCTAGGTCAACTCCCTAATAAATTGGTGGCATCAAACGCAAACGGAAATGGATCCTTCTGGGCTGCATATAGACTTAGAAAACTACACATTAACATCATATATGTTGTATTGTATTTTTAAAAAAAAATTGGGGAAACATTTCCCAGTCCCTATTTTAGTCCAGTTCAGGCATTACTAGTCTAGACTAAAAATCCCTAAAAGCACTTTGAACAACTCTAGGCAACTCTCAGATTTTCTTATTGCTTTACTTTAAAGAAACACAGGTTGAGTGAGGAAATGCTGGACCTTGTCTCCATCTCATCTTCTCCCCATGGAGACTTGCTCTTTGCCATGACTGAGAACATAAAGAGTCGATGAGCCATTTTCTTCACAGTAGTCTTGGGAGATTGTTAGTCTAAGTATTGCTACCAACCCTAGCTTCCTCCATTTTGTAGATGAGATAGCTACGCTTAAGGGACTTATTCAAAGTCATACAGCTAAGTAACTGAGTTGGAGCTCATGCCCAGGTCTCCTGACTTCAAGTCCAGGGCTACTCCCACTACACAATGGTGCTTCTCATGATCAATCCATATTTAATGCACTATAGCAGTAACTTGCCAAATGGTTCCTTAGTGGTCAAGGAATATTCATGCAGTCTCCAAATATACCTTAATCATTTTGACTGAGGGATGCTTGGGATGCTTGGGAAGAACTGGTGATGCCATCAACAGCGGCACCATTTTACTTCCCCCAATGACTGTGACCAATGTGGTATAGTAGAATTGTGCTGGATTTTTGAAGCCAGAGGTCCTGGGATCAAGGCACACTTACTATGTGCGTGACCTTGGGTGGTCACTTTCCAAATCCGGACCTCAGTCTCCTCATCTGTGAAATGAGGGAGAGGGAAAAGGACATCCAAGGACCTTTCAAGTTCTAAATTGTAAGTTCTAGATTATTTCTTGTTCTAGTCCTGGTTCTAGTTCTTAGTTCTCTGGACCTCAATTTCATTCCTCATCTGCGAAGCAAAGGAGTTGGCCTAGGTGAGTTTGAAGGTCGTTTCCAGCTCTAAATCTATACTCTATGAGCATCTGATAAGGCCAAACTGGAGACCTTGCCTTTTGATCCACAAGCAGTCGATGAGCTGCTTCGATGTCTGGAGCCATGAAGCGATCTTTTATCCAAGGTCTAGAGAGAAGAAAAACCAAGGTGTGTTACTCATGATGATGATAATAACAATAATCATAGAATCTTGATAGTGTTCAAAGGTTTGCAAAGCACTGTACATATGTTATCTCACTTGCGGCTCACAGCAGGCTTGGGAGGAAGGTCAAACATTAGCCAAACATTAACTGCTGCTGTGGTTGCTGGTTTTTAACCTCTAGGAAAATATTTGTTTGATTTTACCTTACAACAGAGCGCACAAGGTCATAAACCTTCTCCAATGGAGTGGTGGTTCTCAGGGGGCGTAGGAACTCGATGCCCTGACAGGCGGCGAGGAGCTCAATGGCCAACACTAGAAAACAGAATTGTGGAAAGTAGGATGGTTTTTCCAAAGCTTAATTCAAGGATATGTTAAGTTACATTTTCACAAAGCCTGACGTGGAAGTTCATCATTAGTCAAGGCAAGTCAAGTGGTATTGAGTAAACTTATGTGCTTAAAAACTGTTTGCCTCAGTTTCCCCATCTGTCAAATGAGATGTAAGAGGAAATGGCAAACCACTCTAGCATCTTTGCTAAGAAAACCCCAAATGGGGTCACGAAGATTCAGACAGGACTGAATAACAATAACATCCTTAAACCCTGATTGCCTCAGTTTCCTCATCTATAAAATGAACTGGAGAAGGAAATGGCAAACCGCTCCAGTATCTCTGCCAAGAAAACCCCAAATGGGGTCACAAAGAGTCAGGCATGACTGAAACAACTGAACAACATGTGCCAGGCACCATACTAAGTCCTGGGGGTTCCAAGAAAAGGAAAACCAGGCTCAGTCATTAAAAACCTTACATACCAGTGGAAGAGACAATGTGCCAACAACTATATATCCCCAAGATATGTGCCAAATAAAGAGGGGATAATCCCAGAGGGAAGGCACTACCTTTGTGGGGAGGGAGCTCGTGAAAGGCTTCTAGTAGAATGTGGACCTTCAGTTAAAAGTTCCAGGAAGCCGGGGAAGCTGGCATTTCACATTTCACACATTTCATTAGCCCAGCCTCTAGCTGTGTGACCTTGTACAAGCCACACCCTACTGGAGTCCACCTGGAAAACGAAGTCCCCTTTATCTCTAATGAGCGCTGTCTCCCTTTCCTTTCCATTAGATTGTGAGGGGTGGGGCTGTCTTTTTATTAATTGTATCTCTGGTGCTCAGTATACAAGTAACAAACTTAATAAATGTTGGTTAGACTGGATGTATTGGACTGGATTCTCTACAGAGGATATTAAGAATCAGAGCTGAGTTAAACCCTTCTAATTTTACAGATGATGAAACCGAGACCCAGAGACTTGGGATCATAGAGTCATAAATTTGGAGTTAGAGAAGGGACTCCAGAAACCATCTAGTTGAATCCTCTCATTTTACAGATGAGCAAAGTGAGGCCCAGAGAGGGAAAGGGATTTGTTCACAGACACCCAGCTAGTAAAAAAGCAGAGGGAAGATGACTGGCAATCTGTCTCTGAACAAAGTAGATCATGCTTGCTTATTATTTTAACTTCCATATTCCCACCAGTTTATTGGCCTCATCTAAACAGTCTGAAAGGCAGTGAACAGAGAGTTAGTTGGTCCCGAAGACCTGGGTTCCAGTCCTGCCTCTGACCCATGCTGGCTGTGTAACCCTGGACGTTCTTAGTATCTCTTTGAGACTATAGGTTGCAGAGAAAGAGCCAACCTGACCTGGTAGAGGGAGTTTCTTCTCCTGGGAGTTCTTGGTACCAATGAAATCACTGGTTCAGTACATATATTCCTGACTACACGGTCAGATAAAGTAAAGAGAATTGGGATAGTAACCTACAAAGATCAAGAAGACCCCCCTGAGAGCCCACAGCTTTGTCCCTCTGCATTTATCCAATTTATCCAATTTACCTGGAGTCACCAATCCAAATCTAACAAGTAATCACTTGATCCTCTCTTTCATTACTGGCTTAGATGAAAGGAGCACTGAGTTAGGAGACAGAACCTCTGTCTCTAACTAGGTCTATGACTTTCGACAAGACACACGTAGCCGCTGAGTCACCCTCTCTTTGTTCGTGAAGTGAGAGTGTGGCATTGGCTGATCTCCAGGGACTTTACAACTTTACAATAATCTTGGGTTCTGACCCTCTCACTTGCCCTATTCCCTTCTATTTGACAGGGAAAAGGGGGGAGGTGAAGTTGAAGATCATTCTGATCTACATAGCAGGATTATTGGGGGTATCAGCTTGAGTTTAAATGCACTGTGAATATGAGGGCAGACAGATGGCATCACTTCTGAAATCAATTTGGGAAGGGCTGGGAAACTGGGGAATGATACTCAAATTAGGAACATATCCCAAATATTTCAAGAAAGCCAATTAAAATAACAAAAAAACTGTGCTAGGTAAGGGATCATCGAATCACAGACTTAGAACTGGAAGGAACTTAGAGGTCGCTGAGTCCAGCCCTCTCATTTTGTGTAGCAATTAAAGGTTTACAGAGGAGTTTACAAATATTATCTCATTTAATCCTTAGAGCAACTTTGGAAAGTAGGCATTATTACTGTTATTAATATCCCCATTTTGCAGATGAGGAAGCTGAGGCAAACAGGGTTAAGTGACTTGCCTATGTCACGTAGCTAGTAAGTGTCTGAGGCTGGATTTGAATTCGGGTCTTCCTGAATTCAGGCCAAGTGTTCTCTCCACTATGTAGCCTGGCTGTTCTATATAAATTTATGCAATACGATACACATGTATAACACAATATCTAGAATATATAATAATAATATTTTAGAATATAATAGTTTACATGTGTATATATGTGTGAATAGATACAAATACGTAAATGTCTGCGGTAAGATTGGTCTTTCTGAGTCCAAGTCCAACCTGCTATCTTTTAAACCACACTGTGTGTCTTGTTTATAATAATAACAATAATAGTATTTACATAGTTCTTTAAGGTTGGCCAAGGGCTTTAAATAAAAGTTATCTCATTAGATCTTCCCTACAATCCTGTAGGGTAGATACTGATACTGTCCCATTTTCTAGATGAAGGAACTGTGGTTTAGAAAGGGAAGTAATTTGTTTAAGGTCGAAGCAGAAAGGGGAATTTGAACTCAGATCCTCAGACTCAACCCAAGGCTCTTTTTCACTTGGTATAACAGTCTGTTGAATGGGTCCTACAAAATCAGCAGCGTCACTCACATTACCTTGTTCCACATGTTCAATAACTCTGAGGGCTTTTCTCGCAGCCCACCCTCCCATGGACACGTGATCTTCTGTAGCAGCGCTGGTTGAAAGTGAATCCACAGAGGAGGGATGGCACAGAGCTTTATTCTCTGAAACTGCAGAAGTCCAAAGTGAACAAATTAGACACTACTCACCCAGAGTGCCAGGTCTGTAGTCAGGAAGACCTGAGTTCAAATGTGACCTCATACATGTGCTAGCTGTGTGACCTTGGGCAAGTCACTTGACTCTGCCTCTGTTTCCTCATCTGTCAAATGAGCTGGAGAAGGAAATGACAAACCACTCCGGTATCTTTGCCAAGAAAACTTCCAATGGGCTCATGGAGAGTCAGATGTGACTGAAAAGATTGGCCCTGACCAAGGCAGCAAAGAGCTGAGATGAAAGGAAGTTTTAAAGTCTGCCCTTCTAGCATCACACAGACACTTCCAGGCTATCTAGGTCATAATTCTGCCTTCAGACAAATGTTCCCCTAAAATCTGAGTTTCTGCCACAAAAGTAGCAATTGCTCAAAGGACTTTTAGAAAAAAGGGGGGGGTAATCTTATATTTTCTGCATAATGTGAGAAAATCCAGATGACAAATCTCAAGAGGGAAAAGTGACACGTTATAATAGTGACACATTTAGTAAACTGTAGGCTCCTTGGGGGTAGAGACTGCTTTACTTTGTATTCTTAGTGCTCAGAACATATCCTGCCACATAGTAGGTGATCAATAAATGCTTGTTGATTGACAAACTGGAGTGGTAAAGAAAAACAGAAGTTCAGAGAAGGAAAAGAACTTGGGCGTCATTTCTTCTAGTTTCTTCTACATCCTCAACAATAGTTGGTTTTCCTATCTCTTCTTGAATACTGCTAAGGATGGGGAGTTCACTATTTCATGAAGCAGCCTGCCTATTCTATCTTCAGGCAGCTCAATGATCAAATAGCCCGTCTTACAACAAGCTGACATCTACCTCCCCGGGAGATTTCATTGATACCGTTGATTGGTTCTGGTTTTCCCTTCTGGTGCCAAACAAATTAAATCTTTGCAGAATTGTCTTGCTTTTAAGAGTTAGGAAGGGGCAGTCAGATCTGCATGAGATAATATGTGCCCAGGATGGAGAAAAGAAAGGAAAGTGGCATTGAGAGCATGGTCTATTACAGGCTAGGGATGTTTAGCCTGGAGATAAGGAGACAGAAAGAAGACATTCAGGAGCTGTCCAGCAGAAAAAGAAATAGACCTCTGTGTTCCTCTGAAAGAAGAATTGTCTGATCCTTGTAAGCTTCTTGAGGGTAGGAATGGTTTCACTTTTAACTTCATTTCCTCTGCCTGGCAAAGAGTAGGTGAATGAATGAAACAGCTTTTAGTAAGTGCTTACTGTGTGTAAAGGCACCATGTTTTATCCATGTTATTGAATGGTTGATTGGTTACTGAACCAAGAACCAAAGGGTGGAAATTACCAGAAAGATTTCAACATATAGGAGGATCTTCCAGCAATTGTTTAGTTTTGTTCAACTTTTTGTGACCTCATGAATCCTACTGTCCCTGGGATTTGCTTGGCAAAGATACTGGAGTGATTTGCTATTTCCTTCTCCACTGGATTAAGGCAAACAGAGGTTAAGTGGCTTGCCCAGGGTCACACTCAGGTCTTCCTGACTCCAGCCCCAGAGCTCTATCCACTGAGTCATCTAGTTCAACAATTAGAACTGTTAACAATGGTAATGAGGTAATGAGCTCTGGCCTTGGAAGTATTTGAGAGGTTGGAATATCAGCTGTCAGGGATGTTGCAGAGTGGACCACAGGATCATGGATCTACAGGTAGAAGGGACCTTAAGAGTCCTAGTTTGACATCTTCACTTTACAGTTGGGGAAACTGAGGCCCAGAGAGTTTAAGTGACTTGACAATGTCACACAGGTAATAACTGACTGAGATAGCATTAGTAGTGATTGACAAATAGTATGGAGGAGAGTCAGGGATTGTCTGCTCAGAGAGATGGTATGTTTAGTACATCATGAGGCTGATGCACAGAAGGTGGGATTTGCAGTCATTAAGAACTGAGTTTTCCTACCTGTGTGATCCTGAGCAAATCACTTTAACCTCTGCCTGCCTCAGTTTCCTCATCTGTAAAATGGTCTGGAGAAGGAAATGGCAAACTACTCTAGTGTCTCTGCCAAGAAAACCCCAAACGGGGTCATGAAGAGTCAGTCAGACCTGACCGAAAACAACTAGGGTCACACAGCTAGTAAGTGTCTGAGGCAAGATTTGACCCTAGGTCTTCCAAACCAGGGCTCTATCCGCTGAACCATCCTCTTTGTCTCAGTTTCCTCATCTGTAAAATGAACTGGGGAACGAAATATATCTGGCCTTGCAACCAAAGCACAGGAGGAATTCCTCAGTAACAGAATGTAAGAAGCATGGGATAGGCCCTGAGGGATGGAAGAGCAGGGAATTTCCAGGATTGCCCCAGGGGATGTGGCAGTGGCTAGAGTTAAGGCTTGTGGCTTTTTCACCTCTGACATTTTTTTAGGAGAAATTCTCATTAACATCCCACCATGGGAACAATTAAGAACTCTAATATTTGTTGTTTTTGCTTGGTTTTTTTTTTTTCAGTATTGTTTGACTCTTTCTGACACTATTTGGAGTTTTCTTGGCAAAGATCCTGGAGTGGTTTGCCATTTGACAGATGAAGAAATTGAGACAAACAGGGTTAAGTGATTTCCCCAGATCACACCTTGATCATGATCCCATCTGAGGTTTTCTTGGCAGATACTAGAGTGGTTTGCCATTTCCTTCTCCAGCTCATTTTACAGATATGGAAACTGAGACAAACAGGGTAAATAAAGTGACTTGCTCAGGGTCACACAGCTAGTAAATGTCTGAAGTCAGATTTGAACTCATGAAGATGAGTCTTCTTGACTCCAGGCCCTGCTCCATCCACTATGGCACCACCTAGATGCTAGCTAAATCTATCTAACTCCTATTTCAAGAATTTCCAGATCAAGACACCAAGACCTAAAGAGACCTAAACAGGAGGACCTATTTAAGGTCACATGCTTTGTAAGTAGTGGCATATCTCTGGTCCTTGGTATTCACATGAGGGCCTCTGAGATCCTATCAAACTCTAAATTTATAATCCTATGATCCTATAAAGATCCTGTGAGAGTGAATATTTTGAGGGAAGGATGAGTTGAATTCTTGACATATTGTGGTAAACATGCTAACAGGATATCCAATTGACCCACAGCTGAACATTTGTTAAGCATTGATTATGAGCCAAAGCCTGTGCTCGGTGCTGGGGGTACCAAGACAGAGAGAAAACAGTTTCTGTCCTTGAGGACTTTACATTCTATCTAATTGGAATTCAAATCTGACCTCAGACATTTACTTGCTGTGTGACCTTGGGCAAGTCACTTAACCCTGTTTGCTTTAGTCTCCTCATCTGTAAAATGAGATGGAGGAGATGGCAAATCACTGTAGTATCTTTGCCAAGAACACTCCAAATGGCATCATGGAGAGTTGGATACAACTGAAGTGACTGAACAGTAACATTGGATGGAGAAGTCCAGGAGGCAGTTGGAAAAAAGGGAAATTAGGTTTCTAGAAAGAGGCTGGAGTGGAAATATAAAGTAGAGAGGTATTTACGTAAGTGAATGTTAGAGATGTGGACGTGAAGGTCAGGAAGGGAGAGAGCAGAGAGAGAGGAAAAGGTCAAGGATAGAATTTTGGAAAGGAGAGTAGAGAGCTACATAGGTAGCTGTCCTGTGTTTAGGATTAGTCAGGCAAGAAGTGTGGAAGGTCAGAGGACTGGGCAATGAAAAGTGGAAGAGAGGCCATTATTGAAGTGTGACTGAGTAAGGAGGGAGGGAAGACAAGAGCAAGGCTGAGAGGATTAGGAAGGAGGAAATGAGAGACTGAAGGGTGGGAAAAGGGGAAAGAAAAACATGGTTCACATTTCTATGATAATAACAGTTAACATGTATGTTATTGTTACATTCATTAATCATATTAATAGAGAAATAATATTACTATATTAGTTAATAAAATCAGGTTGATGGTCTATTAACACCGTTATGGTAATTATTATAAATTAGAATCTGATTAGATTAGATGAATAATATTAATATATTATATGTATTATAGCAGCTAACATGTTATTGTATTGATTATATTATATATGTTATGGTAATAGATCACATACAAATACATATATTTGTGTGTGAGCTATATGTATATGTATACACATATGTATGTAGATATATACATACATAGACATGTATATCTTCCTCTTTCTTGTGCTCTATTTATATATATCTCTGCATAGTATATAAAATATATTCTATCTCTATATAACATACAGAGATAGAATAAAATATATCTATATAAAATATCTTTACATAATATATAAATATATTATAACATAATTTATATAAATATATAACATTACAACATAAATATAATAAAACATAATTTTATAAATAAAATAGTATGGCATAAATGATATATAAACATAGTAAAATTTATATATAAGATTTGGAGAGAGAGAGAGAGAGCATTAAAGTTTACAAATCATTTTAAATATATGATCTCAAAGCCCCTGGGACTTTACCAAGCATTTTCCTTAGGACCACACCAGGAGGTGTTACCAATACTTGCATGCTGCCTTGACCTTTTCTTTGTAGTTATCACCTTATACCTCCTAACAGAGCTGTTTGTGTACATATCTTCCCCCTCCACTATACCCACCCCCAAGATTAGATCACAGATTTGGAGCTGGAAGGGAATTTAAGAGGTTGTGGAGTCCAACTCCCTCCATTTACAGAAGGGAAAACTGAGACCCAGACTGGTGAACTGCCTTGCCCAGGGTTACAGAGCTAGTGAATGTCTGAGGGAAGTTTGAACCCAGGTTTTCCTGACTCCAAACCCAATTAACACTGCTCGCAGTTTATAAGCACCTTCAGAGGGATCGGTGCTGTATGTGTCTCTGTGACTAGCACAGCACCCTGAACACCATAGGTGCTTAATAAGTGCCTGCTGAATGACTGAATTTTCTAATAACTGAAGTTAGCCATAGATGGCATGGACTGCCTCATGAGATAGGGAGTTCCCTGTCACTGGAAGTGTTCAAGCAGAACTTAGAGGGCAGCTAGTCAGGGTTGTTGTAAATCTTAAAGGCCTATAAAATGTTAGCTATTATTATGCAAGTAGGTACCATAGTGGATGGAGTGCTGCACCTGACCTCAGGAAGACCTGCGTTCAAATTCAAATACTTATTTGGTGACCCTGGGCAAGTCATTTAACTTCTGCTTCAGTTTCCTCAACTGTAAAACAGGGAATCATAATAGCACATACCTCACAGGGTTGTTGTGAGGATCAAATGAGATATTTGTAAAGTGCTTAGCACAGAGACTGGAAACACAGCAGGAGCTTAATTAACTTGACCTCAGTTGACCTTAATTAATGCTTATTCCCTTCTCTTGCCTTCCCTTCCCTTCCCTTCCCCTTCCTTTCCTTTTCTCTTCCCTTTCACTAACTGATCCTCATAAGACATGACTTCACTATCCTGACCCTCCTTCCACCTCCAGACACACATGGCCTCATCAAGGTCTCTCTTTCCTGAAGGCAATCTGGTCAGGGCAGAGCCCTGGGGTAACAACTCCTTTCCCATGTACTAGCCCCAGAGAAATAGGGTTCTTACCCAGAGCTGCTGCTGTGCAGTGAGCAATCATGAACCCAGAATTCAGGCCTCCTTCAGCCACCAGGAATGCAGGCAATTCACTGAGTGACGGGTTGCACAGTCTTTCGATTCTCCTCTCGCTGATGGAGGCAAGTTCATGGACAGCTATGGCCAAGTAGTCCAGAGCCTAAGAAAATATCTCTGTTAAGCTATTTTGTCTACTCTTGATGACATTTCCTGGGGAAGAAAAGAATGCTTAAGACTTACTTTTGCTGGGTATTCACCGTGGAAATTCCCCCCAGAAATGGTCTCTCCTCTGTCAGCAAAAACCATCTTTTTCAGGCAGGTCAAGGCTTAGACTGGATAGTAGAGTATAGCCTTTGAGAAGTGGGCTTCCAGGCTCTTTTGGAGGGGAAGAGGGAGGAATACTCTTGGCTGGGCATGTATGAGTGCAAGTAGGCTGGTACAATTCTCTTTCCATAAGCCGCCAAGCCATCATTAGGTAGCACATTGGGCCTGGAATCTGGAAGACCTACGTTCAGATATGGCCTTAGTCTCATGCTAGCTGTGTGACCCTGAACAAGTCACTTTATGGCTTTTTGCCTCAGTTGTCTTATCTATAAAATGGAGATAATGACAAACGCTACCTCCCAGGGTTGCTCTGAAGTGTTAGTGTTTTATATGTATATGTATGTGTGTGTATGTATATGTGCATGTGCATGTATGTGTATATGTGTTATATGTGTGTGTATGGATACACACATATACAGTTATATATTTATAGTTTTATATACGATTACATACATGTAAATACTAGATATTATTATTACTAGAGCAAAGAAAGACATCGGTATTAATTTTGGACTGGTCCTAAGGTCTAATAAATGTGGAGAGCTCTCCATGAAGACCTTGTATCAATCCAAGTCAACCACGATTCCACAAATCCTAGTCTTATGGAGCACCAAGAAAAGAACTGATGGGCAGGAGGCCACAAACAGTGGATGTTGAAGGCAAAGACTGAACTCAGCCAAGTCTCTTAGACTCCAAAGTCGACTCTCTCCATCACACCATAGTAGCCTCTCTGTTGTTAATAATAAAAGCTGCCACTCACAAGCTGCTTCATGGCTTACAGAGCATGGTATAATGGAAAGGAACACTGAGGTTGTTATCAGAGGATTGGGCTCAAATCCTGTCTCTCATTTACTAGCTGTGGGACCTTGGGCAAATCCCATCTCCTTGGGCTGTAAAGGGAGTTACCACACTGAGAGCTCCCTACCCTGATGAAACCACAGGTTCAGACAACTAGTCAAAAAACACTTATTAAATGCCTTCTTTGTGCCAGGAAATGTGCTATGTACTAGAAAAAAAAAACCTGAATGATTCATGGAATTTTTTACTTTTCTCTTTAGGGGAAAAGGGAAGAAAACAAGTCTTTATATGACATCTACTATGTACCAGGCTCTGTGCTAAGCCCTTTATAAATATTTTCTCATTTGCCAAAAAGAAAAGAAACCAAAATCATCATTATTATCGCTCTCAGTCACAAGTTGACACTATTTGCAAAATCCTCCATGTCTAATTTCATAACAAATGTAGGAAAGGTCATTCCATTTCATGTTATTTCTCCAGGAGTCAGTGGGGAGAGAAACATCCAATTAAATACCAATCAAAAATATTAGAATCATTGCTAGAGCTGCCGTGCTCTCAAGGCTGCCCCAGTCGGCTAGGCAGATGTAAGAAGTAAGATCTCACATGTCTACTTTCCTTCAGTTCTAAGAAAAAATTCCCCTCTGCCAAACCAAGGATGGCTGCTTTCATGATATAATTGCCAGACCACCCACTTTCCCCTTAAGCCTTAAAATACCAAGTCAAAGAGTGTTAGATGGTTTTTTAATTACTGTTCTCTCATGCAAAGCATCTATTGTGCAAAAAAAAATGTTCACTGAATATTTAACGACCACTAAAGAGCCAGATTGAATAATTAGCTGTTCCTGGGACTCAGCATTAAGTCCTTGGCATCGTTAAATGCTTTGATGTGAGGAAAGGGGTATGGTTTTATCAATGGAAATGACATGAATTATGAGGCATCGCCTTTGGCTCTACCACCATACCCTAAGGGACACACTTCCTTAGCATCTGACTTACGGCTGAAAGCTCTCCCCTCTATGTGTGGTCTGCCCCATCAGAATGAGGATTGTTCTTTTTTTCTAAATTTGTAACCCTAATACTAAGCATAATGCTTTGTACATAGTAAAGACTTCATAGATGCTTGTTTCATTCATTCATTCATTCATGCAGACATGCACACAGTGGTCCACGCTACTCCCCCTGCTCAGAATTTACATCTTTTTCATCTTGACTTTTTCGGATTGCTAATCTTCTAGGGTTTGGTTGAGGAGTCATCTTCTCCTTGAAGATTTCTCTCGTTCCCTGATCTCCCATCATGAGAACTCATGTCCTCTTCAAATTATTCCACATTTACTTGTCTGTGGATGCACTATTTATAGATGTAAGCTATAGATAAGTCAGCTTTCTAGATTCTCCAGAGTAAGCTCCCTAGGGGGAAGGAATAATAAGCTAAAAAAAAATAGGGATCTTTTGGGTCAGTATAAGAGCTTGCCCTGCCATGAACTGAGGAAGGGGAGAAGGCTAAGAGCAGGTGAGAATCAGAGATGGCTTCATGGAGAAGGCAGCCCCTGGCTTCCAAGAGTTTCAGAGGCAAAGGTGGAGAGGAAGCCTTGCACATATTTTGTATGTACTCATGTTTACATGTTATTTTCCCCTGGAAGGATGTAAATTCTTTGAGGGCAGGGTCTGTTTTGTCTTTGCAGCCAAAAAAACCAGCATGGCTTTGGGCACTAGATTCTTTAATGGGATCACTTTTACCTAAAACTAGAAGGAAGCTCAGAGGTTACCTCATTTGATCCTTTAATTAGCTAATTATTTATTAAGTTTTATTATTATTTATTGTATATTATTATGTATAACATATTATAAATAACTAGGTTGTTATTTATTTGTTAATATTTACTAAGTTCCTACCATGTAAAGGCACAGAAGATAGAGCCCTGGGGCAGCTAGGTGGTGCAGTGGATAGAGCACCAGTTCAGGAATCAGGTGGACCTGAGTTCAAATCTCATCTCAGACACTTGACACTCACTAGCTGTGTGACCTTGGGCAAGTCACTTAACTCCAGTTGCCTCCTCCTGGGTCATCTCCAGTCATCCTAATAAATACCTGGTCACTGGATTCAGATGGCTCTGGAGGAGAAGTGAGGCTGGTGACCTGCATCCTCACTCAAAACAAAGTCAAGTGCAAGTCATGTCATTATTTCTCTGATGGCATAGTCTTCTTCGGCAATGAAGGACGAACACACAGATAGAGCCCTGGACATGAAGTCAGGAAGACCTGGGTTCAAATCTGGCCTCAGGTACTAACTGTGTGACCCTGGGCAAGTCATTTCCCCTCTCTGCCTCAGTTTCCTCAGCTATCAAATGAGAGTAACAATAGCATCTACCTATCCAAGATTGTTGTGAGGATCAGATGAGGTAATAATTGTACAGGGCCTAGCACAGCTCCTGGTACACAGTAAGTGCTACATAAATGTTTCACCCTTCTTCCCTCCCCGACCATATGCAGGACACTCAGGGCACAGAAGCAAAAGGTCACTCATCCTCATTCCCAAGAAGACTACATTCCGAAGGGGAGACAGTTTGCACCCCATACAGAGGCAAAGCGGATACAAGGCAAAGCTCAGGGGACCTCAGAGGTGGTTTCCTCTAGAAGGGGATATTTGAGCTGAGTCTTGAAAGGAATCAGGGATTCCAAAAGGGGCTGAAGAGGGAGAGCATTTTGGGAAGGAAGGACTACATGCAAAGGAGTGGAGAGTTATATGTGAGGAACACTGAGAAGGCCATTTTGGCAGGATGGGAGAACACTTGATAGGGAACCATTGGTAATGAGTTTGGAAAGGTAGATGGGACTAGAGTATAAATACCTTAAAGGCAGGGTCTGCTTCATTTTTCTTGGTCTCCCCAGGGCCTCACCCAATGCCTGGCACATAGCCGTTACTTCAATGGTTGTTGACTGACTGATAGATGTAGAGCTGGAAGTAAGTTATTTGGGTACAGGAAGCAAGTTGGTTTAGCTCAATGACATATGGATATCTACACTGGGAATAATTTGTGCCAGTCATCCTTGGTATAAGTTGGCAATTCCAGCTGTGAAACCAAACAGGACATTAAACCTTAATTTCCCTCCTCCTTCTGGGGAGGCCCTGGAAGCCCCAGCGAAGGAAGAGTATGAGAGAGCCTTTCAGAAAAACTCAGACAGGTGCTGTCTGACCTGTGCCAACCTGGGCTGGGGGATAAATAGAGGACTTTAGCCCCTGGGGTGGCCTATCCTGCGCTTTTTCATGAATACTAAATTGAAAGCAAGAGTACAAGACAGTGAGAAACAAGAGAGACAGAAGGAGAGGGAGGGAAGGAAGAAGAGAGGGAGACAGAGAGACAGAGACAGAGAGACAGAGACAGAGAACATGGGGAGAGAGACAAAAAGAAGAAGGGAGGGAGTTGAGAGAGAAAGAGAGAGAGGAGGAGACAGAGAGAGACAGAGAAAGAGAGGGAGGAAGGAAAGAAGGGGAGACAGAGAGGCAGAGAGAGAGATACAGAGATAGGGACAAAGAAACAGAGACAGAGATAAGGGAGGAGAAGGAGAGGGAGAGAGAGAAAGAGAAAAAAGGAGCTCCAGGGAGGAAGGGGGAAAGTAGAGAAAGGAAGGAACAAAGAAAGGAAGAAAGAAAGAAAGGAAGAAAGAAAGAAAGAAAGGAAGAAAGAAAGAAAAGAAGAAAGAAAGAAAGAAAGAAAGAAAGAAAGAAAGAAAGAAAGAAAGAAAGAAAGGAAGGAAGGAGGGAAGAAAGGAAGGAGGGAGGGAGGGAAGGAAGGAAGGAAGGAAAGGAGAAGACAAAGATATAGAAAGACAGGGAAAGAGAGGGAGGGAGGAGAGAGGGATAGACAGAGAGAAATAAGGGGGGACAGGGAGAAAGAGACAAATAGAGAGAGGGGGAGAGAGAGAGAGAGAGAGAGAGAGAGAGAGAGAGAGAGAGAGAATGTAGAGATTAGGCTCCTCAGGGAACTGACACTCTCACAAAGCCTGCACTGTTTCCAAAAAAAGATTTATGCCAGTCTGACTCTTGACTGACAGTGTTAACTCCTGAGAGTCTCAGCCACAACAGGATATTTTGCCGAATTTCTCCTGCAGTCCCTTTGTGTGTCCAAGATGAAAAATGGTCCCCAGAGAAGAAATTCTACACCACTGAGGCAAGCAGAGTGCCCTTTTTGTGTAAGAATGGAAACTTCCTTGCCATTTTCCATAAAAGCTGAAAACCACCTATGCTCTGAATCAACTGAAATCTGTTTCAGAGATCAAGCCTCAGGATAAAAAATTAAGTGATTTAAAAAAAAAAAATTCTAGCCAGAGAAATCATGTTCAAAACTGGTACTAAAGGCCTTTTGTTATATACATCAGAGCATCCCTAAGGGGGAAAAAAGTATTAAATGAATTTGTTCCATGACCAGGCAGCTGCAGACAGACTCTAGCCACTGGGTTCTAACTCTTGTTCCAGCCTTCATCCTTGTGACCTGCAGATCTTACGTATCGGTGAGTACTGGGGCCATCCATCAAGACACTCGGGACACAAGTAGGGAAGTGCTAAAGATAGGGGGCCCTTTATTATTAGCTCTCTAACAGCTGGCCCTGCCATGGTGCTGCTTGACCCCACAGCGCTGAGCTAGGAGCAGATTTTGGCTTATGGCAAAGAATAATAAGAAGTACAACCTTCCCAAGGGATTCTGGCTTGCCTTGGAAAATAGTAGGCAGCTAGGTGGCGCTACAGTGGATGGAGCACTGGCCCTGGAGTCAGGAGGATCTGAGTCCAAAATCTGATCTCAGACACTTACTAACTGCGATCCTGGGCAAGTCACTTAATCCTGAGGATTAGGTCTCCTGTCTTAGGAAGACTTCCAGAGAAGGATGAATGACCCCTTGTCAGGGTATGTTCTTGGAAGGGAGTGGGGAGCTATATTAGATGATCTCTAAGGTAGGGATAGACAGCTGACCTCAGAGGCCCGAAGACCTAGGTTAAATCCTGCCTGACACAAGCTGACTGTGTGACAGTGCCCTCATACTATTCTCTAAGATGAAATTTCAGTGAAGGTGCCCCCCACTCCCACATGAGTAGAAGGAGCTTCCTCACCTGGAAGTTTCCTTTACTAATGAAATCCCTATATTCTCTACAGAGAGGCGCCATGTTATAGGCACGATGGATAATAGACTCAGATCCAGGAAGACCTGAATTCAAGTCCCACTTCTGACGGCAACGACTACTTACTACTACTACTACTACTACTACTACTACTACTACTACTACTGGTATTACTACTACTATTATTGCTACTACTACTACTATTACTATTACTACTACTACTACTATTACTACTACTAGTACTACTACTACTAAAATAGTTGCCATTTTATATAGCATCAACTACATGTTAAGCCCTTTACAAATATTATCTCATCTCATCCTCACTACAACCCTATGAAGTAGGTGCTGTTATATTATCTCCAGTTAAGGAAACTGAGGCAGATACAGATTAAGGAGCTTGCCTAGGGTCACACAGTTAGCCCATGCTAGAAACAAGCCTTGAAGCTAGATCCTCATGACTCCAAGGCTGCCCCTCCATCCAATGCCCCTTTTATTTTAAGATAGACAACTCAAATATTCATTTCCCCCAGAGCCAAGATTCCCTTGAGCTGACAACGAGCCATCAAAGGATACAGGGTTGTCTGTTGCGCTGTTAATTTCTGTCGTGATGATGTCCTTCACAAAGGCTATTGTGTCATTCACCACACCATGGACCTAGAAGAACCAAAACATGGAATTAGAACCCACTAACTCAAACAGAATTTTTTCCTCTCTTTGAAACCAAGAATTCCTGAGGATATTTCAGAGCTCCTCCCCCCTAAAATTCAATCACTAAGCACCTATTATGCCTATATCTCATTGTTTACCTTATCAATGAGGGTGGGGAGGGAGGGGGAGAATGTGAAACTAAATTTTTTAAATGAATGTTGAAAATTGTTTTTACATGTTATTGATGAAAAAAAAATACTAAATAAAAGAATAAAATTAAAAAAATAAAGCA
The DNA here is from genome assembly GCF_028372415.1 of Notamacropus eugenii. Classification (NCBI taxonomy): domain Eukaryota; kingdom Metazoa; phylum Chordata; class Mammalia; order Diprotodontia; family Macropodidae; genus Notamacropus; species Notamacropus eugenii. The sequence continues at coordinate 278,604,775 of NC_092874.1, forward strand.
CCTATTATGGGTTCTGGGCTAGACACTGGAAATACAAAGCGGGGAAATGATTCAATTCCCAGACTCAAGAGGCTTATGGCTGAAGGGGGCTATGGCATGTATACCAATAAGGTTGAAATGAGGGAGATGGTAGAGCTAGGAAAAGTGCTGTAGGAAAATCTGAGTCTTTGCAACAAAGCCTAGCCAGTAGAAATCATGACATAACTGCAATTTGAAAAGAATTCAATTTACTTTGTAAATTCACGAGGACCTTGCCATAGTACTACAGCACAAACCATTGTTTAAGGTGGGGTCATCTTTGATTCCACATCTAATATTAAAATATCTCATTATAGCTGTGATCTTGCTTTCATGAAAGTCCTCAGGATTCTACTCATATGACCATGTCATTCCCATGCTCAAAAACGGATAGTGGCTCCCTATTACCTCTAAATAAACTCCTCAGGATGACATTGGAAATCCTTCATGTCTAAATTTTCAGACTTATTACATGTTCTTCCTCTCTGTGCACTCCATGGTGGAGCCAAACTGACCACTGGGTGTTCCCTAAACTTGATTATCTATCTCCTTCCTCCACACTTTTGCCCACACTTTCCCCTGTGCCTGAAATACACTCTATCTCCAGTTTTAGAAATCTTGGTTTTCTTCCAGACTGAACTGGTGAGCCCACTCCAGGGGGAAACCTCTACCAACCCTCCCCCTTCGCACTCCCTCCCTCCTCAAGTAATCCCACAGACAGTTATCTATTTACATGCTCAATCTTCTCTAGTTGTATCTCTTCTCATAAGTGCTTAATAAATGTTCACTGATTGACTCTCCCAATGGAATGTAAGCTCCTTGAGGTCAGGAATTCTCTCTCTCTCTCTCTCTCTCTCTCTCTCTCTCTCTCTCTCTCTCTCTCCCTTCCCTCCTTCTTTTCTAATCTTATCTTCCTTCTTCCCTCCCTTTCTTTTCTTCCTTTTTCTTTCTTTCCTTCTTTCTCCCTTTATTTTTCTTCCTGTCTTCTTTTTTTCATACTTCATTTCTTCTTTCCCTTCCTTCCTTTCTTTTTCCTTTGTTTTCTTCCTCTTTTTTTTCCATTTTTTCTTCTTTCTTTTCCCCTCCTTCTCTTCTTTACTTTCTCCCTTTCCTTCCTTTCTCCCTCTTTCTTCCTTCCTTCCTCTCATGTTCTCTCTCTCTGTCTCTCTGTGTGTGTGTGTTTCTTTCTGTCTCTTTGTCTGTCTGTCTCTCCCTCTCCCTCTCCCTTCCCCTGTCTCTTTCTGCACATGTCAAACCCAAGTCCTCTGAACTCTAAGGCTATCTTCATATTCACTGTGCCACACTGCCTCTCCTCCTAGGCATTAAGCCAAGAAACATTCCTTACCAACATACATTTGCAAGAGAACTGATTTCTATAAAAATCCAATACCTCTAGTTAACAGTGCAGGAGAGGTGACTTCTCAACCTACGAAGGAGGTTTTTAGCTAAACTGAATTTTGTTGGATTGCATAGGATTGCTTTCACCAAAGATGCCATCCCTGACTATTTCCCCTTTAATCTATTTTGTGCTTTTATTTTGAAGAATCATAATATTACTCACATGGTATTAGTATGGAAATGATGCATTTGAATTTCTAAATGGAAAAGACCAGTCATTCTATCCCAGACATGAAAAGATTCCTTTCTCTAACTGGGAGGGATCAGATACTTTCTCAATTGGAGAGGCAAGGCAGTCTTTTAATTAGCCTTAGTGGGGTGTGAAAAATGAGGGCACAAAGCCAGCCAATGGCCTGACTTGCAGAGGTGTTGAACAAGGAAAAGGAAACATATCTTCACTGTATAAAATGAGAAATCGAAGAAAAATTATTTAGGTAAAAATAAAACAAAAACTAATGTTACTAAAATCAGAGGAAGGAATAATTTCCTTTTTAAGGGTGGGTAAAGGAATTCAAAATCATGTAAGAGCCAACTGAGAGAATTTGGGATTTTTTGCCCAGGGCTAGGGTTGGGGGACGGGTTGGGTTAAGGCCAAATATCCGGAGTGGTCATTTGCAGAGGATATTGAACTTGTGCTATGCCCCAGATGACAAAACTAAAACCAAGAGTGACTGATGCCAAGAAAACAATGCTAGATTTGACATTATAAGATCTGGGTTCCAGTCCTGCCTCTGACACCATTCCTGTGTGATCTTGGCAAGTCACTCCCCATCTCTGGGCCTCAGTATCTTCATCTATAAAATGAGGGAGTTGGATTAGATCAACTCTGAGATTCCTTCCAAGTCTAAATCTATGTTCCTAGGACTTGCAGACATCAAAAATCCCCTCCAGAGCTAAATATATGATTCTTTGACCTCTAAGAGTAGGTTTTGATGGCTCAGAGTGAGTGTAAATAGCAAATGTTTTCTGTTCTGGCCAGAAACTGTGAGATTGTCCCCCTCTCAGACTGATTCTTTTGGCAAGGCAAACTAGGCCATCTTTTGTCTCAGTTCACACCTAGCCTTAAATCACTGAATAGGTGTTGCCTTAGACAAACTGGGACCTGGGAAAGACCTTAGCTTAAAAAGGCCAAGGCCATCACCAGGAGTCTTGGCCCATGTCTTACCACTGGACTCCGAAGACTCTAGAGGAGAGAGTGAGGCTCCCAATTCACTTGCAAGTCAAGACATCACTCTCCTCTTAGAGAATGAGGGATGGCCAACAGCAACAGTGACCTCTAAGGTCTTGGTTAGCTACAGATCTATGACCCTATGAAATGACAAGGAATTAGGTTTCAGCTGAACCTAAGTAAAATCTTCCTAATAATTAGAATTAGCCACACAGAACAAGCCACAAGAAAGTAAAGGTAAGGAGAGACCCATTACATGAAATTTTTTTTCTTGCTTTTTCTTCAAATCAGTCTCTTTTTCAAGTTTCCAGAAAATATGTTAGGTTCACCTGTGGACAGCAGCGCAACGTGTAGGCATCCTGTACTCGATCACAAAATCTGTGGCTTTCTGCGAGAGAGAAGAGAATGTGAGCGGGAGGAAAGCATATCCTCATATGCCTGACGTTCCTCCCTGACTCTGACATCTAACCAGACACGTAGTTCCTCCCAGAGAATTTCCTACCTGCTATTTCTGAGGGGTGGTGGTCAGAATCCAAGAGGGATCGAAACCGGAAAGCGACTTCAATTTGCCCACGGTGAGGACGCAGGGCATGAATGTCTGGAATTAAGAAGATAAAACACCCTGAGACCTTCGTCTTCCTTCAGAGTGAGGCTGAACTGGGTCAGACTCATTGTTCTGCCACGATATAAAGAGCTCAGGATGTGTAAATGGAAATCCTGGGGTCAGTCCAAGACCTGATGCTCAGTAGCCTACTGTCTGTGGGCAAAGTATCTGATCTCTCTAAGCCTCAACTGCAAAATGGGGAAATATAATAATATTTATAATTTATAATAACTTTTTTAATTTATATTTCATATAATATATTTATATCACATATTTATATATTACATAATTTATGCTTTACAAATGTATCATTTACACTATAAATAATATATAATTTATAATACTTACCACAAAGAAAGTACTATCATATCTACAAAATGCTGTGTAAATGTGAGATGCAGTTATTAATAATATTAGTATTAATTAAAATTAGGTTCTTTGATATCTGCCAAGAGATGTTTTATGGGAAGGTGTGAGTGTTTTTCCTGAGGTTCCAGAGGCTTCCTTACCTCGGGGGTCCCTATATCAATGAAAGCACAGGTCTCTGACTGTCCTCCATATCTGGAATCCTTTTCTTCCTCATCTCTGTCTTCTGGCTTCCTTCAGGGCCCAGATAAAAATCTCATTTTTCTTAACCTCTCTTAATTCTAATGCCTTCCCTGTGTTCATTATTTCCTATTTATCCTGTATATAACATTTTTGTACGTATCTGTTATCATCCTCAGATTTTAAGCTCCTTGAAGGCAGGGACTGTCTTTTGTCTCTTTTTGTAGTCCTATTATTTAGCACAGTGCCTGGCACTTAATAAGTGTTTATTGATTGATTAAATAACTATCCCTGGTTGTGTACAAACAGGTCTCTGACAAAAACACAAGAGGATTTAAGAGTACTCATCACCAGTAGCCCTCACCTTAGCCTCCCTCTTAACTGTTTCCAAGCTACAAAAGTGACAGTCCACGCACATTTGGCTCACCCTGAATTACAGAGTGATTCTGAGCTGCTCAAGGTAGGCAGGGCCATCATTGGTCCATACTTGGCACTGCCATCATCCAGGATCAAAACCTAGGGGTCATCCTCAGGTCACTCCTCCTCACTCCACATATCCGATTGATGGCTGAGTCTTTTCAATTCGACCTCTACATTTCTCACATTCACTACTCCCAGGACCATCTCTCATATCCACATCCTTCTCTCTACTCACAAGGTTAGATCAGACCTCATCCTTTCTTTTTTAATTAAATAATTTTATTTGTTTTCAGTGTTCTTCAATCACTTCCATATACCTTAGATTTTTTTCCCCTTCCCTCCCTCCCCACTCCCTCCCTGAGACAGCGTGCAATTTTATATAGGTTCCACACATACGTTCCTATTAAATACATTTTCACCTTAGTCATATTGAATAGAAGAATTAAAGTGAATGGGAGAAATCATAAAACAAAACAAATTAGTCTGCTTCATTCTGCGATCAAATTTCATAGTTCTTTCTCGGGATGTGGAAGGCATTTTGCCTCAAGAGTTCATTGGGAATTTTTAAGTCTTTGCATTGCAATGAAGTTCTAAGTCTACCAGAAAAATTCCTTGCACACTGAGGTTGTTGCTGTACACAAAGTTCTCCTGGTTCTGCTCCTTTCACTTAGCATCAGTACATATAAGTCTTTTAAGGCCTCTCTGAAGTCTTCCTGCTCATCATTTCTTATAGCACAATAGGATTCCATTACATTCATATACCACAATTTATTCAACCATTCTCCAATTGATGGGTATCCCCTTGATTTCCAGTTTTTGGTCAACACAAAGAGAGCTGCTATAAATATTTTTGTGCATGTGGGACCCTTTCCCATTTTTATGATCTCTTGGGGATACAGTCCTAGAAGCGATATTGCTGGGTCAAAGGGTATGCACATTTTTGTAGCCCTTTGGGCATAGTTCCAAATTGCTCTCCATAATGGTTGGATCAGCTCACAGCTCCACCAACAATGAATTAGTGTTCCAACTGTCCCACATCTTCTCCAATATCCATCATCTTTCTGTTCTGTCATATTAGCCAATCTGGTAGGTGTGATGTGGTATCTCAGAGTTGTTTTGATTTGCAACTCTCTGATCAATAGTGATTTAGAGCATTTTCTTATATGATTATAGATACCTTTAATTTCTTCCTCTAAAAACTCCCTGTTCATATCCTTTGACCATTTATCAATTGGGGAATGACTTGTATTTTTGTACATTTGACTCAGTTCTCTATATATTCTAGAAATGAGGCCTCAGCCCTTCTTGCCTAGCTGATAGCAGCAGTCTCTAACTGGTCTTCCTGCCTCTGGCCTCTCCCTTCTATAGTCCATCCTTCACATGGGTACCATATTGATGTTCCTAAGGCATAGGTCTGCCCGTGCCATTCCCTGATCAAGAAATGTCAGTAGCTCCCTACTGCCTATGGATAAAATACAAAGTCCCCTGTCTGTCTCCAGCCCATTGTCCCAGGCTCACACCTCCAGACCTCAGCAGAGGGTGTCCCCATGCTTTACCTCATGACCCTGCCTCTTGGAATCCTGGAAGTTCAACTCAAGTGCCACCTCTGGGAAGAGGTTTTGGACAGGCTGTCTCCTTGGTCTGGAACATACATTTCTTACCTACTTAGTTTTCTTCATAACTAGGCTCAAGATCCTTCTCTTAAATGAAGACTTCCTGATCTTCTCAGCTGCTGGTGTATCCCTTTACACACACACACACACACACACACACACACACATGTGCATGTACACACATGCACACACACATGCGCATGCATGCACACACGCATGCACACATGTGCACACACCACCTCATGTTTACTTTGAAAACACTTTATATATCCATAATAATGTGTATCTTGTTCCTCTTCAGACTATAAACTCATTGAGGGCAAAGACTTTTTCCACGGTTGCCTTTGTATCCCCAACATCCAGCACAGTGCTGGGACACACAGGAGGTGTTTACTAAATGCTTGTTGATTAATCAATTGATGGATGTTGTATTCCCCTAGGAGAATATAAGTTCATTCAGGGCAGGCACGATTTTGGTTTTTGCCTTTGTACCCTCTGCCACTTAGCAGGACACCTTGTACACAGCACACACTTCATAAAAGCTTGTTGAAATGAATGCTGGGAAGGACAAAAGGAGATGAAGCTTTTTACTGATGGATCAAGAGCCCAAGGTAAGCAAATTCCTGTCTCCTCTGAATACACTGATCACAGGCAAGTCAGCTAAGGAGAAATGCTGGGGGAGGTGGAATTCCTCAAGGGGATCATTGGACATTCCATCTGTACTCTTCTGCTTTCCATATGGTCAATGGGACCTGATCTAACCAGACCACAAATGTTTACCTCCTCATGAGACTAACAAATATCCTTGTTTTTGTGCTGACTGTATAAAGCAATGATTTCTTTCATCTTCCTTCCATCCTTGCTTCTTTTCTTCCTTCCTTCTTTCCTTCCTTTTTGCAAGGCAACCAGGGTTAAGTCACTTGTCCAGGGTCACACATAAGTGTCAAGTGTCTGAGGCCGAATTTGAACTCAGGTCTTCCTGACTCCGGGGCTGGTTCTTCATCTTTCTTAAATTCATCAAGCAGAAGGGTCATAAGCTTATAGCTCTCAGGATAGAAGGGATCTAAGAATCAGTCATTTTACAGAAGAGGAAACTGAGGTCTATGGAGGCTAGGAGGCTTGTCTAAGGGCAGGCATAGGATCATAGATGTAGAGATTTTAAAAAGGGACCTGGGAGGCAAGCTAAAGCAATCTCTTCATTTTACAGAGGAGGAAACTGAGCCCTAAGGAGGTTAAGTGACTTAACCACTGTCACATGGGTAGTAAGAATGCAGAGTCAGATCCCTGGGTCTAGTTTGGGAATTTGGTGACAAAAAAAAATCCTTATTTACCCAAAACATCTCCTTCATGATTTGAGAGATATTGATCCCAACTCTCCATCATTAATCCCTGAATTGTCCAGTTCCCACTGGCTGGCCCAGCCACCAGGGAAGGCAGCCCTGACACCAACCTGTATCAAAGGCTTTGGTGGTGCCTTTCAGCACTTCCAAGGTCAAAGCAGCCACGATGTCAGCTTGTCTCGCGATGGCACTCGCTCTTTCAACTGCTTCACAACCCAGGGATGTGATCATTTGGGTCCCATTGATGAGAGCCAGGCCCTTGGGAGAGAGACACATGGACCCAATTGTTCTAAGCAGGGTGATATATAGTTGAAAGCACCCCAAATTTGGAGTTGGAGGGTCCTGGATTCAAGTCTCGACTCTTCTATTTTCTGCCTATACACTTTGGGCAAGTTAAATAACTTCCCTGGGTCTTACTTTTCTCATCTAAAAAAATTAAGGGATTGGTTCAGATGACTTTCAAGATCATTTCTAATTCTGAGTCAATGGTCCATTTATTTCTGCTATTTTTCTACTAGATTCTTTACCTAGAACTGTCAACTATTGTTAGGATTTTTTTTTGGTTGATTAGTCACATCCATCTCTTTGTGACCCCGTTTAGGGTTTTCTTGGGAAAGATTCTGGAGTGGTTTGCCATTTCCTTCTTCAGCTTATTTTACATATGAGGAAACTGAGGCAAACAGGATTAAGCCACTTGTCCACAGTCACAGAGCTAATAAATGTCTGAGGTCAAATTTGAACTCAGGTCCTCCTGACTCCAGAGCTGATGCTCTACCCACTGTGCCACCTAGCTGCCTGCCCTGCTGTTAGAATACCTTCAACGAAATTCCAATTCTAATTCTTCCCTGTTGGATGACTTAGTTACATTATTTAATGTCTTTGGTATAAGTTTACTTCTCTGTAAAGTGAGGGGATTGGATTAGATTTTCTCTGAGGTCCTTCCCAGCTCTAGATCAATGACTCCTAACACAAGATAGAGGACTATGCTAATAGCTAGCTTAACTAGTATGGATAAAGTGTCAAGGTTTGCAAAGAGCTTTATAGATATTATGTCATTTTATCCTCACAACCATCCTGGGAACTATCATTATTCTCATCTTACAAACAAAATGTGACAGGGGTGATGGTTTTCTCCAAGTACAGCCTTTAAAATACGTTACCTCTTTTGGCTTCAAAGTGACTGGTTTCAGTCCATGGGCTTCCAGGACCTGCAGAGCAATCGACAAGACAGGAAGGAATTTCAGAAATAAATAAAAACCTGATTCCATATCCCTGTTTGTTTTGGTAAAGGCATCTCCAGTTCCAGCCTTACCCCTTCTCCAACCCATCCTACCTTTGATTTTGTCGTTGTATAGTTTTCAATTGTGTCTGACTCTTTGTGACCCCACTTGGGGTTTTCCTGGCAAGGATAATGAGTGGTTTGCCATTTCCTTTTCCAGCTCATATTGCAAATGAGGAAACTGAGGAAAACAGGTTGAAGTGACTTGCTCAGGGTTCTACAGCTAGTGTCTGATGCCAGATTTGAACTCATGAAGAGGAATCTTCCTGTTTCCAAGCCCAGTGCTCTATACTCAGCACCACCTATGAACACTTATTGACTAACCAACTCTTATACCACACAGCCCCATACACTGAAGCCATATATAACACTTTTTCTGCTTGAGACAAGCATCACAAAAACACACCCACACATCAGCTATTAAATATAACTCAAGTTGAAGAAAGCAGAGACAAAGACTATGGAATACAATGGGGCTGATTAGCTGAGGGGGAGATGCTGACCTTGGGTGTGAAAAAGACCACAAGATATTTAGTAACTTCCTGTTTTGTCTAATTATTGCTTCACTATTAAGTCTGGAGTTCAGTTGTTTCTGTGATGTTGAAGAGCACCCTCTAATTTTCAGTACCTTGGACCAAAGGTCTGATCACCTTGCCCTAGTTATGGTTCTATCAAGCACAGTGTCTAGCATATATCATGTGTCCAAAGAATATTTGCTGATTGTTGAACATAGGATTGTGGGTGTCATGTCATACCCAGGCAAAGAAGAGGCCCTGAATCCTTTCCCTTAAGTAGGGAACATGAGTAGGAGTGGCACAAGGCTACAAAATAAGGTGCTGTGGGAAGGAATGAAATGAGTTTATTCAGAGCCAAAATTAAAAGACTCATCCAGAAAACATGACAGCTATCTTCAAATATCTGAAAACTGTTATATGGAAAAAGAATTAGGGCTTTTTTTTTTTTTTTTTTTGCTTAGCCCCAGAAGCCAGAACTAGGAACAAAGGAAAGGGGCAGAGAGGTTGATTTCAATCCAAAGTAAGAAAAATATTTCCTAACAATCAGCTGTTCTGAGGCAGTTGCTTTTTACTCTGTCTAAAGGGCTGCCTTATGAATGACTGGGTTTCCTGTCACTACAGACCTTTAAACGAAAGATAGATAACCACTTGCTGGTGATTTTATAGAGGGATTTTCCATCAGGTGTGGGTTGGGCTAGATGGTCTTGGAGACTCTTCCTGTTTTAAAATTCTGAGCTTTGAGAATGGCTCAAGGAACAATTGTGGAGACTGCCCAGGTCCTGAGTACTTCTTTTTCCTAAATTAAATATAATCAGCAATTATTAAGCACCTACCCTGTTCAGTGAAGACAGATCCTCTTTGGGGTCCCTTGCTCTAAAATCCTAGGCTTTCATAATTGCTCAGAGACCAATTATCTACCCTGTACACTGATCATACCCTTTCTCTCCTTTCTAAGCTAATTTTCAGCTAATAGTTATTAAGCGCCTGTTCTGTTCAGTGACTATGAGTAGTCTTGGGTTTTGAGATTTCACACACACACACACACACACACACACACACACACACACATTCACGAGTTAAGGACAAAGGGATTGATGCCACATTGCATTTGGTATGGGGTAGCTAGGTGGCGCCATTGTGCACAGAGCTCTAGGCCTGGAATCAGAAAGACTTATTTTCATGAGTTCAAATCTGGCCTCAGACATTTACTAGCTGTGTGACCCTGGGCAAATCACTTCACTCTGTTTGCCTCAGTTTCCTCATTTACAAAATAAGCTGGTGAAGGAAATGGTAAACCATTCCAGTACCTTTACCAAGAAAACCCCAAATGGGATCGGACGTGACTGAACAACCTTAAATATGAAGGTCATAAGATCATAGATTTAAAACTGGAAGGAATCTTAGAAGACATCTAGCTCAACCTCACTCTTGAAACTGAGGCCCAGAGTGATTTCCTTAATATCTGAGGTCGGATTAGAACCCAGGACCTCCTTAATCTGTCTCTGCCTGAGCCTAGGCTGCCTCCCTCACACAGCATTAAAGCTCTAGAGGAAGTGGTATCATGGGAGTAGTCACTGAAACAATTTAAATTTCCCAACAGGATTGCAACAGGATCCAATCCTGTGCCTTAGAAGGGCGTCCTGATGCAGCTTCACAGATAAGCATTGGTAATCCATGTGACACGTCCCCGAGCTTCCTTACATATTTGGCATCAGCCCAGCCACTCTTTGGAGACCACATTTTCCCTTCTCCTATAAGTCCCAGGGCAAGGTGGGAAAGTGGAGCCAGGTCCCCACTGGCTCCAACTGTTCCTTTCTCTGGAACATAGGGCAGGCAGGATGCTAAGAGAGAGAGAGAAAAAAAAAATCAAGCTATCATGGGGCACATGGAATGGGCTTCTAACCACACTGTTCTTTTTTCCCTCCTCACCAGCCCACCTGCTTCACCTCCCCCCAAATCTGGTATTATTTGCTATTGCAAAGGGAAGCTACTGTGTTACAGCAAAGTCCAGAAGAGGAGATCACAGATTTAGAGCTTAGAGAGACCACAGAGGACACTCAGTCTAACTCCCTTATTTTACAGAAGAGGAAACTGAGACTCATGGAGATAAAATGCTTTACTGAAGGTCATCCTTTTGTTGTTCAGTTGTTTTCAGTTGTATCCTACTCTTTGTGACTCCATTTGGGGTTTACTTGATGGAATGGTTTGCCATTTCCAGCTCATTTCAACGCAAGCAGGGTTAAGTGACTTGCCCAGGGTCATATAACTAGTAAGTGTCTGAGGCTGGATTTGAAGTCAGGTCTTTCTGATTCAGGGCCTGGTGCTATATATCTAAGGTCATCCTAGTAAGCATTATAGATTGAAAGATAGGAAGGAACTTTGAAGTCAGCTAGTCTAGCTCCTTCATTTTATAGCTGAGGAAACTGAGGATCAGAGACATTTAGTAGGTCATCCTTTTAGTGACTATCAGAATCTGAATTTAAATGTAGGTTGTCTGACTCCAAATTCAGCACTCCTTCTCTTATTCCATCAATAGTAGGGTTTGAACCCAGCTCCCCTGACTCAGGAGTCAATTACCATGCTGTCCTCCTGTCTAAGCAGGAAAATCCAGAGTAAGACTGGGCAGACCTAACCTTCCAGAGTTTGGTTGAACCAACATAACTAATGATAAAAGTATTGTAAAGATTGCTTTACTGGAAGTCATAAAACTAGGGTTCAGATCCTATTCTACCACTTACTCTCTGTATAACCTTGGGAAAATCACTTTATATCTCAGAGACTTAATTGTTTCATCTGTAAAAATGAGAGGATTAGACTAGATGGACTCCAAGGTCCTCTAAATCTGTAACCCCCATCTCTCTGGGACTCAGTTTACATTTTTGTAAAAAAGGGGAAGTTATGGACTAGATAACCTCTGGGGTCCCTTCTAGATTTGGGAACCTCTGGTCTTTAAATACCTCACTTTAGAAGGGGCATTGACAAAATGGAATACAACCAAAAGAGAGCAATCAGAAGGGTGAAGGGACTTGTGTTGGGAATGTTTAGCCCGGAGAAGAGTGGAGTGGGAGGGGATCATGATAACATTTCAAGTATCTGAAGGCTCTTGTGTAGAAGAAGGTTTAGACTTGTTCATGAATTTAGGTTGGATATTAGGAAGAACATCCCCACAATTAGAAATGTCTCAGACTGTGGGAGGCCATCCCAAGGAGGTACTGAATGCCTGAGCATAGACAGTCTTTATGTAGAGATGTGTAGAGACATAAAGACATTTCAACATAAAAGACAATTCAACCTTGAATTGTCTTTTATGTTGAAATATCTTTATGTCTATTTGTAGAATAGTCATTCAACAAGTCAGGTCATTCATTTCTAACTCCAGATCTATGACACCATGCCGAGGAGACTAAAGGTATAATATTTTAAGCTTATGTAACTTGTAGAAGGAATTCATGGTTTAGGTGAAGATTGGGTGAGATAATTATCAAAGCATAATTTTAACGTAGGAACCTTAGAGGCATCTAGGCCTCCTCCTTTATTTTACAGATGAGGAAACTGAGGCCCCAGAAAAGTGACTTCCTTAAGATTTTATAGATAATAAGCAGCATAGACAGAATTTGAACCTTGGTCTATTGATTGTGAATCCAGCATTTTTCCCACTATGCCACCTCCCAGTTCTGGGATTCCATGATTCTGTGATCTGTCCAAATAATCAGAGGAAAATTAACCAATAGTAAAACCACCAGTGGCTGAATTAGTTCAGCAAAACAGAGAGGATATATAGCTGAAAGTCTAGAAAATGGGGCACTCTAGTGGCCTAGGCTGGCAGCCTCGTTATGTGGGAGTGTCCAATGTTGCTTCACAATGGAATTTCCCCAACGAAAATATAAGGTATTTTCCACCCCCAAAGAATTTAACAACATCACAGTCAGTTCCGTAACTGGCTCTGTCACTTTATACCAGGCAGTAATTCTCTCCTGGCTCTCAGTTTCCCCATCTGTAAAATGAAGGGGTTGGTCTAGACAGCCTCTAAGATACATCTCAGGCATAGTTCTGTGATACTATGACTACTGGGGACTAAAGTTCTGATACTTAAAGCTTATGTAACTAGTTCTTATCTTTGTAAAATGGATAATGATAATAGCTCACATTTATTTAGTCCCCTAAGGCTTGCAAGGCATTTTACCCACATTCAAGTCATTTCATTCTCCCAACAATTCTTGCTGTTGAAGGGAGAAACCATTATCATCCCCATTTTATGATGATGAAACAGAGGCTTTGTCCAGATCACAGAGCTAGTAGTAATCTAAGGTGGAATTCAAATCCAGGGCTTCCTGACTCCATATTAACCGAGAATAAAGTTTCTTTATAGACTGTATTTTGACATCCCTGGTAACATTCATCTTCCTCATTTCCCTTTCCCTTCTCCTATCTCAATCCTTTGTGAGTCCCTTCTTCCTGTCATCCTACTGACTAACCTGATGACATTCTATTTTGTTTTAACCTCCTGGCCAACATTAGGTCCAGGTCATTACCATTAAACATTTCGATAACTTGTTTGAGTGTTTCCAGGGAAATGCCGCTGTATCCTTTGGCTAGGACATTGATTCTCAAAGCCATGAGCATCCGGCATCTCTCCGGGATCAGTGGTTTCCCAACACCTATGAAGACATCAACAGAGCAAACATTTAGTCTTTCCCAATCAACCCCGACCCTTCTGCCACTCAAAGAAAAACCAGAAATTTCAAGTAACTTCTCATTACCTGAGGAATGGGAACGCACTAAATTGACCTGGAGTTCCCTGAGAGGAGAGAATAAAAAAAAGAGAAAGAAAAGCTCTTTTTATTTTCAATCTGGGTCTTATCATTTAGCAATTTTCACTAAAATGATAGAGGCCAGTCAGCAAACATTCATTACGCACTAATTATATGCCAGGCATTGTAGTGTTTTTCAAATATTATTTCATTTTATCCTACACCAACCATGGGAGATAGTTTCTATTATTATTACCCTTATTTTAAAATGGAGGATCTGAGGCGGATGGTGGCTAAGTGATTTGTTTAGGATCACACAGCTAAAAAGTATCTGTGGCAAGATTTAAACTCAGTTCCTTCTAACTCCAAATCTAGTGCTCAACCTAACATGCCACTAAGCTGTCGGAGCATTATGAAATGAATTCACAAAGAATCTAAGTCAATTACTTGGAGAAATTGTCTCCCATCTACCTTAGCTTACTGATGGGGATGAGAGTCCTGGCAAATTTTCCAAATCCAGTAGTGATTCCATAAACAACTGAAAAGGGAAAAAAATATATTGGGTACATTAGCCACAAATAATCATTTCATTAAAAAAAAATACTATATAACATCTCAAGACCCAAAGGAGAATGAATACCAGTTTTCTCTCTCACAATACTTTCGATGACCTCTCTGGAGTCCTGCACCCGTTTCTCAGCCTCTGGAGTAAGCTAGGGAAACAGCAGATAAGGAACTTGGTTGGGATATTATCCCAAGGCAGGGCAATGGAGATTTCAGGGTGTCTTCCCCTACCTGATATATTTACCTTGATTTTGTAGAGTCCTTTTCCTAAATTGACCAAATCCTCCGTTGTCAGACTATCTCCATCTAAGGCAATATACTGGTCAAAAGAAGTGGATTTTAGTGAGGGAAGAACTCAATGTGTATAATGAGATACTGCAAGTGAGTGGGGTGAGGTGGCAGGCCCCTAAAAGCCAATGCAATCTTGAACTTCATTGAGAGGCAATAATTTCTGGAATAAGAAGGTGATAAGTTCCGGCGGATTTTGCCCTGTCCAGATCGCATCTAGAGGATTGTGTTAGGTTCTGAGGACCACAGTTTAAGGTGGACATTAATAAAAGCTGGACAGTGTACAGAGAAGTGCAAAAAGAATGGAGACGGACCTTTATCATATAACCAGGGGGTGTATACTGGAGTCAATTAAATTTCATCATGATGACGAATATGGTAATATGTTTTCCATGATCGAACATGTATAACTCATATCAAGTTGCTTACTGTCTCAGGGAGTGGAAGGGGAGGAATGGAGAAAATTTGGAACAAGTTTTTTTTTTTAAATGAATATTTAAAATGGTCTTTAAAATTATCTTCCCCGCAACTGGGGAAAAATAAAAATAAAATAAAGACCAAAAATAATAAATAAATAAATAAATTGAATTGTGAGCACCTTGGAAATCAAACTACAAAGCAAAGCCTGATTTCTTATCTTGCTGATTGTCTAGACTTTATGGAGTGATGGAGAAAATGTTGCCAATGCAGATGAAACTTAAAAGTATGTCTTGCATACTTTTTGTTTCCATGGAGACGGTAATTAAATATTTATCAGCACATTTAAATGTGGCAGAATCAAGGTTGTTTAGTCTGAAGAAGAGGGGAGGGGAGGACATGATCTTCAAGTGTTCCAAAGGCTGTCACCTGGGAAGAGGGATTAGATTTATTTCATTTGGCCCCAAGGGACAGAATTAGGAGCTGTAGGTGGATGTTGGTCAATAGGTCATTTAGGATGGAAAAAGTTCCTTGCAATTAAAGTCATCTATAGATGGAATGCGCACCACCCTACGAGGTGCTAGTTTCCTTCTCATTGAAGTTCTGTGGGTAGAGAAAAAACCATTTGTCAAATATGTTGGGTCTCCAGTATGGGTTGGACTATGGTCACTGAGGTCACTTCCTATGCTAAAATTCTGACATATAGAATTGAATGTGGGAACTTTAGAGATTTCATCACTGAAATGAAAGATGAATACAGTCACTACACATTTTTTAAAAATAGTAGATTCCAAAATAGGGGGTGAAAGGGACAGCTAAACTGGAGAGATAAAGAGAGCAAGAGTTGACAGTTTCTCAAAATCTCTCCTGTGGCTACAAGGGCCTTCTGTGCATTCATTCAGTTCTACAACTATCTCATGGGTGTCTGCTATTTACAAGGGGTCACACTTAAGCATGTAAACTCCTTGAGGGCAGGAATTATTTTGGTTTGGTCTTTGTATTGTCCAGCTCCTGGCACACAGTACATGCTTTCTAAATGTTGCTGAATTAGGTCATGTTAGTGTCTTGAAGACAGGGGTAATACTCTTACTATCTGTCATCGGTAAGAAAGGTTTCAGGACGCTTCCCTTTATTCAATAAAAATTGCCACTGTTGGCCTTCATTTTCCCCCCAGAAGGTTGTTGTTGAATTGTTTCAGTCATGTCTGACTCTGCAAGACCCCATTTGGGGTTTTCTTGGTAAAGGTACTGGAGTCCAACTCATTTTACAGATGAGGACACTAAGGCAAACAAGGCTAAGTGACTTGCCCAGAGTCAAACAGCTAGTAAGTGTTTGAGGGCAGGTTTGAACAGAGGAAGATGAGTCTTCCTGACTCCAGGACCAGCTACCAGAAAGACCATTGGTTAAATCCTACCTTATCAGGTTCCCGGTATTTGCTGTATCTGAAAAAAGCCTGTTAAAGAAAACATGCATATAAGAGAGCAATGATGATTTCAAAGAAAGATAAGATGATGCTCCAAAAAGGATACAGATAAACTCCTTCCGGCTGGGATGGAATGAAGTCTGGAGACATCACATCCCCTTCTATCACTGAAATGAGAAGACCAAGGAGTCTTAAAGGGTGCAAGGTCAAGACTCCCCTCAAAAATCTTTCAGTTAAAAAATAAGGCAAGGCCATTACCATGGTCCATTTCTCACCAGTAATTGACTAATACAACAGAAACTGTTGCTGCGGCTTTTTTTTACCCCAAAGCAAAGGTGTTTACTTAAATGGTGTAGCATGGGGTTCACTGTCCTGTTATACAAAGGCATAACAACGGTGAGAAGACTAGTAGAACGGTATATACTTAGGGAATACAGGTGGCCATAGCCCTTCACACTCCCAGGGCACAGGACCCCAGTGTATAACCAGATGACATAACATGTTATTTGAAAAACAGCATTTTTGCAAACCTTAAAACACTTTATAAATAATGGTTGTTGATGCTGCTATTACCCTTACTGTTTTCTTTTTACATGGTGTCTTCACACTGTTCCCCCTGAGCCCAGCGAGGCCAGGCTGCTCAGCTTGCCTCACTGGTTTGGCTCCTCTCCCAGCCTCCTCCCCCACTCTCCAGGCTTCTTGCACCTTATATTCCACTTATGATCCGGTAACAACAATGGCCTCCTTGCTGTCCCTCCCACAAGACATTCCCATCTCCTGACTGGCCTGGAATGCTCTCCCTCCTTGTCTCTGCCTCCCAGCTTCCATGATTTCCTTCAAGTCCCAGCTAAATCCCACCTTCTTCAGGAAACCTTTCTTGATATCCTCCCTTTATTCTAGAGTACATTTCTCTCTTTCCTCTCTACCTATATCTATATGTGTTTATCTGTGTCTTTATCTGTATCTATATAGATATATTTGTATCTCTAGCTACCTATCATCCATCCATCCATCCATCTGTCCATCCATCCATCCATCCATCCATCCATCCATCCATCCGTCCATCTGTCCATCTGTCCATCCATCCATCCATCCATCTGTTCATTCATTCATCCATTCCTCTATCTATCCATCCATCCATCAACTATCTATCTACCCTCTTTTTTTGTACTCAGGGCTTAGCAATATGCCTGGAACATAGTAGGTACTTAACAAATGCTTATTGACAGACTGCAGCTCATCTCTCAACTCTTAGGAATAACTGTCTTTAGACTCTGGTGCATCTTTTACAAAAGCACAGATTCTAAATGATGGTCTGGAGGTCTGCATAAAGGAAAGGAAGACCAGTGACAGACAGAAATCCATAACAGATAAGTCATCAGAAAATCACAGAGTTGGAAGGGAATTTAGAGATCATCTTGTCCAATCTCCTTATTCTGAAGATGAGGAAACTGAGGCAAAGAGACTGAACAGAATCTTCAAGGTAATATTTGAGGCAGGATTTGAATCCAGATCCCTTGACTCCAGGGCCAGCATTCTTTCTGCCATACCGTGATGCCTCTCAATGAATGAAATCTACTTTCCTTCCTAGCTCTGCCATTTACTACCTATGTGACCCTGGGCAAAGTTTCTATTTCTCTAGGCCTCAGTTTCCCTTTTTGTAAAAATGATGGAGTTGTACTAGATGACTTCTAATGTTCCTTCCAGTTCTAAATCTATGATCTTCATTGCAGAGATGAGTAACTAAAAGGATATATACATATACATATATGTATACACACACATACATATATGTATATATGTGCATGCGTGTATATATAAATATATATATGTAATATATAATCAATCAGTAAACATTTATTAAGCTCCAATTAAGCGCCACGCACGGTGTTAAACACATATTGCTCAATATGTACTTAACACTATGTCTGGCACATAATAGGTGTTCAATAAACATTTACTGATTGATTATATACATTGCTAAACACGGCCACCCATAACGGCATTTTTTTTTACTGCAAAGGAAAGTTAAATCTGAAGAAGGGAGGACAAGGGGACTATGGCCAGAAGTGACCATGAGGCACAAACAAAAGACATCAAAAAGACATTTTAAAAAAGAAAGAGAAAGTAGAGGGCCAAAGAGGACTGGTTTAGTGAGTAGACCTTAAAATAATTCCTTAAATAAAAAATTAAATAAATTCCTTCCCTTTGACCTGCTCTGTTTCCAGGGACAACCAATGGAACAAAAACAACAACTGACCTTCAAAAGCCGCTGTGTGAGATTGGCAAATCACTTTTCTCTTTCTAGGATGCATTTTCCTCACTCACTTTCCTCATCTGTAAAATGGTGGGGAGCGGGGTTGGACCAATCAGACACTCAGTTTCTTTATAAAATGAGGAGGTTGGAACAGAAAACCAACCTCTAAGGACCCTTCCATTTTTTAGGCCTCAGTTTCCTTATCTGTAAAATGATAAAACTGGACCAGATGACCTGTCAGGTCCCTTACTGCTCTCAGCCAATGATTCTGTTCTCATCGTTGAGCTAGGAGAGATGTCTCTGAAGGGTTTGCTGAGAGATGCCATTCATGATCTATTTCTGCTCAGATCTATAATCCCTCTGACTCTACTTACCAACTTCCACAAATTCATTGTCCTCCAAGGCAATTTCTAATGGGTCATCATGGTCCAGTAGACCCAACCCCTTACATCTCCGCATGTAGAACTTCACATCATCCACTGAGGCAAAACCCCCATTGTCAGGCTTGTTCTTCATGTACCTCCTCACAGCTTCCCGACCCAGCCACATCACCGTGAGGCTGCTATCCTGACATGGCACAGCCAGCCACTCTCCCCGGACGTGGACCGTATATCTGGGCATCTTTTTTCTTCTGGAGGTCTGTTTCCGTTGAGTATCTCTGCTTGGGATGATACCTCTGCTGAAGAAGATTGAAAGCAAATAACTATGTGCCACTCCAAAGGCGATGACCTAAAAGCCTGTGGAGAAGGAGGGAGGCCAATCAGGGAGACCTTTTTCCTCTTGCCTGTTGAGGTTGATTAAGCCACTGTTTGGAAAGAGCTCCATCCACTCCCAAACTGGGTCAGGAGACACACCTACTTATCTAACTTGGGAGTGAAATAACTAGTGGTTCAGATGTTATCTTTCCCCTAGAAATGTTTTAACCCAGGACTGACTATAATGATGGGGGTGGGGTAATATTTGAAGGGAAGGAATTGATTTTTAAAAAAATAAGCCCTCTCTCACTTTGCCCTTTGGTCTATGTATTGCAATGGAACTCCTGCCCGATCTAAGCAGGAGAGGGGACATGAGACTTTAGATGTAATTCAGTGAATCAGCTACCAATGGAAATAAATAAATTCAACAGACATTTATTAAGAATATATATTATATTATTGTGCTATAAGAAATGAGGAGCAGGAGGATTTTAGAAAAACCTGGGAAGAGTTATAACTGTTGCAGAGTGAAATGAACAGAACCAGGAGAACATTGTACATTGTAACAGCAATATTGTATGATGACAAACTGTGAATGACTTAGCTATTCTCAGCAATACAATGATCCAAGACAATTCTGAAGGACTTGTGATGAAAAATGCTATCTGCCTCCAGAAAGAGACACTTAACCATTCTCTCTCTCTCTCTCTCTCTCTCTTTCTCTCTCTCTGTGTGTCTCTCTGTCTCTGTCTCTGTCTCTGTCTCTCTCTCTCTCTCTGTCCCTCCCCCCCTGTTACTCTCATTCTGTCTCTCTCTTTCTCTATGTGTCACTTCAAAGGCTATGATCTAAAGTCAGCCCACAGAGAAGCAGGGAGGCCAATCAGGGAGACCTCTTTGCTCTTTCCTGTTCAGGTGATTAGTCCACTGTTTGTGAAGAGCTCCATCCACTCCCAGGCCGACACTTCTGATTATATCTATGCTAGAATTAGGGCAGAGTTTTACATACATTCCAAAAATATGTATCTCCATAAGCACTCTTTGTGTATAAAACAACTTTGAAATAATTAAGAAGTCTATTCAATCTATTGATCAACCAAGATTCCAGAGGACTGATGGTTTTACATGTTCCTCAACTTCCTGTGCTAGAGGTGATGGATTCAGCACAGAATGAGACATCTACAGTGTCCCCAAAGTCTTTAACGTATTAAAGCTGCACTAAGACTTTTGGTATGTCCTGTATTTTTTGGGCATAGCCAATTTGGGAATATGACTGGGCATATTTGTTACAAGGTGAAGGAAGGGGCAGGGAGAGAGAAAATGCTTTTTTGTCAATGGGACATTATTAATTGATTGAATTTTAGTTAATTTTAATTTAATGTTGACTGACCACGGATGGCAGTCTACCAGCACTGATTAGCCTATGCTCTGCAATTTAGGTCTTTAGAGTCACTTAGAGGCACTGAGTGATTAAGTGACTTTTACAGAATCACACAGTGATGTGTTAAGAGGTGCGTGAGGGTCAAGTGGATATTTCGAGACTCCTCACTGTTTGCAAAAAGTGCAGAGAGACTCTCTAGAGGGCTGGAGTTCCTGCCTTAGGCTGGGGCCAGGGCCGGGGCTTGGCTCTGTCCCTACCCTCTGGTGTTCCAGCTTTTCCTCCTGGAGAGCCCCTACCGCAGTGGTGAGTCCCAGGTTGTTCCTGCACAGATTGAAGACCTCCATCTAAATTGAGGACCCTACTGTACACACCACCAACCTTGGTAGGGAAAGATGATGGGATCCAAGTGAAGTATTTTTGATGGATAAGGCATGTAACTGATGAATGAAATGATGGAAACTTCCCACCAACTCTCCTAAATACAAAATTTTAGTTTTGATGGTTTTGGTCTGAATTACCTTTGGGACTTCCCTCCCAATCTCTATAAAGCTTCATCAAATGATTCTCTTAGTGAGTAGTCCCAGATTAGAGAGAGAACCAAGGGCAAGTGCTCTTCATGCATTGAAGGATGGTTGTGACTCTTAATTCCTTAGGTGCGTACTCAGGAAAGGAGAGTTTCAGGATACAAAGGTAGCATGTTTCTTGCCCTCTGGGAGTTCACAAACTAAAATGGAAAAGAGGCTTTCCTAAATGAAATTCAAAACTGAAAAGAGGAAAAATAGAATCAAATGCTCAGCTGTACAGTACAGACTAGTAGTGTTATTGTATAGATTGGAGATAGGAAAAGAGTAATTTAAGCTGCTGGAGTCAGGGAAGAAAGAAATAGAGCATAGTTTGGGCTTTGAATTCTGAGCAGGATATGGGTAGGCAAGAGCACTGGCAGATTATTTCAAAGGAAGTGATAGAGACAGGACCTGTGATTCAGTGGTCTAGGGAACTCCCAGGCGAGGAAATTCCCTCTACTAGTGCATATTGGCACCTTCTCTGCAACTGTTAGAGTTGAGTGGGACACTCAGAGGTTAAGACACATGGCCAGGGCCCCAAAGCCAAGATATACCAGAGTTAGAATTTGAACACAGGTCCTCTTAAATTTGAGGTTGGTTCCCCCTCCATTCTGCCCTTAAGGAGGGGATTGTGGGTTAAGGTATGGAAGTAAGAAGGAGCATAGCTGGGATCATAGGATTGTAACTTTGGGGCTGGAAGGGACCCAAAAAGTCATGATGTCCAACCCCCTCATTTTACAGATGAGGAAACCGAAGCCAACCAACAATGTAACAGTGGGAAAACAGCAAGGCCATCATCAACTTGCCTAGGAGAGTGAGAGGCTGGTGTTATTAAGTATGGGTAGATCCAGGTTGACTCACTGTCATTACCATCTTGACATGAGACAACTCCCTAAGACAAAAGAAAAAGGAAAAGGGCCTATAATACACAAAATATTTATAGCAGCTCTTTTGGTGGTGGCAAAGAATTGGAAATTGAGGGGATGCTCATCCATTGGGGAATGGCTAAACAGGTTGTGGTATATGAATGTAATGGAATACTATTGTGCCATAAAAAATGATGAGCAGACAGGTTTCAGAAAAACCGGGAAAGACTTACATGAACTGATGCAAAAGTAAAGTGAGAAGAGCCAAGAAACAGTAATATTGTAACAATGATCAACTGTGAATGACAGCTATTCTGATTAATACAATGTTCCAAGACAATTCTGGACTTATGATGAAAAATGCTATCCATCTCCAGAGAAAGAACCGATAGAGCCTGATGGAGGCATTCTTTTATTACTTTATTTTCCTTGAGTTCCTTTTTGGTGTTTTCCTTTGCAACATAGCTAATATGGAAATGTTTTGCATATCAATTTGCTTGCCTTTTCAAGGAGGGGGAAGAACAAGGAGGGAGATCATTTGGAACTCAAAATTTTAAAAATGTTAACAGTTCTTTACATATAATTGAAGGAGGAAAAAGGACTTCGCTTTCTGGTCCACTCCTAGTGGGGTGACGCTGGGAGAGTCAACGTTTCTGGACTTGTCATTTACAGAATGAACGGGTTCGACCCAGTGACTTTGAAGGTCACTTGTAGCCCTAAAGAGATGATCCTAGAATTTAGATATTTTAACATTTTCCTTACAAAATGGTTTTTCAAATGTTAATCATAGTTCATTGTCATAGCTCTAAAAATGACTTAATGGAAGCTGTGGGGGCTAAAGTGAAAGAATTGATGGAGTTGGATAAAAAGGAATGAAGTTCAAAAGGTCACTTAGAATAAAGTTTAAAATGTAATTTTTGGGGGGTCTAGACTCCTAAAATTTCTTTGGTATAGGGAACTCCCGGGATGGAATCTCTCTCCACGAATGCAGATCAACATATCCAACTGTAACTTGATTTTGAATTGTTTGGGACATTGAATTCCAGTGTCTTCCCCTATTAATTATTCTCTTTATCTCACATAGAACTTGCCTTGTATCCATGTGTTTGGCAGGTTGTCTTCCCCATCAGACCGTAAACTCCTTGAGTATTGGCAAGAACTGTCTTTTGCCTTTCTTTTTTTTATCCCCAGAGCTTAGCACAATGCTTGGCACACAGTAGTGCTTTAAAAATATTTACTAATTGAAGTGATTTTTGCAGAATCACACAGCCAGTATTGTCTTCTTAAAATAATTGGTGGTCTATCGTACTCACTCCCTGGTTTATTGACTAGCCTATTTTTCTGTTGACATAGGTGTCTCTCACCAGAACAGAACAGTAATAAATGGGTTTATTCCCCTCAAGCTGTCTATGCCATTAACACTTAATATTGCAGGGTGCTCCTCTGTGGCTAACCAAACCAACTGTCTGTAACACCTTCTAACGTCAAGGACAAGGAAAAGGTCACTCGTCCTCAGCACTAGCCTCATTAATACCAACAGAAAGAATTATCTGCATCTGAGAATGTAGTTCCCTTAATTTTAGCGTGATGACTGACCATTTTTAACTGGTGATCAGTCACTGTCCACAGGTTTTGCAAAAGACAGAACCACAAAAACAAATTAAAAAAAACAAGTTGATGTCTAAATCTTCCTCTAAGGTTTGCAAAGTACTTTATGAATATTAGCTTTTTAGATTCTCACAACAGCCGTGGGAAGTAAGTACTATTATTATCCCCATTTTATAGATGAGGAAATAAGGTAGGCAGAGGTTTAGTGATTGCCCATGGTCTCCAAAGTGTCTGAGGTAGAATTTACCAGTGCACCATCTGGCTGCCTTCTAAGAAAAAAAAACAAACCCCAAAACTAATCTGTCCCCTACAAAATCTATCAGCTTTGGAAACAACCACCAAAATTACTAAAGAAACTCAAGGTGGTCAGGACCTTGTCAGCTGAAGGGGCAAATATGGAAATCCACCAAGGAGCTATAATGGAGGGAGAAATACATCACCAATCACTAGATACAGAGCCGGTTCTAGGCAAAATAAAGGCCTCTGTTCTAGAGACTCCCCAGCCCTGAAAGCATTCTGTCTGGTTTTTGTTCCCAGGGGATTGGTTGTTAATTAATTTCGTTATAGTGTTAGTCTATTCCTCAGTAAGGTTAAGAGCAAAGGTGCCTGTGCTTTCAAGTTTATTTCAAAATTAGACATTAGATTGTGCTGAACTTTTCTGGATGGCAGCAGCTTCCAAGTAAACAAACATTATCATGCATTAGGCATAACAGTACAGGGCTATATTTGTGGACAGTGTATCAGGGCTGGGTGGCCTTCTTCCCTTCATGGGTCTAACACCTTAAGAACCACTAAAATGTAGCAAGTTTTCCAGTGCTGCAAAAATTATTTTTGACAAATGAGAGATAGGTTTAAAAATCTCAGCTCAGGTTTATTTTGGCAAAAATCACTGATACAACAGAATACAAATCTAGGGGTAAATGGGAATGTGTGATTACAGAGTGATTCACAGAATATGTTTCAGTCATTCACTACAAAACTGAATGGTGGGCAGGTGGGCAGGTGGGCAGTATCTTCAGTCGACTTTCAGATCCTTCCCCACCAGCATGGCGGTCACGGGATGCATACTAGCTTTGTGTTGCTGGTAGGCACTGAGAGTCAGATCCCGGGATTTATCAAAGGCAGCAAGATCCCTGCAAAAGATTTTGACATAATTTTACACAACATAACATTCTACAGAATTTAACAGGAAACTAAATACTCCAGGATAGGCTAAGGGACAGTTTGTACCTGCATGTGTCAACTTAAAAAAAACAAAACAGCCTTCTATGCGCAATTCTCAACTGCTGTTCAAGTATGAAAACAGACAGCAAACTCCACGAAGGCAGGATCTACTTTATGTCTTTGTATCTCCAGGGACTAGAGCAGTGCCAAGCACATAGCTGGTGTTTAATAAATGCTTCATTTAATTTGAAAAAACAATTCATTAAAAAACAACTTAAGGTGATTAAAGCACACAAGGAGAAATTGCAACAGCTTAAATGCAGAAGACAAATGGAATCTGTAAACAAGGGCATGGCTAACCACTGCTTCTCTCTAAACTTGCGTAATTCCTATAATAATATTCACTTTGAGTATTAAAATACAATGCTTGATATCCTGTATCAAACTGGACTCAAATCAATTTAAATTACAAGATAGGAAAGTTAGGGATCATCCTTTTTTCCCTACCAAAACTACATTCCTGTGGTTTTCTGTAAATTCTGCATACCCCTCACCCCTCTAGAAGGGGAGCAGGTCTGGGCCACAGAGGACTTCTGTTCCCAAAGGATGACTTATCTGAAATACCAGTACCAGAGAGAAATGTAACCCTCCCACAACTTCCCAGATGGGCTCAGGGTGCTGGTGGAACACAAAAACCCACTGCCCTCCTACAGGCTGAGCTGGCGAGGACTCTTTACGGACACAGTTGGCCGGGCCCTTAGCTATCCACCAACCCGTCCCTAAAGCCTCCTCAGC
Organism: Notamacropus eugenii; assembly: GCF_028372415.1. NCBI lineage: Eukaryota > Metazoa > Chordata > Mammalia > Diprotodontia > Macropodidae > Notamacropus > Notamacropus eugenii. Next base: position 278,630,445 of record NC_092874.1, read on the forward strand.
TCAGGGTCAATTGGTCAAAGCTCCTCATGTCCTGGGTCATAGCATGAAGAGGCATCAGGGCAGAACTTAAAAGCAAGACTTGATGTTGCTATTAATTTCCCAATGTTCTAGAAAAACTGACTGTGTAAGTCAAATTTGGCTTACTTTACCAAATCCAAAATGGAATAATTTGTTTTCATTTACTCCATTTATTAAAGCCACCTACAAGTTAGTCATGGATATCTGCAGACTCTTGCTGTCCTGTCCTATGAAAAAGACAATGTCTGAAGCACAGGGCATCATAGAAACAGTCCCCAACAGCTCCTTTCCAGGCTTATTGCTAATGACTGGTTTTCCCTTTTAGAGCTCACTAATCAATCCATTAGGCATTAAGTCTTTACTTGGGATCCTGGGGGTGCAGCTCCCTACACAGGAGCAGAGGCAGTGCTCAGAACTGTCCTCCCCCAACCCTTTGGGAATATTCAGATTTTTAAAATGCAATCGGCTTTTCTTTCCCCTCCATTCTCTGCCTCATTTCTTACCTAACCTTAATCACTGATTGGGTCCTGCATCAGTCAAACTGAGACCTGTTAAAGCCCTCAGTTTAAAAGGGCCAAGGTTTCCCATGGCATTCTGGGCCATCTCAGTCTTCCTGATCAATAAATGGCCACTGGTCCCAGAGGAGTGAGGCTGGTGACCACACAGCCCTCCCTCGCTTCAATCCAATTCACGTGCATGTCACGGCCTCACCTCCCTGATGTCACTGGTCCTCTTTAAGAACACGGACAAACAACAGCCAGTCCTCCCACTTCCCTCTATCTATTGTGCAAGCTGGCTAACCTCCTTCATTTACCTTCTGGAGATGTTCTGGCCTCCACATAAACTTGGAGGGGAATATTGGGGCTGACCAGCTATTATCTCTTTTGAATCTCCAAATACAAAGCTTGTCTTCTCCGTAATGTGAAGTAAGTTTGGCAGACAGAGAGACAGCCTTGGAATCAGGGAGCTCCAACGAGTTCATGTTCCACCCATGACATGTACAAACTGCACAATCCCCTGTAGGGAGGGATCTGCTCGAGGCTCTGGGCTGCAGGTGGCCGAGAGTGGCCCAGAGCAGGGAAACCAGGGCTCCAGCAGCCAGCTCTATTCTTTATTCTCACCAGAGTTTGAGATGGAAACTAGTGTCCTGGTGATGTGTTTGGCACCTCCTGGAGAGAAGGAGCACTGAACTAGCAGAGCAGACTGGGTTTTCTTTAACCTTTCTAAATAACCTTTTGGAGACTGCCAGAAATCTTCCTGATAATAGCACTGGGAAAACTGATCTAAAAAGCCTGAAGAACAGACTTTCCTCAAAACAGAACTAGAAGCCACAGTCCCCGTGCCACTCACCAACACCATGTGGCTGCCTTGCCTCATTCCATCCCCACCCTACCCTGCTAGGCCTCCTCCTCCTCCTCCAGACAGTCATGCCTCAGCTTGTGAGCCCCTGCAGAATGTGAACTCCCTGACCTGTCTGTGGATTCTCAGCACTTAGTACTGAGCCTGCACCAAGGAAGTAGCTAATAAATGCTGGGCTACACTAAGTAAGTGCTTAATAAATGTTGGGACTGAGTCAAATCAACTGACCCCAGTCCACCATTCCACCATGTGTGAGTGCTCACAACAGATCCCAGACACTGAGGGGTCTTACTTGAACAGGGGGCGAGTAAACTTCAGTCTTCCTTGTCCTGTGGCCATTTCTAGAGCCAGGGGTATGGCGTCTTCCCACTTGGACTGGATGCAAAGGCGCAGCCATCTGATGAGAGAAGCGGGATCAGGGAGGGGATGAACAAAGGGTCATGGGCTGAGAACTGCAAGGGCTTCAGCCAGTCACTGAAGCTGATCCCTTTTTTACAGAGGAGAAAATTGAGGCCTAGGAAGTGAAGTAACTTGTCCAAGGTCACAAGGTGACCTTTAGTAACATCAGGATCTGAAACCAGGTCCTTTTGACTCCAGAGCCACTGATGCTCTCAAAGGGACCCATATAATGATTTTCTCAGAGATTTGTTATTAGGGAAACCAAAGTACCAAGTGAACAAGATCACACTGGAAGACTGATGGACCTTAGAGTAAAATCAAGTCTCAAAACTTGGGGTACCTAACTTTTATCCTCTCCTAATTCTCTTACGCAAAATACCATCAAGTACTAACAATTCATTCTCAAAAGGATTTAACTATGTCAGACAAAAAACAACGTCTGAATTCATTCAAAAATTCAGTGTCCATCCAACACAACAACTAAATTTCATCTCTGACATTTCTTTGCCCCCTTGTTCCGTGGGATTCTAAGAGGGTACACAGTGTAGGTGCTAATGAAATATATAATTCTAATTTCTGAATCTCAGTGTTTTGATGCTAAGCCACAGCACTACTGTGAATTTTAATTAGGAACAGATGAAGTACTCTTTGAGTTAGATAATGACAGATGAGATGAATCCCATTAATTCTGGAAGAATGCCAGTTTACCCCAGGGGCGCTTCTCTCCTAATGTTAAAGCAAGGGAAGCAAGCACACCCACCACAAACAGGAGGAGTGTGACCCTCCCAAGGGAGCTCTTGAGTTAGGTGGGATAGCTCGAGAGGACATTTTCTCTGGTTTCTGACTGTTCCCCAGAACTAAGGTACTAAGTGATTTCACTGTGCAACATTCCTACCTTCTAGGAGCTGCTTGTGGAGAATATATACATACATACATACATACATATATATATATGTATATACACACACACACACACACACCACATACACACACATACAATACGTACATACATACACACACACACACACACACACACACATTTATATACCTGAAGCGTATCTCTGAGTTTTTAACAGAATTGAAGTTGTACACCTCCTGCATTCGCTGAATGTGTGACACTGGAATTGGTGCCTAAAAGAAAAGACAAAGTGTCATGGTCTACTCTAACTGCTTTTTGGAAGAAAGAAATTGGAGAGGGGAATGATCTTAGTTGAAATGTCAAGAATTTTGCAAATTGCAAGAATTATATTGGATATGAACAAATAAGACAATTTATTTAGGACAAGGCAAGTTTTGTCTGAGTTTGTTATCATTAATAAAGTTCTGTGGTATAGTAGGGAGCTGGCTATGAGGCCATGGGGCATGAGTTCAGTTTCTGACATGGTTTGGATACATGGGCTACATCTCACTGCCCCAGGCATCTCTCAACAGAACAGGTATCTGATTAGGTAGAGGGGCTTTCCTCACTGGGAGTTCCCTACATGGATGAAATCACAGGTCCAGGCAAAAGAGACAAAATTCTTCAATTGGGAATCTGGGGACAAGTAGTTTAGGGGGAGCAAAAGGGTTTTTATTTCTCTCAAAGTTTTAGGGCATGAAATAATTTTTGGGAGAGCAGTTTTAACATTGTCTTCTTGCAGTTCTATGTAGTCAGGACCAAAAAAATTGTTGACAAAACAACTCTGAGGCACCACATCACACCTACCAGATTGGCTAACATGACAAAACAAGACGATGATAAGTATTGTAGAAGATGTGGGAGAGTTGGAACACTAATTCACTGTTGGTAGAGCTGTGAGCTGATCCAACCATTATGGAGAGTAATTTGGAACTATGCCCAAAGGGCTACAAAAATGTGCATACCCTTTGACCCAGCAATATCGCTTCTAGGACTGTATCCCAAAGAGATCATAAAAATGGGAAAGGGTCCCACATGTTCAAAAATATTTATAGCAGCTCTCTTTGTGGTGACCAAGAACTGGAAATCAAGGAGATGCCCATCAACTGGGGAATGGCTGAACAAGTTGTGGTATATGAATGTAATGGAATACTATTGTGCCATAAGAAATGATGAACAAGAAGACTTCAGAGAGGCCTGGAAGGACTTATATGACCTGATGCTGAGTGAAAGGAGCAGAACCAGGAGAACTTTGTACACAGCAAGAACCACAGTGTAAGAGGAATTTTTCTGGTAGACTGAGTACTTCACTGAAATGCATGGACTTAAAAACTTCCCAATGGACTCTTGAGGCAAAATACCTTCAACAATCCAGAGAAAAAACTATAGAACTGGATCGCAGAATGAAGCAGATTATTTTCTTTTGTATTATGTTTTGGTTTATTTTATGGTTCTCCCATTCATTTTAATTCTTCTATTCAACATGACTAAGGTGAAAATGTATTTAATAGGAATGTATGTGTAGAACCTAGATAAGATTGTACACCGTCTCAGGGAGGGAGTGGGGAGGCAGGGGAAAAAATCTGGGATATATGGAAATGATTGTAGAACACTGAAAACAAATAATTATTAAAAAAAAAAAACTGATGACAAAATCAGAGAATCCAAACGAATCTTAAGAGAAGGTATAAAGCGTGCACCTGACACGTCCCAGAGAGTGAAGATCCCACCTGTCCTGAAAAGCTTCAGAAGGATGTAGCTGCTGTGCATTCTAGAGCTTCCTAGATTACAGCTGATACACAGCATGCAGCTTAAACTCATTTTTCTTCTGTAAGTAATTACAATCACTTAAACCTTTTCCTGTAGGCCTTGCTGTCTGTCACTGGGACCTTGGACTCTTCTTCTCTGGCCTGGTGCTGGGCCAGCAGGCTACTTCCTTACCATCTCTAAATCATGTCCCTCCTTTCCCCCTTTTCAACTCTGTCTTCTCCTGTTGGAATGTCCTCTCCTCCTGAGGGGAGGGATTACCTTGCCTGCTTAAGCACTGCAGAAACGGCTTTTTATTCAACTGAAACAAACCATCCACGTAGGTTTTTTGGGCAGATGACTCCAAGTCTTGCATATTTCTTTTAGGAAGGAGAGTGAAGAACTGACCCCAGACTGAATTAACTGTCCCATGTGCAATAAGTGTAATGGGAGGGTTACCGCATGTCTTACAAATTATATTCCAAGTTACTGTTTCTAATAGGATCAGTATTGCTTCTTCTTGACCTACCAACCATGCTTTTAAAACTGAGGCTTATCCTTATTCTACGGAGCACCAAATGGAGCTGCATACAGGAAGCCAGTCCCTCTGGCCAGGGTCCACATGGTGCTCATCTACCAGACCATGGCTCAGCCTCAGAGGTCGCCAACAGCCAGTGTTTCTGAACAAGAATTCCCTCTGCCAACAACTCAACACATCTGGCCTCCCTGGAAGACCTCAGCCCTTTCCGCTTTGTGACTATTACAGTTACCCTGCTGTAACTTTTGCCCACACTACTATTTAGCTTGAGTCTGTGGTCTGTCTATACGTCTCCCCTCTATGACCTTGCTCTCCCCTCCTCTGACTCAATCTGATTCACAAGCTATGACATCCTGTTGGACAACAATCTGTGCCCCTTCCATTGGGGGAATACTTCAGGCCTGTGAACACCTTAGAGGACCACATGGCTTTCAGTTTTATGGCAGGCTGGGATGGACATCTTCCCAAAACCAGGTGGCAGTCACTGATACAAATACTAAAACCCCCAAAAAGGCATAAGCTCTTATTGGTCACACCATTTCAATATAACTGTTTTTTTCTGTAACCTTCTGCATTTTATTTTGTGCATTTAAAAACATCATCCTAAACAGGGGTCCTTAGGTTTCACCAGACACTGCCAGGAGTCCAGGATACAAAAGAGGTCCTATTCTATAGCATCTCTGGAAAATCGTCATTTGGCTTCCACTTGGAGAGTTTACCCTTTAGGAAAAGGTCAGCAGGACTTGCACATCACATGTTCACATCCTTTTTGAATAAATTACATTTACAGATAGTTTCTTCCCCATTTCTTGGCTCCTTTCCCTGTGATAAGCTGTAATGTTGCTCTTGGCTATTCCCTCCATTTTAATTTCCAATACTTTTGACGTAGAGCACTTACCGCCACTAGCATCAATGCTAGAAACTCAATCAACTGATGAGATGACATATCCTTTAAGTCTGCTGCACAGAATGTGCCCAAATCATCTTCTTTGGCCTAAAAAAAATCCCCACAGGCTCATGTATTATCCAAATTTATAGGTAACACACAGGAATATGTATTAAGAACCTGAACTGAATCCAACTTCCAAAATAAATCTAACTCTAGTTGTCAGAACTTTTCTTCCAAAGACTAGGGATGCCATTCCCATATCTGAGAGAGAATCAACTCTGAGTGGGCTATTTCCTCCATGAAGATACAGCAGCAGCATCCACAGGCTCTTGGGGAGGAGCGATGAGAGCTAAAATTCCATAAATAAACAGAAAACTGAAGAACTGGGGTAAAACGTTTTGTTTAGCTCCTAGATTCACAATCTTCATGAGAATTCTAACACCCCAGAAGCAGTAAAATAAATCACACCCTTCCTTCTTGCCACTAGCAGTTTTTTTGTTTTTCACGCATATTAATAGCGCCTTCAAGATCACATGTAAGTCGCTGCACCAGAGAGGCTTGGGCCAAGGACCAAACTGCACACCGTTCTCAATGTCACGCCAGGGAAGGGCCACATTCTGGTTTTTCTCTCTATCACAGAATGGTCTGTTTATTCTATTTATCGTAAAATTATTCCCATATTTGGGTTTCCTAGGAAAAAGCTTTTCAAGAAAACTGCAGGAGTAGTAGCTAATAAACATAATTTACCAAAAGCAGGTTTGTAAAAACATCCTTTTTAAGGCAGAGGAATTCAGAAGGGCAGAAGGGGGGCCTGGTAACTGTAGCGATCACTTCCATCTGCCCCCAAGTCCTGTGTTCTCCTCCTTAGTTGCTCTGCACAAGAAAAGCAGGAAAACGATGTGTGGCTACACTAGTCTCCTTCTGAGGTTGAGCACAGTGCTGGGCACACAGGCAAGTGCTTAATAAGGACTTGCTGACTTGTTAATCTGATAGCTGGTTTCCTTTGCTGCTTTTGGGAGAGGAAAAAAAAACCAAATACAATTTGTGCCTTCCCCCTGTCACTTAGGACAACCAAGGCGGCATGTGAGGAGCAGGCGCTTGGAGCAGCCAAAGCTTCTAAAGCCTCGGGAAGAAAGCCCACTTTATAAATCTGAAAGTTATGCCTGTAAAAACAACTCACCTTTGTATGGTCATTTAAGGTTTGCAAAGCACTTTACATATGTTATCCCATCTGATTCTCACAATAAACCTGGGAGGAAGGGATCATTATTAACTCCATTTTTCAGCTGAGGAAACTGAAGTTAAGAAAAGTTCAGGGACTTAACCAAGGTCACTCAGCTAGGAAGTGGGCATGATCTGACCTCAAGTATTCCTGTTTCTAAGGTCAGCCCCCTCTCCTCTGCACATTGCTGGTTCTCTGTTGACTGACAATTTTACACAATTTTACATCAAAGCACATGGGTGAATTTTTTTAGTCAAACTAGGGACCAAATCTGGTCACTGAAGTCACAACTATGGTCAATACATCACCCTGAAAATGTGCCCCAGGAGCCCCTAGGCCCAGATTTTGGGCAGCATGGCAGTGATGGAGACTCACGTCCACCTGACAGGTCTGCTTGTCTACAAGGGAGCGGCTTGGGAGAAATTCAAATGACCTACTATGTGTACAGTGCTCCTGAAACTTCCTGAAAGCACCAAATAAACACCATCTACTAGTAGCAATAGTAGTAGTAGTAGTAGTGGTGGTGGTAGAAGTGGTGGTGGTGGTTGCAGCAGCAGCAGTAACTTAAGTAGTTACCAACATGAATTTATTAGGAGCACCCTAAAGGGTCAGATAAATGTGCTCCTTGCTTGAGGACAGAAACAAAATCTTCAATGATCTTTCTTACACTTTAAACAATGTAATGAACTAATTCAGCTAGTTAAAGTTTTGTACACGGACCAAAACAAATAAAGCTGTGCTCAGATCTGAAAACCACGCTTGGATTACAGATCATATCACGCACCAGAAAGCCACGTCCCTTATGAGCTAAGCAGCATCTGTGAAATGGGACCGTATTTACAGCTTCTCCTTTCCTTAAGGCTACTCCACAGTAATAATCCCTTTGTAAGCCTTATGATGACGCCAAAATGTAAGCTTTTCATTAGGAGCACTATTACATTTTCCATGGAAATCCCTATAATTGCTACATGAATTATCATTTAAATATTTAGTTTATGGCATAGAAGAAACAAGGAAATACAATTCCTTGCTAATCATGCACTGAATACACCAGCCAGCACGTAGAGGGACAGAGGCAGGACTGCGATTTCGCTGGGATAAGGAAATCCCAGAAAAGGAAGCCTCTCTGCCAATGTAGGCTGGCAGCTTCTCTACCACATTCAGTCTTAGAGACTTGTCCAGGGTCACACAGTCAGAGTTTGTCAGGGCGAGCCTTGAACTCAGATCTTCCTGGAGCCAAGGCCAGCTCTCAATCCCACGCTACCATGACGCCTCTCACTAGCTAGCGTGGCTATTAAGTTCATTTTGTTCTACAATGATACAAACAACAGTACCTTGCACATAGTAGGTGCTTAATGAATACTTTTTAAATGGAAGAAAACAGTGATTTATCCATAAAGCCCTTCTGCAAGAGGTACATATAAGTATACCTGTACCTTAAATGTCTCAATTAGAAAAAGCCCAGAATCTCCCAGGCCTACTCACTTTGATCCATCGTTGGCTCAAGTCAATACAAGCCTCTGTTAGAGTCATATCATACCTGAAAAGATGTAAAAACAAGAGTTTATGAAGGCACAAACATATAACCATCTCTTTTTTCCCCATCAAAATAGTCTTGAGTTCAAATCCAGGTGAAAAGCTAGTACACACCGAAAACAGGGACTCTTCTATCTGCAGTATCACAAGGAAAGTCTGATTGACACTGAGTGAGGTGTCAAAGAACTGAGAAATCATACTGAGTGAGGTGTCAAACCCAACATGCCTAGTGCTACTGCAGATTGGTGCCAGAAATGCTGAGCAAATGGTGGTCAAATGCAAAAACAGCTGGAGGCTACCTGAGCCCTGGTCACCATGAGTGGGAGGCCATCCTTGAATCCTAGGGCAGTCTTGGAGTCCCAGGGCTACAGGTTTACATCAGAATGCGATCTAGGGACCATGTGTGGTTCAGAGATTTCCTAGGATACGTCTCTAGGTGGAGAGCACATGGGGTGGTTTTCAAAGCTCGCTCAACGGGAAGTTGAAGGAGGCCAGAATGGTTCAAAAATCCCAGGATGCCCTAGAATTCCCCTGATCTCCTTGGGGACTAAGCTGTTCCAAAAAAGGCTCTCCTGAGGCAGAAACTCATGGCCAAACCCCAGACACCACAGAGCTAGGAGCAAGTGCAAACTGATGATCAGGGAGGTGGTGGATTCCCCTTCACTGGAAGCCTTCAAGCTAAGGCAGGATGAGACCGGGTAGAGTAGGTGGCCTCTGGGGACCCTCTGAAATCTGAGACTCCCTAATTCCAAGTGACCCAAACATATCTTCGCAAGCTAGACAACTGGGACAAATTAAAAATAATTCAGTTTATTGAGATGAATACTTTTAAATCCACAAGACCAACTTTACAAGTATAAGAGGAACAGTCTGGCTGAAAGAGAGCTGGGGATTCTAGTGGATAACATATTCCCCATGAGGCATGGGGATGTTTGGCCTAGGACCAGCATCAGCGAGCCTACAGGGGCTGGTCAGAAGACTGACTGTTCTGTTGTTTTGGCCCCAGAGCAGGGGAAGCCGAGAAACTCATCAAACTACATGAAGGTATGGGAGGGTCTCGAGATTCATGGGTTGAGGTGTGAAATGAGCCAGGACTCTTGGAGCCCAATCCTCTCGGGCTCTGCGGAGGGAACAGCATGACTCCAACTGTGGTGCTTTGCGGTGGACAGAGCACATTCAGGGTGAGTGCGCTGAGCACTGCACATCCATTCTGCCATCCTGCAGCACCCACCGGTGACTTCAGGCAGAGGGCAGACAGGGCCAGAGGAGCACTTACTTTGGTTTTACAGGCGGCAGGCCAGGAGAGAAGAACCAGGCATTCCAGTCAACTTGGTTAAGAACATCGGTCTGCAAGTAATTGAGAAAATCATTCAGGCAGCCACATGATAACCTTTCTCTGCCTCAAACAGGCCCCACATAAGCGCTTTCTTCAAGATATGAGATTATAACATATGTCACAACTGTTAAGAGACAGTGTGGGATAGCCAGTAGAGTGCAAGGCCTAGCATCAGAAAGAGCTGGGTTCAAATACTGTCTGGGTGACTCTGGACAAGTCACTTAACCTCATGAGCCTCAGGCAACTCTAATACCTGTTTACTAAGACATACAGGAGTTGCTGTCTGCACTGAAGGAGGGAATTCTGACACACTGACGTCATTTATGTGTATTTTAAAAGTGACAATAAGAGCATTTAAGAAGGACTCTGTTGGTAAAGCACTTTACAAACAGCACTTCATTTGATTCTCATGACTACCCTGGGAGGTAGATGTTGGCATTACTTTCAGTGTACAGAATGCAATACCTAAGTATAAAAATGTGCCTGGAGGTAGTTGTAACAGGTACTGGTGAGCTAACAGCCTGTAAAGTAAGTGATCTGCTGAATGACTAGTTAGATAATCAGGTCTAGTGTGGAGAGAGGTTCTTTAAAGGGAACATCAAACAATCTCCGAAGAAAATTTTATAAAATCATTTACGTTGTTTTGATAAAATAAAATGAGGGCACTGATGAGTTCATTTTTGAAACAATTCTATCTATGACTACTAGGTGCAAAGTAACTCAGAACAGCCTTCAGAGAATGCATGCCAGGAACAAGAAAATGCCATCTGCACCTCACCTTGTCTTTGAAGTAGGAATACAGGAAGGCTTTCCAATCTTCGGTCGTTATGCTCTTGTAGGAAAATTCCTTAATATAAGCTTTTAAGAATGCCAGGAAAACCTCTAGGAGAAAAAGTGAAAGTAAGCTCTTGTTAAATGGCCAGACACTGAGGAGAGTTCAGAAGAAAGATCTGATCTGATTCCTGCCTGACACAAGGAGCTTCCAATCTCCTTGTGAATACTAGACTAACACATGTGAATTTGGCCCTGGGAGGATGGGTAAGTGGAAGAGATAGGGGACACCTTCCCAGTGGGGGGGAATGTGGATAAAAGCAAAGGTGGTGAGCACAGAATGGTCATTTGGCAAAGAGGCCTTCCTGGAGTAAAGGGTCCATACTGAAAATTTGAATAGGGAGGGGGAGTCCCAAAGAGATCTGAGACCCAATGAATTCTCAGAGCATCACAGGATAGTGGAAAAATGCTGGAGTCAGAAGCCACCTCTGTGTTCAAATTTCACTTGTGACACCAGCTGTGTGACCTTGGAAAAATTCCAACTTCTCTGAACCTCAATTTCCTCATTTGCAAAGTGGGGCAATAATGGAAGCCTCAGAACACAGTGAACAGAGGACTAGTTTTAGAGACAGGAAGATCTAGGTTCAAATCCTGTCCAACAGACCAGCTGTGGGATCCCAGACAAGTCACTAACCATCTCAGTGGTCCAAGGTGCCAGGATGCTTTGTAAACATTCAAAGACTATGCAGTTACATGATGACCAGATTAAGTTTTTAAGCCATGGTGCAATTATGAAAATGGATAGAGGGAGATGCTTTAAGACAAACAAGTCCCTTTCACCCCTTCCCTCCAGGAGAAAAATTAAGACGATGCCTGGTGTTACCTGGTCCTCCCAGAAGCTGTTCAAGATAAAAGAGAAGAGCAAAACCCTTCTCATAGGGGACGGAGGAATACACCTCGTCAGGATCCACATCCTTCAGGCTCACCACCAGTTTGGTGAAGGCATGGGTGTCTCCAAAAGTCTTGATCTACAAGAAACAAAATTCGGTTGAACATGAACCCAGCTAGGCTGCCAGGGGAAGATGTGCCACAACACACAGGCACATTAGGCCTGGAGTCAGTAAGATTGCAGTTCAAATCCAGCCCCAGACCCTTATTAGCTATGTGACTCTGGGCAAGTCACATCACCTCTGCCTGCCTCAGTTTCCACATCTATAAAATGGGGATAATAATACCACTGAGCTCCCAGGGTCGTGTTGTGAGAACAAAGAGGGATAATGTTTGTAACGACCTCTGCAAACTTTAAAGCACGACATACATTATTATTACATTATGCTATTGTTGCTTTTATTGTGTTACACATTAATACATAACATAATATGATTTATACTGTCACCAATCTTACAAAGCACCACATAAATGATCATTCACGCGGCACTGTCCGGGAAGCATTAACTGAGTGCTGAGTGAACAAAGGAGCTCAGTTTTTCAAAGATTGGGGCACATTTTCATGGCATCTGGCGGACAAATCACATTTTTTATTTTTAGAGGGGAGGGGGTAAGTGAGCATCAAAATGACCAACTTTATTTATTTTGCAGTAAAATTGAATACGTTAATTACAGCTGACATTTACACGGATCTTTAAGTGTTTGCCAGATGTTCTACAAACATTATCCCAAATGGTCCACCCCTCAACCCTGTGAAGCGGGTGCTATTATTAGCCCTACTTTACAGATGAGGAAACTGAGGCGGAGAAGGGTGAAGTGAATCACCTCAGGTGACGCAGCTCAGAAGGGTCAGAGCCAGGAGGTCAAGCATAAGACACCAATGAGAAGTCCTACTGTGAGGGCTTTCTCTTTTTGATCTAACACTGTCGGTCTCAGTCTTGCACACTGAGTGACACTGATCTACAACCAAAGGGACATGTTTTATTTCTCTCTTATGACAGACCTTTCTGTTCCTACATTAAAAAAAGAAGCTTTAAGAATTAGCTGCTAAGCCTCCACAAAGTTTGGTCAGGTCTCTGAAAGACAATGCTCTTACCGAGTTCTGTAATTCTCCCCATCCTCCCAAAGCATGGAAATGCCTGAACTTTTCGCCAAATAACCGACCACAAATATGGCGTTCCAGGTACACAGTATGGCCTTCATTTAACCTAGGAAAGGAAAAGATCATCTTTCAACAGCAGGGGTAAGAAAATGTTACATTCAAACAAATTCCTTTATATCTGTTGAGTGATCATCAACAAGCTTTTATTAAGTGCCTACTGTGTGCCAGGCTCTCTGCTAAGCACTGAGACAAAGGAAAAGAAAGGCAAAAGACAGTCCCTGACTTCAAGGAGATTACAATCTAAAAGGGAAGACAACACACACAGTGCAACTATAGATAAGACATAGAGAGGACAGATCAGGACTAGTTTTAGAAGGAAGTGTATTAAGATCAGGGAGGACTGGGAAGGTGGACTTGAAAGAAGCCAATGGATGCAGAGGGGGAGGGAAGGAAGGCACACCAGGCATGGTGACTGCCAGTGCAATGCCTGGAGCCTGGAGATGTGCGAGGATATCTCGGAGGCCAGGCTGGCTGGGTTACAGTACATGGTGGAGTGTGAGGTGTGACAATACTGGCAGGAGGGGGCCAGGCTATGGAGGGGTTTAATATTGGATTCTGGTGGTAACTGGGGGCCACTGGTTAAATGTGTAGAGATGGGGATGGTCTGAGCTGCACTGTGGGAAGATGATTTGACAGTCGAGTGGAGGATGGACTGGAACAGGGAAATGGCCAATAAATCAAAGCAACTCTGATGCCCAGAGCAGGCATCAGCGGCCGGCACAGGGCTCCCAGCGAGCAGGGCTAGGAGCTCTGGTGAAAATTTCACCCCAGCAGCGGAGTGGCCCACAACTTGGACCCTGAATCAGCTCACACCTGGAGTCAAGTACCTGCTCTGTGCCTAGCACTGCGTCCAACAAAAAGAGTTCATGATCTAAACGGGCAGACAAGACATCCACAACAACACGTGCACATTGCAAGGATGATAAAGACTAGTGAGTAAATCCTACCAAAAGTGATCCCAAGTTTTGTTCGTCACTAGGTTTCCTGTCCAGCTGTGAGAGATCTCGTGGGCAATTACCTGAGGAAAAGGGAGGGGGAGAAACTGTCAAGTCTTGCAAGAGGACTCATCTTCTCTCCCTCCAACTGCATGTAATCTAGGTTTTCTGGAACTCAGCCTCTAGCTATTATAGTCAAAACCTCATTAAATCTATTCTAGTAAATCTAGTCAATAAAATAAAAAGCCCTAGAAAGTCTCTTGACCAAAAAGTGAGAAAGAGAATAGTGCACACATCTATGAATGACCGAAGACATTCAGAGGAGTAAAGAATTTTTAAAAAAAATATAGCAACACTGTCTCTTAGTCAAAATGTGCTTATGGTAGAGAGATAAGGGGAAAAAAGATCCCATAAGCACATCAAGATATCGACCCTGCCCATGGCTCCACTGGGAGGCTGTCCAGCACTAAGGGCCCTGGGCCTGGGACTCCAGTCTCATTCAATCACTAGAAACTTTCCTATTTTTTCTTCCTTTTATTTTGACAGCAAGAAAACATTATTTCAGAGATGAATGGGACTTAGGACACCACCTAGTTCAATCCTGGTGGAAACACAGAACCAGACAAGTCAAGGGACTCGCCCGAAGTCACACAGTTTGCAAGCAGCAGAAACGAAACCTAAAGCAGGCAGACCTCTCTCCATTTAGGGCTCTCTGTACTGTAACATGCTAACTCTTCCTATTTCTGACTAGTAAAACCAAAACACTGAACTATATAAATCACAAAGAAAGAAAAGCTAAAGCAGATAGCTAGTCACGGTCTGAACTAAATACTGCTAATAATCTTTGTTTAATGTGCCTCTATTATAATAACATGATAAAGGAGCACAAAGTTGGGCTGACTGAACAGTTCCGTACACTGAGAAAATGGTAAAAGAAACCTTGACTTACGTTGGAGAGTGACTTGTCACCTGCCTGAAACACAAAAAGAGAAAGTTACCTTTAGGCTAGAAATTAAATTCCCAAAGGGATCTAAAGATAAGTTGTATTTATATCTCATGCTGTGGAATCAAGGACCACTGGAATGTGTGACTGGGGACCTGACATGATAAAGGAGATACCTGAAGAGAGAAAAAAGTGGGCACAGGGCAGACCCCCGAACTCCTGAGCCCACCTCCCTCGTGGATGGGAGTCTCTAGCATTGATCCCTGCTCTAAAGCCCCTCCTTTCAGGTCTTTTCTTGTATTGGCTATTTTCCCTCTCGTCTTTCCTTCCTCCCCAACAGATAGTATTGAAAATGAACAAATGTACAGGTTCAACAAAGCCAGTTCTACAACCTAATCTCCAGGTCTACTTCTGCGTGCATCTGACACATTACCGGCATGATTGTGGGCTGCTGATGTGCCACACCTGATTGGTGCAGGGCCACTGTCCAGAGGATGCCCAAACGACACAAGAGAATACTGTTTTATTTACTCTTCAAGAAAATAAAAAATCTTTTGAACTTAATGTTTTCTCTCCTAAGGATAGAGGGTGTCTTTTTAAAAAATCTAATGAATAGCTATAATATAATGTACAATATAATACAATGTAATAAATAGCTACAATAATCTACAATGAAAAATGTTAACAAAAATTAAGTAAGTGAAAATATTCGTTTCTATGCTACAAAGACTCTGAGAATCAGCCTCAAATTGTACAGTCTTAGCACTTACCAATAAAGTGGGTGTCACAAACGTAAGGCAAGGATTTTCCATGCCACCATAAGGGAAGGAAGGTGGTAAGACCAGTAGGTCATACTGTCCCCAAACATAAGGTCCTCCCAGGTCTTCTGCAATTTTCAACATCCGTTCAGTCTGGAGAAAGGAATTCAGATTGCTTTTAGTAAAGGCTCCTGCTTAATATTACACGTAACAACTACCTAATATTCACCTCCCCCAACTTCTCTGCAGAGGTGAGGGACTATGGGTGTGGGACACTATAAAATGCCAGGTTTTTTCAACATGTTGGTTCATTTTGCTGAATTTTTCCCCCTCCTTTTTATTCCTTGCTAAAGGATGTCTCTGGAAGGGGCAATGAGGAGGGATACATTAGGAAATATAGATACATAAAAACAAAAGATGATAACATTTTGTTTAAGGAAATAAGATATGTTTACATAATACTATTGACCATGAAAATAACTTAAAATTAACCACAACAATTAAAAGCAAGAAATCAGTCACCAACCTCAGAAAATTCCAAAGCAGACTTTTCCACCTGTTCCTTCTCAGACCACACCAATGTTCTTGGGCCAATCTTTCTGTATAATATAAATTTTTACAATTCAAACATATCTTTTGATCAAGTCCCCTATTCTGCAATCGGGAAGAAGGATTGAACGGGAAAGAAATGAAGAAATGGGTCCTCCACACAAAGCTAATGTTCTTCACAATTATTGGTTCACTGTTCTAAAGGGAGGCCTGACCTGGCACAGAAGAGGAAGGAGACATAGGTGCTCTCCCTAGGATTCTGTGGATCCCGAGGAAGGATCCCAGAGGAGTGGAGGCACATTCTTTTCCCTCCCAATCCAGGTAGGCAGCTAGCTAGGAGTAAACTGCTTCTTCTTTTTCCTTTGGAGGCAATGGGGATTAAGTGACTTGCCCAGGGACACAAGGTTAGCAAGTGTCTGAGGCTGGATTTGAACCCTGGCCCTCCTGATTTCAGGGCCAGTGCTGTGTCCACTGCACCACCCACCTGCCTCTAAAAGTAAGTCTCCTAACCTGGGGTCTGTGAACTTGAAAAAAAAATTCAATAGCTATATTTCACTACAATTGGTTTCCTTTGTAATCCTATATATTTTATTTGATGCACTTAAAAACCTGATTCTGAGAACAGATCCATCCACAGGATTCACCAGAATCTGCCAAAAGGATCCAGTATAGGAGAAGTTAAGGACCCCTGTTCTATCTAGAAAAACAGAATTTTAGTTGAGCCACTAATAGACAGGAACAGAATTCAGGAAAGTGAATTCTCCACACCTCCTGGAAGCCACACCAATGAGACATGAAGGGGTAAACAGGGTCAACCACTTGGCAAACTTTAAAGAGCTGTTATTACTGACAACTAAGTGTCTCCTTGAGTGGCAAATAAATGATTAAGTATCCTCTTCAGGTAAGCTCTCATTAAAACGATCATGCTAAGAATAAAACCAAAAAAAAAATTGCTTTTTATTTTGCTCTACTAAGTCTGCTCCCCACCCCGCCACTGCAGATCTCTACTCTGGTATCACTGAGCATAAGGGGATGGGTTTGTTACTGGCAGAGATCAGGAATGCCCCCATCCTACTCTCTGACAGAAGGGGCAGGCCCACTGGGACACTGCACACACTGCACACTTGCACTTTTTCAATGGTATATCAGTTTTGTTGAGTTTTTCCTCCTCTCCCTCTTTACCTTTCTTTAAAAAAATTTGTTCCAGAGATGGCTCTCTGGGAGGTGAGAGACAGAGGGATACTGGGGGGAATTCTGGTGATGCAAAAAATAAAAGACACAAATAAGAATTTATTCTTAAAAATGAGATTGGAAAAATTGTGAAAGAGAGGGCTAGTTAGCACAAGCAAAGAAGCAGGGCGACAGTCAGACTGCAATACTCGGTCAATCTAAGTCTGCATTTCATATTCAAGATGATTTTTAGGATCTTCTCCAAAGGGCAGTGTGTATTTCAAGGAATAAGTGAACAAGCCACTAATAATTAATACCCACCAAAAGTTCAGGGGACTAATTCACCTTGCCGCCCCAAGTCTGACCTTCCCATTCATGTCAAGCCAAGTACAAAAACACTCACCTGCTTTCTAAGGCCCCAACGACAAGAGCGATCAGATAACATGGTATTGGAACCTGGGGAGGCAAAAAGCCAAACATTCGCATTACAGTCCAAAATCCAGCAGTGTGAGAGCCTATGGACATAGGTTCTTCCTAGGAGAACACAGAGCAAGGCCTTATACCTGCCTGGCACAACAAGTTCACCCTCTGAGGGACCACACTGCTCCAACTCTTGACAAAGCCCATTTCGAGATGGTTCCTCTCTTTAGTTACCTGAGGAAGGAAGGCTTCTGACTTTGGCTCATGAACTCATCTCGGCATCACTGTGCAATCTATGTCACTGGGGATAATGGTGACAACATACTGTAAATACCTCTCAAAGACAAAAGACTATTTCAGATTTTTTATTTGTCTGATTAGAATGTCACCTCCAAAAGTAGCAGGTACTTGGTCTCAGTTGTTTTATTACTAATTATCACAGGAAAAAAAATGTTTCCAGAATGCCAAAAGCAGCCAACCCACTTCCTACTTCCTGCTCCAGCACTCCTGGTTTTACAAAATGTCGTTTTATGTTAGCTAGAGGTACATCAGGGGAAAAACCCCACATATAAATCCATTCTTTACTTAGAGGGTTTTTATAAGACAGGACTTCTGGTGTGATACATTTAGAAACACACTTGACATGGAAACTGTTTGTGCCTAGTACATGTGACTCCACAATATGAATTACAGAACTTCAGGGCTGGGAAACACCAAAGAGGTCATCAAGTCCAAGCCCTAACTGAAGAAAGGATGAGGGGCTCATCCAGAGTCCATGGGAAGACCTCCCATGGAGGGGAATTCTTGTTCTCCCAAAGGAGCCCAGTCCACTTGGGACAGCTCTCATTATTAGCAACTTTCTGCCTTCAGCCCAGTTAAAACCTGAAGCTTCCAACCCCTCTATGTAGCTCTCCCCAGGAGAACTGTCTAACTCCTTCACCACCTCTGATCCTTTCAAGACCTGAAGAAAGCTATCCTGCCCCCTTAAGTCTCCCCTCCTCTGGATCAATGCCGTTTCTTCCTTCAACTACGCCTTATGTGCGATAGTCTCCAATGCTATGACCAATCCAGCTTCCACTCCTCTGGAAGTGCCCTAGTTTGACAATGCCCCTCCTAACACACTGCGCTCAGAGATAAATCCAGATCAGGGATTTACTGCAGCTATGGCAGGGACCAGGCCTTTGGTTCAACATAACCCTCCCAACAACAGAAGCAATCTGAAAACAATGGCTACCCGAAAGGGTAAAGAAGTTGCCATCATTAGAAGGGTGATTAGAGAGGTGATTGTTAAGTCGTTTTCAGTCATATTGGACTCTCCATGACCCCATTTGGGGTTTTCTTGGCTAAAATACTGGGTTTGCCATTTCCTTCTCCAGATTATTTTACAGATGAAGAGACTAAGGCAGACAAGGCTAATTTAGGTGACTTGCCCAGAGTCACACAGCCAATAAACGTCTTGAGGCCAGATCTGAACTCAGGAAGGAGAGTATTGTGAATGAAGTTAGAGTTGGAAAGGTAGGGGGAAGCAGGGTGGGGCGAAAAGGGGACAGAAGCCCAGTGGGCAGGCCTGTGGTTAGGAAGTGGTCAGAGCTTGGTCTGGTGACATGGTTCTGAGTATGAGAAGGGGAGAGCTCTTCCAGTCACACAGGAATGTTCCTCAAAGACCCAGGGGCCCCAAGGGTGCAGGGACAAGGTATACCATGATGCATCACAGTCAGCACAAGGCCCCAAATGCTTTGTTTGTTCAAAACAAGCTACCCTAAGGAAAAGTTGAGTGACCATTTTTCAGAAATGTACGGTATAGAGAAATGCATGCTTGAAGGATTGCCTGGCTTAGAAGTTTCTGAGGCACTTTCCAATGTGGAAATTCTGGGCTCTCTTTCCTGGTCAAAGCAGAAGTAGCAGGACAAAAGATTTAAGGAAATTCATGGCCCCAGAACCACAGCTTAAAAGGAAAGGGTATTCTAAATACAAACATTAATTTTGGATCTGTTCATAAACAGGCTTATACTTTTCTGTCTACTGGCACTCCCAAAGCTTTCTTGGTATATAATAAATAGAATGCTATGTAAGAATATTAACTGGTCTCCATTCAATGATAAAAGTTCTTAAGGATGGCCCCAACACGCTGTTTGGCCTCCTGTATTTGCTCTGTAGGATGAGATGGATAAAAGTCTCACAGCATAAGCAGGAAAGAATGAGCTGCAATCTGCACGTGAGAACAGAGTCCGCACATTGATGAGATCACAGACCCAATGGAGTACAGGTCACAGCAAATACAAAGACTTCAAAGAAAGGAGGAGTTAGCAAATGATCCGGTGAGAATAATGTACAGACCAAGGACAATCGGGAAACCAAAGGGAAAGGGCCTAGGCTGGACCTGGGCTTGCTCTGGTGCAGAGGACTCCCAGATAGGGACACTCCCTCTACCCATGCAGGTTGTCACCTATTCTAAGATTAAGAAAAGTACTAATTAATAATGCTTTAAGGTTTGCAAGGTACTTTATGTATATTATAGCTCAATTCTAATTAGTGCAAATAATGAATATACTGAAGTGGGTACATGCTCCTAATTTTCACTGTGTGAGATTACAGTCATAAAATAAGGTAACTGGGTTCTAATGGAAATATGGAGTGAGAATTCAAATTTCACCCCTTGAGGAAATTCAGCATCCACGCTAACTGGGAACTGGCTGAATCTTATCTGAAACTCTTAACAACCCTAGGATGTGGGTACTATTATTATCCTTATTATTTATTAGGATAAATAATCATATTTATTATCATTATTTGTCCTCAAGAAACTGAGGCAGATGGCTGTTAAATGACTTGCCCAGGATCACACAATCACTAAGTGTGTGACCCAGGATTTGAGCTGAGGTCTTCCTGACTCCCAGTTCAGCACTCTCTCCACTGCACCACCCAGATGCCGCATTACTTGACAGTTTTAGACAGCCATCCAGCAAACCGAGAGGGGCGACCTGCGCAAGATCACAGTATCGGCAGCAAGACTTGAACAAAAGTTTCCCTGGAATGGACAGAGGAGCTGGTTCACTCTCTACTATGCCATGCTGCCTCTGAGTAAGCCAAGATAACACGAACAGCCACAAATCTCTGGCCAAATACATTGGACAGGGCTGGTGCAGCTACCCTGGTAAGGTTAGAGTACAGAGCTGTGCTTGCTTTGAACAAATGCTCCAAAGCATCTGGGAGTTTGTGCTGACTGTGATGCGTCACTGTGCGCCTTGTCCCTGGACCTTTGAGGAACGTTCCTTTGTGACTGGGAGAGCTCTCTCCCCTTCTCATACATAGACTAAGTTCTGACCATTCCCAAACCACAGACCTGCCCACTAGGCTTCCTCCCCCTGCTTGCCCCTTCCTTTCCAACTCCAACTTTATCCATGCACTGTCTTCCCCTTTCAGAATGGAAGCTTCTTGAGGACAGGTAATGTCTTTCTGGCTTGTGCTTGTATTCCCAGTATTTAGTATAGAGCCTGGTATACACGGTGTTTAATAAATGCTTTTCATTAAATGCTCTAAATCACTATTGATTAGAAATACAAATCAAACTACATCACACCTATCAGATTGGCTAACATGACAAAACAGGAAGATGATAAACGTTGCATGAGGTGTGGGGGAGCTGGTGGAGCTGTGAGCCCATCTAACCATTCTGGAGAGCAATTTGGAACTATGCCCAAAGGGCTACAAAAATGTGCATACCCTTTGACCCAGCGATATTGCTTCTAGGACTGTATCCCCAAGAGATCTTAAAAATTCCATGGGGAAAGACCCATGTGTAAAAAAATATTTATAGCAGTTCTTTTTTGTGGTGGCAAAGAATTGGAAATTGAGGGGATGCCCATCATTTGGGGAATGGCTGAACAAGTTGTGGTACGTGAATGTAATGGAATACTATTGTGCTATAAGAAATGATGAACAGGAAGACTTCAGAGAGGCCTGGAAGAACTTATGTGAACTGATGCAGAGTGAAGTGAGCAGAACCAGGAGAACACTGTACACAGTAAGAGCCACAGTGTACAAGAACTGATTTTGATAGACTTAGCCCTTCACAGCAACGCAAGGACCTAAAACAATTCCAAAGGACTCGTGATGGGAAATGCCATCCACGTGCAGAGAAAGAACTATGGAGTCAGAATGCAGAGTGAAGCAGAGTATTTTCTTTTCTGTTCTGTTTTTTCTTTCTCTTGATTTCTCCCATTCGTTATAATTCTTCTATGCAACATAACTAATGTGAAAATGTGTTTAATAGGAACGCATGTGTAGAGCCCATATCACATTACACGAATGGGGAGGGAGGAGGAAAAAATTTAAAACTTATGGAAGTGAATATTGAAAACGAAAAATAAATTAATAAATTGGGAAAAAAATGCTTTTCATTCATCCATCCATTCATTCCTGCATCACCTCCCCCTTTAGAATGTGAGCTCAATATGAGCAGGGGATGCTTTGCTTTTATACTTAGATCCTCAGGGATTAACACACAGAGTAGACACAAGGAAAGTGCTTAATCAATCTGCAGTCATTCTTTTGTGCCATTTTACTAAACTGCCATTAAGGTGTATACTTTGCTTCAGCTTTATTTACAAGTTTATATTTGTCTTCAATGTGAAAACAAATTCACACACACACACACACACACACACACACACTCTCTCTCTCTCTCTCTCTTTCCTTCCCCCCTCCAAAAAGTCCTGGTATAGTTCGAAATTGTGAAAGCATAAAACCACACCCAGATTTTTAAGACACCCTGTTTCCACTAGAATATGGATGGATATTTCTATATAGAGAACCTCTATTCTCATTTCTCACTTAACATGGTTTTCCCTCCAAGCAGAGTTCACACCCCCTTACCATCTTACCTATCATTAAATACTGGAGTCAGAATTTTACAGCTGAAAATGAAATGTCTTCCCACCCCACTCTCTGAGATCACTTAGTCCAGTTCCTTCCTTTTTGGGATGAGGAAGCAGAGGCCCCTCAAAAAAGCAGGGGTCACAGGGTCATCCATTCAGAGCTACCCTCTGAGGTTAGCAGAGTTACAGTTGGCAAGTAAGAATAAGAGAGCATATGGACAGAAGGAAACATAGGAAGAGATCTGTAATTTTAATACATAATCACACACAATAACTTTCTAACACTTCCCTTCTCTTATATGAAAAAAGGTATTGTTACTGAAATATAAAATCTAAGTATTCCACTAAAGGTGAAATATATTTTATGTGAAAGAAATGAACCTGGTAATAAATTTAGTGTTATACAAATTAACATTCTAATACTTTATTGTAAAAGGACAAAGGGAAATTCCTACTACCTTTGGTAAAATCTCTTAAAAGAAAAAGCAATTTCACTGTTTCGACATTTTCTCACTTCCCAAATGAACAATGAATAGCTGACTTTATCAGATGTGGGCAGCATGATGCCCACAACCACCATCTATATCTTGGTAATCTAAGCTTTGGTCTCTGAAGATCAAAAATACAAATTTCAAAAGAAAATAGGAAAGAAAAACATCCTCATTTTAGATTCAAATCAAAGAAAAAGAAAGAGCAATTCCTTGCCAACACAGAGTCTGGATGAGGAGCTTACTTTCTGTACGAACTGATAGATTTTCCTACTGGAGTCTGCAGGATCAGGGGCTTCTCCATCCCGTACAGCACTCATAAGAGCCACCAGTTCATTGGGAACAGATACCTAATCAGAAAAAAAGGCGAGCTGCCCATTACAAACAAAGCTCAACCCACAATTATTTAGCATACATATATTCAACAGTCTCCCTCTTCTCCTTTCCTTTCTTCTTTAGCCACATACTCAGCACACGAAATGGGCAGCAGTCAGCAATCTGGACCAGTGCATACACGGGCACCTCGATGTGGTCCGTGCTTTGACAAAGACCATCCCCCTGCAAGGCCTCTGTACCCCAAATGCCCATCTGTTATTGCTTTATAAACAAAAGTGAAATAGACAATATGCCTTTAGCCCCCAAACTATTTCTTAGGGGCACATCTGAGGATAAGGCATGCATCACTAATGATTGTATTTTAAAAAGTATATACTGCTAATACAAAATTGAAATTCTAGACATTAGAACTTTCTAACAGTAAAAATTATAAATGGTAAAATAGCCTGCAGATAGCTGAGACGTCATCTCTGCCCACATTTATGAAAAAGATGGCAAGATGTTCTGAATGCCGTTTCCTCCAGAGGAAAAGTTATGGGCCATCTGGCCATCTGACATGCTCTAGCACCAAAATCCCTGGGGCTGAATTTTCGGCAAACCCCAGAATTAGTTCTTAGCCCTGAAGGTTCACTACATGCCCAAGCAAGTGAATTACTCCAATACATATTAGACTTTCAGGATCTCTGAGCTGGAGACCATGGGCCTCAACTAGGTTTGAAACCAAGAGAGCAGGGAATCCCTGATGGAGGCCCAGCACAAGCTTTAGTTCTGTGGTTCAAACAAGGCAAGCGAGGCCCAGGAAGGTGGTAAAAGGCCAGGAATGCTGGCCTCCTGACCTCCGGGACTGTGCACTCTCCACTACATTGCTTGTGTTAAGATCAGATACCCAAGAGGGCTCTCACAAGACGCATTTATTTGGCAAATAAAGCTGGTTTGATTCCTAATTTCGGGAGAGTGCTGGAAGAACTGGTCTAAGTCAGAAATGCTTGTCTTTTTTGTGATGCTGTTACCTGCGATCTAGAAAGTCTGTAACCTCCAGTACTAAAGACAACTGCACAGATTCTCTGACATCTCTATACCTCCACAGATGTAGCAACTGAACCTCCAGACACATTTAACCTTGAAAATGTAGTTGCTTTAAGTTTTAACCATTTTTAAAAGCTTTCCCCACTTGGAAGTTTTTAACAGGTTCAAGGGTATAAAAGTTGATTCAGAACAGTCTTTTCCTTTTGTATTCAGTGCTGGACACTGACCCCCAAGCGAAGGCCAAAGTCTGTTCACAGCCCTTCGCCCGAATGGAATGAGGCAAACCCTTCTTTAGCTATAAATCTTCACTCAATGATCTAGTCCCAACCACAACCAGAGGGACAGCTCATACATCCTCAGAAAGCAAGATCCCCTACCTCAGCACTGTAGGTCAGCTTCACGGAGGGAGTATCCTGGCAGGGGAGAATCGCTCTGCAGTGGATGGCCTGGGGCACAGGAAGGGAAAGAAGAGACTTAGTTACCAGGACCTTAGACCACAAGACCTCTGAGCTGAACTGTTTAAACTAAAGATGTGTTTCATAGCAACTTGGGATTTTGATGAATTACCAAGACACAGTGTGTCCATGAATGGAAATGGAACCTCTGTTTCCCATTTTAATACATGGGAAGACTTTCACAGTTCTGCTGAAGGAACAAGAGCCTTCCCTCTGTCGACCAGTTTCTGTTTTCCCTGCATGTATTTGGTCTATATGTGCTTGTCTGCATGTTGTCTACCCTATAGGATGTGGGCTCCTCAAGAACAGGGACTGTCTTTCACTTGGCACACAGTAAGTACTTAAAAGCTGAGCGATTGCTTGCCTGACCATAGCTTCAAAAGTTTTCAGTGCTGGGGTCAACCTTAGGGTGGCAAGTGAAGTAGTGCTGAGTCCCCTCTTCCCCAATCCTAACATCTTCATTAATATTGTGTCTTATTAAAAATGGACCCTTCCTTCTCACATTCATCTGGTTTAATGCTTCCTTCAAGGTCTAAAGGTTTGGTAGAACTTTGACTTTATCCTTGTATTAGTAATCAATGGAAACTGTTACTGGACTCCACAATCTCATGTTTGTAGATCAGCATTTTGTGGGAGAGGGTGGAGAGGAATTCTGACTCCCTAGCACCTCTCAGGAGAGCCATGAGACAGCCCCAGGTTCCACCAGGAAAGCCAAATATCAGTCTGCCCCTGTGCAGAGACCTAGAAGGGTCTTCAGAGAGGAAGCAAAAAGACCCTGTTTAAAAGGGGGCACCTTTGGGTGGTCATCTGCCTCCAAGGAGAAAAAACACAACTCTTCCTTAGCCCCTCAGTCTCCCTACCAAATCTCCTCACTCCAGTTTACCCGCCACTCAACTGTCCCAATGACTTCCCTAAAGCACGGGCTTGACTTTGCCACCCCTCCACTTAACACACTTCAAGGATCAAATATAAGGTACCCCATTTGGTCTTTAGAAACCTTTCCAGCCTGCCCCTCACCCTTCCCCCTCACATGCATGCTGAGCTCCTGTAACACTGGCCTTTTGGATGTTCCTCCCACAAGACACACAGTCTCCAGACTCCAGGCACTTTCTCTTCTGTGCCCCATGCCTGGCATGCTCTCCCTCCTCACCTCTGCCTTCTGGCTGCCACTCAAATCCCCCCTTCTTTCTATAGGAAGCTTCAATTCTAGGGCCTCCCCCTGCCTATAGTTTGTTGGTGCCCAGTCCCTTGCGTGCTGTCTCCTTCATCAGACTGAGCTCCTGGAGAGTAGGGTCTGCCTTTTACTTTTCTTCGTGTCATTGATACTTGGCAGAGTGACTGATGCACAGCAAGAGTGTAATAAACGCTGAGTGACTGATTGACATCCTGACAACTCTGTCTGACAAATGATCCTGAGATCCCTCTCACCTGGCATTGGCTGAAAAGATAGGGGTGTTTCTTCCCAGATGTCTGTTCTGGAGTGAGCCATTGCAGAGCTGAAGACTGGGGGGAAGTCTCATAGGAAATCTCCACAACCACTTCTTGCTTTCTGCAGGAAATAAAACACATGAAGACGAAGAGTGCAGGATGTGGTCACAGCTAAAAGGTGTTGGGAAAGAACTATGGGACTGATAGCACAAATACTGAGCTAATGGGATAGCTTCTGGAAACTTCCACTTCATTCAAAAAACAAGCCCCCCAAAGGACCCATCAAAACTGCTCTCAAGTCCTTTGGACATGAGCTTCAGCAAGGAGGCTTCCAGGTGATGTCTCCTTTAGCAGAGCCCCACATTCCGAATTCCTTTACATTTCAGTTCCATTTTCAAGTGCAAAAATCATAGAACAAAGCAAAGAGCAGGGATTCTTAGCCTGGGGGGGTGGGGGTGGGTCTATGGTTTCTGCTAAAATGGATGTACTGTGCATAGGAAATACTAAGCTGGAAGAATAATCATATTTGGTCATTCTCTTCTACCCCCCTCTCTGGTAAAGAATAAACCCTAATTTCCTTATGGCCCCAAGCAAACATGATGGGATCCTCTCTCCATATGGCTCTGTGCTATGAGCACAGTGAAAGGAAGCAGGAATCAAGCCTCCAGCATTTTCTCTGTCCAATGCTTTCTTAGCCAGTCATACCAAGTGTTATCTAGACAAGGGGCTCCAGACCTGAGTTCTAGGCCTAGCACTGTCACTGAAACCATGTGACTTCAGTCAGAAGCAAAGGCGTCAACACGGTGAGGTTCATGTCTCTAGAGCCAAGGGAAGAGCAGATATTCACACAGAGAGGATGTGGTCAACAGTGTTGAATGCAGCAGACTTGGCCATCAAAGGGAGGTTATTAGGGACATCTGAGAGTCAGAGAGGGAGGAGATTCGAGGGACATAAAAATGAGAAAGAGATTTATTTACAGCTGCTTTTTTCCTTTGGAGGCAAAGGAAACTAAGAGAAAACCCATCAACTGGGGAATGATTAAACAAATTATGGTATGTGATTGTGATGGAACACCATTGTACTACAAGAAATGACAAAGGGGGTGGTTTCAGAGAAACCTATGAAGACTTATATGAACTGATGCAGAGGGAGGTGAACAAAATTAGGAGAAAGACATCTACACAATAACAACATGGTAAGGACAGGAAACTCTGAAAGGCTTAAGAACTCTGATCCATGCCATAACCAATCATAAGTCCAGAGAATCCACGATGAAGCAGGCCATCCAGCTCCAAACAAAAAGGCGATGGACTCAGGACACAGACTGAGACATCCAGAATATTCCAAAAGTAAAAATGCAGTTTTAGGTGCTAATAGTTTTAATAACTTAAAACAACACTGTGACTTTTAGGACATCCTGTGTATACACACACACACACACACACACACACACACACACACACACACACATACACGCATGCATATAATATGTGTGTGTATATACACACATACGTGCATATAATATATGTGTGTGTAAACACATATTATATGCGTGCGTGTGTGTGTGTGTTTGGACACAGCCAATGTAGGAACTGGTTTTGTCTGATAAGGGTTTGGTTTTTCTTTTTTCTTTTAAGGGACAGGGGAAGTAGAGGAGCGAAAATTATTTTTTGTTCATTAAAAAAATTAATTTTGTGAAAATGAATAAAGACAGTAAGGGGTGATTCTCCTCACAGACTGGTTCTATTTATCTTGCTTAGGCTGGAAATGCAGGGGCTATTCATAGGCACGGTTGACCTCTTCTTTAGCAAACTGGTGGCACCTGTTCACTGGAATTCACCATATTAATACCAAACACAGTGCATAAAGCTGGTTGAATTAGCCCACTGTAGCCCAGCACTCCTAAGCTCAAGAGATCTGCCAGCCTCAACCAAGATTGCAGGCATGTAGCAATGTGTACCATCATGCCCAGTTCTGGCAATGACTGTTGAATCTAGGTCCTAGGGGAGGCAGGAAGAGATGGGACTGAGGGTAGACAGGGAAGATCAGACTGTGTGAGGGAGACAGATACTTTTTCTGTAACTAGAAGAGGGCAGAGAGTGGGTGTGGAAAAGTTTTGAGGAAAGGAGGAGAATTGAGGGAGCTCAGGGGGCCTCAGTCTTCTTAATGAAGTAAGAGGCTGTATGAGCTATAACTCAGGAAAATTAGTACAGCTGGTAGTTTGATTATAAATGTGTATTTTTATCAGTGAAACAGACAAACTGTGGGGGGATGGACCCAACAGCAGCCAAAAATGGCACTGAATTGAAACTGGAAATCTGGAGACCTGAGGTTCTAATCCTGTCTCTAGTAACCAGATGAACAACCGGACACTGTTTCCTCAACTGTAAAGTGAGGGTTGAACTAAATGATCCCTGAAATTCCTTCCAACTATTTTATTTTAAACAAACTCCCCTGTCTTTAACATTTGAGCACTCTTAAAATTCTTTCCACTATTTCTAAACTATGTTGAAAGCCATCTTTATCCATTTGTTGTGACTCAGCTATCTCAAAGGCTTACATTCAAGTGTTTATCTATACCACTTCCTTTAGCACATCATAAAAATCAGACACTTAGTACAGTAATTTCCATTTGACCCAGAAACCAACAGGGAGAAACCTGAGACAATAACAAAATTACCATGCCAAAAAAAGCTTTTATGTTTTCCTAAAATTACCTTAAGATTCTATTGTCTATGAACTATAATGGAAGGTGATAACCATACTTGCTCAGTGCCACTGGAAGAGTGATTTCCAGTGGGGATCCTCTGAAGCTCTGTCTTTCACCCAGAGAGAATTGAACTTCTTGTCCATTAATTACGACTTTTTCTATTTTAAGATCCTTTGTATCCAAAATCTGGAATAAAATCAATATTTTAAAACTGAGTTGAATAAGAAACATAAGCAACAAAAGAAATGTTAATTTATGTACCCAAAGAACTGAAGGTTGGATTTGTGGTATGAGAATTACAGCTAATTGATTATAAGTTAGATGCTGAGTAAATGAATGGGGGTCAATGAGTCCAAGTAGGACCCCAAATTCAAACATATTTAAATGTAAGTTTCCGGAAAAGGTTTGGTTATAGCTTGGCTATAGATAGACACAGCTACAGAGCTGACCTATGATTTCCCTGGAATAGGGAATTTCCTTTAACAATGCAGGTCAGCACCTTCTCTGATACTTAAGAGTTGTCTAGAGAACTTAGAGGTTAAGTGACTTGCCCACGGTAACATTCAGTAAGTGTTAAAAGAAGGACACATTTATGGGCTCAATATAGCATTAAGTTGTTAAAGCCTAAATAGCTTTTAAAATGCACTGAGATTTTTGGGACACCCTGCATAGGTAATCAGCAATTCTGAAGTATCCAGGCCAGTGTTGGAGTTAGGGCTAAGATCAGCCTGGAGGCCACAGGTTCCCCAACTCTGATCTAGATGATGCAGTTTAGAACTTCACTTCAATGCTTTTCCCCTAAGCTTGTGTTTAGGGACTAGCCCCACCTCTCTCCAACAATGTGTACAGTGAGAAGTGGTTCTCAAACTTTCTAGTTTCAGAAGCTCTTCAAACTCTTAAAATGAATAGACTCTCCCCTCTCTACCAAAAAAAAAAATAGCTTTTGTTTATCTAGGTGATAGTCCAAGATTCACTTACTACATTAGAAATTAAACCATCTTAATATCACGAAAATAATTTTGAGGTTGCAGCCACCCCAAACGATCCACACTCTGAGAGCTGCAGTCTTAGGGAGCTGCCTGGGGCAATGAAAACTTAAGTAACTTGCATGCTGTCGCAAGGTCCAGGACATGAAAGCAGGTTTTCCTGACATCGAGCTGCTTCCTGGCATCAAGCCTTAGCTTGTGGCTGCAAACCTGACTGGAAGTTTCCAAATAAACTGTCGCTGGCACACGTCTCACTTACCATTGTAGTAGGCAGCACACAGCCAATAACAAAAAAAAAAAAAAAACTGTCATAGGAAGTATAGGAATTAAAGGTGCCTACACAGGCTACAAACCAGAGAATCTCATGATCTATAATTAGCTCCATATAATAAAAAATGTAACTCCATTTACCTTATATTAAATTATTGTAAGACAGAAAGAGAAAGATCCAAGTGCAAATCTTGCCTCCAATAATTAGTAAATAAATGATTCTGGGCAAGTTTAAAAACAAAACAAACAAAAAACCACTTCTGTGCCTTAGTTTCTCCATTTGTAAGATGATGGGGTTGTACTTGATACAGCCTCTAAGTTTCTTTCCAGTTCTAAAAGTATGATCCTACAACCATACATTTAAGTTATGTTCTGAATAGTACTTATTATACACAACTAAAATTCTGGTCTTCCATACGATTCTGTGTAGGTTATTTCTCATTTACCCAACTGTTTTGCAAATTCCACAAGGATGGGAACCTCCATGGTCTTCTCTTCCTCATCTCAGCACCTCAGATCACACAGGAAATATTTAGTGAATGAATATGTATATGACTAGAAGAATATATGTACAATTCAACCATCTAGGAATCTACGGATTGAAGTAGTCTGTGAGTAGGAGACTCCATTCTTAGGACACTGAGAATGAGTGTGGGGCCACACAAAAGGCAGATGGTAGGATTCGATTTGGCCAACTGACTTTCAACACAATGATTCCTAAATAAAGTGCTGGTACCCCAGAAAGTAAGCCATCATTCCTCAGACCTTCCCTGGTACTTTGTACCTTTTTTGTTGTTGTTGTTCAGTCATTTCAGTCTTGTCTGACTCTTCATGGCCCCATTTGGGGGCCCCATTTGGGGTTTTCTTGGCAAAGAGACTGGAATGGTTTGCCATTTCCTTCTTCAGATCATTTCAGAGATGGGGAAACTGAGGCAAACAGGGTAATGTGACTTGCTTAGGGTCACCCAGCTAGTTAGTGTCTTAGGTCAAATTTGAACTTAGGAAGAGGAGTCTTCCAGACTTCAGGCCCCACACTCTCTATCCACTGCATCACCTAGCCACCCATGTCTGTTTTACCTTCTAATTATGTGTGCCTATGTTCCTCTATCATAATTCTAATCCAATGCCTTACCACAGCATGTCAGGGCATCTCAAGAGTGAGGCCAAGTACAGGCACTGGGAGGTCCTACTGGGCTGCACAAGCTTGGATTGAGGGGGGTCAGATGGCATATTCAGGGGACCAGTCCCAGTCCAAAGAATCTCAGGCCCAGGATGCATGTAGGGGGCAACGATTCTTTGAACAGAACAATTCTCAAAGACCACATACTGAAGTGTACAAAGGACTGGCATCTGCATCCCAGCCCTACAAAATAGCAGACTGTTGAAACACCAAAGCCATGTGGGTTATGTCCCTCCTACCCTGCTGAACAGTCCGGGGGCTGTGTGCCATCACTTTAACTCTTTCCCCTTGGATATATTTAGCACAATGCTCTCTGTATAAGGGAGGGATTTAATAAATATATTTTCCAATAAACTGGAAGAAGTCCTTAAAAAGGGGAAGTCCTAACAATTAAATGTTATCTTCAGAACATCTATGCAAAACTTTTAGACCCTAAATTTAGAAGTTTTAAATACTAATTTTAAGAAATCTAATGAGCTAGGATTAATCTTCATTAAGTATTTTCAGAGCCAAGATAAAAATGCCACGGCTGGAGAAGGTAGGTGGGTAGTGCCAGACTGAGGAGGGTCCTGAATGCCAAGTTTGAGCTTACTTGAAGGTGAGAAGGAGACAATTAAGATGAATCATTAAACACTATAATTTACAAAGATTTTTTAAACAATATGTTCTCAAATAAAGATTGGAATTGTTTTGGAGGCAGTCTCTGAACTATGCCCTTCTAAATTCTTTGCTTGAGACCCTGCTTCTCACTTTGGGTCTTCCACAGATCCCTTCATTCAACTCAACAATGTTTGATCAATGACTTGTATGCAGACAGCACGACTGTGTGCTGGGGGGAGATACAAAGTCTAGGTAACTTATCCTCTCTGACCCCAGGGAGCTTACAGTAGGATCAGGGCATAAGAAGTTACTGGCAGAACTGTCGTGCCCAATACTGCATAAATGAATTGGAGAATTAACACCCCCGCTACCCCCCACCCCTGCCACGCAAAAATCTGTAGATGTTTGCTCTCCACCTCAGAGTTTGGGAAGGCAAGAAGTTAACATTTTCATTGAACTCTGAGGACACATAGGATGCTGAGTAGAGAAGGCATGCTAGGCACAGAAGGCCCAAGGTATAGAGGAATCACAATACAAGGCACCCAAGGATTGTTAGAGAGATACTGAGGAACCAAGATGGTGGACCCTTCCACCCTGTGTGAAGGGCTCACAGAGATAAGGCTGGAGGAAGAGGTAGGATAGTACCAGATTGAGGAGAACCCTGAATGTCAAATTTGAAATTACTGGAAAGGTGATGAGACAATGAAGATTAATTATTAAACATAATTTATAAAGATTTTTTTTTACATCATATTTTCAAAAAAAAGATCTGAACTTTTCAGAAACAATCCCTGAAGTCTGCCCTGAGTAACAGGAATGAGAAGCAATTGAAACTTGTAAATTAAAAAAGACTGAACTTCACTGCCAACATCCTTGATTATCGGAAGCTAAGAATCAGTGCAAGTTTCAGGCTTTGGCTAGTGGTAGACCACCACTGTTAGAAACAGCCCAAAACATTATTTTTCACTTGATCTAAATCACAGGCACTGCTAACCACATTCCCACTGGCTAGGTTCTTTGTTCATATTTAATCAAGTAACAGGAGGACTGTCTTCTAAAATCAGATAACAAGAAAAGACAGTCATAAAAATACACAGCTGACTCGTTTATCCTTAACTTCATGCTATGCAAGCTCAAATGATGAAAGGGTTATAAATCAATGAGCAGTTTTTTCTTTCTCTCAATGAGTTTTGAAAAAGCTAATTGAAACAAATTTGCTTTTGCCCTGCCCATGCCATGCAGCTACCTTAGCAAAAGATATATTACTCTGAGGAGACCAAAGTACATAGATCAGAAACAAAGTGCACTTTGAGAGAATGACGTGTGACAGCAGATAGCTGGGGCTCCTTGGGGCCCAAGGATCGTTTCCCATAACTTAGATTAACAGGCCTGGAGCTGGCCAGAGCCCAGAGGCCATCTGGAATGGTCTCTTCAGTGGACCAAGTTCCTGGACTTGGGTTCAAACTTGGCCTCTCATACTTAGCACTCGGGTCACCGATTTCTTCATCTCTAAAACAAGGATACTGGATCAATAGTTCTAGCTGGAGACCCTAATAGAATGGCTTGTTCCACAGTAAACTGACGGAAAAGGAGGTTGACTTGGGGGACCATTCTCATCTGTTTTCTACTCTAATTTGTTTTAACCTCATATACCGATCTTGTCCTGGTCAAGAGCACAGGAATATTCTCTTTTTTACTATGATTTGAGGGGATCATGTTATAGTGTGCCAAAAAACCCTATCACGGCCAGGTGAGGGACAGGCCCTTTTATCTGCCTCTAGTTTCTAAGATTCTCTGTCTTTGAGATCCTTGGATGAAAAGTATCTTCTAATTATGAACAAGCAGAAACTCTGAGAACATTTAAAAACCTGCTCCTTTTTCAACAGGCAGCCAGATGGTCCAGTGGATAGTGTTGAGCCTGGAATCAGGAAGACCTGAGTTCAAACATGGCTTCAGACACTCGATAGCTGTGTGACCCTAGGCAAGTCACTTACCTCTGTTGGCCTTAATCCAACAGAGAAAGAAATGGCAAAAACCACTCTAGTATCTTTGGCAAGAAAACATTGTAAGTGTGGTCCATGGGTTCATACAGAGTCAGATGTGACCAAACAACAAATGCTTATTTTCTGGCAAGTGTATGATTCAAAGTCCTGCTAGTCTTAACTAGAAAGTGGCCTTTAATTATGAGCACACCTAGAGCCCACAAATTGGGTGTTGGAGGGATGGGGGTAGGAGAGGCACAAAGGAAAGGCAGAGGGAACAAGAGGAACCAGAGATTCCTATTATAAAAGTTGGCTGTGCCAGGGCAGGCACCAAGAGTCAAGAAAGACCGAGGAAGGGCAGTTAGTTGGTGGACACAGATGAAGGGGGGCTCGGGTGACCAGACATGCTAGAGACACCCAGAAAAACAGAAGGGGCTCACCCTGGAGGGAGGCAGGGAGCAAGAAGGGGCTGATGACAGAGTGGAGGGAACAACGGGGAGGGGGGTCTGGCTCTTGTTCTGGGTGTCTACCATGGCTGTGAAGGGACATGATGACAGGGAGGAACACAGGGGGCTCCCCAAGGTTAGATGCTAAAATTCATTTGACTGAAATGGAAGCTGAGAAGGTGGGGAAGGGCTCTGAGTCTGGAGATGGACTGGGGTGATCGTGATTTGGGGGGGCTGACCAGGAAGAGGAGCTGGAGAGGGCTGGGGAAAGGAACCCGGGGGTAACGTCTGGGACCATGAGGGAAGGGGCAGGCTGAGTTTCAGACAGGAGCTGGGAGGATGGGAGGTGCCTAGGTCTGGGATGAGTTTGA
The DNA here is from genome assembly GCF_028372415.1 of Notamacropus eugenii. Taxonomy (NCBI): domain Eukaryota; kingdom Metazoa; phylum Chordata; class Mammalia; order Diprotodontia; family Macropodidae; genus Notamacropus; species Notamacropus eugenii. The sequence goes on from NC_092874.1 coordinate 278,665,197, forward strand.
AAAGGGGGAAATGGGGCTGAGGAAGCTGAGGAGATGTGGGCACAGTGCCCGTGCCCGCATGTACGGGGCATCGGGGGGGGGGGGGGCTCAAGTCTGGGGCTGAGGGGCCCCCTGAGGCTCTTCTTACAGACAGGGAAAGGCAATGACTTGTAGAGGGTCACAGCATCACAGACCTAGGGCTGGGAGGGATCTCGGACACCGTCTTGTTCACAAGTGGGGAAACTGAGGCCCGGAGAAGACAGTGCCTTGTAAAGGCGGCCAAAATCTAGGGCTGCAAGGTTTTCACGCGGGGGAAGCTGAGGCCTTAAGTGGGGAAATGACATGTCGCAAGCCATTCGTTTTACAGATGGGGAAACTGAGGCCGAGAGAAGGGAAATGACGCATAAATTGGGGGGCCTTATGAAGGCAAAGATGGGGGGTCTTAGGAAGGGACCCCAGGGGCCATCCGGTCCTCCCCTCCCATTTTACCCCGGGCTGGTCCGTGCCGGCCCAAGGGCCCGGCGCCGGGGGTCTCGGGGGCCGCGGGGGCCGGGGTCCCACCGTACCAGGCTGCGCAGGCCGTCCTCTTGGGAGCGCACGGTGAGCCGGGCCGTGGCCCGCAGCGCCCGCCGGGCGAAGTCCACGCTGCACCGCAGGTGCAGGTGCGTGATGTGGCACGCGGAGGCCGGCGAGGCCAAGGAGCACCAGTCGGGAGCCTCCGCCATGGCCAGCCGCTGCGGGGATGCCAAGAGCCGCACTAACTCCGGCGGGCAGAGGGAGGGCGGGGACAGGAGGGAGCGGGGCGAGGAGGGGAGGGAGGGGCACGCCGGGAAAGGAAGTCCGGGAGGGCCGCGGAGAGAGCCGAGTGCGGGGAGGCAGACTACAAGTCCCGTGGAGCCTTGCGGCTGGGAGGGCCCGTGACTCTCCTGCGGCGGAGCGAGGAAGGGTTCTCGGGTTTTAGGAGGCGAAGGAGGTGTGGTAATGTCCTCCGGGGGCAGTAGCCGTAGGATCACCCCAGAGGAACATGTCCGCCTGGGGCGGCGGCCGAGGAAGGCCACCCTCAGTATGAGGCCGCAGGACGAAGGCGGCGGCGAACGCCAACATGAGTGACCCCCTCACAGTATCTCGCTTTCCCCCGACCGAGTCCCACGTGTCACGCTGGGACTTCGCTGAATTGAATTGGCAGCCGGGAGAAGAGCCTCTCCCTCATTGGTCCTTTGTAGTCAGCGTGGGCGGGGCGAGAATAGCCAGGTTATGAAATCAATTGGCGCCTAGTTTTCCGTCGTCCTCGTTAGTATAGTGGTGAGTATCCCCGCCTGTCACGCGGGAGACCGGGGTTCGATTCCCCGACGGGGAGACTTTACAGTTTTTAAAAAATTGAACTCAAGTTAAAAAATTAATCGAAAGTAAGTTGTAAAGCCCCATCCTAAGCCTTTTCATTGTTGGCTTGCCCGGACCCCAACGAGGTAGAGGCGTATTTGGAGAATTACCGTCCCTGCTAGTTAGAGAAGTTAAGTTAGAGAAGCTGGCAGTCATCAAGTAATTAAGAAAGAGACTCTGTGCGTTTAAAATTCCCTGCACGCAGTAGGGATCAATGGATGTCAGTTGATTGGGGGAATTCAATTTAGTGAAGAACCCACTGTGCAGTGAAATGTGCAAGACCCTGGAAAGAACACTGGAAATCCTGCCCCATCCTTGCTCTCACCTGTACCTGGGCAGGTGATGAGCAAGAATACCCGACAGGTAAGTTAGGGAGGCGCAGTGTGCTGTAGGAGGGGATATATATGTGTATATATGTGTGTAATATATTATATATGTATATGTGTGATTACACGTATATACGAATGTATACACACACACATATATACATACACATAATTTGATTTTTCCCTCCTATGTGTGGACAATATAAACACATGTGTGTTTATACATATACATACATACACACACACATATATATATATACACACACTTAGGAGGGAAAAATCAAATTATGCTGCGTGGATCCATTGTGTTTTAAAAGATGGGTAGAGATTCAACAGCCCAAGAAGAGGAAGAAAGGCATTCAGACATAGGAAGTGTCTCAAGCAAAGGCAATTGCAAATCAGTCTCAGAAACATCTAGGACTGGAGGGTGATTCAATTATTGAAGCCACAGAATGCACCAGGGAAATCATATAAGCTGACACGAGGAGGGTAGAGTAGGATCAAATTATGGAGAGATTTGAATGACTGCTTAATGAACCTGAATTTGACTCATTAAGCAATAGGGCCCCACTATGGTTTTTTAGCACAGGGATGGCATTACCATATTTATGTGGATTAGCCTGATGGATGGATCAGAAGAGAAGGAAAGGGAGACAGATTGATGCTTATCCTAGGGTAGTCCTGATATGAAAAATATTGCTGATATATTATTTGCCTTCTCAATGGGTGGAGGAGGATCTAGAGGGAGGGAGAGAATTTGGAACTCAAAATTAAGACAAAATGTTAAAAATAGTTAAATAAAAAATAGTTTAAAATGTTAAAAAAATTTAAAAAGAGGAAGAAAAATATTGCAATGATGAAATCCACAGTACTTGATAACCAGTTGGCTATAAGCTTTTCAGACATGGTAGACTGAGTGAATGGTGGTCCAATTGATGAAAGTCATCAAGTCAGAAGGAACAAATATAGAGGAAAAGGTAATGAGTCTGCTAAGTCTGAAGTGCCCCTAGAACATGTGGTGTCTGTAGATGCCATCTGAAGTTCAGGAGAAAGATTAGGCCTACAGAAATATAATTAGGAATTATTGTTTAAGAATATAGAGTTGAAGCTATGGGAGTGAGTAAGAGTGCCAAGGGAGAAAGGAGAGGGCCATGGAGAAAGCCTTGGGTCACATCCAACTTTGCTCCTTTCTCCAGCCCTTATACTTTCTCTCCCATGTAATCCTACAAACTAGAAGCCAGCTTGCTGCTAGGACAGGTTCTTCTTCCTTGGGCAGACTTAAGACCACCCTCCCCAACCACAGTCAGGTATGAGCCATCCAGGAGAGGGATCTGGTGTTTGGGATCTTTGGAGTGTGAGAATATTCTCAACCAGGAACCCCATGCCTTTCTCAGGTGCAGGGAGCTATGGACATTGCATCCTCTAGGGTTTGCTTCCTGGTTTGCTTCCTGCTGCTGGTTTCATGTAACCCTCTCAGGCAACCAGGAAATCAGCTCTGTGTCATACAGAAAGCCATATGGAATTCCACTCAAGTCCTTCAGAAAAAGGACTTTTCCAATAGGATCTTGACTTTAAGCTATGAATATTGACCTTGAAATTGGATTCTCTTTGTCTCTTGCATACATTTCTTTTTTTTTTTTTAAATGTAGCCTGACTTTTGAATCGACCCGGCAGACATTGTATATCAAGTTAAGTCAACAAGCCTCTATTAAGTGCTTACTGTGTGTGAGTTCCTGTGCTAAGCTTTGAGGACACAAAGAAACCAAAACCAGTTCCTCTGCTCAAGGAGCTCTCAGTCTGGTGGGAGGGAGGGGAGGGTTGGAGACAACATGCAAAAAACTACGTACAAACAAGATATAGGCAGGATAATTTGGAGATAATCACAGAAGGAAGATACTAGTGTTGAAAGGCTTTTGGCTCAAATTGGAAGGAAGCCAATTGGAAGCTAGGAGGAGGAAGTGAAAAAGAAGGGAATTCCAGGGGTGGGTAATAGCCAGTGAGAAGGCAGAATTGGGAAGTTGAATGTCTTGTATATGCAATAACCAGGAGGTTAGTGTCATGGAATCGAAGGAAGGAAGGAAGGAAGGAAGGAAGGAAGGAAGGAAGGAAGGAAGGAAGGAAGGAAGGAAGGAATAAGAAGACTGGAAAGGTGGGAAGGGGCCAGTTTATGAAGGGTTTAAATGTCAAATAGAGGATTTTGTGTTTGATCTTGAAGGTAATAGGGAACCTTTGGAGTTTATTGAATAGTGGGGAGGAGGATGACCCTGGTTGGAAGATCAGTGTGACAGCTGAGTGGGAGGAGGGTGGGGTGTGAACAGAGGAAACATTATTGAGTAATGAGGCAAAGGGGATAGCATTGGGCCATCATGCCATCAGCGTCTCCTCCTGACCCCAAGTCTATGTGTGAGAGAGAAGTGACTTCTAGACTTTATCCCACATGCGATTCATCTTCATTTCTTGGAACCCCAAGCTCAAGCTCAGGTACCACACCCTACACAAAGCCTTTCCTGATGTCATTAGGAATTGTTATCAGAGTCCTCCAATGGTGGGACATGATAGCCACTCCTTAAATCCAGTGCTTTTCCCCCGCTATACCATATTGCCACACAAGCAGTCCAAATAAACAGGAGATTCAACTTGGCAAGCATGCTATTCTCTCTGAGAAACCCTCTCCTCCCAATTTACACTCACAGGTTGGATCCAGCAACTATCCCAAGTTCAAGGTTATCTGAAGGGCTGAACTCCTAAAACATAGCTAATGAACCCCCACCAGTGGATTTACCTTTACTAGTCAGCCGCTAAATATAAATAGTCTAAAACAAGGTCATTAAGATGTGGTATCATATGTCTGGCTTTAGAGACTATCTGTGTGACCCTCAGTTTCCTCATCTACAAAATCTGACAATAATAGTATCTGTCTCTCAGGATTGTTGTGAGGATAAATGATGTAATATCTGTAAACCTCAAAGCACTATATAAATGCTAGCTATTATTATAAAACATTACATAAACACAAGCTATAATCAACCTGTACCTAGACTGGCTATAGGAGCATGGATTCTGAGACCACAGTAACTCTCTTTGACCCTCTAAATCATAAAAAGGCTATGATCCATGGGATGTGTCTTGTGAGGGAATACCTACAATGAAAAAAATCACAGATCCTTGAAGTATATTTTCTGTATATCTCAGTCAGTAAGCACCTATGTGCCACGTGTTATGCTAGTGCAAGTAAATTGTACAAATATAATTATTAAACAGTTCTTGCCCTTAAGGAGCTTATATTCTAACAAGGAAGAGAAGTATATTCTTGCATTCTAATTGGGGACATAAATGTGTGTATGTGTGTGTACATGCATATATATGTATATGTATGTTTAAGTATATACACATATCCATTACATATATGTATATATGCATATGCATATATAATTATATTGCATAATTATGTAAATAGAATAAATGAAGTAGCTAAATACAAGTTAGCTTGGGTCCTTAGGATGGGTATTAGCAAAATGGGGGAAATCGGGGAAGACCACGTAAAAGATGGTTCCTGAGCTGTGTCTAGAAGGAAGCAAGAGATTCTTTGAAGCTGAATGAGGAGGGAATGCATTCCAGACCCGAGGGATGTTCAGTGCCAAGGCATGGAGATGGGAGATAAGTGTTGTACATGAGAAGGAGAAAGAGAGAAGACCAGTTTGATATAAAATAGAGTAAATACCAAATGAGGAGTCTATATTTAATCTTAGGGGAAATAGGGAGATGATTTTGACAGCTATGGGGAGAATGGATGGGAGAAGGAAAAGACTTGAGATAGGGAAGCCAATTGTAATAGGCAAGACAAAGGGGAGTGAGAGCCCGAATGAACAGGAAGACCTATTATTTTGTGTCTTTCTAAGAGGTTTATATAGGAAATGCAGAGGAAGACCGTATCAGATGAAAGGCAGCAGTGGTAAAAGCAATTTGGATTCAAAGGGTCTGGTTTGATTCTCCATCACAATCTACTTGTGTGACTTTGGGTAAGTCACAGTCCCATTGGGCTTTGGTTTCCTCATCTGTTTGTAAAATGATGGAGCTGAACTAGATGATTTTCTAGATTTCTTCTACCTCTAACTTTGTGATTCCACAGTTCCATAAAGAACACTAGGCTAATGTTGGCCCTCAGGATTTAGTAACAATGGTATATTAGGAAATGTCTAAGGTTTGGAAATGTAGGAAGTTACAGGTGGGGTATCGACATCTTCCTGACAAGCATCCAGCAACTTCCTTTTGGGGCTATTTTTGATCTCAAGCAAGATATTTCATCTGAAACAGAATCTATTTTTTTCCCAAATGAACGCTGACATGTTAAGTAAATATAACACTGTGCTTCTGTCAGCCAGGGGCCATGTTCAAAATGGCACAGATGTTTAAGGCACAGACCTGGTATATATGTGAGAGTTTACATTTATTACTTATAAATAAAATTAAAGTTTAACAGAATAAGTGATTAAGGGGGAATAGAAATGATGACTCAGAAAAAATGGGATGAAGTATTCACCACAGGATTTATTTTAATTCAGTTCTGTGTGCCAGGCATCTACTAAGTACTTGTCAGAAATAAATGGTTTCTGTTCACCACACCAGGAGCTTATTTACATTCACCTTACAATGCCAAGCAGGCATCAGAGAAGGACCAGGGAAGACTGGCGTCTTCACCATATTGGGTTTATTCAGAAACATGGATTTTTGTTTCCTTTTAGGCTCAGCTCAGTATCACCTCCTCCATGAAGTTTTCCCTGCTTTCCACCCCAAGTGTTCTTTTCCTTCTGGGGCCATCATTGCCAGTCATCTTGACCTGTGCCTTGCCACTGGACTCCGATGACTCTGGAGGAGAGAGTGAGTCTGATGACTTTGTGCAGCTCTGCCTCACTTAAATCCAGTTCACTTGCAAGTCAAGACATCACCTTCCTGATGTCATTGATCCTCTTTAAGAACAACGAATCAATAACGGCCACAATCTTTTCCACTATGGATTTTCCTGGAGTATTTCCTCCAGATCTCCCCTCACCCTCCTCACCCCTCAAGTCTCTGTCAACCAAAGTAGGTCCTTCCTTGCCTTGTATCATCTCTACTACAATAGAATGTATGAACCTTGAGGATAGGCTCCATTTCTTCTTATGTGAGGATCCCCAGTGTCTTATACATAATAGACAAATTATACGTTTGTAACATGGAAGACCATTTATATTTTTGAACCTTATCAAAGTGGCTGTTTCTGACACCTTTCCATTAGACTGTGAGATCCTTGCAGCCAGGGATCTGTCTGCCTTTCTTTGTATCCTAGATGCCACTTTTAGACATCTCCTAGGACAGTTAGGTGGTTTGGTGGATAGAGCACTGGATCCTAAATTCAAATCTGGCCTCAGACATTTACTAGCCGTGTGACCCTGGGTAAGTCACTTAGTCCTATCTGCTGCAGTTTCCTCATCTGTAAAATGAACTAGAAAAGGAAATGGCAAACCCCTCCAGTATCTGCCAAGAAAACAACTGAACAAAAGTAGCTCAGCACCTAGAACCCTACCTGGCACACCATTGCCCCCATGTCCTCTGTCTACAAATCAGTCAGTCAAATAGCATTTATTAAGCACCTACTATGTACCAGGCCTTAAGGGAAGCACTGGAGATACAAAGGAAGGTAAAGGCAGTCCCTGCCCTCAAGGAGCTTACCTTCCATGGAGGAGACAATATACAAACAACTGTGTGCAAACAGGATGCATTCAGGATGAACTGGAGACAGTCTCTGAGAGGAGGCACTATGATTCAGGAGGACTGAGAAAGCCTTCTTACAGAAAGTGAAATTTTCACTGTGATCTGAAGGACACTGGGGAAGCCGGGAGGTGGAGATGAGGAAGGAGAAAGTTTAGTTTAAGAAGGACAATTGATAAGCCTGAGTACATTGCCTTGTTGCCGGGAGAAGGACAGCTTGGATGGTGAACGGCCTCGTGATGCTGACTGGAGGAACATCAGATGAAGGAGGTGGCGGTTGGGAAAGCACGGTGTTTGAAAAGGCAAAAGAGGTTAGAAAGGCAGAGCTGAAAGGATAGATGTGAAAAATCTGGAAGAGCGTGGTCTTATGTGAATTGATTCAGAGACTTTGGTGAGTTCCTGCCTTGAACCTCCGTTTGAAGAAATTCCCCAGGTGAGCCATAGCCACTTCTCTCTCACCTTTGCTCCCGACTCTCCAGACTTTTGCACGTTGCCCCCCCAACTATGCATCCCCAGACCACCTCCCTCCTACTTGGTTATTACTGAGTCGTTTCAGTCGTGTCCGACTCTTCATGACCCCATTTGGGGTTTTCTTGGCAAAAATGCTAGAGTGATTTACCATTTCCTTCTCCAGCTCATTTTACAGATGAGGAAACTGAGGCAAATGAGGTGAAGTGACATGCTCAGGGTCACACAACTAGTAAGCATCTGAGGCTGGATTTGAGCTCAGGTCTTCTTGACTCTAAGTGGGGCATTCTACCCACTGTACCACCCAGTTGCCCTCTCACTTTATAGCTTCCCTTTATGTGTTTTCCTGATTTGAACATAAACTCCTTCAGGGGAGGGGCTGTTCTTTTTGCCTGTATTTTTATTCCCAGCACTTAGCACAGTGCCTGGTACATAGGGAGCTCTTCTTAAATCATCTCTCCATCTATTGACTATTTTATCATGTAAATCCATCCATCTACTCATCTAGCTATCAAGCTATCCATTTCTTTCTCTCTCTCTCTCTCTCTCTCTCTCTCTCTCTCTCTCTCTCTCTCTCTCTCTCTCTCTCTCACTCCTCTGTGTTTATATATCTATATACCTCTCTATATACATATATCTGACCTATCATCTAAATCTATCCATCCACCCCCTAGCTATCAAGAGATCCATTTATCTTTATCTGTGTGGATGTCTGTCTGTTTATCTGTCTATCTGAATAAGGCAGCCCTAAAACAAGGCAGACTGATATGTACAGTTGAATATGTTTTATTTTGAAGAATTACCATCTCTAACAGCCAGTTCAAGTTTAAAATGCATTTTACTTGATGACTTTTTCCTTTGTGGGAATTGCTTCGATTCTGCCAAGTTCTTGTGAGCGGAAAAATATATTGCTGTGGAACTAGTGTATTATGTGAAGGCAAGACTTTTCCTCATCGTTATTATCAATATTATTCAAAAACTTTTATCAGATGTATATCATGACAGACTAAGTGTGCCCACATCCTCAACCTTCAAGTTAGGGTTCATGGATAAAAATAGAAAATATTTGGCCAGTTTGAATACCGCAAGAGTCCAGGTGCTGGGGAGAGGAAGGAGCCTAGAGAAGACAGTGACACAGGTGTGCGCACAGCCCCACTACCTTGAGAAGTCCCCCGGGCTTGACTTCAGTTCAGCTGGGATTGCCTGGATGAGACAGAGCCCTGGAAAACAGTCCCTGGGCCCTGGTGTTTTTCTTGGCAATCTCAGCTCCACAATGGGTGGAGTTCTGAGGGCTGGGATTGTTTACATGCAAGGAGACTTGTAAAACAAATGGCTGCTGTGGGAACCTTTTCCTAGCTTTCCTGGGGGGAAAGAAATAAGATTTCCAGTTGGCCTGGACTGCTGAGGGAAAGAGGCAGGCAGAATTTTTTTAAAAAATGACAAGGAGATTTGATTTAGGGCTCTGGCTGGAGAGCATAGTAGGACCAGGGATAGGGATTGGGACAGGCCTGTAACTTCTTTAGTACAAGAACTCTAAGATGAGGAGCGTCTCTCTGCCAGTATGAGTTGGCTTCTTGTCTGACCTGAGAGTATTAGAATGTTGCTCATAGCAGTGAAAGGCTAAATGATTTGCTCAGGGTCACACAGGCGGTATGTGTTAAAAGCAGGATTTGAACCCGAGAACTCCTTGGCTTCCATGAGGACTCTGTGAAACTTAACATAGACTTTTAAGAAAGAAATGGTCCATTTGTAATAGTCCCAGTTCCATATGTAGTCCTTTTTTCTTTTCTTTGGATACGGAAACGTCTGTGTTTGTCAAATTCATAATAAAAGATTTAAAAAAGGATAAAAGGGGACAGAAGCTGTGACTCCAGGAAGAACCAGGGCAGTGGAGCCTCTGTGCCAAGTGAATGTCTAGAACCCTTTGCATCTGTAGGACACTGACAAATGAAACCATCAGCATTGCCTCATCCAATCCTTACAACCTTCCTGGGAGGCTGGTAGAGAAGGAATTATCACCCCCATTTTACAGAGGAAGAAACTGAGGCCTCAAGAGTTTAAGTGACCTCTTAAGCAAGTGGTCTATGACTTGTTACTTTCCTTCCCACCATCTGATCCCTCAAGCAGTATGGTATGGTTGGAAGAGCAGTGGAGTTAGAGTCTAAGGATGTGCGTTTAAATCCTGTCTCTGACGTGATTTACTGTGTGACCTTGGGGCAAATCATGTAACTCCCTTGAGCTTCAGTTTCTTCTTATGTAAAATGAGTCCCTTCAAGGTCTAGATAAAGAGTCCTAGAAGCTGGGTTCAAGGCCTAACTCTCCTACTTCCTATCTGCCTAACCTTGAGCAGACCACTTAGTCTCCCTGGGCCTCAGTTTCCTCATCTGAAAAATGAAAGGATTGGGCTAGATTGATCTCTACAGTTTCTTCCAGTTCTAAATCCTATGACAGATCCTAGATGTTAGGGCTTGGATCCCCAGGGTAGGGCAAACAGCTTCAAGGGGGAGACTGGGAATCAGAGTGAGTGAGAGATGCTCTCAGTAACATCCTTGACTTCCGACTGTAGACTGGGGATTTGACTCTTCATGACCCCATTTGGACTTTTCTTGGCAAAGATGCTAGAGTGGTTTGCCAGTTCCTTCTCCGGCTCATTTTTTACAAGTGAGGAAACTGAGGCAAACAAGGTTAAGTGACTTGTTCAGGGTCACAGAGCTAGTAGGTATCTGAGGCTGGATTTGAAGTCAGGAAGATGAGTCTTCCTGATTCCAAGCCCAAAGCTCCTAGCTGCCCCATCAGCTAGGGAGTAGGGAAACTACTACAGAGAAGTGGTATATATAAAAAAATCAAGGGAAAGAATATCCTTCTCCTTTCTTTCCTCTCCTCTCCTCTCCTCTCCTCTCTTCTCCTCTCCTTTCCTGTCTCTCTCTCTCTCTCTCTCTCTCTCTCTCTCCTTCTTTCTCTCTCTCTCTTTCTCTCCCTTTCTTTTTCTCTCTCTCTTTCTCTCTCTCCCTCCTTCTCTCTTTCTCTCTCTTTTTCTCTCCATCTTTCTCTCTCTCTCTCTCTTCCCATTCTCTCCTTACTTCCCTTTTCCTCCAAATTTAGCTCTCTTCTTCCTCTTCCTTCCCCTCTCCTCCCCCCTTCCTTATCTTTTCCCTTTCTCTTCTAATCCAAAGCAGCATTTCCCTTTACATCCCACCCAGATAATAGCTCCTGTCAAATGGTTGACTTCCTCCAAGCTTTTTCCCCCTCTGGGAAGGGAGCCCCTTCTAACTGGGCAGCTCGTTCTCAAAGCCACACGAGGCGGCATTCTGTGGCTGCTTTGGAAACTAAAAACAGTGCCGTTCGATAACTCCGAACTGAAACTTCAGAAACATGAGGCCCACGGTGTGAAAGAGAGCTCTGTAGCAGGCTTGGTGAACTTCAGCCCTGAAGCATCAGAGATAATTGGGGGCCTCTTCTTCCTCAGTCCCTGCCACTGTGTCCCAACCCCCCACTGGCTGGAACCTGCTCACTGCTTCTAATTTCTAACTGCAAGGATAATGATGACACATTTTTATAGCTCTTTAAGACTTCATAAGAAGTCTATCATTTTTGCACCCCTGCTTCTTGTTGCTACCTCCCTTCCCCCTGATCTCTTCCCCAGCCCTCCTCTTCCTCACTGCCTTTCAGGGCTGATTGTATAACTGAGGTAGAAGCAGAAGCTCTCCACCTACAATGTGAAGGCCAGTGAAAACATTTGCATCTCCAGCTCCCCCTGCCTCAGTGCTTGGTCTGTGTGGACATCCTCCCAGCCATCCATGCTTGAGGTCAAGTTCTTCCTTGGCAAGACCTTTTGGGATCCTGACTCCCCATTCACCCGTTATTGTTAATGCGTGTTTGTGAGTCTGTTGTGCTTCTTTGTGGTGGCCAGGATAAAGAGATGAAGCATTTATGAAATGTTCGCTGTGTCAGACTGTGCTAAATGCTAAGAATACAAAGGCGCTTACACTCTAATTGGGGAGGGGGTGTCCCAGTCATGAGTGGAGCATGGCTTGGGCCCCTCCTGGAAGTGGTGTAGACAAGCAGTCACTGGTTAGGTTTCTCCAGAGGAGGAGGGAGACGTGAAGAAGTGGAATCTAGACATTAGAATTGTGGGTTAGATGAGGTAGGAAAATAAATTGCTATCTTATATATGACATCTACTGTTTTGTCTAGTGAGCATCTTTCTAGAAGAGACCTTCTTAAATCTCCTTATGAAAACCCTAGGCATGGTCCATACCTAAGCTTTGTTTAAGAGGTTTTCCCTGAGTACTCAGGACTGAGGGTGACTTTGTGCAACTCTGCCTCACTTAAATACAATTCTCACATGATGTCATTGGTCCTCTTTGAAAACAGGGACAACAGTGAACAAGGATGAGTAAGAGAGCACAAGAGAAAGCCTGCCTCTCTCTCTTTAGCATGAGGGTCTCCCAGGAATGAACCCCATTGCCTTGACCCTAGAACTGGAGACCTTTTATGTGAAAGAGCCCCCTGGGCCACAGTTGACATTCAGTCAATAAAGACAAGGTGATTTGGTGAGGGGAGGGGAGATACTAGCAGCCAGAAAAAATAAGGAAGTGCTACACATAGGAAATGAGCTGAGTTTTCATGGAAATTAGCAACTCAAAGAGGTAGAAAAGGGAAGTGAGTACATTTTGGCTTGGGGAAATGCAAAGACAGAGATCATAAAATCTTAGACAGAGCTAGAAGGGACCTTAAAAGCCATAATGTCCACCCTGCCCTCATGTTATTGGAAACTGAGGCACAAAGAGTTTAAGTGACTTGCCCAAAGTTACACAGCTAGTAGGTATCCAAAGCAGGATTTGGACCCAGGCCTTCCTGACTCTAAGTCCAGCACTCTTTCCATGACTCCCTCCCAGGGTTGTTCTACAGCTCAAATAAATCATACAAAGTGATTGTTACTTGTCCAGGGTCACCTAGCGAGTGTGTCCAAAGCAAGATTTGAACTTGGGTCTTTCTGACTCCAAATTCACTATTCTGTGCTGCCTCCATGGGATCTGGAATGCTCCATTGTGAGAGCCTATAACAGCAAGATCAGAAGGGCTGCACCAAAGTGTGATCATTAACAGTTTGATATTCTCTTATAAAAACTGTAGTGGGCTGATTATGGTAGCCCTTGGCCATAATCCTTGCTACCGGGGATACTAAGGCTGGCAAATCTCTTTTGAGTTTGGGCTTCAGTTCTATTGAACAACCATAATCTATCATGTTTTTTTTTTTTCTGTCTCTATCTCTTGCCTCTCTGACTCTTTCTCTCTTTCTCTCATCTCTCTGACTGTCTCTGTTTCTGTCTTTCTGTCTCTCTTAACTTAACAAACATTTATTTTTTCTCCCTCTTACCTTTCCATTTCTTTGAGGAAAAACATCCTTAAAACAAATATACATAGTGAAGTGAAATGAATGATCATATTGGCCATGTCCAAAAGTGCATGTATCATTTTGCACCTCTGAGTCCATCACCTCTTTTGCCAGAAAGATCTGCAATCCTGGTTGGCCATTGTACTGATCAGAGTTCTTAAGTTTTCCATTTTTACAATCTATAGCTTAGTTATTAAAAACATAACCTTAATCCACAAAGCTTAAAATTATCAGTCACTATTTAAAAGAATCCAGTGATTCATTCAATAGAAATGTTTTTAAAAATAAGCGAAATCCAAGATAATTCTGAAAAATTCTGTCCAACTCCAGAGAACTGATGGAATCTGAATGCAGATTGAAGCATTCTTTACCTTTCTGTATTATTCTTTTTTTGGTCTATTTCTCTGTGAAGTGGCTGATATGGAAATATTCTGTGTGACTGCACATTTATAATCTGTATCCAATTGCTTGCCTTCTCAAGGAGAGGAGAGGGGAGTAAGGGAGAAAGAGAATTTGGAACTCAAAATTTAAAAAAATGAAAATATTTTGTCTATAAGTAATTGAAAAAATAAAATAAAAACACTAGAAAGCAGGAAAAAGTAAATAATTATGATTCATTGCGTTATGGTACCTTTTCACTAGTCTTTAACATTTTCTTTATCATCTCAACTTTACTATCTGATTATAGACAAAGGAATATCTCATTGTTTGTTTTCTGCCTTCAGATGACTTGGGATCTAATCATTGTTGGCTACTTACCTCTCAGTAGCCTACAATTGGGAGTTTGGGGTTGGGAATCATGCCTATTAACCATCCCCATATGTTTTAGCTACCTTTTCTCAGAGCTCTTTCCTTCCTTCCATGCAGCAAAAACAAGAAGAGAAAATGAAGACAAAATATGTGTGGCCTGGGAATTGATTCTCTATTGCTAGCTGATGACAGATAGAATTTCTATATACCTTCACACACCTCTTATGGGAGGCAGTGTGTTATAGTTGAAATGAACTTTGGATATGAAGACACAAGACTTGCATTCCAACCCCCCTTCCCTCTTACTGTTTTACCCTATGCAAGTCACGTGACCTCTCGGGGCCTCGGTTTCATTTTCTGTACAATGAGGATTCTGAATGAGATAGCTCTCTGGGTTTTTTTTCTACATCTAAATAGGTGATTCTAGGGTCCTCTGAGCATCCCTATGACCAGTCTTTTAGGACTCTGGAGATATGTACAAGTCTCCTTAATATGAGAAGTCCCATACTAAGGCAGAAAATATGTCTCTCCTATATGATATGGAGATAGAAAGAACTTAGGTGAATGAAGCTGATCCCTTGATTCTGAGACATTGTTTATCAAACAAAGGTAAAGCCTTTTTCACATCCAAAGGGAAATTAGATTTGGGTTCTGAGGTTGGACTTTATTATATATAAAGCATCCTTTCTCCTGGGAGCTATCCAGGGTACTGGCCTGCATCTACCTGGCCCTCTCAGATTCAGTGGACATAGTAGGTCGTGGATGACACACTGCCTGGCTTAAATCTTACTCTAATTTCAGAATTTCTTCATCCTGGTCCCAATCTGTATGGCTCTGTCTGACCCCTACCATAAGCCACTTTTCTCTGGATCCATGGCTGAGCTGATTCATGCCCAGCCAGAACTTCCCTCCATCTGTCTGGTTTTTGTCCCCAGGTCAGTAGTCTGCATCTGTAGGTGGGTTCTTGACATTTAAAGCAGCATACCTACCCCACTTGTCTGCATGGCTGGGTTGGACTCCTGAAGAAATGTACACTCTTGTAAAGTGTGCAAATAAAGACAGAAGGTGTTTTGGTCCTCTCATCTGAAGTGGACTCCAAAGCTTTGGGAGGGCGGGGTGTGAGGATTATAGAACTATGACTGGAAGACACCTCAGAGACTACCTAGTCCATTTTCTCACCCATTTTGTAGTTAAGGAAACTGAGTCCCAGGGAAGTTAAATGACTTGCTCAGAATTACTCAGCAAGCGTTTGAAGTAGAATTTGAATTGGGTTCTGTGACTGGTGCCAATTTACTTTTTACTATAGGATGCAGCCTCCTCTGAGCTCTCCCTCTGAAGGAAAACTCTGCTATTTTGCATTTTTGATATTTTGAAAATTCCCTCACTCTTGTAACTAGCATTTTCTCTTTAAAATTTTTTTTCTGAAAAAAAGAGAAAGGGAGGGAGGGAAAGAAGGAGAAAGAAAGGAGTAAGGAAAAGAAGGAAGGAAGAAAAAGAGAGTAAGAGTCATAGAAAAGGAAGGAGGAAGGAAAGGAGAAAAAGGAATAGGGAAGAAGGAATGGAGCAAGAAGAGGAGGGAAAGAGGGAGAAAGGAAGGAAAAGAAGGAAAGCATGAAAGAAAAAGGAAAAATGGAAGGGAAAGAGGAAGATAGGGAAAACTGTCAGTTACCTTTTAAATTACTTTAGGAACTGAGAAAACCTGTTCATTTTTTATTCATCATGGCTAACTCCTCCACCATTATCTGCTCCCACACATAGATATGGATCATAAGATTTAGGAAGAACACAAGTTCCCAAGTCAGAGAATCTTAGCTCAAATCCACCTCTGATACTCACTACCTGTGTGACCTTGGCCAGATTATTTAACCTCTCTGGGCCTCAGTTTCCTGGGGTGTAAAATGGGAGGGTTGGATGAGGTGACCTCCGAAGTCCCTTCCAGCTCTGGGTCCTAAGGAAGCCCAGAGATCATCTGACCCTCCTCCCTTATCTTGTTTTTATATGAAGTCCCTGAGGCCCAAACAGATTTGCCCAAAGTTGCTCTGGTAGTAAGAGGCTGAGCTGAGATTCAGACTCAGGTCTTGTCTTTACTACATACACCACTCTGCCTTGCCAAGGTGGCTGCAGCTCTTTCAGGCCCTACTATGGAAGCATCACAGACTCTGGAAGGTTCAAACTGGAAAAACTTCAGCAGCAGATCTGGCAATGAAGAGCCACAGACCAGCATAGCTAAGGCTTGACCACCAAGTGATAGTTTTTGTTTTTTTTTAAAAGATGACAGTAGGGGCAGCTCAGTGGTGCAGTGGATAGAGCACCAGCCCTGGAGTCAGGAGGACCTTAGTTCAAATCTGGCCTCAGACATTTGCTAGCTGTGTGACTCTGGGCAAGTCACTTAACCCTGATTACCTCCCCTCAAAATAAAATAAAGACAACAGCAAGTCACAAACATTGTCCATCCCAAGGTGTACAAGGGTTCTAACTGTACTGGTGTAGGGAGTGCCCTCGTTAAGGAATTCCAGACCCTCAGAAAGCTTGGATAAGCTCTGCATTACTGGGAAAATGAACTCATAACCCAAAACCCTGGAATCAGAAGATAGTTCAATCCCGTCTCTGCCCTTACTACTTATGTGACCTTGGCCAAGTCACCCCCCCCCCCCCCCCCCGCTCCTGCCCCAGGGCTTCAGCTACTCCCCACTATAAAATGAGGACACTTGGATTAAATGACCTCTGAGCTTTCTTCTGGCTTCTAAATCTATGATCCTATGATCTGGTCATTTCATGGAGCTGGAACTGAGGACAGATGAGCATCTGCTTACTGCTGATAGGAGCTAATGATAGGGAAGGCTGAAGAAGGACATTTCAAAAGGATCCATCCCATTCTATACAGTGGTTTCAACAGCAAAGCTGAATCACATACTTCAGATATGTTCCCATGGACAAGTTTACTGATTACAGCAGACAATGTAATCTGTGATTATATTCATAGGTTTAGAGATAAAAATGAGTTTGGAAGTCTAGTCTAGTCTCTTCATTTTACAAATGAGGAGACTGAGACCTTGAGATGTGATCATATACATAGATCACATGGGTCATATAGGTAGTAAGTGGCAGAGCTGTGATTCAAACTCGACTCCTGTAACTCCAAATTCCATGCTCTTTCTATCATCATAAATGCCAGTTTGTTGGTGTGGTTGGTGATGCAGACTGGTGGATCCTGAGGGACGCTGCTGCATAATGGTGGGTCCTAGTGGGCAATGGCACA